>NC_140781.1:203287595-203984600 GCF_044657685.1 Stegodyphus dumicola
GTGTGAGTGTGTGTGAGATTGTGTGAGTATGTGTGAGTGTGTGTGAGAGTGTGTGAGAGTGTCTGAGAGTGTCTGAGAGTGTCTGAGTGTGTGTGAGAGTGTGTGAGAGTGTGTGAGTGTGTGAGTGTGTGTGAATGCATGTGAGAGTGTGTGAATGTGTGTGAGTGTGTGTGAGAGTGTGTGAAGTGTGTGAGAGTGTGAGAGAGTAAGAGAGTGTGTGAGAGTGTGTGAGAGTGTTTGAGAGTGTGTGAGAGTGTGTGAGTATGTGGGTGTGAGAGTGTGTTAGAATGTGTGAGTGAGTGTGAATGAGAGAGTGTGTGTGTGAGTGTGTGTGAGAGTGTGTGTGAGTGTGTGTGAGAGTGTGTGAGAGTGTGTGAGTATGTGTGAGAGTGTGTGAGTGTGTGTGAGAGTGTGTGAGTGTGTTATTGTGTGTGAGTGTGTGTGAGAGTGTGTGAGTGTGCGTGAGATTGTTTGAGTGTGAGTGTGTGTGAGAGTGTTAGAGTGTGTCAGAGTGTGAGAGAGTGTTAGAGTGTGTGAGAGTGTGTGAGTGTGTGTGAGAGTGTGTGAGTGTGTGAGAGTGTGTGAGAGTGTGTGTGAGAGTGTGTGAGAGTGTTTGAGAGTGTGTGAGAGTGTGTGAGTGTCTGTGTGAGTGTGTGTGAGAGTGTGTGAGAGTGTGTAAGTGTGTGTTAGAGTGTGTGAGTGTGTGTGTGTGTGTGTGAGAGTGTGTGAGTGTGTGTGAGAATGTGTGAGTGTGTGTGAGAGTGTGTGAGTGTGTGTGAGAGTGTGTGTGAGAGTGTGTGAGAGTGTGTGAGTGTGTGTGAGAGTGTGTGAGTGTGTGTGCATGAGTGTGAGTGAAGTGTGTGTGTGAGAGTGTGTGAGTGTGTGTGAGAGTGTGAGTGTGTGTGAGAGTGTGTGAGTGTGTGTGAGTGTGTGTGAGAGTGTGTGAGAGTGCGAGAGTGTGTGAGTATGTGGGAGTGAGAGTGTGTGAATGAGAGAGTGTGTGTGAGAGTGTGTGAGTATGTGAGAGTGTGTGAGAGTGTGTGTGAGAGTGTGTGAGAGTGTTTGAGAGTGTGTGAGAGTGTGTGAGTGTCTGTGTGAGTGTGTGTGAGAGTGTGTGAGAGTGTGTAAGTGTGTGTTAGAGTGTGTGAGTGTGTGTGAGTGTGTGTGAGAGTGTGTGAGTGTGTGTGAGAATGTGTGAGTGTGTGTGAGTGTGTGTGAGAGTGTGTGAGAGTGTGTGAGAGTGTGTGAGTGTGTGTGCATGAGTGTGAGTGAAGTGTGTGTGTGAGAGTGTGTGAGTGTGTGTGAGAGTGTGAGTGTGTGTGAGAGTGTGTGAGTGTGTGTGAGTGTGTGTGAGAGTGTGTGAGAGTGCGAGAGTGTGTGAGTATGTGGGTGTGAGAGTGTGTGAATGAGAGAGTGTGTGTGAGAGTGTGTGAGTGTGTGTGCATGAGTGTGAGTGAAGTGTGTGTGTGAGAGTGTGTGAGTGTGTGTGAGAGTGTGAGTGTGTGTGAGTGTGTGTGAGTGTGTGTGTGAGTATGTGGGTGTGAGAGTGTGTGAGTATGTGGGTGTGAGAGTGTGTGAGTATGTGGATGTGAGAGTGTGTGAGTATGTGATAAAGTGTGAATGAGAGAGTGTGTGTTAGAGTGTGTGAGAGTGTGTGTGAGAATGTGTGAGTGTGTTTGAGCGTGAGAGTGTGTGAGTGTGTGTGAGTGTGTGTGAGTGTGTGTGAGAGTGTGTGAGTGTGTGTGTGTGAATGAGTGTGAGTGAGAGAGTGTGTGTAAGAGAGTGTGTGAGAGTGTGTGTGAGAGTGTGTGAGAGTGTTTGAGAGTGTGTGAGAGTGTGTGAGTGTGTGTTAGAGTGTGTGAGTGTGTGTGAGTGTGTGTGAGAGTGTGTGAGTGTGTGTGAGAATGTGTGAGTGTGTGTGAGAGTGTGTGAGTGTGTGTGAGAGTGTGTGAGAGTGTGTGAGTGTGTGTGAGAGTGTGTGAGTGTGTGTGCATGAGTGTGAGTGAAGTGTGTGTGTGAGAGTGTGTGAGTGTGTGTGAGAGTGTGAGTGTGTGTGAGAGTGTGTGAGTGTGTGTGAGTGTGTGTGAGAGTGTGTGAGAGTGCGAGAGTGTGTGAGTATGTGGGTGTGAGAGTGTGTGAATGAGAGAGTGTGTGTGAGAGTGTGTGAGTATGTGAGAGTGTGTGAGAGTGTGTGTGAGAGTGTGTGAGAGTGTTTGAGAGTGTGTGAGAGTGTGTGAGTGTCTGTGTGAGTGTGTGTGAGAGTGTGTGAGAGTGTGTAAGTGTGTGTTAGAGTGTGTGAGTGTGTGTGAGTGTGTGTGAGAGTGTGTGAGTGTGTGTAAGAATGTGTGAGTGTGTGTGAGAGTGTGTGAGTGTGTGTGAGAGTGTGTGAGAGTGTGTGAGTGTGTGTGAGAGTGTGTGAGTGTGTGTGCATGAGTGTGAGTGAAGTGTGTGTGTGAGAGTGTGTGAGTGTGTGTGAGAGTGTGAGTGTGTGTGAGAGTGTGTGAGTGTGTGTGAGTGTGTGTATGAGTATGTGGGTGTGAGAGTGTGTGAGTATGTGGGTGTGAGAGTGTGTGAGTATGTGGATGTGAGAGTGTGTGAGTATGTGATAAAGTGTGAATGAGAGAGTGTGTGTTAGAGTGTGTGAGAGTGTGTGAGAATGTGTGAGTGTGTGTGAGCGTGAGAGTGTGTGAGTGTGTGTGAGTGTGTGTGAGTGTGTGTGAGAGTGTGTGAGTGTGTGTGTGTGAATGAGTGTGAGTGAGAGAGTGTGTGTAAGAGAGTGTGTGAGAGTGTGTGAGTGTGTGTGAGTGTGTGTGAGAGTGTGTGAGAGTGTGTGAGTGTGTGGGTGTGAGAGTGTCTGAGCGTGTGTTAGAGTGTGTGAGTGGGTGTGAGAGTGTGTGACTGTGTGTGAGTGTGTGTGAGAGTGTGTGAGTGTGTGTGAGTATGTGTGAGAGTGTGTGTGAGTGTGTGTGAGAGAGAGATTGTGTGAGAGTGTGTGAGTGTGTGAGAGTGTGGGTGTGAGAGTGTGTGAGTGTATGAATGAGTGTGAATGAGAGAGTGTGTGTGAGATTGTGTGAGTGTGTAAGAGAGTGTGTGAGTGTGTGTGAGAGTGTGTGAGTGTGTGTGCATGAGTGTGAGTGAAAGTGTGTGTGTGAGAGTGTGTGAGAATGTGTGAGTGTGTGTGAGAGTGTGTGAGTTTGTGAGAGTGTGTGTGAGTGTGTGTGAGTGTGTGTGAGAGTGTGTGAGTGTGTGTGCATGAGTGTGAGTGAAAGTGTGTGTGTGAGAGTGTGTGAGTGTGTGTGAGAGTGTGTGAGTGTGTGTGAGTGTGTGTGAGAGTGTGAGTGTGTGTGAGTGTGTGTGACAGTGTGTGTGAGAGTGTGTGAGAGTGTGAGTATGTGGGTGTGAGAGTGTGTGAATGAGTGTGAATGAGAGAGAGTGTGTGTGAGAGTGTGTGAGTATGTGGGTGTGAGAGTGTGTGAGTATGTGGGTGTGAGAGTGTGTGAGTGTGTGAATGAGTGTGAATGAGAGAGTGTGTGTTAGAGTGTGTGAGTGTGTGTAAGAGTGAGAGTGTGTGAGAGTGTGTGTGAGAGTGTGTGAGTGTGTGTGAGAGTGTGAGAGTGTGTGAGTATGTGGGTGTGAGTGTGTGTGAGTGTGTGAGAGTGTGTGTGTGTGAATGAGTGTGAGTGTGTGTGAGAGTGTGTGAGTGTGTGTGAGCGTGTGTGAGAGTGTGTGAGTATGTGGGTGTGAGGGTGTGTGAATGAGAGAGTGTATGAGTGTGAGTGAGAGAGTGTGTGTGTGAGAGTGCGTGAGTGTGTGTGAAAGTGTGTGAGAGTGTGTGAGTGTGTGAGTGTGTGTGAGAGTGTGTGAGATTGTGTAAGAGTGTGTGAGTGTGTGTGAAGGTGTGAGAGTGTGTGAGTGTGCGTGAGTGTGTGAGTGTGTGTGAGAGAGTGTGTGAGTGTGTGTGAGAGTGTGTGTGAATGAGTGTGAGTGAGAGAGTGTGTGAGTGTGTCTGAGAGTGTGTGAGTGTGTGTGAGTGTGTGAGAGTGTGTGTGATAGTGTGTGTGATAGTGTGTGAGTGTGTGAGAGTGTGTGAGAGAGTGTGTGTGAGAGTGTGTGAGTGTGTGTGAGTATGTGTGAGAGTGTGTGAGTTTGTGTGAATGTGTGTGAGAGTGTGTGAATGTGTGTGAGAGTGTGTGAGTGTGTGTGAGAGTGTGTGAGAGTGTGTGAGTATGTGGCTGTGTGGGTGTGAGGGTGTGTGAGAGTGTGTGAATGAGTGTGAATGAGAGAGTGTGTATGTGAGAGTGTGTGAGAGTGTGTGAGTGTGTGTGAGAGTGTGTAAGTGTGTGTGAGAGTGTGTGAGTGTCTGTGAGTGTGTGTGAGAGTGTGTGAGTGTGTGTGAGAATGTGTGAGTGTGTGTGAGTGTGTGTGAGATTGTGTCAGTGTGTGGGTGTCTGGGTGTGAGAGTGTGAGAGTGTGAGTGTGTGTGTGTGAGAGTGTGTGTGAGTGTGTGAGTGTGTGTGAGAGTGTGCGAGTATGTGTGAGAGTGTGTGAGTGTGTGTGAGAGTGTGTGGGTGTGAGAGTGTGTGTGAGAGTGTGTGAGAGTGTGTGAATGAGTGTGAGTGAGAGAGTGTGTGTGAGAGAGTGTGTAAGAGTGTGTGAGTGTGTGTGAGATTGTGTGAGTTTGTGTGAGAGTGTGCGAGTATGTGTGAGAGTGTGTGAGTGTGTGTGAGAGTGTGTGGGTGTGAGTGTGTGTGAGAGTGTGTGAGAGTGTGTGAGTTTGTGTGAATGAGTGTGAGTGAGAGAGTGTGTGTGAGAGAGTGTGTAAGAGTGTGTGAGTGTGTGTGAGAGTGTGTGAGTGTGTGTGAGAGTGTGTGAGTGTGTGTGAGAGTGTGTGAGAGTGTGTGAGTATGTGGGTGTGTGAGAGTGTGTGAGTATGTGGGTGTGAGGGTGTGTGAGAGTGTGTGAATGAGAGAGTGTGTATGTGAGAGTGTGTGAGATTGTGTGAGTGTGTGTGAGAGTGTGTAAGTGTGTGTGAGAGTGTGTGAGTGTGTAAGAGTGTGTGAGTGTGTAAGAGTGTGTGTGAGAATGTGTGAGTGTGTGTGTGTGTGCATGAGTGTGTGTGTGAGAGTGTGTGAGTGTGTGTGAGAGTGTGAGTGTGTGTGAGAGTGTGTGAGTGTGTGTGAGTGTGTGTGAGAGTGTGTGAGAGTGTGTGTGAGAGTGTGTGAGTATGTGGGTGTGAGAGTGTGTGAATGAGTGTGAATGAGAGAGTGTGTGTGAGACTGTGTGAGGATGTGGGTGTGAGAGTGTGTGAGTATGTCGGTGTGAGAGTGTGTGAAAGAGTGTGAATGAGAGAGTGTGTGAGAATGTGTGAGTGTGTGTGAATGAGTGTGAGTGAGAGTGTGCGTAAGAGAGTGTGTGAGAGTGTTAGAGTGTGTGAGAGAGTGTGAGATCGTGTGTGAGAGTGTGTGAGTTTGTGGGTGTGAGTGTGTGAGATTGTGTGAGTGTGTGGGTGTGAGAGTGTGTGAGTGTGTGTAAGTGTGTGTGAATGAGTGTGAGTGTGAGTGTGTGTGAGAGTGTGAGTATGTGGGTGTGAGGGTGTCTGAATGAGAAAGTGTGTATGTGAGAGTGTGTGAGAGTGTGTGAGTGTGTGAGTGTGTGTGAATGAGTGAGTGAGAGAGTGTGAGTGAGAGTGTGTGATTGCGTGTGAAAGTGTGTGAGTGTGTGTGAAAGTGTGTGAGTGTGTGTGAGATTGTGTGAGTGTGTGTGAGAGTGTCTGAGAGTGTGTGAGTATGTGTGAGTGTGTGAGTGTGTGTGAATGCGTGTGAGAGTGTGTGAATGTGTGTGAGTGTGTGTGAGAGTGTGTGAAGTGTGTGAGAGTGTGAGAGAGTAAGAGAGTGTGTGAGAGTGTGTGAGAGTGTTTGAGAGTGTGTGAGAGTGTGTGAGTATGTGGGTGTGAGAGTGTGTTAGAGTGTGTGAGTGAGTGTGAATGAGAGAGTGTGTGTGTGAGTGTGTGTGAGAGTGTGTGTGAGTGTGTGTGAGAGTGTGTGAGAGTTTGTGAGTATGTGTGAGAGTGTGTGAGTGTGTGTGAGAGTGTGTGAGTGTGTTATTTTGTGTGAGTGTGTGTGAGAGTGTGTGAGTGTGTGTGAGATTGTTTGAGTGTGAGTGTGTGTGAGAGTGTTAGAGTGTGTGAGAGTGTGAGAGAGTGTTAGAGTGTGTGAGAGTGTGTGAGTGTGTGTGAGAGTGTGTGAGTGTGTGAGAGTGTGTGAGAGTGTGTGTGAGAGTGTTTGAGAGTGTGTGAGAGTGTGTGAGTGTCTGTGTGAGTGTGTGTGAGAGTGTGTGAGAGTGTGTAAGTGTGTGTGAGAGTGTGTGAGTGTGTGTGAGAGTGTGTGAGAGTGTGTGAGTGTGTGTGAGAATGTGTGAGTGTGTGTGAGAGTGTGTGAGTGTGTGTGAGAGTGTGTGTGAGAGTGTGTGAGCGTGTGTGAGTGTGTGTGAGAGTGTGTGTGCATGAGTGTGAGTGAGAATGTGTGTGTGAGAGTGTGTGAGTGTGTGTGAGAGTGTGAGTGTGTGTGAGAGTGTGAGTGTGTGTGAGAGTGTGTGAGTGTGTGTGAGAGTGTGTGAGAGTGCGAGAGTGTGTGAGTATGTGGGTGTGAGAGTGTGTGAATGAGAGAGTGTGTGTGAGAGTGTGTGAGTATGTGGGTGGGAGAGTGTGTGAATGAGAGAGTGTGTGTGAGAGTGTGTGAGTATGTGGGTGTGAGAGTGTGTGAGTATGTGGGTGTGAGAGTGTGTGAGTATGTGGGTGTGAGAGTGTGTGAGTATGTGGGTGTGAGAGTGTGTGAGTATGTGGGTGTGAGAGTGTGTGAGTGTGTAATAGAGTGTGAATGAGAGAGTGTGTTTTAGAGTGTGTGAGAGTGTGTGAGTGTGTGTGAGAATGTGTGAGTGTGTGTGAGCGTGAGAGTGTGTGAGTGTGTGTGAGAGTGTGTGAGTGTGTGTGAATGAGTGTGAGTGAGAGAGTGTGTGTAAGAGAGTGTGTGAGAGTGTTAGAGTGTGTGAGAGTGTGTGAGATCGTGTGAGAGTGTGTGAGAGTGTGTGAGAGTGTGTGTGTGTGTGAGTGTGTGTGAGAGTGTGTGAGAGTGTGTGAGTATGTGGGTGTGAGTGTGTGAGAGTGTGTGAGTGTGTGGGTGTGAGAGTGTGTGAGTGTGTGTGAATGAGTGTGAGTGAGAGAGTGTGTGTGTGAGAGTGTGTGAGCGTGTGTAAGAGTGTGTGAGTGGGTGTGAGAGTGTGTGACTGTGTGTGAGTGTGTGTGAGAGTGTGTGAGTGTGTGTGAGAGTGTGTGAGTATGTGTGAGAGTGTGTGTGAGTGTGTGTGAGAGAGAGAGTGTGTGAGAGTGTGTGAGTGTGAGAGAGTGTGGGTGTGAGAGTGTGTGAGTGTGTGAATGAGTGTGAATGAGAGAGTGTGTGTGAGATTGTGTGAGTGTGTGAGAGAGTGTGTGAGTGTGTGTGAGAGTGTGAGAGAGTGTGAGTGTGTGTGAGAGTGTGTGAGTGTGTGAGAGTGTGTGAGTGTGTGTGAGAGTGTGTGAGTGTGTGTGAATGAGTGTGTGTGAGAGTGTTTGAGAGTGTGTGAGTGTGTGTGAGAGTGTGTGAGTGTGTGTGAGAGTGTGTGAGTGTGTGTGAGAGTGTGTGAGTGTGTGTGAGAATGTGTGAGTGTGTGTGAGAGTGTGAGAGTGTGTGTGAGTGTGTGTGAGTGTGTGTGCGTGAGTGTGAGTGAAAGTGTGTGTGAGAGAGTGTGTGAGTGTGTGTGAGAGTGTGTGAGTGTGTGTGAGTGTGTGTGAGAGTGTGAGTGTGTGTGAGTGTGTGTGAGAGTGTGTGTGAGAGTGTGTGAGAATGTGTGAGAGTGTGAGTATGTGGGTGTGAGAGTGTGTGAATGAGTGTGAATGAGAGAGTGTGTGTGTGAGAGTGTGTGAGTATGTGGGTGTGAGAGTGTGTGAGTATGTGGGTGTGAGAGTGTGTGAGTGTGTGAATGAGTGTGAATGAGAGAGTGTGTGTTAGAGTGTGTGAGTGTGTGTAAGAGTGAGAGTGTGTGAGAGTGTGTGTGAGAGTGTTAGAGTGTGTGAGAGTGTGTGAGTATGTGGGTGTGAGTGTGTGTGAGTGTGTGGGTGTGAGATTGTGTGAGAGTGTGTGTGTGTGAGTGTGTGTGAATGAGTGTGAATGAGAAAGTGTGTATGTGAGAGTGTGTGAGTGTGTGTGAGAGTGTGTGAGTGTGTGTGAGTGTGTGGGTGTGTGAGTGTGTGGGTGTGTGAGTGTGTGTGAGTGTGTGTGAGAGAGTTTGAGAGTGTGTGAGAGTGTGTGAGTATGTGTGAGAGAGTGTGTCAGTGTGTGAGAGTGTGTTAGAGTGTGTGAATGAGAGAGTGTGTGTGAGTGTGTGTGAGAGTGTGTGAGTATGTGTGAGAGAGTGTGTGAGTGTGTGAGAGTGTGTGAGTGTGCGTGAGCGTGTGTGAGTGTGTGTGAGAGTGTGAGTGTGTTATTGTGTGTGAGAGTGTGTGAGTGTGTGTGAGACTGAGAGTGTGTGAGTGTGTGTGAGAGTGTGTGAGTATGTGTGAGAGTGTGTGTGTGTGTGTGTGAGAGAGAGTGTGTGAGAGTGTGTGAGTGTGTGTGAGTGTGTGAGAGTGTGGGTGTGAGAGTGTGTGAGAGTGTGTGAGTGTGTGAATGAGAGAGTGCGTGTGAGATTGTGTGAGTGTGTGAGAGAGTGTGTGAGTGTGTGTGAGAGTGTGAGAGTGTGTGAGTGTGTGTGAGAGTGTGTGAGTGTGTGAGAGTGTGTGTGAGAGTGTGTGAGTGTGTGTGAATGAGTGTTTGTGAGAGTGTTTAAGAGTGTGTGTGAGTGTGTGTGAGAGTGTGTGAGAGTGTGTGAGAGTGTGTGAGAATGTGTGAGTGTGTGTGAGAGTGTGTGAGTGTGTGAGAGTGTGTGAGAGTGTGTGTGAGAGTGTGTGAGTGTGTGTGAGAGTGTGAGTGTCTGTGAGTGTGTGTGAGAGTGTGTGTGAGAGTGTGAGTATGTGGGTGTGAGAGTGTGTGAATGAGTGTGAATGAGAGAGTGTGTGTGTGAGAGTGTGTGAGTATGTGGGTGTGAGAGTGTGTGAGTATGTGGGTGTGAGAGTGTGTGAGTATGTGGGTGTGAGAGTGTGTGAGTGTGTGAATGAGTGTGAATGAGAGAGTGTGTGTTAGAGTGTTCGAGTGTGTGTAAGAGTGAGAGTGTGTGAGTGTGTGTGAGAGTGTTAGAGTGTGTGAGAGTGTGTGAGTATGTGGGTGTGAGTGTGTGTGAGAGTGTGTGAGAGTGTGTGAGTATGTGGGTGTGAGTGTGTGAGAGTGTGTGAGTGTGTGGGTGTGAGAGTGTGTGAGTGTGTGTGAGTGTGTGTGAATGAGTGTGAGTGTGAGTGTGTGTGAGAGTGTGTGAGTGTGTGGGTGTGTGAGTGTGTGTGAGTGTGTGTGAATGAGTGAGTGAGAGAGTGTGAGTGAGAGTGTGTGATTGCGTGTGAAAGTGTGTGAGTGTGTGTGAAAGTGTGTGAGTGTGTGTGAGATTGTGTGAGTATGTGTGAGTGTGTGTGAAAGTGTGTGAGAGTGTCTGAGTGTGTGTGAGAGTGTGTGAGAGTGTGTGAGTATGTGTGAGTGTGTGAGTGTGTGTGAATGCGTGTGAGAGTGTGTGAATGTGTGTGAGTGTGTGTGAGAGTGTGTGAAGTGTGTGAGAGTGTGAGAGAGTAAGAGAGTGTGTGAGAGTGTTTGAGAGTGTGTGAGAGTGTGTGAGTATGTGGGTGTGAGAGTGTGTTAGAGTGTGTGAGTGAGTGTGAATGAGAGAGTGTGTGTGAGTGTGTGTGAGAGTGTGTGTGTGAGTGTGTGTGAGAGTGTGTGTGAGTGTGTGTGAGAGTGTGTGAGTATGTGTGAGAGTGTGTGAGTGTGTGGGAGAGTATGTGAGTGTGTTATTGTGTGTGAGTGTGTGTGAGATTGTTTGAGTGTGAGTGTGTGTGAGAGTGTTAGAGTGTGTGAGAGTGTGAGAGAGTGTTAGAGTGTGTGAGAGTGTGTGAGTGTGTGTGAGAGTGTGTGAGTGTGTGAGAGTGTGTGAGTGTGTGTGAGTGTGTGTGAGAGTGTGTGAGAGTGTGTGAGAGTGTGTGTGAGAGTGTTTGAGAGTGTGTGAGTGTCTGTGTGAGTGTGTGTGAGAGTGTGTGAGTGTGTGTAAGTGTGTGTGAGAGTGTCTGAGTGTGTGTGAGTGTGTGTGAGAGTGTGTGAGTGTGTGTGAGAATGTGTGAGTGTGTGTGAGAGTGTGTGAGTGTGTGTGAGAGTGTGTGTGAGAGTGTGTGAGAGTGTGTGAGTGTGTGTGAGAGTGTGTGAGTGTGTGTGCATGAGTGTGAGTGAGAGTATGTGTGTGAGACTGTGTGAGTGTGTGTGAGAGTGTGTGAGTGTGTGTGAGAGTGTGTGAGAGTGTGTGAGAGTGCGAGAGTGTGTGAGTATGTGGGTGTGAGAGTGTGTGAATGAGAGAGTGTGTGTGAGAGTGTGTGAGTATGTGGGTGTGAGAGTGTGTGAGTATGTGGGTGTGAGAGTGTGTGAGTATGTGGGTGTGAGAGTGTGTGATAGAGTGTGAATGAGAGAGTGTGTGTTAGAGTGTGTGAGAGTGTGTGAGAATGTGTGAGTGTGTGTGAGCATGAGAGTGTGTGAGAGTGTGTGAGTGTGTGTGAGTGTGTGTGAGAGTGTTTGAGTTTGTGTGAATGAGTGTGAGTGACAGAGTGTGTGTAAGAGAGTGTGTGAGAGTGTTAGAGTGTGTGAGATCGTGTGAGAGTGTGTGAGAGTGTGTGAGTGTGTGTGAGTGTGTGTGAGAGTGTGTGAGTATGTGGGTGTGAGTGTGTGAGAGTGTGTGAGTGTGTGGGTGTGAGAGTGTGTGAGTGTGTGTGAGAGTGTGTGAGTGTGTGAGAGTGTGTGAGTGTGTGTGAGAGTGTGTGAGTGTGTGTGAATGAGTGTGTGTGAGAGTGTTTGAGAGTGTGTGAGTGTGTGTGAGAGTGTGTGAGTGTGTGTGAGACTGTGTGAGTGTGTGTGAGAATGTGTGAGTGTGTGTGAGAGTGTGAGAGTGTGTGTGAGTGTGTGTGAGTGTGTGTGCATGAGTGTGAGTGAAAGTGTGTGTGAGAGAGTGTGTGAGTGTGTGAGAGTGTGTGAGTGTGTGTGAGTGTGTGTGAGAGTGTGAGTGTGTGTGAGTGTGTGTGAGAGTGTGTGTGAGAGTGTGTGAGAATGTGTGAGAGTGTGAGTATGTGGGTGTGAGAGTGTGTGAATGAGTGTGAATGAGAGAGTGTGTGTGTGAGAGTGTGTGAGTATGTGGGTGTGAGAGTGTGTGAGTATGTGGGTGTGAGAGTGTTTGAGTGTGTGAATGAGTGTGAATGAGAGAGTGTGTGTTAGAGTGTGTGAGTGTGTGTAAGAGTGAGAGTGTGTGAGAGTGTGTGTGAGTGTGTTAGTGTGTGAGAGTGTGTGAGTATGTGGGTGTGAGAATGTGTGAGTGTGTGTGAGAGTGTGTGTGAGTGTGTGTGAGAGTGTGTGAGTGTGTGTGAGAGTGTGAGTGTGTGTGTGAGAGAGTGTGTGAGTGTGTGAGAGTGTGTGAGTATGTGGGTGTGAGAGTGTGTGAGTATGTGGGTGTGAGAGTGTGTGAGTGTGTGTGAGAGTGCGAGTGTGTGTGAATGAGTGTGTGTGAATGAGTGTGAGTGAGAGAGTGTGTGTGAGAGTGTGTGAGAGTGTTAGAGTGTGTGAGATCGTGTGAGAGTGTGTGAGTGTGTGTGAGTGTGTGCGAGAGTGTGTGAGAGTGTGTGAGTATGTGGGTGTGAGTGTGTGGGTGTGAGAGTGTGTGAGTGTGTGTGAGTGTGTGTGAATGAGTGTGAGTGAGAGAGTGTGTGTGAGAGTGTGTGAGCGTGTGTAAGAGTGTGTGAGTGTGTGTGAGTGTGTGTGAGTATGTGGGTGTTAGGGTGTGTGAATGAGAAAGTGTGTATGTGAGAGTGTGTGTGAGAGTGTGTGAGTGTGTGTGAGTGTGTGGGTGTGTGAGTGTGTGGGTGTGTGAGTGTGTGTGAGAGTGTTTGAGAGTGTGTGAAAGTGTGTGAGAGTGTGTGAGAGAGTGTGTGAGAGTGTGTGAGAGTGTGTGAGTGTGCGTGAGAGTGTGTGAGTGTGTGTGAGAGTGTGAGAGAGTGTGAGTGCGTTATTGTGTGTGAGTGTGTGTGAGAGTGTGTGAGTGTGTGTGAGTGTGTGTGAGAGTGTGAGAATGTGTGAGTGTGTGTGTGAGTGTGTGAGTGTGTGTGAGAGTGTGTGAGTATGTGTGAGAGTGTGTGTGAGAGAAAGAGTGTGTGAGAGTGTGTGAGTGTGTGTGAGAGAAAGAGTGTGTGAGAGTGTGTGAGTGTGTGTGAGAGTGTGTGAGTGTGTGAGAGTGTGTGAGTGTGTGTGAGTGTGTGTGTGAGTGTGTGTGAGCGTGTGTGAGAGTGTGTGAGTATGTGGGTGTGAGGGTGTGTGAATGAGAGAGTGTATGAGTGTGAGTGAGAGATTGTGTGTGTGAGAGTGTGTGAGTGTGTGTGAAAGTGTGTGAGTGTGTGTGAGAGTGTGTGAGTGTGTGAGTGTGTGTGAGAGTGTGTGAGATTGTGTAAGAGTGTGTGAGTGTGTGTGAGAGTGTGTGAGAGTGTGTGAGTGTGTGTGAGTGTGTGTGAGAGTTTGTGTGAGAGTGTGTGAGTGTGTGTGAATGAGTGTGAGTGAGAGAGTGTGTGAGTGTGTGTGAGAGTGTGTGAGTGTGTGTGAGTGTGTGAGAGTGTGTGTGAGTGTGTGTGAGAGTGTGTGATAGTGTGTGTGATAGTGTGTGAGTGTGTGTGTTAGAGTGTGAGAGTGTGTGAGAGAGAGTGTGTGAGAGTGTGAGAGTGTGTGAGTGTGTGTGAGTATGTGTGAGAGTGTGTGAATGTGTGTGAATGTGTGTGAGAGTGTGTGAATGTGTGTGTGAGAGTGTGTGGGTATGTGGCTGTGAGAGTGTGTTAGATTGTGTGAATGAGAGAGTGTGTGTGTGAGTGTGTGTGAGAGTGTGTGTGAGAATGTGTGAGAGAGTGTGTGAGTGTGTGAGAGTGTGTGAGTGTGCGTGAGAGTGTGTGAGTGTGTGTGAGAGTGTTAGAGAGTGTGAGTGTGTTATTGTGTGTGAGTGTGTGTGTGTGAGTGTGTGTGAGAGAGTGTGAGTGTGTGTGAGTGTGTGTGAGAGTGTGTGAGTGTGTGTGAGAGTGTGAGAGTGTGTGAGTGTGTGTGAGAGTGTGTGAGTATGTGTGAGAGTGTGTGTGAGAGAGGGATTGTGTGAGAGTGTGTGAGTGTGTGTGAGTGTGTGTGAGAGTGTGAGTGTGTGTGAGAGTGTGTGAGTGTGTGTGAGAGTGTGTGAGTGTGTGTGAGAGTGTGTGTGAGTGTGTGTGAGTGTGTGTGAGAGTGTGTGAGTGTGTGTGAGTGTGTGTGAGAATGTGAGTGTGTGTGTGTGAGAGTGTGTGAGAGTGTGAGTGTGTGAGAGTGTGTGAGTATGTGGGTGTGAGAGTGTGTGAATGAGTGTGAATGAGAGAGTGTGTGTGTGAGAGTGTGTGAGTATGTGGGTGTGAGAGTGTGTGAGTGTGTAAATGAGTGTGAATGAGAGAGTGTGTGTTAGTGTGTGAGAGTGTGTGAGTGTGTGTAAGAGTGAGAGTGTGTGAGTGTGTGTGTGAGAGTGTGTGAGTGTGTGTGAGAGTGCGAGTGTGTGTGAATGAGTGTGTGTGAATGAGTGTGAGTGAGAGAGTGTGTGTGAGAGTGTTAGAGTGTGTGAGATCATGTGAGATCGTGTGAGAGTGTGTGAGTGTGTGTGAGTGTGTGCGAGAGTGTGCGAGAGTGTGTGAGTATGTGGGTGTGAGTGTGTGGGTGTGAGAGTGTGTGAGTGTGTGTGAGTGTGTGTGAATGAGTGTGAGTGAGAGAGTGTGTGTGAGAGTGTGTGAGCGTGTGTAAGAGTGTGTGAGTGTGTGTGAGTGTGTGTAAGTATGTGGGTGTTAGGGTGTGTGAATGAGAAAGTGTGTATGTGAGAGTGTGTGTGAGTGTGTGGGTGTGTGAGTGTGTTTGAGAGTGTTTGAGAGTGTGTGAGTATGTGTGAGAGAGTGTGTCAGTGTGTGAGAGTGTGTTAGATTGTGTGAATGAGTGTGAATGAGAGAGTGTGTTTGTGAGTGTTTGTGAGAGTGTGTGAGTGTGTGTGAGAGTGTGAGAGTGTGTGAGTGTGTGTGAGTATGTGTGAGAGTGTGTGTGAGAGAGAGATTTTGTGAGAGTGTGTGAGTGTGTGTGAGTGTGTGTGAGAGTGTGTGAGAGTGTGTGAGTGTGTGTGTGTGTGTGTGTGTGTGAGAGTGTGTGAGTGTGTGTGAGAGTGTGTGAGTGTGTGTGAGAGTGTGTGAGTGTGTGTGAGAATGTGTGAGTGTGTGTGAGAGTGTGTGTGAGTGTGTGTGAGAGTGTGTGAGTGTGTGTGAGTGTGTGTGAGAGTGTGTGAGTGTGTGTGCATGAGTGTGAGTGAAAGTGTGTGTGTGAGAGTGTGTGAGTGTGTGTGAGAGTATGTGAGTGTGTGTGAGTGTGAATGAGAGTGTCTGAGTGTGTGTGAGTGTGTGTGAGAGTGTGTGAGTGTGTGTGAGAGTGTGTGTGAGAGTGTGTGAGAGTGTGTGAGTGTGTGTGAGAGTGTGTGAGTGTGTGTGCATGAGTGTGAGTGAGAGTGTGTGTGTGAGACTGTGTGAGTGTGTGTGAGAGTGTGAGTGTGTGTCAGAGTGTGTGAGTGTGTGTGAGAGTGTGTGAGAGTGTGAGAGTGTGTGAGTATGTGGGTGTGAGAGTGTGTGATAGAGTGTGAATGAGAGAGTGTGTGTTAGAGTGTGTGAGAGTGTGTGAGTGTGTGTGAGAATGTGTGAGTGTGTGTGAGCATGAGAGTGTGTGAGAGTGTGTGAGTGTGTGTGAGTGTGTGTGAGTGTGTGTGAGAGTGTTTGAGTTTGTGTGAATGAGTGTGAGTGAGAGAGTGTGTGTAAGAGTGTGTGTGAGAGTGTTAGAGTGTGTGAGAGTGTGTGAGATCGTGTGAGAGTGTGTGAGAGTGTGTGAGAGTGTGTGAGTGTGTGTGAGTGTGTGTGAGAGTGTGTGAGAGTGTGTGAGTATGTGGGTGTGAGTGTGTGAGAGTGTGTGAGTGTGTGGGTGTGAGAGTGTGTGAGTGTGTGTGAGTGTGTGTGAATGAGTGTGAGTGAGAGAGTGTGTGTGAGAGTGTGTGAGCGTGTGTAAGAGTGTGTGAGTGGGTGTGAGAGTGTGTGACTGTGTGTGAGTGTGTGTGAGAGTGTGTGAGTATGTGTGAGAGTGTGTGAGAGAGAGAGAGTATGTGAGAGTGTGTGAGTGTGTGAGAGTGTGGGTGTGAGAGTGTGTGAGAGTGTGTGAGTGTGTGAATGAGTGTGAATGAGAGAGTGTGTGTGAGATTGTGTGAGTGTGTGAGAGAGTGTGTGAGTGTGTGTGAGAGTGTGTGAGTGTGTGTGAGAGTGTGTGAGTGTGTGAGTGTGTGTGAGAGTGTGTGAGTGTGTGTGAATGAGTGCGTGTGAGAGTGTTTGAGAGTGTGTGAGTGTGTGTGAGAGTGTGTGAGTGTGTGTGAGAGTGTGTGAGTGTGTGAGAGTGTGTGTGAGTGTGTGTGAGTGTGTGTGAGAGTGTGTGAGTGTGTGTGCATGAGTGTGAGTGAAAGTGTGTGTGTGAGAGTGTGTGAGTGTGTGAGTGTGTGTGAGTGTGTGTGAGAGTGTGAGTGTGTGTGAGTGTGTGTGAGAGTGTGTGAGAGTGTGTGAGAGTGTGAGTATGTGGGTGTGAGAGTGTGTGAATGAGTGTGAATGAGAGAGTGTGTGTTAGAGTGTGTGAGAGTGTGTGAGTGTGTGTAAGAGTGAGAGTGTGTGTGAGAGTGTGTGTGAGAGTGTGTGAGTGTGTGTGAGAGTGTGTGAGTATGTGGGTGTGAGTGTGTGTGAGTGTGTGGGTGTGAGATTGTGTGTGTGTGAGTGTGTGTGAATGAGTGTGAATGAGAAAGTGTGTATGTGAGAGTGTGTGAGTGTGTGTGAGAGTGTGTGAGTGTGTGTGAGTGTGTGGGTGTGTGAGTGTGTGTGAGTGTGTGTGAGAGAGTTTGAGAGTGTGTGAGAGTGTGTGAGTATGTGTGAGAGAGGGTGTGAGTGTGTGAGAGTGTGTTAGAGTGTGTGAATGAGAGAGTGTGTGTGAGTGTGTGTGAGAGTGTGTGAGTATGTGTGAGAGAGTGTGTGAGTGTGTGAGAGTGTGTGAGTGTGCGTGAGAGTGTGTGAGTGTGTGTGAGAGTGTGAGAGAGTGTGAGTGTGTTATTGTGGGTGAGAGTGTGAGTGTGTGTGAGAGTGTGTGAGTATGTGTGAGAGTGTGCGTGAGTGTGTGTGAGAGAGAGAGTGTGTGAGAGTGTGTGAGTGTGTGTGAGTGTGTGAGAGTGTGGGTGTGAGAGTGTGTGAGTGTGTGAATGAGTGTGAATGAGAGAGTGTGTGTGAGATTGTGTGAGTGTGTGAGAGAGTGTGTGAGTGTGTGTGAGAGTGTGTGAGTGTGTGAGAGTGTGTGAGTGTGTGTGAGAGTGTGTGAGTGTGTATGAATGAGTGTGTGTGAGAGTGTTTGAGAGTGTGTGAGAGTGTGTGAGTGTGTGTGAGAGTGTGTGAGTGTGTGTGCGAGTGTGTGAGTGTGTGTGAGAATGTGTGAGTGTGTGTGATAGTGTGTGAGTGTGTGTGAGAGTGTGTGAGTGTGTGAGAGTGTGTGTGAGTGTGTGTGAGAGTGTGTGAGTGTGTGTGCATGAGTGTGAGTGAAAGTGTGTGTGTGAGAGTGTGTGTGAGAGTGTGTGAGTGTGTGTGAGTGTGTGTAAGAGTGTGAGTGTGTGTGAGTGTGTGTGAGAGTGTGTGAGATTGTGAGTATGTGGGTGTGAGAGTGTGTGAATGAGTGTGAATGAGAGAGTGTGTGTTAGAGTGTGTGAGAGTGTGTGAGTGTGTGTAAGAGTGAGAGTGTGTGAGAGTGTGTGTGAGAGTGTGTGAGTGTGTGTGAGAGTGTTAGAGTGTGTGAGAGTGTGTGAGTATGTGGGTGTGAGTGTGTGTGAGTGTGTGGGTGTGAGATTGTGTGTGTGTGAGTGTGTGTGAATGAGTGTGAATGAGAAAGTGTGTATGTGAGAGTGTGTGAGTGTGTGTGAAAGTGTGTGAGTGTGTGTGAGTGTGTGGGTGTGTGGGTGTGTGAGTGTGTGTGAGTGTGTGTGAGAGAGTTTGAGAGTGTGTGAGAGTGTGTGAGTATGTGTGAGAGAGGGTGTGAGTGTGTGAGAGTGTGTTAGAGTGTGTGAATGAGAGAGTGTGTGTGAGTGTGTGAGAGAGTGTGTGAGTGTGTGAGAGTGTGTGAGTGTGCGTGAGAGTGTGTGAGTGTGTGTGAGAGTGTGAGAGAGTGTGAGTGTGTTATTGTGTGTGAGAGTGTGAGTGTGTGTGAGAGTGTGTGAGTATGTGTGAGAGTGTGTGTGAGTGTGTGTGAGAGAGAGAGTGTGTGAGAGTGTGTGAGTGTGTGTGAGTGTGTGAGAGTGTGGGTGTGAGAGTGTGTGAGTGTGTGAATGAGTGTGAATGAGAGAGTGTGTGTGAGATTGTGTGAGTATGTGAGAGAGTGTGTGAGTGTGTGTGAGAGTGTGTGAGTGTGTGAGAGTGTGTGAGTGTGTGTGAGAGTGTGTGAGTGTGTATGAATGAGTGTGTGTGAGAGTGTTTGAGAGTGTGTGAGTGTGTGTGAGAGTGTGTGAGTGTGTGTGCGAGTGTGTGAGTGTGTGTGAGAGTGTGTGAGTGTGTGTGAGTGTGTGGGTGTGAGATTGTGTGAGAGTGTGTGTGTGTGAGTGTGTGTGAATGAGTGTGAGTGAGAGAGTGTGAGTGTGTGTAAGAGTGTGTGAGAGTGTGTGAGTGTGTGTGAGTGTGTGTGTGAGTGTGTGTGAGCGTGTGTGAGAGTGTGTGAGTATGTGGGTGTGAGGGTGTGTGAATGAGAGAGTGTATGAGTGAGAGATTGTGTGTGTGAGAGTGTGTGAGTGTGTGTGAAAGTGTGTGAGTGTGTGTGAGAGTGTGTGAGTGTGTGAGTGTGTGTGAGAGTGTGTGAGTGTGTGTGAGTGTGTGTGAGAGTGTGTGTGAGAGTGTGTGTGAGAGTGTGTGAGTGTGTGTGAGAGTGTGTGAGTGTGTGTGAGAGTGTGTGAGTGTGTGTGAATGAGTGTGAGTGAGAGAGTGTGTGAGTGTGTGTGAGAGTGTGTGAGTGTGTGTGAGTGTGTGTGTGAGTGTGTGTGAGAGTGTGTGAGAGTGTGTGTGACAGTGTGTGAGTGTGTGTGTTAGAGTGTGAGAGTGTGTGAGAGAGTGTGTGTGAGAGTGTGTGAGTGTGTGTGAGTATGTGTGAGAGTGTGTGAGTGTGTGTGAATGTGTGTGAGAGTGTGTGAATGTGTGTGAGAGTGTGTGGGTATGTGGCTGTGAGAGTGTGTTAGATTGTGTGAATGAGAGAGTGTGTGTGTGAGTGTGTGTGAGAGTGTGTGTGAGAATGTGTGAGAGAGTGTGTGAGTGTGTGAGAGTGTGTGAGAGTGTGTGAGTGTGCGTGAGAGTGTGTGAGTGTGTGTGAGAGTGTGAGAGAGTATGAGTGTGTTATTGTGTGTGAGTGTGTGTGTGTGAGTGTGTGTGAGAGAGTGTGAGTGTGTGTGAGTGTGTGTGAGAGTGTGAGAGTGTGTGAGTGTGTGTGAGAGTGTGTGAGTATGTGTGAGAGTGTGTGTGAGAGAGAGATTGTGTGAGAGTGTGTGAGTGTGTGTGAGAGTGTGAGTGTGTGTGAGAGTGTGTGAGTGTGTGTGTGAGTGTGTGTGAGAGTGTGTGAGTGTGTGTGAGAGTGTGTGAGTGTGTGTGAGAATGTGTGAGTGTGTGTGAGAGTGTGTGTGAGTGTGTGTGAGAGTGTGTGAGTGTGTGTGAGTGTGTGTGAGAGTGTGAGTGTGTGTGTGAGAGAGTGTGTGAGTGTGTGAGAGTGTGTGAGTATGTGGGTGTGAGACTGTGTGAATGAGTGTGAATGAGAGAGTGTGTGTGTGTGAGAGTGTGTGAGTATGTGGGTGTGAGAGTGTGTGAGTATGTGGGTGTGAGAGTGTGTGAGTGTGTAAATGAGTGTGAATGAGAGATTGTGTGTTAGAGTGTGTGAGAGTGTGTGAGTGTGTGTAAGAGTGAGAGTGTGTGAGAGTGTGTGTGAGTGTGTGTGAGAGTGCGAGTGTGTGTGAATGTGTGTGAGAGTGTGTGAGAGTGTTAGAGTGTGTGAGATCGTGTGAGAGTGTGTGAGTGTGTGTGAGTGTGTGCGAGAGTGTGTGAGAGTGTGTGAGTATGTGGGTGTGAGTGTGTGGGTGTGAGAGTGTGTAAGAGTGTGTGAGTGTGTGTGAGTGTGTGTGAGTATGTGGGTGTTAGGGTGTGTGAATGAGAAAGTGTGTATGTGAGAGTGTGTGTGAGAGTGTGTGAGTGTGTGTGAGTGTGTGTGAGATTGTTTGAGTGTGAGTGTGTGTGAGAGTGTTAGAGTGTGTGAGAGTGTGAGAGTGTGAGAGAGTGTTAGAGTGTGTGAGAGTGTGTCAGTGTGTGTGAGAGTGTGTGAGTGTTTGAGAGTGTGTGAGTGTGTGTGAGAGTGTGTGAGAGTGTGTGTGAGAGTGTTTGAGAGTGTGTGAGTGTCTGTGTGAGTGTGTGTGAGAGTGTGTGAGAGTGTGTAAGTGTGTGTGAGAGTGTCTGAGTGTGTGTGAGTGTGTGTGAGAGTGTGTGAGTGTGTGTGAGAATGTGTGAGTGTGTGTGAGAGTGTGTGAGTGTGTGTGAGAGTGTGTGTGAGAGTGTGTGAGTGTGTGTGAGAGTGTGTGAGTGTGTGTGAGAGTGTGTGAGTGTGTGTGAGAGTGTGTGAGTGTGTGTGAGAGTGTGTGAGTGTGTGTGAGAGTGTGTGAGAGTGCGAGAGTGTGTGAGTATGTGGGTGTGAGAGTGTGTGAATGAGAGAGTGTGTGTGAGAGTGTGTGAGTATGTGGGTGTGAGAGTGTGTGAGTATGTGGGTGTGAGAGTGTGTGAGTATGTGGGTGTGAGAGTGTGTGATAGAGTGTGAATGAGACAGTGTGTGTTAGAGTGTGTGAGAGTGTGTGAGTGTGTGTGAGAATGTGTGAGTGTGTGAGAGCATGAGAGTGTGTGAGAGTGTGTGAGTGTGTGTGAGTGTGTGTGAGAGTGTTTGAGTTTGTGTGAATGAGTGTGAGTGAGAGAGTGTGTGTAAGAGAGTGTGTGAGAGTGTTAGAGTGTGTGAGAGTGTGTGAGATCGTGTGAGAGTGTGTGAGAGTGTGTGAGTGTGTGTGAGTGTGTGTGAGAGTGTGTGAGAGTGTGTGAGTATGTGGGTGTGAGTGTGTGTGAGTGTGTGAGTGTGTGGGTGTGAGAGTGTGTGAGTGTGTGTGAATGAGTGTGAGTGAGAGAGAGAGTGTGTGAGCGTGTGTAAGAGTGTGTGAGTGGGTGTGAGAGTGTGTGACTGTGTGTGAGTGTGTGTGAGAGTGTGTGAGTATGTGTGAGAGTGTGTGTGAGAGAGAGAGTGTGTGAGAGTGTGTGAGTGTGTGTGAGTGTGTGAGAGTGTGGGTGTGAGAGTGTGTGAGAGTGTGTGAGTGTGTGTGAGAGTGTGTGAGAATGTGTGAGTGTGTGTGAGAGTGTGTGAGTGTGTGAGAGTGTGTGTGAGTGTGTGTGAGAGTGTGTGAGTGTGTGTGCATGAGCGTGAGTGAAAGTGTGTGTGTGAGAGTGTGTGAGTGTGTGTGAGAGTGTGAGTGTCTGTGAGTGTGTGTGAGAGTGTGTGTGAGAGTGTGAGTATGTGGGTGTGAGAGTGTGTGAATGAGTGTGAATGAGAGAGTGTGTGTGTGAGAGTGTGTGAGTATGTGGGTGTGAGAGTGTGTGAGTATGTGGGTGTGAGAGTGTGTGAGTGTGTGAATGAGTGTGAATGAGAGAGTGTGTGTGAGATTGTGTGAGTGTGTGTGAGAGCGTGTGAGTGTGTGTGAGAGTGTGTGAGTGTGTGTGAGAGTGTGTGAGTGTGTGAGAGTGTGTGAGTGTGTGTGAGAGTGTGTGAGTGTGTGTGAGAGTGTGTGAGTGTGTGTGAATGAGTGTGTGTGAGAGTGTTTGAGAGAGTGTGAGTGTGTGTGAGAGTGTGTGAGTGTGTGAGAGAGTGTGTGAGTGTGTGTGAGAGTGTGTGAGTGTGTGTGAGAGTGTGTGAGTGTGTGAGAGTGTGTGTGAGTGTGTGTGAGTGTGTGTGAGAGTGTGTGAGTGTGTGTGCATGAGTGTGAGTGAAAGTGTGTGTGTGAGAGTGTGTGAGTGTGTGAGTGTGTGTGAGAGTGTGAGTGTGTGTGAGTGTGTGTGAGAGTGTGTGCGAGTGTGTGAGAGTGTGAGTATGTGGGTGTGAGAGTGTGTGAATGAGTGTGAATGAGAGAGTGTGTGTTAGAGTGTGTGAGAGTGTGTGAGTGTGTGTAAGAGTGAGAGTGTGTGAGAGTGTGTGTGAGAGTGTGTGAGTGTGTGTGAGAGTGTTAGAGTGTGTGAGAGTGTGTGAGTATGTGGGTGTGAGTGTGTGTGAGTGTGTGGGTGTGAGATTGTGTGTGTGTGAGTGTGTGTGAATGAGTGTGAATGAGAAAGTGTGTATGTGAGAGTGTGTGAGTGTGTGTGAGAGTGTGTGAGTGTGTGGGTGTGTGAGTGTGTGAGTATGTGTGAGTGTGTGTGAGTGTGTGTGAGAGTATGTGAGTTTGTTATTGTGTGTGAGTGTGTGTGAGAGTGTGTGAGTGTGTGTGAGATTGTTTGAGTGTGAGTGTGTGTGAGAGTGTTAGAGTGTGTGAGAGTGTGAGAGTGTGAGAGAGTGTTAGAGTGTGTGAGAGTGTGTCAGTGTGTGTGAGAGTGTGTGAGTGTGTGAGAGTGTGTGAGTGTGTGTGAGAGTGTGTGAGAGTGTGTGTGAGAGTGTTTGAGAGTGTGTGAGTGTCTGTGTGAGTGTGTGTGAGAGTGTGTGAGAGTGTGTAAGTGTGTGTGAGAGTGTCTGCGTGTGTGTGAGTGTGTGTGAGAGTGTGTGAGTGTGTGTGAGAATGTGTGAGTGTGTGTGAGAGTGTGTGAGTGTGTGTGAGAGTGTGTGAGTGTGTGTGAGAGTGTGTGAGTGTGTGTGAGAGTGTGTGAGTGTGTGTGAGAGTGTGTGAGTGTGTGTGAGAGTGTGTGAGTGTGTGTGAGAGTGTGTGAGAGTGCGAGAGTGTGTGAGTATGTGGGTGTGAGAGTGTGTGAATGAGAGAGTGTGTGTGAGAGTGTGTGAGTATGTGGGTGTGAGAGTGTGTGAGTATGTGGGTGTGAGAGTGTGTGAGTATGTGGGTGTGAGAGTGTGTGATAGAGTGTGAATGAGACAGTGTGTGTTAGAGTGTGTGAGAGTGTGTGAGTGTGTGTGAGAATGTGTGAGTGTGTGAGAGCATGAGAGTGTGTGAGAGTGTGTGAGTGTGTGTGAGTGTGTGTGAGAGTGTGTGAGAGTGTGTGAGTATGTGGGTGTGAGTGTGTGAGAGTGTGTGAGTGTGTGGGTGTGAGAGTGTGTGAGTGTGTGTGAATGAGTGTGAGTGAGAGAGAGAGTGTGTGAGCGTGTGTAAGAGTGTGTGAGTGAGTGTGAGAGTGTGTGACTGTGTGTGAGTGTGTGTGAGAGTGTGTGAGAGTGTGTGTGAGAGAGAGAGTGTGTGAGAGTGTGTGAGTGTGTGTGAGTGTGTGAGAGTGTGGGTGTGAGAGTGTGTGAGAGTGTGTGAGTGTGTGTGAGAGTGTGTGAGAATGTGTGAGTGTGTGTGAGAGTGTGTGAGTGTGTGAGAGTGTGTGTGAGTGTGTGTGAGAGTGTGTGAGTGTGTGTGCATGAGCGTGAGTGAAAGTGTGTGTGTGAGAGTGTGTGAGTGTGTGTGAGAGTGTGAGTGTCTGTGAGTGTGTGTGAGAGTGTGTGTGAGAGTGTGAGTATGTGGGTGTGAGAGTGTGTGAATGAGTGTGAATGAGAGAGTGTGTGTGTGAGAGTGTGTGAGTATGTGGGTGTGAGAGTGTGTGAGTATGTGGGTGTGAGAGTGTGTGAGTGTGTGAATGAGTGTGAATGAGAGAGTGTGTGTTAGAGTGTGTGAGTGTGTGTAAGAGTGAGAGTGTGTGAGTGTGTGTGAGAGTGTTAGAGTGTGTGAGAGTGTGTGAGTATGTGGGTGTGAGTGTGTGTAAGAGTGTGTGAGTATGTGGGTGTGAGTGTGTGAGAGTGTGTGAGTGTGTGGGTGTGAGAGTGTGTGAGTGTGTGTGAATGAGTGTGAGTGTGAGTGTGTGTGAGAGTGTGTGAGTGTGTGTGAGAGTGTGTGAGTGTGTGTGAGAGTGTGTGAGTGTGTGAGAGTGTGTGAGTGTGTGTGAGAGTGTGTGAGTGTGTGTGAGAGTGTGTGAGTGTGTGTGAATGAGTGTGTGTGAGAGTGTTTGAGAGTGTGTGAGAGTGTGTGAGTGTGTGTGATAGTGTGTGAGTGTGTGTGAGAGTGTGTGAGTGTGTGAGAGTGTGTGTGAGTGTGTGTGAGAGTGTGTGAGTGTGTGTGCGTGAGTGTGAGTGAAAGTGTGTGTGTGAGAGTGTGTGTGAGAGTGTGTGAGTGTGTGTAAGAGTGTGAGTGTGTGTGAGTGTGTGTGAGAGTGTGTGAGAGTGTGTGAGAGTGTGAGTATGTGGGTGTGAGAGTGTGTGAATGAGTGTGAATGAGAGAGTGTGTGTGAGAGTGTGTGAGTGTGTGGGTGTGAGATTGTGTGAGAGTGTGTGTGTGTGAGTGTGTGATAATGAGTGTGAGTGTGAGAGTGTGTGAGTGTGTGTGAGAGTGTGTGAGTGTGTGTGAGTGTGTGGGTGTGTGAGTGTGTGGGTGTGTGAGTGTGTGTGAGTGTGTGTGAGAGAGTTTGAGAGTGTGTGAGTATGTGTGAGAGAGTGTGTCAGTGTGTGAGAGTGTGTGAGTGTGTGTGAGAGTGTGAGTGTGAGTGTGTGTGAGAGTGTGAGTGTGTTATTGTGTGTGAGAGTGTGTGAGTGTGTGTGAGACTGAGAGTGTGTGAGTGTGTGTGAGAGTGTGTGAGTATGTGTGAGAGTGTGTGTGAGTGTGTGTGAGAGAGAGTGTGTGAGAGTGTGTGAGTGTGTGTGAGTGTGTGAGAGTGTGGGTGTGAGAGTGTGTGAGAGTGTGTGAGTGTGTGAATGAGAGAGTGCGTGTGAGATTGTGTGAGTGTGTGAGAGAGTGTGTGAGTGTGTGTGAGAGTGTGAGAGTGTGTGAGTGTGTGTGAGAGTGTGTGAGTGTGTGAGAGTGTGTGTGAGAGTGTGTGAGTGTGTGTGAATGAGTGTTTGTGAGAGTGTTTAAGAGTGTGTGTGAGTGTGTGTGAGAGTGTGTGAGTGTGTGTGAGAGTGTGTGAGAATGTGTGAGTGTGTGTGAGAGTGTGTGAGTGTGTGTGAGAGTGTGTGAGTGTGTGTGCATGAGCGTGAGTGAAAGTGTGTGTGTGAGAGTGTGTGAGTGTGTGTGAGAGTGTGAGTGTCTGTGAGTGTGTGTGAGAGTGTGAGTATGTGGGTGTGAGAGTGTGTGAATGAGTGTGAATGAGAGAGTGTGTGTGTGAGAGTGTGTGAGTATGTGGGTGTGAGAGTGTGTGAGTATGTGGGTGTGAGAGTGTGTGAGTGTGTGAATGAGTGTGAATGAGAGAGTGTGTGTTAGAGTGTGTGAGTGTGTGTAAGAGTGAGAGTGTGTGAGTGTGTGTGAGAGTGTTAGAGTGTGTGAGAGTGTGTGAGTATGTGGGTGTGAGTGTGTGTGAGAGTGTGTGAGAGTGTGTGAGTATGTGGGTGTGAGTGTGTGAGAGTGTGTGAGTGTGTGGGTGTGAGAGTGTGTGAGTGTGTGTGAATGAGTGTGAGTGTGAGTGTGTGTGAGAGTGTGAGTATGTGGGTGTGAGGGTGTGGGAATGAGAAAGTGTGTATGTGAGAGTGTGTGAGTGTGTGGGTGTGTGAGTGTGTGTGAATGAGTGAGTGAGAGAGTGTGAGTGAGAGTGTGTGATTGCGTGTGAAAGTGTGTGAGTGTGTGTGAAAGTGTGTGAGTGTGTGTGAGATTGTGTGAGTATGTGTGAGTGTGTGTGAAAGTGTGTGAGAGTGTCTGAGAGTGTCTGAGTGTGCGTGAAAGTGTGTGAGTATGTGTGAGTGTGTGAGTGTGTGTGAATGCGTGTGAGAGTGTGTGAGTGTGTGTGAGAGTGTGTGAAGTGTGTGAGAGTGTGAGAGATTAAGAGAGTGTGTGAGAGTGTGTGAGAGTGTTTGAGAGTGTGTGAGAGTGTGTGAGTATGTGGGTGTGAGAGTGTGTTAGAGTGTGTGAGTGAGTGTGAACGAGAGAGTGTGTGTGAGTGTGTGTGAGAGTGTGTGTGTGAGTGTGTGTGAGAGTGTGTGTGAGTGTGTGTGAGAGTGTGTGAGTATGTGTGAGAGTGTGTGAGTGTGTGTGAGAGTATGTGAGTGTGTTATTGTGTGTGAGTGTGTGTGAGAGTGTGTGAGTGTGTGTGAGATTGTTTGAGTGTGAGTGTGTGTGAGAGTGTTAGAGTGTGTGAGAGTGTGAGAGAGTGTTAGAGTGTGTGAGAGTGTGTGAGTGTGTGTGAGAGTGTGTGAGTGTGTGTGAGAGTGTGTGAGAGTGTGTGAGAGTGTGTGTGAGAGTGTTTGAGAGTGTGTGAGTGTCTGTGTGAGTGTGTGTGAGAGTGTGTGAGAGTGTGTAAGTGTGTGTGAGAGTGTCTGAGTGTGTGTGAGTGTGTGTGAGAGTGTGTGAGTGTGTGTGAGAATGTGTGAGTGTGTGTGAGAGTGTGTGAGTGTGTGTGAGAGTGTGTGTGAGAGTGTGTGAGAGTGTGTGAGTGTGTGTGAAAGTGTGTGAGTGTGTGTGCATGAGTGTGAGTGAGAGTGTGTGTGTGAGACTGTGTGAGTGTGTGTGAGAGTGTGTGAGTGTGTGTGAGAGTGTGTGAGAGTGCGAGAGTGTGAGAGTGTGTGAATGAGAGAGTGTGTGTGAGAGTGTGTGAGTATGTGGGTGTGAGAGTGTGTGAGTATGTGGGTGTGAGAGTGTGTGATAGAGTGTGAATGAGACAGTGTGTGTTAGAGTGTGTGAGAGTGTGTGAGTGTGTGTGAGAATGTGTGAGTGTGTGTGAGCATGAGAGTGTGTGAGAGTGTGTGAGTGTGTGTGAGTGTGTGTGAGCGTGTTTGAGTTTGTGTGAATGAGTGTGAGTGAGAGAGTGTGTGTAAGAGAGTGTGTGAGAGTGTTAGAGTGTGTGAGAGTGTGTGAGATCGTGTGAGAGTGTGTGAGAGTGTGTGAGTGTGTGTGAGTGTGTGTGAGAGTGTGTGAGTATGTGGGTGTGAGTGTGTGAGAGAGTGTGAGTGTGTGGGTGTGAGAGTGTGTGAGTGTGTGTGAGTGTGTGTGAATGAGTGTGAGTGAGAGTGTGTGTGAGAGTGTGTGAGCGTGTGTAAGAGTGTGTGAGTGGGTGTGAGAGTGTGTGACTGTGTGTGAGTGTGTGTGAGAGTGTGTGAGTATGTGTGAGAGTGTGTGTGAGAGAGAGAGTGTGTGAGAGTGTGTGAGTGTGTGTGAGTGTGTGAGAGTGTGGGTGTGAGAGTGTGTGAGAGTGTGTGAGTGTGTGAATGAGTGTGAATGAGAGAGTGTGTGTGAGATTGTGTGAGTGTGTGAGAGAGTGTGTGAGTGTGTGTGAGAGTGTGTGAGTGTGTGTGAGAGTGTGTGAGTGTGTGAGAGTGTGTGAGTGTGTGTGAGAGTGTGTGAGTGTGTGTGAGAGTGTGTGAGTGTGTGTGAATGAGTGTGTGTGAGAGTGTTTGAGAGAGTGTGAGTGTGTGTGAGAGTGTGTGAGTGTGTGTGAGAGTGTGTGAGTGTGTGAGAGTGTGTGTGAGTGTGTGTGAGTGTGTGTGAGAGTGTGTGAGTGTGTGTGCATGAGTGTGAGTGAAAGTGTGTGTGTGAGAGTGTGTGAGTGTGTGTGAGTGTGTGTGAGAGTGTGAGTGTGTGTGAGTGTGTGTGAGAGTGTGTGCGAGTGTGTGAGAGTGTGAGTATGTGGGTGTGAGAGTGTGTGAATGAGTGTGAATGAGAGAGTGTGTGTTAGAGTGTGTGAGAGTGTGTGAGTGTGTGTAAGAGTGAGAGTGTGTGAGAGTGTGTGTGAGAGTGTGTGTGAGAGTGTGAGAGTGTGTGTGAGAGTGTGTGAGTGTGTGTGAGAGTGTTAGAGTGTGTGAGAGTGTGTGAGTATGTGGGTGTGAGTGTGTGTGAGTGTGTGGGTGTGAGATTGTGTGTGTGTGAGTGTGTGTGAATGAGTGTGAATGAGAAAGTGTGTATGTGAGAGTGTGTGAGTGTGTGTGAGTGTGTGGGTGTGTGAGTGTGTGGGTGTGTGAGTGTGTGTGAGTGTGTGTGAGAGAGTTTGAGATTGTGTGAGAGTGTGTGAGTATGTGTGAGAGAGGGTGTGAGTGTGTGAGAGTGTGTTAGAGTGTGTGAGTGTGTGAGAGTGTGTGAGTGTGCGTGAGAGTGTGTGAGTGTGTGTGAGAGTGTGAGAGAGTGTGAGTGTGTTATTGTGGGTGAGAGTGTGAGTGTGTGTGAGAGTGTGAGAGTGTGTGAGTGTGTGAGTATGTGTGAGAGTGTGTGTGAGTGTGTGTGAGAGAGAGAGTGTGTGAGAGTGTGTGAGTGTGTGTGAGTGTGTGAGAGTGTGGGTGTGAGAGTGTGTGAGTGTGTGAATGAGTGTGAATGAGAGAGTGTGTGTGAGATTGTGTGAGTGTGTGAGAGAGTGTGTGAGTGTGTGTGAGAGTGTGTGAGTGTGTGAGAGTGTGTGAGTGTGTGTGAGAGTGTGTGAGTGTGTGTGAATGAGTGTGTGTGAGAGTGTTTGAGAGTGTGTGAGAGTGTGTGAGTGTGTGTGAGTGTGTGTGAGAGTGTGTGAGTGTGTGTGCATGAGTGTGAGTGAAAGTGTGTGTGTGAGAGTGTGTGTGAGAGTGTGTGAGTGTGTGTGAGTGTGTGTAAGAGTGTGAGTGTGTGTGAGTGTGTGTGAGAGTGTGTGAGAGTGTGAGTATGTGGGTGTGAGAGTGTGTGAATGAGTGTGAATGAGAGAGTGTGTGTGAGAGTGTGTGAGTATGTGGGTGTGAGAGTGTGTGAGTATGTGGGTGTGAGAGTGTGTGAATGAGTGTGAATGAGAGAGTGTGTGTTAGAGTGTGTGAGTGTGTGTAAGAGTGAGAGTGTGTGAGTATGTGTGTGTGAGTGTGTGGGTGTGAGATTGTGTGAGAGTGTGTGTGTGTGAGTGTGTGTGAATGAGTGTGAGTGAGAGAGTGTGAGTGTGTGTAAGAGTGTGTGAGAGTGTGTGAGTGTGTGTGAGTGTGTGTGTGAGTGTGTGTGAGCGTGCGTGAGAGTGTGTGAGTATGTGGGTGTGAGGGTGTGTGAATGAGAGAGTGTATGAGTGTGAGTGAGAGATTGTGTGTGTGAGAGTGTGTGAGTGTGTGTGAAAGTGTGTGAGTGTGTGTGAGAGTGTGTGAGTGTGTGAGTGTGTGTGAGAGTGTGTGAGATTGTGTAAGATTGTGTGAGTGTGTGTGAGAGTGTGTGAGTGTGTGTGAGTGTGTGTGAGAGTGTGTGTGAGAGTGTGTGAGTGTGTGTGAGAGTGTGTGAGTGTGTGTGAATGAGTGTGAGTGAGAGAGTGTGTGAGTGTGTGTGAGAGTGTGTGAGTGTGTGTGAGTGTGTGAGAGTGTGTGTGAGTGTGTGTGAGAGTGTGTGATAGTGTGTGTGATAGTGTGTAAGTGTGTGAGTTAGAGTGTGAGAGTGTGTGAGAGAGTGTGTGTGAGAGTGTGTCAGTGTGTGTGAGTATGTGTGAGAGTGTGTGAGTGTGTGTGAATGTGTGTGAGAGTGTGTGAATGTGTGTGAGAGTGTGTGGGTATGTGGCTGTGAGAGTGTGTTAGATTGTGTGAATGAGAGAGTGTGTGTGTGAGTGTGTGTGAGAGTGTGTGTGAGAATGTGTGAGAGAGTGTGTGAGTGTGTGAGAGTGTGTGAGTGTGCGTGAGAGTGTGTGAGTGTGTGTGAGAGTGTGAGAGAGTATCAGTGTGTTATTGTGTGTGAGTGTGTGTGTGTGAGTGTGTGTGAGAGAGTGTGAGTGTGTGTGAGTGTGTGTGAGAGTGTGAGAGTGTGTGAGTGTGTGTGAGAGTGTGTGAGTATGTGTGAGAGTGTGTGTGAGAGAGAGATTGTGTGAGAGTGTGTGAGTGTGTGTGAGTGTGTGTGAGAGTGTGAGTGTGTGTGAGTGTGTGTGAGAATGTGTGAGTGTGTGTGAGAGTGTGTGTGAGTGTGTGTGAGAGTGTGTGAGTGTGTGTGAGAGTGTGAGTGTGTGTGTGAGAGAGTGTGTGAGTGTGTGAGAGTGTGTGAGTATGTGGGTGTGAGAGTGTGTGAGTATGTGGGTGTGAGAGTGTGTGAGTGTGTGTGAGAGTGCGAGTGTGTGTGAATGAGTGTGCGTGAATGAGTGTGAGTGAGAGAGTGTGTGTGAGAGTGTGTGAGAGTGTTAGAGTGTGTGAGATCGTGTGAGAGTGTGTGAGTGTGTGTGAGTGTGTGCGAGAGTGTGTGAGAGTGTGTGAGTATGTGGGTGTGAGTGTGTGGGTGTGAGAGTGTGTGAGTGTGTGTGAGTGTGTGTGAATGAGTGTGAGTGAGAGAGTGTGTGTGAGAGTGTGTGAGCGTGTGTAAGAGTGTGTGAGTGTGTGTGAGTATGTGGGTGTTAGGGTGTGTGAATGAGAAAGTGTGTATGTGAGAGTGTGTGTGAGAGTGTGTGAGTGTGTGTGAGTGTGTGGGTGTGTGAGTGTGTGGGTGTGTGAGTGTGTGTGAGAGTGTTTGAGAGTGTGTGAAAGTGTGTGAGAGTGTGTGAGAGAGTGTGTGAGAGTGTGTGAGAGTTTGTGAGTGTGCGTGAGAGTGTGTGAGTGTGTGTGAGAGTGTGAGAGAGTGTGAGTGCGTTATTGTGTGTGAGTGTGTGTGAGAGTGTGTGAGTGTGTGTGAGTTTGTGTGAGAGTGTGAGAATGTGTGAGTGTGTGTGTGAGTGTGTGTGTGAGTGTGTGAGTGTGTGTGAGAGTGTGTGAGTATGTGTGAGAGTGTGTGTGAGAGAAAGAGTGTGTGAGAGTGTGTGAGTGTGTGTGAGAGAAAGAGTGTGTGAGAGTGTGTGAGTGTGTGTGAGTGTGTGTGAGAGTGTGTGAGAGTGTGTGAGTGTGTGAGAGTGTGTGAGTGTGTGTGAGTGTGTGTGTGAGTGTGTGTGAGCGTGTGTGAGAGTGTGTGAGTATGTGGGTGTGAGGGTGTGTGAATGAGAGAGTGTATGAGTGTGAGTGAGAGATTGTGTGTGTGAGAGTGTGTGAGTGTGTGTGAAAGTGTGTGAGTGTGTGTGAGAGTGTGTGAGTGTGTGAGTGTGTGTGAGAGTGTGTGAGATTGTGTAAGAGTGTGTGAGTGTGTGTGAGAGTGTGTGAGAGTGTGTGAGTGTGTGTGAGTGTGTGTGAGAGTTTGTGTGAGAGTGTGTGAGTGTGTGTGAATGAGTGTGAGTGAGAGAGTGTGTGAGTGTGTGTGAGAGTGTGTGAGTGTGTGTTAGTGTGTGAGAGTGTGTGTGAGTGTGTGTGAGAGTGTGTGATAGTGTGTGTGATAGTGTGTGAGTGTGTGTGTTAGAGTGTGAGAGTGTGTGAGAGAGTGTGTGTGAGAGTGTGAGAGTGTGTGAGTGTGTGTGAGTATGTGTGAGAGTGTGTGAATGTGTGTGAATGTGTGTGAGAGTGTGTGAATGTGTGTGTGAGAGTGTGTGGGTATGTGGCTGTGAGAGTGTGTTAGATTGTGTGAATGAGAGAGTGTGTGTGTGAGTGTGTGTGAGAGTGTGTGTGAGAATGTGTGAGAGAGTGTGTGAGTGTGTGAGAGTGTGTGAGTGTGCGTGAGAGTGTGTGAGTGTGTGTGAGAGTGTTAGAGAGTGTGAGTGTGTTATTGTGTGTGAGTGTGTGTGTGTGAGTGTGTGTGAGAGAGTGTGAGTGTGTGTGAGTGTGTGTGAGAGTGTGTGAGTGTGTGTGAGAGTGTGAGAGTGTGTGAGTGTGTGTGAGAGTGTGTGAGTATGTGTGAGAGTGTGTGTGAGAGAGGGATTGTGTGAGAGTGTGTGAGTGTGTGTGAGTGTGTGTGAGAGTGTGAGTGTGTGTGAGAGTGTGTGAGTGTGTGTGAGAGTGTGTGAGTGTGTGTGAGAGTGTGTGTGAGTGTGTGTGAGTGTGTGTGAGAGTGTGTGAGTGTGTGTGAGTGTGTGTGAGAATGTGAGTGTGTGTGTGTGAGAGTGTGAGTGTGTGAGAGTGTGTGAGTATGTGGGTGTGAGAGTGTGTGAATGAGTGTGAATGAGAGAGTGTGTGTGTGAGAGTGTGTGAGTATGTGGGTGTGAGAGTGTGTGAGTATGTGGGTGTGAGAGTGTGTGAGTGTGTGAATGAGTGTGAGTGAGAGAGTGTGTGTGAGAGTGTTAGAGTGTGTGAGATCATGTGAGATCGTGTGAGAGTGTGTGAGTGTGTGTGAGTGTGTGCGAGAGTGTGCGAGAGTGTGTGAGTATGTGGGTGTGAGTGTGTGGGTGTGAGAGTGTGTGAGTGTGTGCGAGTGTGTGTGAATGAGTGTGAGTGAGAGAGTGTGTGTGAGAGTGTGTGAGCGTGTGTAAGAGTGTGTGAGTGTGCGTGAGTGTGTGTAAGTATGTGGGTGTTAGGGTGTGTGAATGAGAAAGTGTGTATGTGAGAGTGTGTGTGAGTGTGTGGGTGTGTGAGTGTGTGAGTGTGTTTGAGAGTGTTTGAGAGTGTGTGAGTATGTGTGAGAGAGTGTGTCAGTGTGTGAGAGTGTGTTAGATTGTGTGAATGAGTGTGAATGAGAGAGTGTGTTTGTGAGTGTTTGTGAGAGTGTGTGAGAGTGTGTGAGTGTGTGTGAGAGTGTGAGAGTGTGTGAGTGTGTGTGAGTATGTGTGAGAGTGTGTGTGAGAGAGAGATTGTGTGAGAGTGTGTGAGTGTGTGTGAGTGTGTGTGAGAGTGTGTGAGAGTGTGTGAGTGTGTGTGTGAGTGTGTGTGAGAGTGTGTGAGTGTGTGTGAGAGTGTGTGAGTGTGTGTGAGAGTGTGTGAGTGTGTGTGAGAATGTGTGAGTGTGTGTGAGAGTGTGTGTGAGTGTGTGTGAGAGTGTGTGAGTGTGTGTGAGTGTGTGTGAGAGTGTGTGAGTGTGTGTGCATGAGTGTGAGTGAAAGTGTGTGTGTGAGAGTGTGTGAGTGTGTGTGAGAGTGTGTGAGTGTGTGTGAGTGTGAATGAGAGTGTCTGAGTGTGTGTGAGTGTGTGTGAGAATGTGTGAGTGTGTGTGAGAGTGTGTGAGTGTGTGTGAGAGTGTGTGTGAGAGTGTGTGAGAGTGTGTGAGTGTGTGTGAGAGTGTGTGAGTGTGTGTGCATGAGTGTGAGTGAGAGTGTGTGTGTGAGACTGTGTGAGTGTGTGTGAGAGTGTGAGTGTGTGTCAGAGTGTGTGAGTGTGTGTGAGAGTGTGTGAGAGTGTGAGAGTGTGTGAGTATGTGGGTGTGAGAGTGTGTGATAGAGTGTGAATGAGAGAGTGTGTGTTAGAGTGTGTGAGAGTGTGTGAGTGTGTGTGAGAATGTGTGAGTGTGTGTGAGCATGAGAGTGTGTGAGAGTGTGTGAGTGTGTGTGAGTGTGTGTGAGAGTGTTTGAGTTTGTGTGAATGAGTGTGAGTGAGAGAGTGTGTGTAAGAGTGTGTGTGAGAGTCTTAGAGTGTGTGAGAGTGTGTGAGATCGTGTGAGAGTGTGTGAGAGTGTGTGAGAGTGTGTGAGTGTGTGTGAGTGTGTGTGAGAGTGTGTGAGAGTGTGTGAGTATGTGGGTGTGAGTGTGTGAGAGTGTGTGAGTGTGTGGGTGTGAGAGTGTGTGAGTGTGTGTGAGTGTGTGTGAATGAGTCTGAGTGAGAGAGTGTGTGTGAGAGTGTGTGAGCGTGTGTAAGAGTGTGTGAGTGGGTGTGAGAGTGTGTGACTGTGTGTGAGTGTGTGTGAGAGTGTGTGAGTATGTGTGAGAGTGTGTGAGAGAGAGAGAGTGTGTGAGAGTGTGTGAGTGTGTGAGAGTGTGGGTGTGAGAGTGTGTGAGAGTGTGTGAGTGTGTGAATGAGTGTGAATGAGAGAGTGTGTGTGAGATTGTGTGAGTGTGTGAGAGAGTGTGTGAGTGTGTGTGAGAGTGTGTGAGTGTGTGTGAGAGTGTGTGAGTGTGTGAGAGTGTGTGAGTGTGTGTGAGAGTGTGTGAGTGTGTGTGAATGAGTGTGTGTGAGAGTGTTTGAGAGTGTGTGAGTGTGTGTGAGAGTGTGTGAGTGTGTGTGAGAGTGTGTGAGTGTGTGTGAGAGTGTGTGAGTGTGTGAGAGTGTGTGTGAGTGTGTGTGAGTGTGTGTGAGAGTGTGTGAGTGTGTGTGCATGAGTGTGAGTGAAAGTGTGTGTGTGAGAGTGTGTGAGTGTGTGAGTGTGTGTGAGTGTGTGTGAGAGTGTGAGTGTGTGTGAGTGTGTGTGAGAGTGTGTGAGAGTGTGTGAGAGTGTGAGTATGTGGGTGTGAGAGTGTGTGAATGAGTGTGAATGAGAGAGTGTGTGTTAGAGTGTGTGAGAGTGTGTGAGTGTGTGTAAGAGTGAGAGTGTGTGAGAGTGTGTGTGAGAGTGTGTGTGAGAGTGTTAGAGTGTGTGAGAGTGTGTGAGTATGTGGGTGTGAGTGTGTGTGAGTGTGTGGGTGTGAGATTGTGTGTGTGTGAGTGTGTGTGAATGAGTGTGAATGAGAAAGTGTGTATGTGAGAGTGTGTGAGTGTGTGTGAGAGTGTGTGAGTGTGTGTGAGTGTGTGGGTGTGTGAGTGTGTGTGAGTGTGTGTGAGAGAGTTTGAGAGTGTGTGAGAGTGTGTGAGTATGTGTGAGAGAGGGTGTGAGTGTGTGAGAGTGTGTTAGAGTGTGTGAATGAGAGAGTGTGTGTGAGTGTGTGTGAGAGTGTGTGAGTATGTGTGAGAGAGTGTGTGAGTGTGTGAGAGTGTGTGATTGTGCGTGAGAGTGTGTGAGTGTGTGGAGAGTGTGAGAGAGTGTGAGTGTGTTATTGTGGGTGAGAGTGTGAGTGTGTGTGAGAGTGTGTGAGTATGTGTGAGAGTGTGCGTGAGTGTGTGTGAGAGAGAGAGTGTGTGAGAGTGTGTGAGTGTGTGTGAGTGTGTGAGAGTGTGGGTGTGAGAGTGTGTGAGTGTGTGAATGAGTGTGAATGAGAGAGTGTGTGTGAGATTGTGTGAGTGTGTGAGAGAGTGTGTGAGTGTGTGTGAGAGTGTGTGAGTGTGTGAGAGTGTGTGAGTGTGTGTGAGAGTGTGTGAGTGTGTATGAATGAGTGTGTGTGAGAGTGTTTGAGAGTGTGTGAGAGTGTGTGAGTGTGTGTGAGAGTGTGTGAGTGTGTGTGCGAGTGTGTGAGTGTGTGTGAGAATGTGTGAGTGTGTGTGATAGTGTGTGAGTGTGTGTGAGAGTGTGTGAGTGTGTGAGAGTGTGTGTGAGTGTGTGTGAGTGCGTGGGTGTGTGGGTGTGTGAGTGTGTGTGAGTGTGTGTGAGAGAGTTTGAGAGTGTGTGAGAGTGTGTGAGTATGTGTGAGAGAGGGTGTGAGTGTGTGAGAGTGTGTTAGAGTGTGTGAATGAGAGAGTGTGTGTGAGTGTGTGAGAGAGTGTGTGAGTGTGTGAGAGTGTGTGAGTGTGCGTGAGAGTGTGTGAGTGTGTGTGAGAGTGTGAGAGAGTGTGAGTGTGTTATTGTGGGTGAGAGTGTGAGTGTGTGTGAGAGTGTGTGAGTATGTGTGAGAGTGTGTGTGAGAGAGAGAGTGTGTGAGAGTGTGTGAGTGTGTGTGAGTGTGTGAGAGTGTGGGTGTGAGAGTGTGTGAGTGTGTGAATGAGTGTGAATGAGAGAGTGTGTGTGAGATTGTGTGAGTATGTGAGAGAGTGTGTGAGTGTGTGTGAGAGTGTGTGAGTGTGTGAGAGTGTGTGAGTGTGTGTGAGAGTGTGTGAGTGTGTATGAATGAGTGTGTGTGAGAGTGTTTGAGAGTGTGTGAGTGTGTGTGAGAGTGTGTGAGTGTGTGTGCGAGTGTGTGAGTGTGTGTGAGAGTGTGTGAGTGTGTGTGAGTGTGTGGGTGTGAGATTGTGTGAGAGTGTGTGTGTGTGAGTGTGTGTGAATGAGTGTGAGTGAGAGAGTGTGAGTGTGTGTAAGAGTGTGTGAGAGTGTGTGAGTGTGTGTGAGTGTGTGTGTGAGTGTGTGTGAGCGTGTGTGAGAGTGTGTGAGTATGTGGGTGTGAGGGTGTGTGAATGAGAGAGTGTATGAGTGAGAGATTGTGTGTGTGAGAGTGTGTGAGTGTGTGTGAAATTGTGTGAGTGTGTGCGAGAGTGTGTGAGTGTGTGAGTGTGTGAGTGTGTGTGAGAGTGTGTGAGTGTGTGTGAGTGTGTGTGAGAGTGTGTGTGAGAGTGTGTGAGTGTGTGTGAGAGTGTGTGAGTGTGTGTGAGAGTGTGTGAGTGTGTGTGAATGAGTGTGAGTGAGAGAGTGTGTGAGTGTGTGTGAGAGTGTGTGAGTGTGTGTGAGTGTGTGTGTGAGTGTGTGTGAGAGTGTGTGATAGTGTGTGTGATAGTGTGTGAGTGTGTGTGTTAGAGTGTGAGAGTGTGTGAGAGAGTGTGTGTGAGAGTGTGTGAGTGTGTGTGAGTATGTGTGAGAGTGTGTGAGTGTGTGTGAATGTGTGTGAGAGTGTGTGAATGTGTGTGAGAGTGTGTGGGTATGTGGCTGTGAGAGTGTGTTAGATTGTGTGAATGAGAGAGTGTGTGTGTGAGTGTGTGTGAGAGTGTGTGTGAGAATGTGTGAGAGAGTGTGTGAGTGTGTGAGAGTGTGTGAGAGTGTGTGAGTGTGCGTGAGAGTGTATGAGTGTGTGTGAGAGTGTGAGAGAGTATGAGTGTGTTATTGTGTGTGAGTGTGTGTGTGTGAGTGTGTGTGAGAGAGTGTGAGTGTGTGTGAGTGTGTGTGAGAGTGTGAGAGTGTGTGAGTGTGTGTGAGAGTGTGTGAGTATGTGTGAGAGTGTGTGTGAGAGAGAGATTGTGTGAGAGTGTGTGAGTGTGTGTGAGAGTGTGAGTGTGTGTGAGGGTGTGTGAGTGTGTGTGTGAGTGTGTGTGAGAGTGTGTGAGTGTGTGTGAGAGTGTGTGAGTGTGTGTGAGAGTGTGTGAGTGTGTGTGAGAATGTGTGAGTGTGTGTGAGAGTGTGTGTGAGTGTGTGTGAGAGTGTGTGAGTGTGTGTGAGTGTGTGTGAGAGTGTGAGTGTGTGTGTGTGAGAGTGTGTGAGTGTGTGAGTATGTGGGTGTGAGACTGTGTGAATGAGTGTGAATGAGAGAGTGTGTGTGTGTGAGAGTGTGTGAGTATGTGGGTGTGAGAGTGTGTGAGTATGTGGGTGTGAGAGTGTGTGAGTGTGTAAATGAGTGTGAATGAGAGATTGTGTGTTAGAGTGTGTGAGAGTGTGTGAGTGTGTGTAAGAGTGAGAGTGTGTGAGAGTGTGTGTGAGAGTGTGTGAGTGTGTGTGAGAGTGCGAGTGTGTGTGAATGTGTGTGAGAGTGTGTGAGAGTGTTAGAGTGTGTGAGATCGTGTGAGAGTGTGTGAGTGTGTGTGAGTGTGTGCGAGAGTGTGTGAGAGTGTGTGAGTATGTGGGTGTGAGTGTGTGGGTGTGAGAGTGTGTGAGTGTGTGTAAGAGTGAGAGTGTGTGAGAGTGTGTGTGAGAGTGTGTGAGTGTGTGTGAGAGTGCGAGTGTGTGTGAATGTGTGTGAGAGTGTGTGAGAGTGTTAGAGTGTGTGAGATCGTGTGAGAGTGTGTGAGTGTGTGTGAGTGTGTGCGAGAGTGTGTGAGAGTGTGTGAGTATGTGGGTGTGAGTGTGTGGGTGTGAGAGTGTGTAAGAGTGTGTGAGTGTGTGTGAGTGTGTGTGAGTATGTGGGTGTTAGGGTGTGTGAATGAGAAAGTGTGTATGTGAGAGTGTGTGTGAGAGTGTGTGAGTGTGTGTGAGTGTGTGGGTGTGTGAGTGTGTGGGTGTGTGAGTGTGTGTGAGAGTGTTTGAGAGTGTGTGAGAGTGTGTGAGTATGTGTGAGAGAGTGTGTCAGTGTGTGAGAGTGTGTTAGAGTGTGTGAATGAGTGTGAATGAGAGAGTGTGTGTGTGAGTGTTTGTGAGAGTGTGTGAAAGTGTGAGAGAGTGTGTGAGAGATTGTGTGTGAGTGTGTGAGAGTGTGTGAGTGTGTGTGAATGAGTGTGAGTGAGAGAGTGTGTGTGAGAGTGTGTGAGCGTGTGTAAGAGTGTGTGAGTGTGTGTGAGTGTGTGTAAGTATGTGGGTGTTAGGGTGTGTGAATGAGAAAGTGTGTATGTGAGAGTGTGTGTGAGTATGTGTGAGAGAGTGTGTCAGTGTGTGAGAGTGTGTTAGATTGTGTGAATGAGTGTGAATGAGAGAGTGTGTTTGTGAGTGTTTGTGAGAGTGTGTGAGAGTGTGTGAGTGTGTGTGAGAGTGTGAGAGTGTGTGAGTGTGTGTGAGTATGTGTGAGAGTGTGTGTGAGAGAGAGATTGTGTGAGAGTGTGTGAGTGTGTGTGAGTGTGTGTGAGAGTGTGTGAGAGTGTGTGAGTGTGTGTGTGAGTGTGTGAGTGTGTGTGAGAGTGTGTGAGTGTGTGTGAGAGTGTGTGAGTGTGTGTGAGAATGTGTGAGTGTGTGTGAGAGTGTGTGTGAGTGTGTGTGAGAGTGTGTGAGTGTGTGTGAGAGTGTGTGAGTGTGTGTGCATGAGTGTGAGAGAAAGTGTGTGTGTGAGAGTGTGTGAGTGTGTGTGAGAGTGTGTGAGTGTGTGTGAGTGTGTGTGAGAGTGTCTGAGTGTGTGTGAGTGTGTGTGAGAATGTGTGAGTGTGTGTGAGAGTGTGTGAGTGTGTGTGAGAGTGTGTGTGAGAGTGTGTGAGAGTGTGTGAGTGTGTGTGAGAGTGTGTGAGTGTGTGTGCATGAGTGTGAGTGAGAGTGTGTGTGTGAGACTGTGTGAGTGTGTGTGAGAGTGTGTGTCAGAGTGTGTGAGTGTGTGTGAGAGTGTGTGAGAGTGCGAGAGTGTGTGAGTATGTGGGTGTGAGAGTGTGTGAATGAGAGAGTGTGTGTGAGAGTGTGTGAGTATGTGGGTGTGAGAGTGTGTGAGTATGTGGGTGTGAGAGTGTGTGATAGAGTGTGAATGAGAGAGTGTGTGTTAGAGTGTGTGAGAGTGTGTGAGTGTGTGTGAGAATGTGTGAGTGTGTGTGAGCATGAGAGTGTGTGAGAGTGTGTGAGTGTGTGTGAGTGTGTGTGAGTGTGTGTGAGAGTGTTTGAGTTTGTGTGAATGAGTGTGAGTGAGAGAGTGTGTGTAAGAGTGTGTGTGAGAGTGTTAGAGTGTGTGAGAGTGTGTGAGATCGTGTGAGAGTGTGTGAGAGTGTGTGAGTGTGTGTGAGTGTGTGTGAGAGTGTGTGAGAGTGTGTGAGTATGTGGGTGTGAGTGTGTGAGAGTGTGTGAGTGTGTGGGTGTGAGAGTGTGTGAGTGTGTGTGAGTGTGTGTGAATGAGTGTGAGTGAGAGAGTGTGTGTGAGAGTGTGTGAGCGTGTGTAAGAGTGTGTGAGTGGGTGTGAGAGTGTGTGACTGTGTGTGAGTGTGTGTGAGAGTGTGTGAGTATGTGTGAGAGTGTGTGAGAGAGAGAGAGTGTGTGAGAGTGTGTGAGAGTGTGTGAGTGTGTGAATGAGTGTGAATGAGAGAGTGTGTGTGAGATTGTGTGAGTGTGTGAGAGAGTGTGTGAGTGTGTGTGAGAGTGTGTGAGTGTGTGTGAGAGTGTGTGAGTGTGTGAGAGTGTGTGAGTGTGTGTGAGAATGTGTGAGTGTGTGTGAATGAGTGTGTGTGAGAGTGTTTGAGAGTGTGTGAGTGTGTGTGAGAGTGTGTGAGTGTGTGTGAGAGTGTGTGAGTGTGTGTGAGAGTGTGTGAGTGTGTGAGAGTGTGTGTGAGTGTGTGTGAGTGTGTGTGAGAGTGTGTGAGTGTGTGTGCATGAGTGTGAGTGAAAGTGTGTGTGTGAGAGTGTGTGAGTGTGTGAGTGTGTGTGAGTGTGTGTGAGAGTGTGAGTGTGTGTGAGTGTGTGTGAGAGTGTGTGAGAATGTGTGAGAGTGTGAGTATGTGGGTGTGAGAGTGTGTGAATGAGAGAGTGTGTGTTAGAGTGTGTGAGAGTGTGTGAGTGTGTGTAAGAGTGAGAGTGTGTGAGAGTGTGTGTGAGAGTGTGTGTGAGAGTGTGTGAGTGTATGTGAGAGTGTTAGAGTGTGTGAGAGTGTGTGAGTATGTGGGTGTGAGTGTGTGTGAGTGTGTGGGTGTGAGATTGTGTGTGTGTGAGTGTGTGTGAATGAGTGTGAATGAGAAAGTGTGTATGTGAGAGTGTGTGAGTGTGTGTGAGAGTGTGTGAGTGTGTGGGTGTGTGAGTGTGTGTGAGTGTGTGTGAGAGAGTTTGAGAGTGTGTGAGAGTGTGTGAGTATGTGTGAGAGAGGGTGTGAGTGTGTGAGAGTGTGTTAGAGTGTGTGAATGAGAGAGTGTGTGTGAGTGTGTGTGAGAGTGTGTGAGTATGTGTGAGAGAGTGTGTGAGTGTGTGAGAGTGTGTGAGTGTGCGTGAGAGTGTGTGAGTGTGTGTGAGAGTGTGAGTGTGTTATTGTGGGTGAGAGTGTGAGTGTGTGTGAGAGTGTGTGAGTATGTGTGAGAGTGTGCGTGAGTGTGTGTGTGAGAGAGAGTGTGTGAGAGTGTGTGAGTGTGTGTGAGTGTGTGAGAGTGTGGGTGTGAGAGTGTGTGAGTGTGTGAATGAGTGTGAATGAGAGAGTGTGTGTGAGATTGTGTGAGTGTGTGAGAGAGTGTGTGAGTGTGTGTGAGAGTGTGTGAGTGTGTGAGAGTGTGTGAGTGTGTGTGAGAGTGTGTGAGTGTGTATGAATGAGTGTGTGTGAGAGTGTTTGAGAGTGTGTGAGTGTGTGTGAGAGTGTGTGAGTGTGTGTGCGAGTGTGTGAGTGTGTGTGAGAATGTGTGAGTGTGTGTGATAGTGTGTGAGTGTGTGTGAGAGTGTGTGAGTGTGTGAGAGTGTGTGTGGTGTGAGTGTGTGTGAGAGTGTGTGAGTGTGTGTGCATGAGTGTGAGTGAAAGTGTGTGTGTGAGAGTGTGTGTGAGAGTGTGTGAGTGTGTGTGAGTGTGTGAGTGTGTGTGAGTGTGTGTGAGAGTGTGTGAGAGTGTGAGTATGTGGGTGTGAGAGTGTGTGAATGAGTGTGAATGAGAGAGTGTGTGTTAGAGTGTGTGAGAGTGTGTGAGTGTGTGTAAGAGTGAGAGTGTGTGAGAGTGTGTGAGTGTGTGTGAGAGTGTTAGAGTGTGTGAGAGTGTGTGAGTATGTGGGTGTGAGTGTGTGGGTGTGAGATTGTGTGTGTGTGAGTGTGTGTGAATGAGTGTGAATGAGAAAGTGTGTATGTGAGAGTGTGTGAGTGTGTGTGAGAGTGTGTGAGTGTGTGTGAGTGTGTGAGTGTGTGGGTGTGTGAGTGTGTGTGAGTGTGTGTGAGAGAGTTTGAGAGTGTGTGAGAGTGTGTGAGTATGTGTGAGAGAGGGTGTGAGTGTGTGAGAGTGTGTTAGATTGTGTGAATGAGAGAGTGTGTGTGAGTGTGTGAGAGAGTGTGTGAGTGTGTGAGAGTGTGTGAGTGTGCGTGAGAGTGTGTGAGTGTGTGTGAGAGTGTGAGAGAGTGTGAGTGTGTTATTGTGGGTGAGAGTGTGAGTGTGTGTGAGAGTGTGTGAGTATGTGTGAGAGTGTGTGTGAGTGTGTGTGAGAGAGAGAGTGTGTGAGAGTGTGTGAGTGTGTGTGAGTGTGTGAGAGTGTGGGTGTGAGAGTGTGTGAGTGTGTGAATGAGTGTGAATGAGAGAGTGTGTGTGAGATTGTGTGAGTATGTGAGAGAGTGTGTGAGTGTGTGTGAGAGTGTGTGAGTGTGTGAGAGTGTGTGAGTGTGTGTGAGAGTGTGTGAGTGTGTATGAATGAGTGTGTGTGAGAGTGTTTGAGAGTGTGTGAGAGTGTGTGAGTGTGTGTGAGAGTGTGTGAGTGTGTGTGCGAGTGTGTGAGTGTGTGTGAGAGTGTGTGAGTGTGTGTGAGTGTGTGGGTGTGAGATTGTGTGAGAGTGTGTGTGTGTGAGTGTGTGTGAATGAGTGTGAGTGAGAGAGTGTGAGTGTGTGTAAGAGTGTGTGAGAGTGTGTGAGTGTGTGTGAGTGTGTGTGTGAGTGTGTGTGAGCGTGTGTGAGAGTGTGTGAGTATGTGGGTGTGAGGGTGTGTGAATGAGAGAGTGTATGAGTGTGAGTGAGAGATTGTGTGTGTGAGAGTGTGTGAGTGTGTGTGAAAGTGTGTGAGTGTGTGTGAGAGTGTGTGAGTGTGTGAGTGTGTGAGTGTGTGTGAGAGTGTGTGAGATTGTGTAAGAGTGTGTGAGTGTGTGAGAGTGTGTGAGTGTGTGTGAGTGTGTGTGAGAGTGTGTGTGAGAGTGTGTGAGTGTGTGTGAGAGTGTGTGAGTGTGTGTGAGAGTGTGTGAGTGTGTGTGAATGAGTGTGAGTGAGAGAGTGTGTGAGTGTGTGTGAGAGTGTGTGAGTGTGTGTGAGTGTGTGTGTGAGTGTGTGTGAGAGTGTGTGATAGTGTGTGTGATAGTGTGTGAGTGTGTGTGTTAGAGTGTGAGAGTGTGTGAGAGAGTGTGTGAGTGTGTGTGAGTATGTGTGAGAGTGTGTGAGTGTGTGTGAATGTGTGTGAGAGTGTGTGAATGTGTGTGAGAGTGTGTGGGTATGTGGCTGTGAGAGTGTGTTAGATTGTGTGAATGAGAGAGTGTGTGTGTGAGTGTGTGTGAGAGTGTGTGTGAGAATGTGTGAGAGAGTGTGTGAGTGTGTGAGAGTGTGTGAGTGTGCGTGAGAGTGTGTGAGTGTGTGTGAGAGTGTGAGAGAGTATGAGTGTGTTATTGTGTGTGAGTGTGTGTGTGTGAGTGTGTGTGAGAGAGTGTGAGTGTGTGTGAGTGTGTGTGAGAGTGTGAGAGTGTGTGAGTGTGTGTGAGAGTGTGTGAGTATGTGTGAGAGTGTGTGTGAGAGAGAGATTGTGTGAGAGTGTGTGAGTGTGTGTGAGTATGTGTGAGAGTGTGTGTGAGTGTGTGAGAGAAAGAGTGTGTGAGAGTGTGTGAGTGTGTGTGAGAGAAAGAGTGTGTGAGAGTGTGTGAGTGTGTGTGAGTGTGTGTGAGAGTGTGTGAGAGTGTGTGAATGAGTGTGAATGAGAGAGTGTGTGTGAGAGTGTGTGAGTGTGTGAGAGAGTGTGTGAGTGTGTGTGAGAGTGTGAGAGTGTGTGAGTGTGTGTGAGAGTGTGTGAGTGTGTGAGAGTGTGTGAGTGTGTGTGTGAGTGTGTGTGAGCGTGTGTGAGAGTGTGTGAGTATGTGGGTGTGAGGGTGTGTGAATGAGAGAGTGTATGAGTGTGAGTGAGAGATTGTGTGTGTGAGAGTGTGTGAGTGTGTGTGAAGTGTGTGAGTGTGTGTGAGAGTGTGTGAGTGTGTGTGAGAGTGTGTGAGATTGTGTAAGAGTGTGTGAGTGTGTGTGAGAGTGTGTGAGAGTGTGTGAGTGTGTGTGAGTGTGTGTGAGAGTGTGTGTGAGAGTGTGTGAGTGTGTGTGAATGAGTGTGAGTGAGAGAGTGTGTGAGTGTGTGTGAGAGTCTGTGAGTGTGTGTGAGTGTGTGAGAGTGTGTGTGAGTGTGTGTGATAGTGTGTGATAGTGTGTGTGATAGTGTGTGAGTGTGTGTGTTAGAGTGTGAGAGTGTGTGTGAGAGTGTGAGAGTGTGTGAGTGTGTGTGAGTATGTGTGAGAGTGTGTGAGTGTGTGTGAATGTGTGTGAGAGTGTGTGGGTATGTGGCTGTGAGAGTGTGTTAGATTGTGTGAATGAGAGAGTGTGTGTGTGAGTGTGTGTGAGAGTGTGTGTGAGAATGTGTGAGAGAGTGTGTGAGTGTGTGAGAGTGTGTGAGAGTGTGTGAGTGTGCATGAGAGTGTGTGAGTGTGTGTGAGTGTGAGAGAGTGTGAGTGTGTTATTGTGTGTGAGTGTGTTTGTGTGAGTGTGTGTGAGAGAGTGTGAGTGTGTGTGAGAGTGTGAGTGTGTGTGAGAGTGTGAGTGTGTGTGAGAGTGTGTGAGTGTGTGTGAGAGTGTGTGAGTGTGTGTGAGAGTGTGTGAGTGTGTGTGAGAGTGTGTGAGTGTGTGTGAGAATGTGTGAGTGTGTGTGTGAGTGTGTGTGAGAGTGTGTGAGTGTGTGTGAGTGTGTGTGAGAGTGTGTGAGTGTGTGTGCATGAGTGTGAGTGAAAGTGTGTGTGTGAGAGTGTGTGAGTGTGTGTGAGTGTGTGTGAGAATGTGAGTGTGTGTGTGTGAGAGTGTGAGTGTGTGAGAGTGTGTGAGTATGTGGGTGTGAGAGTGTGTGAATGAGTGTGAATGAGAGAATGTGTGTGTGAGAGTGTGTGAGTATGTGGGTGTGAGAGTGTGTGAGTATGTGGGTGTGAGAGTGTGTGAGTGTGTAAATGAGTGAATGAGAGAGTGTGTGTTAGAGTGTGTGAGTGTGTGTAAGAGTGAGAGTGTGTGAGAGTGTGTGTGAGAGTGTGTGAGTGTGTGTGAGAGTGCGAGTGTGTGTGAATGAGTGTGTGTGAATGAGTGTGAGTGAGAGAGTGTGTGTGAGAGTGTGTGAGAGTGTTAGAGTGTGTGAGATCATGTGAGATCGTGTGAGAGTGTGTGAGTGTGTGTGAGTGTGTGCGAGAGTGTGTGAGAGTGTGTGAGTATGTGTGAGAGTGTGTGTGAGAGTGTGTGAGAGTGTTAGAGTGTGTGAGATCATGTGAGATCGTGTGAGAGTGTGTGAGTGTGTGTGAGTGTGTGTGAGAGTGTGTGAGTATGTGGGTGTGTGAGAGTGTGTGAGTGTGTGGGTGTGAGGGTGTGTGAGAGTGTGTGAATGAGTGTGAATGAGAGAGTGTGTATGTGAGAGTGTGTGAGAGTGTGTGAGTGTGTGTGAGAGTGTGTAAGTGTGTGTAAGTGTGTGTGAGAGTGTGTGAGTGTGCGTGAGAGTGTGTGAGTGTGTGTGAGAGTGTGAGAGAGTGTGAGTGCGTTATTGTGTGTGAGTGTGTGTGAGTGTGTGTGAGTGTGTGTGAGAGTGTGTGAGAGTGTGAGAGTGTGTGAGTGTGTGTGAGAGTGTGTGAGTGTGTGTGAGAGTGTGTGAGTATGTGTGAGAGTGTGTGAGTGTGTGTGAGAGAAAGAGTGTGTGAGAGTGTGTGAGTGTGTGTGACTGTGTGTGAGAGTGTGTGAGTGTGTGAATGAGTGTGAATGAGAGAGTGTGTGTGAGAGTGTGTGAGTGTGTGAGAGAGTGTGTGAGTGTGTGTGAGAGTGTGAGAGTGTGTGAGTGTGTGTGAGAGTGTGTGAGTGTGTGAGAGTGTGTGAGTGTGTGTGAGTGTGTGTGTGAGTGTGTGAGTGTGTGTGAGAGTGTGTGAGTGTGTGAGTGTGTGTGAGAGTGTGTGAGATTGTGTAAGAGTGTGTGAGTGTGTGTGAGAGTGTGTGAGTGTGTGTGAGAGTGTGTGTGAGAGTGTGTGAGTGTGTGTGAGAGTGTGTGAGTGTGTGTGAATGAGTGTGAGTGAGAGAGTGTGTGAGTGTGTGTGAGAGTGTGTGAGTGTGTGTGAGTGTGTGAGAGTGTGTGAGTGTGTGTGAGTATGTGTGAGAGTGTGTGAGTGTGTGTGAATGTGTGTGAGAGTGTGTGAGAGAGTGTGAGAGTGTGTGAGAGTGTGTGGGTATGTGGCTGTGAGAGTGTGTTAGATTGTGTGAATGAGAGAGTGTGTGTGTGAGTGTGTGTGAGAGTGTGTGTGAGAATGTGTGAGAGAGTGTGTGAGTGTGTGAGAGTGTGTGAGTGTGCGTGAGAGTGTGTGAGTGTGTGTGAGTGTGTGAGAGAGTGTGAGTGTGTTATTGTGTGTGAGTGTGTGTGTGTGAGTGTGTGTGAGAGAGTGTGAGTGTGTGTGAGTGTGTGTGAGAGTGTGTGAGTGTGTGTGAGAGTGTGTGAGTGTGTGTGAGAGTGTGTGAGTATGTGTGAGAGTGTGTGTGAGAGAGAGATTGTGTGAGAGTGTGTGAGTGTGTGTGAGTGTGTGTGAGAGTGTGAGTGTGTGTGAGAGTGTGAGAGTGTGTGAGTGTGTGTGTGAGTGTGTGTGAGAGTGTGCGAGTATGTGTGAGAGTGTGTGAGTGTGTGTGAGAGTGTGTAGGTGTGAGAGTGTGTAGGTGTGAGAGTGTGTGTGTGTGAGAGTGTGTGAGTTTGTGTGAATGAGTGTGAGTGAGAGAGTGTGTGTGAGAGAGTGTGTGAGAGTGTTAGAGTGTGTGAGATCATGTGAGATCGTGTGAGAGTGTGTGAGTGTGTGTGAGTGTGTGCGAGAGTGTGTGAGAGTGTGTGAGTATGTGTGAGAGTGTGTGTGAGAGTGTGTGAGAGTGTTAGAGTGTGTGAGATCATGTGAGATCGTGTGAGAGTGTGTGAGTGTGTGTGAGTGTGTGTGAGAGTGTGTGAGTATGTGGGTGTGTGAGAGTGTGTGAGTGTGTGGGTGTGAGGGTGTGTGAGAGTGTGTGAATGAGTGTGAATGAGAGAGTGTGTATGTGAGAGTGTGTGAGAGTGTGTGAGTGTGTGTAAGAGTGTGTGAGTGTGTGTGAGTGTGTGTGAGAGTGTGAGTGTGTGTGAGTGTGTGTGAGTGTGTGTGAGAGTGTGTGTGAGAGTGTGTGAGAGTGTGAGAGTGTGTGAGTATGTGGGTGTGAGAGTGTGTGAATGAGTGTGAATGAGAGAGTGTGTGTGAGACTGTGTGAGGATGTGGGTGTGAGAGTGTGTGAGGATGTGGGTGTGAGAGTGTGTGAGTATGTCGGTGTGAGAGTGTGTGAGTGTGTGAAAGAGTGTGAATGAGAGAGTGTGTGAGAATGTGTGAGTGTGTGTGAATGAGTGTGAGTGAGAGTGTGTGTAAGAGAGTGTGTGAGAGTGTTAGAGTGTGTGAGAGAGTGTGAGATCGTGTGAGAGTGTGAGAGAGTGTGAGAGTGTGTGAGTGTGTGTGAGAGTGTGTGAGTTTGTGGGTGTGAGTGTGTGAGATTGTGTGAGTGTGTGGGTGTGAGAGTGTGTGAGTGTGTGTGAGAGTGTGAGTATGTGGGTGTGAGGGTGTGTGAATGAGAAAGTGTGTATGTGAGAGTGTGTGAGAGTGTGTGAGTGTGTGTGAGAGTGTGTGAGTGTGTGGGTGTGTGAGTGTGTGTGAATGAGTGAGTGAGAGAGTGTGAGTGAGAGTGTGTGATTGCGTGTGAAAGTGTGTGAATGTGTGTGAAAGTGTGTGTGAGATTGTGTGAGTATGTGTGAGTGTGTGTGAGAGTGTGTGAGAGTGTCTGAGTGTGTGCGAAAGTGTTTGAGAGTGTGTGAGAGTGTGTGAGTGTGTGTGAGAGTGTGTGAGTGTGTGAGAGTGTGTGTGAGAGTGTGAGAGAGTGTGTGAGTGTGTGTGAGAGTGTGTGAGTGTGTGTGAGTGTGTGAGAGTGTGTGAGAGTGCGAGAGTGTGTGAGTATGTGGGTGTGAGAGTGTGTGAATGAGAGAGTGTGTGTGAGAGTGTGTGAGTATGTGGGTGTGAGAGTGTGTGAGTATGTGGGTGTGAGAGTGTGTGAGTATGTGGGTGTGAGAGTGTGTGAGTGTGTGATAGAGTGTGAATGAGAGAGTGTGTGTTAGAGTGTGTGAGAGTGTGTGTGAGAATGTGTGAGTGTGTGTGAGCGTGAGAGTGTGTGAGTGTGTGTGAGAGGGTGTGAGTGTGTGTGAATGAGTGTGAGTGAGAGAGTGTGTGTAAGAGAGTGTGTGAGAGTGTTAGAGTGTGTGAGTGTGTGAGATCGTGTGAGAGTGTGTGAGAGTGTGTGAGTGTGTGTGAGAGTGTGTGAGTGTGTGGGTGTGAGAGTGTGTGAGTGTGTGTGAATGAGTGTGAGTGAGAGAGTGTGTGTGTGAGAGTGTGTGAGCATGTGTAAGAGTGTGTGAGTGGGTGTGAGAGTGTGTGACTGTGTGTGAGTGTGTGTGAGAGTGTGTGAGTGTGTGAGTGTGTGTGAGTATGTGTGAGAGTGTGTGTGAGTGTGTGTGAGAGAGAGATTGTGTGAGAGTGTGTGTGAGTGTGTGAGAGTGTGGGTGTGAGAGTGTGTGAGAGTGTGTGAGTGTGTGAATGAGAGAGAGTGTGTGAGATTGTGTGAGTGTGTGAGAGAGTGTGTGAGAGTGTGTGAATGTGTGTGAGAGTGTGTGAGAGTGTGTGGGTATGTGGCTGTGAGAGTGTGTTAGATTGTGTGAATGAGAGAGTGTGTGTGTGAGTGTGTGTGAGAGTGTGTGTGAGAATGTGTGAGAGAGTGTGTGAGTGTGTGAGAGTGTGTGAGAGTGTGTGAGTGTGCGTGAGATTGTGTGAGTGTGTGTGAGAGTGTCAGAGAGTATGAGTGTGTTATTGTGTGTGAGTGTGTGTGTGTGAGTGTGTGTGAGAGAGTGTGAGTGTGTGTAAGTGTGTGTGAGAGTGTGTGAGTGTGTGTGAGAGTGTGAGAGTGTGTGAGTGTGTGTGAGAGTGTGTGAGTATGTGTGAGAGTGTGTGTGAGAGAGAGATTGTGTGAGAGTGTGTGAGTGTGTGTGAGAGTGTGAGTGTGTGTGAGTGTGTGTGTGAGTGTGTGTGAGAGTGTGAGAGTGTGTGTGAGAGTGTGTGAGTGTGTGTGAGAGTGTGTGACTGTGTGTGAGAGTGTGTGAGTGTGTGTGCATGAGTGTGAGTGAAAGTGTGTGTGTGAGAGTGTGTGAGTGTGTGTGAGTGTGTGTGAGAGTGTGAGTGTGTGTGTGAGAGTGTGTGAGTGTGTGAGAGTGTGTGAGTATGTGGGTGTGAGACTGTGTGAATGAGTGTGAATGAGAGAGTGTGTGTGTGAGAGTGTGTGAGTATGTGGGTGTGAGAGTGTGTGAGTGTGTAAATGAGTGTGAATGAGAGATTGTGTGTTAGAGTGTGTGAGTTTGTGTAAGAGTGAGAGTGTGTGAGAGTGTGTGAGTGTGTGTAAGAGTGAGAGTGTGTGTGAGAGTGTGTGAATGAGTGTGAGTGAGAGAGTGTGTGTGAGAGTGTGTGAGAGTGTTAGAGTGTGTGAGATCGTGTGAGAGTGTGTGAGTGTGTGTGAGTGTGTGCGAGAGTGTGTGAGAGTGTGCGAGAGTGTGTGAGAGTGTGTGAGTATGTGGGTGTGAGTGTGTGAGAGTGTGTGAGTTTGTGTGAGTGTGTGTGAATGAGTGTGAGTGAGAGAGTGTGTGTGAGAGTGTGTGAGCGTGTGTAAGAGTGTGTGAGTGTGTGTGAGTGAGTGTGAGTGTGTGTGAGTATGTGGGTGTTAGGGTGTGTGAATGAGAAAGTGTGTATGTGAGAGTGTGTGTGAGAGTGTGTGAGTGTGTGTGAGTGTGTGGGTGTGTGAGTGTGTGGGTGTGTGAGTGTGTGTGAGAGTGTTTGAGAGTGTGTGAGAGTGTGTGAGTATGTGTGAGAGAGTGTGTCAGTGTGTGTGAGTGTGTGTGAATGAGTGTGAGTGAGAGAGTGTGTGTGAGAGTGTGTGAGCGTGTGTAAGAGTGTGTGAGAGTGTGTGAGTGTGTGTGAGTGTGTGTGAGAGTGTGTGAGTGTGTGTGCATGAGTGTGAGTGAAAGTGTGTGTGTGAGAGTGTGTGAGTGTGTGTGAGAATGTGAGTGTGTGTGTGTGAGAGTGTGTGAGAGTGTGAGTGTGTGAGAGTGTGTGAGTATGTGGGTGTGAGTGTGTGTGAATGAGTGTGAATGAGAGAGTGTGTGTGTGAGAGTGTGTGAGTATGTGGGTGTGAGAGTGTGTGAGTATGTGGGTGTGAGAGTGTGTGAGTGTGTAAATGAGTGTGAATGAGAGAGTGTGTGAGTGTGTAAATGAGTGTGAATGAGAGAGTGTGTGTTAGAGTGTGTGAGAGTGTGTGAGTGTGTGTAAGAGTGAGAGTGTGTGTGAGAGTGTGTGAGTGTGTGTGAGAGTGCGAGTGTGTGTGAATGAGTGTGTGTGAATCAGTGTGAGTGAGAGAGTGTGTGTGAGAGTGTGTGAGATCATGTGAGATCGTGTGAGAGTGTGTGAGTGTGTGTGAGTGTGTGCGAGAGTGTGTGAGAGTGTGTGAGTATGTGGGTGTGAGTGTGTGGGTGTGAGAGTGTGTGAGTGTGTGTGAGTGTGTGTGAATGAGTGTGAGTGAGAGAGTGTGTGTGAGAGTGTGTGAGCGTGTGTAAGAGTGTGTGAGTGTGTGTGAGTGTGTGTGAGTATGTGGGTGTTAGGGTGTGTGAATGAGAAAGTGTGTATGTGAGAGTGTGTGTGAGAGTGTGTGTGAGTGTGTGGGTGTGTGAGTGTGTGTGAGAGTGTTTGAGAGTGTGTGAGAGTGTGTGAGTATGTGTGAGAGAGTGTGTCAGTGTGTGAGAGTGTGTTAGAGTGTGTGTGTGAGTGTTTGTCAGAGTGTGTGAGAGTGTGTGAGAGAGTGTGTGAGAGTGTGTGAGAGTGTGTGAGTGTGCGTGAGAGTGTGTGAGTGTGTGTGAGAGTGTGAGAGAGTGTGAGTGCGTTATTGTGTGTGAGTGTGTGTGAGAGTGTGTGAGTGTGTGTGAGAGTGTGTGAGAGTGTGTGAGAGTGTGTGAGTGTGTGTGAGAGAAAGAGTGTGTGAGAGTGTGTGAGTGTGTGTGAGTGTGTGTGAGAGTGTGTGAGTGTGTGAATGAGTGTGAATGAGAGAGTGTGTGTGAGAGTGTGTGAGTGTGTGAGAGAGTGTGTGAGTGTGTGTGAGAGTGTGTGAGTGTGTGTGAGAGTGTGTGAGTGTGTGTGTGAGTGTGTGTGAGCGTGTGTGAGAGTGTGTGAGTATGTGGGTGTGAGGGTGTGTGAATGAGAGAGTGTATGAGTGTGAGTGAGAGATTGTGTGTGTGAGAGTGTGTGAGTGTGTGTGAAAGTGTGTGAGTGTGTGTGAGAGTGTGTGAGTGTGTGAGTGTGTGTGAGAGTGTGTGAGATTGTGTAAGAGTGTGTGAGTGTGTGTGAGAGTGTGAGAGTGTGTGAGTGTGTGTGAGTGTGTGTGAGAGTGTGTGAGTGTGTGTGAGAGTGTGTGAGTGTTGTGAATGAGTGTGAGTGAGAGAGTGTGTGAGTGTGTGTGAGAGTGTGTGAGTGTGTGAGAGTGTGTGTGAGTGTGTGTGAGAGTGTGTGATAGTGTGTGAGTGTGTGTGTTAGAGTGTGAGAGTGTGTGAGAGAGTGTGTGTGAGAGTGTGTGAGTGTGTGTGAGTATGTGTGAGAGTGTGTGAGTGTGTGTGAGAGTGTGTGAATGTGTGTGAGAGTGTGTTAGATTGTGTGAATGAGAGAGTGTGTGTGTGAGTGTGTGTGAGAGTGTGTGTGAGAATGTGTGAGAGAGTGTGTGAGTGTGTGAGAGTGTGTGAGTGTGCGTGAGAGTGTGTGAGTGTGTGTGAGAGTGTGAGAGAGTGTGAGTGTGTTATTGTGTGTGAGTGTGTGTGTGTGAGTGTGTGTGAGAGAGTGTGAGTGTGCGTGAGTGTGTGTGAGAGTGTGTGAGTGTGTGTGAGAGTGTGTGAGTGTGTGTGAGAGTGTGTGAGTATGTGTGAGAGTGTGTGTGAGAGAGAGATTATGTGAGAGTGTGTGAGTGTGTGTGAGAGTGTGAGTGTGTGTGAGAGTGTGTGAGTGTGTGTGTGAGTGTGTGTGAGAGTGTGTGAGTGTGTGTGAGAGTGTGTGGCTGTGAGACTGTGTGAGTGAGTGAGAGAGTGTGTGTGAGAGAGTGTGTAAGAGTGTGTGAGTGTGTGTGAGAGTGTGTGAGTGTGTGTGAGTGTGTGTGAGTGAGAGAGTGTGGGTGAGAGAGTGTGTAAGAGTGTGTGAGTGTGTGTGAGAGTGTGTAAGTGTGTGTAAGTGTGTGTGAGAGTGTGTGAGAGTGTGTGAGTGTGTGTGAGAGTGTGTGTGTGTGCATGAGTGTGTGTGTGAGAGTGTGTGAGTTTGTGTGAGTGTGTGAGTGTGTGTGAGAGTGTGTGAGTGTGTGTGAGTGTGTGTGAGAGTGTGTGAGTGTGTGTGAGAGTGTGTGAGAGTGTGAGAGTATGTGGGTGTGAGAGTGTGTGAATGAGTGTGAATGAGAGAGTGTGTGTGAGACTGTGTGAGGATGTGGGTGTGAGAGTGTGTGAGTATGTCGGTGTGAGAGTGTGTGAGTGTGTGAAAGAGTGTGAATGAGAGAGTGTGTGAGAATGTGTGAGTGTGTGTGAATGAATGTGAGTGAGAGAGTGTGTGTGAGAGTGTGTGAGAGTGTGTGAGTGTGTGTGAGTATGTGTGAGAGTGTGTGAGTTTGTGTGAATGTGTGTGAGAGTGTGTGAATGTGTGTGAGAGTGTGTGAGTGTGTGTGAGAGTGTGTGAGAGTGTGTGAGTATGTGGCTGTGTGGGTGTGAGGGTGTGTGAGAGTGTGTGAATGAGTGTGAATGAGAGAGTGTGTATGTGAGAGTGTGTGAGAGTGTGTGAGTGTGTGTGAGAGTGTGTAAGTGTGTGTGAGAGTGTGTGAGTGTCTGTGAGTGTGTGTGAGAGTGTGTGAGTGTGTGTGAGAATGTGTGAGTGTGTGTGAGTGTGTGTGAGAGTGTGTGAGAGTGTGTCAGTGTGTGGGTGTTTGGGTGTGAGAGTGTGTGTGAGTGTGTGTGAGAGTGTGTGAGAGTGTGTGAGTTTGTGTGAATGAGTGTGAGTGAGAGAGTGTGTGTGAGAGTGTGTGTAAGAGTGTGTGAGTGTGTGTGAGAGTGTGTGAGTGTGTGTGAGAGTGTGTGAGAGTGTGTGAGTATGTGTGTGTGTGCATGAGTGTGTGAGTATGTGGGTGTGAGGGTGTGTGAGAGTGTGTGAATGATTGTGAATGAGAGAGTGTGTATGTGAGAGAGTGTGAGAGTGTGTGAGTGTGTGTAAGAGTGTGTGAGTGTGTGTGAGAGTGTGAGTGTGTGTGAGAGTGTGTGTGAGAGTGTGTGAGAGTGTGAGAGTGTGTGAGTATGTGGGTGTGAGAGTGTGTGAATGAGTGTGAATGAGAGAGTGTGTGTGAGACTGTGTGAGGATGTGGGTGTCAGAGTGTGTGAGGATGTGGGTGTGAGAGTGTGTGAGTATGTCGGTGTGAGAGTGTGTGAGTGTGTGAAAGAGTGTAAATGAGAGAGTGTGTGAGAATGTGTGAGTGTGTGTGAATGAGTGTGAGTGAGAGTGTGTGTAAGAGAGTGTGTGAGAGTGTTAGAGTGTGTGAGAGAGTGTGAGATCGTGTGAGAGTGTGAGAGAGTGTGAGAGTGTGTGAGTGTGTGTGAGAGTGTGTGAGTGTGTGTGTGTGAGAGTGTGAGTATGTGGGTGTGAGGGTGTGTGAATGAGAAAGTGTGTATGTGAGAGTGTGTGAGAGTGTGTGAGTGTGTGGGTGTGTGAGTGTGTGTGAATGAGTGAGTGAGAGAGTGTGAGTGAGAGTGTGTGATGGCGTGTGAAAGTGTGTGAATGTGTGTGTGAGATTGTGTGAGTATGTGTGAGTGTGTGTGAGAGTGTCTGAGTGTGTGTGAGAGTGTGTGAGAGTGTGTGAGTATGTGTGAGTGTGTGAGTGTGTGTGAATGCGTGTGAGAGTGTGTGAATGTGTGTGAGTGTGTGTGAGATTGTGTGAAGTGTGTGAGAGTGTGAGAGTAAGAGAGTGTGTGAGAGTGCGTGAGAGTGTTTGAGAGTGTGTGAGAGTTTGTGAGTATGTGGGTGTGAGAGTGTGTTAGAGTGTGTGAGTGAGTGTGAATGAGAGAGTGTGTGTGTGAGTGTGTGTGAGAGTGTGTGTGAGTGTGTGTGAGTGTGTGGGTGTGTGAGTGTGTGGGTGTGTGAGTGTGTGTGAGAGTGTTTGAGAGTGTGTTAGAGTGTGTGAGAGTGTGTGAGTGTGTGTGTGAGTGTGTGTAAGAGTGAGAGTGTGTGAGAGTGTGTGTGAGAGTGTGTGAGTGTGTGTGAGAGTGCGAGTGTGTGTGAATGAATGTGTGTGAATGAGTGTGAGTGAGAGAGTGTGTGTGAGTGTTAGAGTGTGTGAGATCGTGTGAGAGTGTGTGAGTGTGTGCGAGAGTGTGTGAGAGTGTGTGAGTATGTGGGTGTGAGTGTGTGGGTGTGAGAGTGTGTGAGTGTGCGTGAGATTGTGTGAGTGTGTGTGAGAGTGTGAGAGAGTGTGAGTGCGTTATTGTGTGTGAGTGTGTGTGAGAGTGTGTGAGTGTGTGTGAGTGTGTGTGAGAGTGTGTGAGAGTGTGAGAGTGTGTGAGTGTGTGTGAGAGTGTGTGAGTGTGTGTGAGTATGTGTGAGAGTGTGTGTGAGTGTGTGAGAGAAAGAGTGTGTGAGAGTGTGTGAGTGTGTGTGAGAGAAAGAGTGTGTGAGAGTGTGTGAGTGTGTGAGAGAGTGTGTGAGTGTGTGTGAGAGTGTGTGAGTGTGTGTGAGAGTGTGTGAGTGTGTGTGTGAGTGTGTGTGAGCGTGTGTGAGAGTGTGTGAGTATGTGGGTGTGAGGGTGTGTGAATGAGAGAGTGTATGAGTGTGAGTGAGAGATTGTGTGTGTGAGAGTGTGTGAGTGTGTGTGAAAGTGTGTGAGTGTGTGTGAGAGTGTGTGAGTGTGTGAGTGTGTGTGAGAGTGTGTGAGATTGTGTAAGAGTGTGTGAGTGTGTGTGAGAGTGTGAGAGTGTGTGAGTGTGTGTGAGTGTGTGTGAGAGTGTGTGAGTGTGTGTGAGAGTGTGTGAGTGTGTGTGAATGAGTGTGAGTGAGAGAGTGTGTGAGTGTGTGTGAGAGTGTGTGAGTGTGTGAGAGTGTGTGTGAGTGTGTGTGAGAGTGTGTGATAGTGTGTGAGTGTGTGTGTTAGAGTGTGAGAGTGTGTGAGAGAGTGTGTGTGAGAGTGTGTGAGTGTGTGTGAGTATGTGTGAGAGTGTGTGAGTGTGTGTGAATGTGTGTGAGAGTGTGTGAATGTGTGTGAGAGTGTGTTAGATTGTGTGAATGAGAGAGTGTGTGTGTGAGTGTGTGTGAGAGTGTGTGTGAGAATGTGTGAGAGAGTGTGTGAGTGTGTGAGAGTGTGTGAGTGTGCGTGAGAGTGTGTGAGTGTGTGTGAGAGTGTGAGAGAGTGTGAGTGTGTTATTGTGTGTGAGTGTGTGTGTGTGAGTGTGTGTGAGAGAGTGTGAGTGTGCGTGAGTGTGTGTGAGAGTGTGTGAGTGTGTGTGAGAGTGTGTGAGTGTGTGTGAGAGTGTGTGAGTATGTGTGAGAGTGTGTGTGAGAGAGAGATTATGTGAGAGTGTGTGAGTGTGTGTGAGAGTGTGAGTGTGTGTGAGAGTGTGTGAGTGTGTGTGTGAGTGTGTGTGAGAGTGTGTGAGTGTGTGTGAGAGTGTGTGGCTGTGAGACTGTGTGTGTGAGTGAGAGAGTGTGTGTGAGAGAGTGTGTAAGAGTGTGTGAGTGTGTGTGAGAGTGTGTGAGTGTGTGTGAGTGTGTGTGAGTGAGAGAGTGTGGGTGAGAGAGTGTGTAAGAGTGTGTGAGTGTGTGTGAGAGTGTGTAAGTGTGTGTAAGTGTGTGTGAGAGTGTGTGAGAGTGTGTGAGTGTGTGTGAGAGTGTGTGTGTGTGCATGAGTGTGTGTGTGAGAGTGTGTGAGTGTGTGTGAGTGTGTGAGTGTGTGTGAGAGTGTGTGAGTGTGTGTGAGTGTGTGTGAGAGTGTGTGAGTGTGTGTGAGAGTGTGTGAGAGTGTGAGAGTATGTGGGTGTGAGAGTGTGTGAATGAGTGTGAATGAGAGAGTGTGTGTGAGATTGTGTGAGGATGTGGGTGTGAGAGTGTGTGAGTATGTCGGTGTGAGAGTGTGTGAGTGTGTGAAAGAGTGTGAATGAGAGAGTGTGTGAGAATGTGTGAGTGTGTGTGAATGAATGTGAGTGAGAGTGTGTGTGAGAGAGTGTGTGTGAGAGTGTGTGAGAGTGTGTGAGTGTGTGTGAGTATGTGTGAGAGTGTGTGAGTTTGTGTGAATGTGTGTGAGAGTGTGTGAATGTGTGTGAGAGTGTGTGAGTGTGTGTGAGAGTGTGTGAGAGTGTGTGAGTATGTGGCTGTGTGGGTGTGAGGGTGTGTGAGAGTGTGTGAATGAGTGTGAATGAGAGAGTGTGTATGTGAGAGTGTGTGAGAGTGTGTGAGTGTGTGTGAGAGTGTGTAAGTGTGTGTGAGAGTGTGTGAGTGTCTGTGAGTGTGTGTGAGAGTGTGTGAGTGTGTGTGAGAATGTGTGAGTGTGTGTGAGTGTGTGTGAGAGTGTGTGAGAGTGTGTCAGTGTGTGGGTGTTTGGGTGTGAGAGTGTGTGTGAGTGTGTGTGAGAGTGTGTGAGAGTGTGTGAGTTTGTGTGAATGAGTGTGAGTGAGAGAGTGTGTGTGAGAGTGTGTGTAAGAGTGTGTGAGTGTGTGTGAGAGTGTGTGAGTGTGTGTGAGAGTGTGAGAGTGTGTGTGAGAGTGTGTGAGAGTGTGTGAGTATGTGGGTGTGTGAGAGTGTGTGAGTATGTGGGTGTGAGGGTGTGTGAGAGTGTGTGAATGAGTGTGAATGAGAGAGTGTGTATGTGAGAGTGTGTGAGAGTGTGTGAGTGTGTGTGAGAGCGTGTGAGAGTGTGTAAGTGTGTGTAAGTGTGTGTGAGAGTGTGTGAGAGTGTGTGAGAGTGTGTGTGAGAATGTGTGAGTGTGTGTGAGAGTGTGTGTGTGTGCATGAGTGTGTGAGTATGTGGGTGTGAGGGTGTGTGAGAGTGTGTGAATGATTGTGAATGAGAGAGTGTGTATGTGAGAGAGTGTGAGAGTGTGTGAGTGTGTGTAAGAGTGTGTGAGTGTGTGTGAGAGTGTGAGTGTGTGTGAGAGTGTGTGTGAGAGTGTGTGAGAGTGTGAGAGTGTGTGAGTATGTGGGTGTGAGAGTGTGTGAATGAGTGTGAATGAGAGAGTGTGTGTGAGACTGTGTGAGATGTGGGTGTCAGAGTGTGTGAGGATGTGGGTGTGAGAGTGTGTGAGTATGTCGGTGTGAGAGTGTGTGAATGTGTGAAAGAGTGTAAATGAGAGAGTGTGTGAGAATGTGTGAGTGTGTGTGAATGAGTGTGAGTGAGAGTGTGTGTAAGAGAGTGTGTGAGAGTGTTAGAGTGTGTGAGAGAGTGTGAGATCGTGTGAGAGTGTGAGAGAGTGTGAGAGTGTGTGAGTGTGTGTGAGAGTGTGTGAGAGTGTGTGAGAGTGTGTGAGTTTGTGGGTGTGAGTGTGTGAGATTGTGTGAGTGTGTGGGTGTGAGAGTGTGTGAGTGTGTGTGAGAGTGTGAGTATGTGGGTTTGAGGGTGTGTGAATGAGAAAGTGTGTATGTGAGAGTGTGTGAGAGTGTGTGAGTGTGTGGGTGTGTGAGTGTGTGTGAATGAGTGAGTGAGAGAGTGTGAGTGAGAGTGTGTGATTGCGTGTGAAAGTGTGTGAATGTGTGTGTGAGATTGTGTGAGTATGTGTGAGTGTGTGTGAGAGTGTCTGAGTGTGTGTGAGAGTGTGTGAGAGTGTGTGAGTATGTGTGAGTGTGTGAGTGTGTGTGAATGCGTGTGAGAGTGTGTGAATGTGTGTGAGTGTGTGTGAGATTGTGTGAAGTGTGTGAGAGTGTGAGAGTAAGAGAGTGTGTGAGAGTGCGTGAGAGTGTTTGAGAGTGTGTGAGAGTTTGTGAGTATGTGGGTGTGAGAGTGTGTTAGAGTGTGTGAGTGTGTGTGAGTGTGTGGGTGTGTGAGTGTGTGGGTGTGTGAGTGTGTGTGAGAGTGTTTGAGAGTGTGTTAGAGTGTGTGAGAGTGTGTGAGAGTGTGTGAGTGTGTGTGTGAGTGTGTGTAAGAGTGAGAGTGTGTGAGAGTGTGTGTGAGAGTGTGTGAGTGTGTGTGAGAGTGCGAGTGTGTGTGAATGAATGTGTGTGAATGAGTGTGAGTGAGAGAGTGTGTGTGAGTGTTAGAGTGTGTGAGATCGTGTGAGAGTGTGTGAGTGTGTGCGAGAGTGTGTGAGAGTGTGTGAGTATGTGGGTGTGAGTGTGTGGGTGTGAGAGTGTGTGAGTGTGCGTGAGATTGTGTGAGTGTGTGTGAGAGTGTGAGAGAGTGTGAGTGCGTTATTGTGTGTGAGTGTGTGTGAGAGTGTGTGAGTGTGTGTGAGTGTGTGTGAGAGTGTGTGAGAGTGTGAGAGTGTGTGAGTGTGTGTGAGAGTGTGTGAGTGTGTGTGAGTATGTGTGAGAGTGTGTGTGAGTGTGTGAGAGAAAGAGTGTGTGAGAGTGTGTGAGTGTGTGTGAGAGAAAGAGTGTGTGAGAGTGTGTGAGTGTGTGTGAGTGTGTGTGAGAGTGTGTGAGAGTGTGTGAATGAGTGTGAATGAGAGAGTGTGTGTGAGAGTGTGTGAGCGTGTGAGAGAGTGTGTGAGTGTGTGTGAGAGTGTGAGAGTCTGTGAGTGTGTGTGAGAGTGTGTGAGTGTGTGAGAGTGTGTGAGTGTGTGTGAGTGTGTGTGTGAGTGTGTGTGAGCGTGTGTGAGAGTGTGTGTGTATGTGGGTGTGAGGGTGTGTGAATGAGAGAGTGTATGAGTGTGAGTGAGAGATTGTGTGTGTGAGAGTGTGTGAGTGTGTGTGAAAGTGTGTGAGTGTGTGTGAGAGTGTGTGAGTGTGTGTGAGAGTGTGTGAGATTGTGTAAGAGTGTGTGAGTGTGTGTGAGAGTGTGTGAGTGTGTGTGAGAGTGTGTGTGAGAGTGTGTGAGTGTGTGTGAATGAGTGTGAGTGAGAGAGTGTGTGAGTGTGTTTGAGAGTGTGTGAGAGTGTGTGAGTGTGTGTGAGAGTGTGTGTGAGAGTGTGTGAGTGTGTGTGAATGAGTGTGAGTGAGAGAGTGTGTGAGTGTGTTTGAGAGTGTGTGAGTGTGTTTGAGAGTGTGTGAGTGTGTGTGAGGGTGTGAGAGTGTGTGTGAGTGTGTGTGAGAGTGTGTGATAGTGTGTTTGATAGTGTGTGAGTGTGTGTGTTACAGTGTGAGAGTGTGTGTGAGAGTGTGAGAGTGTGTGAGTGTGTGTGAGTATGTGTGAGAGTGTGTGAGTGTGTGTGAATGTGTGTGAGAGTGTGTGAATGTGTGTGTGAGAGTGTGTGGGTATGTGGCTGTGAGAGTGTGTTAGATTGTGTGAATGAGAGAGTGTGTGTGTGAGTGTGTGTGAGAGTGTGTGTGAGAATGTGTGAGAGAGTGTGTGAGTGTGTGAGAGTGTGTGAGAGTGTGTGAGTGTGCGTGAGAGTGTGTGAGTGTGTGTGAGTGTGAGAGAGTGTGAGTGTGTTATTGTGTGTGAGTGTGTGTGTGTGAGTGTGTGTGAGAGAGTGTGAGTGTGTGTGAGTGTGTGTGAGAGTGTGTGAGAGTGTGAGAGTGTGTGAGTGTGTGTGAGAGTGTGTGAGTATGTGTGAGAGTGTGTGTGAGAGAGAGATTGTGTGAGAGTGTGTGAGTGTGTGTGAGTGTGTGTGAGAGTGTGTGTGTGAGAGTGTGTGAGTGTGTGTGAGAGTGTGTGAGTGTGTGTGAGAGTGTGTGAGTGTGTGTGAGAGTGTGTAAGTGTGTGTGAGAATGTGTGAGTGTGTGTGTGAGTGTGTGTGAGAGTGTGTGAGTGTGTGTGAGTGTGTGTGAGAGTGTGTGAGTGTGTGTGCATGAGTGTGAGTGAAAGTGTGTGTGTGAGAGTGTGTGAGAGTGTGTGAGTATGTGGGTGTGAGAGTGTGTGAATGAGTGTGAATGAGAGAGTGTGTGTGTGAGAGTGTGTGAGTATGTGGGTGTGAGAGTGTGTGAGTGTGTAAATGAGTGTGAATGAGAGAGTGTGTGTTAGAGTGTGTGAGAGTGTGTGAGTGTCTGTAAGAGTGAGAGTGTGTGTGAGAGTGTGTGAGTGTGTGTGAGAGTGCGAGTGTGTGTGAATGAGTGTGAGTGAGAGAGTGTGTGTGAGAGTGTGTGAGAGTGTTAGAGTGTGTGAGATCATGTGAGATCGTGTGAGAGTGTGTGAGTGTGTATGAGTGTGTGCGAGAGTGTGTGAGAGTGTGTGAGTATGTGGGTGTGAGTGTGTGGGTGTGAGAGTGTGTGAGTGTGTGTGAGTGTGTGTGAATGAGTGTGAGTGAGAGAGTGTGTGTGAGAGTGTGTGAGCGTGTGTAAGAGTGTGTGAGTGTGTGTGAGTGTGTGTGAGTATGTGGGTGTTAGGGTGTGCGAATGAGAAAGTGTGTATGTGAGAGTGTGTGTGAGTGTGTGGGTGTGTGAGTGTGTGTGAGAGTGTTTGAGAGTGTTTGAGAGTGTGTGAGAGTGTGTGAGTATGTGTGAGAGAGTGTGTCAGTGTGTGAGAGTGTGTTAGAGTGTGTGAATGAGTGTGAATAAGAGAGTGTGTGTGTGAGTGTTTGTGAGAGTGTGTGAGAGTGTGTGAGAGAGTGTGTGAGAGTGTGTGAGAGTGTGTGAGAGTGTGTGAGTGTGCGTGAGAGTGTGTGAGTGTGTGTGAGAGTGTGAGAGAGTGTGAGTGCGTTATTGTGGGTGAGTGTGTGTGAGAGTGTGTGAGTGTGTGTGTGTGTGTGTGAGAGTGTGTGAGAGTGTGAGAGTGTGTGAGTGTGTGTGAGAGTGTGTGAGTGTGTGTGAGAGTGTGTGAGTATGTGTGAGAGTGTGTGAGTGTGTGTGAGAGTGTGTGAGTGTGTGTGAGTGTGTGTGAGAGTGTGTGAGTGTGTGAATGAGTGTGAATGAGAGAGTGTGTGTGAGAGTGTGTGAGTGTGTGAGAGAGTGTGTGAGTGTGTGTGAGAGTGTGAGAGTGTGTGAGTGTGTGTGAGAGTGTGTGAGTGTGTGAGTGTATGTGAGCGTGTGTGAGAGTGTGTGAGTATGTGGGTGTGTGAATGAGAGAGTGTATGAGTGTGAGTGAGAGATTGTGTGTGTGAGAGTGTGTGAGTGTGTGTGAAAGTGTGTGAGTGTGTGTGAGAGTGTGTGAGATTGTGTAAGAGTGTGTGAGAGTGTGAGAGTGTGTGAGTGTGTGTGAGTGTGTGTGAGAGTGTGTGTGAGAGTGTGTGAGTGTGTGTGAGAGTGTGTGAGTGTGTGTGAATGAGTGTGAGTGAGAGAGTGTGTGAGTGTGTGTGAGAGTGTGTGAGTGTGTGTGAGTGTGTGAGAGTGTGTGTGAGTGTGTGTGAGAGTGTGTGATAGTGTGTGAGTGTGTGTTAGAGTGTGAGAGTGTGTGAGAGAGTGTGTGTGAGAGTGTGTGAGTGTGTGTGAGTATGTGTGAGAGTGTGTGAGTGTGTGTGAATGTGTGTGAGAGTGTGTGAATATGTGTGAGAGTGTGTGAGAGTGTGTGGGTATGTGGCTGTGAGAGTGTGTTAGATTGTGTGAATGAGAGAGTGTGTGTGAGAATGTGTGAGAGAGTGTGTGAGTGTGTGAGAGTGTGTGAGTGTGCGTGAGAGTGTGTGAGTGTGTGTGAGTGTGTGAGAGAGTGTGAGTGTGTTATTGTGTGTGAGTGTGTGTGTGTGAGTGTGTGTGAGAGAGTGTGAGTGTGTGTGAGTGTGTGTGAGAGTGTGTGAGTGTGTGTGAGAGTGTGTGAGTGTGTGTGAGAGTGTGTGAGTATGTGTGAGAGTGTGTGTGAGAGAGAGATTGTGTGAGAGTGTGTGAGTGTGTGTGAGTGTGTGTGAGAGTGTGAGTGTCTGTGAGAGTGTGTGAGTGTGTGTGTGAGTGTGTGTGAGAGTGTGCGAGTATGTGTGAGAGTGTGTGAGTGTGTGTGAGAGTGTGTGGGTGTGAGAGTGTGTGTGTGTGAGAGTGTGTGAGAGTGTGTGAGTTTGTGTGAATGAGTGTGAGTGAGAGAGTGTGTGTGAGAGTGTGTGAGAGTGTGTGAGTATGTGGGTGTGTGAGAGTGTGTGAGTGTGTGTGAGTGTGTGTGAGAGTGTGTGAGTGTGTGTGAGAGTGTGTGAGTGTGTGTGAGAGTGTGTGAGAGTGTGTGAGTATGTGGGTGTGTGAGAGTGTGTGAGTATGTGGGTGTGAGGGTGTGTGAGAGTGTGTGAATGAGTGTGAATGAGAGAGTGTGTATGTGAGAGTGTGTGAGAGTGTGTGAGTGTGTGTGAGAGTGTGTAAGTGTGTGTAAGTGTGAGTGAGAGTGTGTGAGAGTGTGTGAGTGTGTGTGAGAGTGTGTGTGAGAATGTGTGAGTGTGTGTGAGAGTGTGTGTGTGTGCATGAGTGTGTGTGTGAGTGTGTGTGAGTGTGTGTGAGAGTGTGAGTGTGTGTGAGAGTGTGTGAGTGTGTGTGAGTGTGTGTGAGAGTGTGTGAGTGTGTGTGAGTGTGTGTGAGAGTGTGTGAGTGTGTGTGAGAGTGTGTGAGAGTGTGAGAGTGTGTGAGTATGTGGGTGTGAGAGTGTGTGAATGAGTGTGAATGAGAGAGTGTGTGTGAGACTGTGTGAGGATGTGGGTGTGAGAGTGTGTGAGTATGTCGGTGTGAGAGTGTGTGAGTGTGTGAAAGAGTGTGAATGAGAGAGTGTGTGAGAATGTGTGAGTGTGTGTGAATGAGTGTGAGTGAGAGTGTGTGTGAGAGAGTGTGTGTGAGAGTGTGTGAGAGTGTGTGAGTATGTGGCTGTGTGGTTGTGAGGGTGTGTGAGAGTGTGTGAATGAGTGTGAATGAGAGAGTGTGTATGTGAGAGTGTGTGAGAGTGTGTGAGTGTGTGTGAGAGTGTGTAAGTGTGTGTGAGAGTGTGTGAGTGTCTGTGAGTGTGTGTGAGAGTGTGTGAGTGTGTGTGAGAATGTGTGAGTGTGTGTGAGTGTGTCTGAGAGTGTGTGTGAGAGTGTGTGAGAGTGTGTGAGTTTGTGTGAATGAGTGTGAGTGAGAGAGTGTGTGTGAGAGTGTGTGTAAGAGTGTGTGAGTGTGTGTGAGAGTGTGTGAGTGTGTGTGAGTGTGTGTGAGTGTGTGTGAGAGTGTGTGAGTATGTGGGTGTGTGAGAGTGTGTGAGTGTGTGTGAGAGTGTGTGAGTGTCTGTGAGTGTGTGTGAGAGTGTGTGAGTGTGTGTGAGAATGTGTGAGTGTGTGTGAGTGTGTGTGAGAGTGTGTGAGAGTGTGTCAGTGTGTGGGTGTCTGGGTGTGAGAGTGTGTGTGAGTGTGTGTGAGAGTGTGTGAGAGTGTGTGAGTTTGTGTGAATGAGTGTGAATGAGAGAGTGTGTATGTGAGAGTGTGTGAGAGTGTGTGAGTGTGTGTGAGAGCGTGTGAGAGTGTGTAAGTGTGTGTGAGAGTGTGTGAGAGTGTGTGAGAGTGTGTGAGAGTGTGTGAGTGTGTGTAAGAGTGTGTGAGTGTGTGTGAGAGTGTGAGTGTGTGTGAGAGTGTGTGTGAGAGTGTGTGAGAGTGTGAGAGTGTGTGAGTATGTGGGTGTGAGAGTGTGTGAATGAGTGTGAATGAGAGAGTGTGTGTGAGACTGTGTGAGGATGTGGGTGTGAGAGTGTGTGAGGATGTGGGTGTGAGAGTGTGTGAGTATGTCGGTGTGAGAGTGTGTGAGTGTGTGAAAGAGTGTGAATGAGAGAGTGTGTGAGAATGTGTGAGTGTGTGTGAATGAGTCTGAGTGAGAGTGTGTGTAAGAGAGTGTGTGAGAGTGTTAGAGTGTGTGAGAGAGTGTGAGATCGTGTGAGAGTGTGAGAGAGTGTGAGATTGTGTGAGTGTGTGTGAGAGTGTGTGAGAGTGTGTGAGTTTGTGGGTGTGAGTGTGTGAGATTGTGTGAGTGTGTGGGTGTGAGAGTGTGTGAGTGTGTGAGAGTGTGTGAGAGTGTGTGTGAGAGTGTGTGAGAGTGTTTGAGAGTGTGTGAGAGTGTGTGAGTGTCTGTGTGAGTGTGTGTGAGAGTGTGTAAGTGTGTGTGAGAGTGTGTGAGTGTGTGTGAGTGTGTGTGAGAGTGTGTGAGTGTGTGTGAGAATGTGTGAGTGTGTGTGAGAGTGTGTGAGTGTGTGTGAGAGTGTGTGTGAGAGTGTGTGAGAGTGTGTGAGTGTGTGTGAGTGTGTGAGTGTGTGTGCATGAGTGTGAGTGAGAGTGTGTGTGTGAGAGTGTGTGAGTGTGTGTGAGAGTGTGAGTGTGTGTGAGAGTGTGTGAGTGTGTGTGAGTGTGTGAGAGTGTGTGAGAGTGCGAGAGTGTGTGAGTATGTGGGTGTGAGAGTGTGTGAATGAGAGAGTGTGTGTGAGAGTGTGTGAGTATGTGGGTGTGAGAGTGTGTGAGTATGTGGGTGTGAGAGTGTGTGAGTGTGTGATAGAGTGTGTGAGAGTGTGTGTGAGAATGTGTGAGTGTGTGTGAGCGTGAGAGTGTGTGAGTGTGTGTGAGTGTGTGTGAGAGGGTGTGAGTGTGTGTGAATGAGTGTGAGTGAGAGAGTGTGTGTAAGAGAGTGTGTGAGAGTGTTAGAGTGTGTGAGAGTGTGTGAGATCGTGTGAGAGTGTGTGAGAGTGTGTGAGTGTGTGTGAGAGTGTGTGAGTGTGTGGGTGTGAGAGTGTGTGAGTGTGTGTGAATGAGTGTGAGTGAGAGAGTGTGTGTGTGAGAGTGTGTGAGCATGTGTAAGAGTGTGTGAGTGGGTGTGAGAGTGTGTGACTGTGTGTGAGTGTGTGTGAGAGTGTGTGAGTGTGTGTGAGTATGTGTGAGAGTGTGTGTGAGTGTGTGTGAGAGAGAGATAGTGTGAGAGTGTGTGTGAGTGTGTGAGAGTGTGGGTGTGAGAGTGTGTGAGAGTGTGTGAGTGTGTGAATGAGTGTGAATGAGAGAGAGTGTGTGAGATTGTGTGAGTGTGTGAGAGAGTGTGTGAGAGTGTGTGAATGTGTGTGAGAGTGTGTGGGTATGTGGCTGTGAGAGTGTGTTAGATTGTGTGAATGAGAGAGTGTGTGTGTGAGTGTGTGTGAGAGTGTGTGTGAGAATGTGTGAGAGAGTGTGTGAGTGTGTGAGAGTGTGTGAGAGTGTGTGAGTGTGCGTGAGAGTGTGTGAGTGTGTGTGAGAGTGTGAGAGAGTGTGAGTGTGTTATTGTGTGTGAGTGTGTGTGTGTGAGTGTGTGTGAGAGAGTGTGAGTGTGTGTGAGTGTGTGTGAGAGTGTGTGAGTGTGTGTGAGAGTGTGTGAGTGTGTGTGAGAGTGTGTGAGTATGTGTGAGAGTGTGTGTGAGAGTTTGAGTGTGTGTGAGAATGTGTGAGTGTGTGTGAGTGTGTGTGAGAGTGTGAGAGTGTGTGAGTGAGTGTGTGTGAGAGTGTGTGAGTGTGTGTGCATGAGTGTGAGTGAAAGTGTGTGTGTGAGAGTGTGTGAGTGTGTGTGAGTGTGTGTGAGAATGTGAGTGTGTGTGTGTGAGAGTGTGTGAGAGTGTGAGTGTGTGAGAGTGTGTGAGTATGTGGGTGTGAGAGTGTGTGAATGAGTGTGAATGAGAGAGTGTGTGTGTGAGAGTGTGTGAGTATGTGGGTGTGAGAGTGTGTGAGTATGTGGGTGTGAGAGTGTGTGAGTGTGTAAATGAGTGTGAATGTGAGAGTGTGTGTTAGAGTGTGTGAGTGTGTGTAAGAGTGAGAGTGTGTGAGAGTGCGTGTGAGAGTGTGTGAGTGTGTGTGAGAGTGCGAGTGTGTGTGAATGAGTGTGTGTGAATGAGTGTGAGTGAGAGAGTGTGTGTGAGAGTGTGTGAGAGTGTTAGAGTGTGTGAGATCATGTGAGATCGTGTGAGAGTGTGTGAGTGTGTGCGAGAGTGTGTGAGAGTGTGTGAGTATGTGGGTGTGTGTGTGTGGGTGTGAGAGTGTGTGAGTGTGTGTGTGTGTGTGAATGAGTGTGAGTGAGAGAGTGTGTGTGAGAGTGTGTGAGCGTGTGTAAGAGTGTGTGAGTGTGTGTGAGTGTGTGTGAGTATGTGGGTGTTAGGGTGTGTGAATGAGAAAGTGTGTATGTGAGAGTGTGTGTGAGAGTGTGTGTGAGTGTGTGGGTGTGTGAGTGTGTGTGAGAGTGTGTGAGAGTGTGTGAGTATGTGTGAGAGAGTGTGTCAGTGTGTGAGAGTGTGTTAGAGTGTGTGAATGAGTGTGAATGAGAGGGTGTGTGTGTGAGTGTTTGTGAGAGTGTGTGAGAGTGTGTGAGAGTGTGTGAGAGAGTGTGTGAGAGTGTGTGAGAGTGTGTGAGTGTGCGTGAGAGTGTGTGAGTGTCTGTGAGAGTGTGAGAGAGTGTGAGTGCGTTATTGTGTGTGAGTGTGTGTGAGAGTGTGTGAGTGTGTGTGAGAGTGTGTGAGAGTGTGAGAGTGTGTGAGTGTGTGTGAGAGTGTGTGAGTGTGTGTGAGAGTGTGTGAGTATGTGTGAGAGTGTGTGTGAGTGTGTGTGAGAGAAAGAGTGTGTGAGAGTGTGTGAGTGTGTGTGAGAGAAAGAGTGTGTGAGAGTGTGTGAGTGTGTGTGAGAGTGTGTGAGTGTGTCAGTGTGTGTGAGAGTGTGTGAGTGTGTGAATGAGAGAGTGTGTGTGAGAGTGTGTGAGTGTGTGAGAGAGTGTGTGAGTGTGTGTGAGAGTGTGAGAGTGTGTGAGTGTGTGTGAGAGTGTGTGAGTGTGTGAGAGTGTGTGAGTGTGTGTGAGCGTGTGTGAGAGTGTGTGAGTATGTGGGTATGAGGGTGTGTGAAAGTGTGTGAGTGTGTGTGAGAGTGTGTGAGTGTGTGAGTGTGTGTGAGAGTGTGTGAGATTGTGTAAGAGTGTGTGAGTGTGTGTGAGAGTGTGTGAGAGTGTGTGAGTGTGTGTGAGTGTGTGTGAGAGTGTGTGTGAGAGTGTGTGAGTGTGTGTGAGAGTGTGTGAGAGTGTGTGAGAGTGTGTGAGTATGTGGGTGTGTGAGTGTGTGTGAGTGTGTGTGAGAGTGTGTGAGAGTGTGTGAGTATGTGGGTGTGTGAGTATGTGGGTGTGAGGGTGTGTGAGAGTGTGTGAATGAGTGTGAATGAGAGAGTGTGTATGTGAGAGTGTGTGAGAGTGTGTATGTGAGAGTGTGTGAGAGTGTGTGAGTGTGTGTGAGAGTGTGTAAGTGTGTGTAAGTGTGTGTGAGAGTGTGTGAGAGTGTGTGAGTGTGTGTGAGAGTGTGTGTGAGAATGTGTGAGTGTGTGTGAGAGTGTGTGTGTGCATGAGTGTGTGTGTGTGAGTGTGTGTGAGAGTGTGAGTGTGTGTGAGTCTGTGAGTGTGTGTGAGTGTGTGTGAGAGTGTGTGAGTGTGTGTGAGAGTGTGTGAGAGTGTGAGAGTGTGTGAGTATGTGGGTGTGAGAGTGTGTGAATGAGTGTGAATGAGAGAGTGTGTGTGAGACTGTGTGAGGATGTGGGTGTGAGAGTGTGTGAGGATGTGGGTGTGAGAGTGTGTGAGTGTGTGAAAGAGTGTGAATGAGAGAGTGTGTGAGAATGTGTGAGTGTGTGTGAATGAGTGTGAGTGAGAGTGTGTGTAAGAGAGTGTGTGAGAGTGTTAGAGTGTGTGAGAGAGTGTGAGATCGTGTGAGAGTGTGTGAGAGTGTGTGAGAGTGTGTGAGTTTGTGGGTGTGAGTGTGTGAGATTGTGTGAGTGTGTGGGTGTGAGAGTGTGTGAGTGTGTGAGAGTGTGTGAGAGTGTGTGTGAGAGTGTGTGAGAGTGTTTGAGAGTGTGTGAGAGTGTGTGAGTGTCTGTGTGAGTGTGTGTGAGAGTGTGTAAGTGTGTGTGAGAGTGTGTGAGTGTGTGTGAGTGTGTGTGAGAGTGTGTGAGTGTGTGTGAGAATGTGTGAGTGTGTGTGAGAGTGTGTGAGAGTGTGTGAGATTGTGTAAGAGTGTGTGAGTGTGTGTGAGAGTGTGAGAGTGTGTGAGTGTGTGTGAGTGTGTGTGAGAGTGTGTGAGTGTGTGTGAGAGTGTGTGAGTGTTGTGAATGAGTGTGAGTGAGAGAGTGTGTGAGTGTGTGTGAGAGTGTGTGAGTGTGTGAGAGTGTGTGTGAGTGTGTGTGAGAGTGTGTGATAGTGTGTGAGTGTGTGTGTTAGAGTGTGAGAGTGTGTGAGAGAGTGTGTGTGAGAGTGTGTGAGTGTGTGTGAGTATGTGTGAGAGTGTGTGAGTGTGTGTGAGAGTGTGTGAATGTGTGTGAGAGTGTGTTAGATTGTGTGAATGAGAGAGTGTGTGTGTGAGTGTGTGTGAGAGTGTGTGTGAGAATGTGTGAGAGAGTGTGTGAGTGTGTGAGAGTGTGTGAGTGTGCGTGAGAGTGTGTGAGTGTGTGTGAGAGTGTGAGAGAGTGTGAGTGTGTTATTGTGTGTGAGTGTGTGTGTGTGAGTGTGTGTGAGAGAGTGTGAGTGTGCGTGAGTGTGTGTGAGAGTGTGTGAGTGTGTGTGAGAGTGTGTGAGTGTGTGTGAGAGTGTGTGAGTATGTGTGAGAGTGTGTGTGAGAGAGAGATTATGTGAGAGTGTGTGAGTGTGTGTGAGAGTGTGAGTGTGTGTGAGAGTGTGTGAGTGTGTGTGTGAGTGTGTGTGAGAGTGTGTGAGTGTGTGTGAGAGTGTGTGGCTGTGAGACTGTGTGAGTGAGTGAGAGAGTGTGTGTGAGAGAGTGTGTAAGAGTGTGTGAGTGTGTGTGAGAGTGTGTGAGAGTGTGTGAGTGTGTGTGAGTGTGTGTGAGTGAGAGAGTGTGGGTGAGAGAGTGTGTAAGAGTGTGTGAGTGTGTGTGAGAGTGTGTAAGTGTGTGTAAGTGTGTGTGAGAGTGTGTGAGAGTGTGTGAGTGTGTGTGAGAGTGTGTGTGTGTGCATGAGTGTGTGTGTGAGAGTGTGTGAGTGTGTGTGAGTGTGTGAGTGTGTGTGAGAGTGTGTGAGTGTGTGTGAGTGTGTGTGAGAGTGTGTGAGTGTGTGTGAGAGTGTGTGAGAGTGTGAGAGTATGTGGGTGTGAGAGTGTGTGAATGAGTGTGAATGAGAGAGTGTGTGTGAGACTGTGTGAGGATGTGGGTGTGAGAGTGTGTGAGTATGTCGGTGTGAGAGTGTGTGAGTGTGTGAAAGAGTGTGAATGAGAGAGTGTGTGAGAATGTGTGAGTGTGTGTGAATGAATGTGAGTGAGAGTGTGTGTGAGAGAGTGTGTGTGAGAGTGTGTGAGAGTGTGTGAGTGTGTGTGAGTATGTGTGAGAGTGTGTGAGTTTGTGTGAATGTGTGTGAGAGTGTGTGAATGTGTGTGAGAGTGTGTGAGTGTGTGTGAGAGTGTGTGAGAGTGTGTGAGTATGTGGCTGTGTGGGTGTGAGGGTGTGTGAGAGTGTGTGAATGAGTGTGAATGAGAGAGTGTGTATGTGAGAGTGTGTGAGAGTGTGTGAGTGTGTGTGAGAGTGTGTAAGTGTGTGTGAGAGTGTGTGAGTGTCTGTGAGTGTGTGTGAGAGTGTGTGAGTGTGTGTGAGAATGTGTGAGTGTGTGTGAGTGTGTGTGAGAGTGTGTGAGAGTGTGTCAGTGTGTGGGTGTTTGGGTGTGAGAGTGTGTGTGAGTGTGTGTGAGAGTGTGTGAGAGTGTGTGAGTTTGTGTGAATGAGTGTGAGTGAGAGAGTGTGTGTGAGAGTGTGTGTAAGAGTGTGTGAGTGTGTGTGAGAGTGTGTGAGTGTGTGTGAGAGTGTGTGAGAGTGTGTGAGTATGTGTGTGTGTGCATGAGTGTGTGAGTATGTGGGTGTGAGGGTGTGTGAGAGTGTGTGAATGATTGTGAATGAGAGAGTGTGTATGTGAGAGAGTGTGAGAGTGTGTGAGTGTGTGTAAGAGTGTGTGAGTGTGTGTGAGAGTGTGAGTGTGTGTGAGAGTGTGTGTGAGAGTGTGTGAGAGTGTGAGAGTGTGTGAGTATGTGGGTGTGAGAGTGTGTGAATGAGTGTGAATGAGAGAGTGTGTGTGAGACTGTGTGAGGATGTGGGTGTCAGAGTGTGTGAGGATGTGGGTGTGAGAGTGTGTGAGTATGTCGGTGTGAGAGTGTGTGAGTGTGTGAAAGAGTGTAAATGAGAGAGTGTGTGAGAATGTGTGAGTGTGTGTGAATGAGTGTGAGTGAGAGTGTGTGTAAGAGAGTGTGTGAGAGTGTTAGAGTGTGTGAGAGAGTGTGAGATCGTGTGAGAGTGTGAGAGAGTGTGAGAGTGTGTGAGTGTGTGTGAGAGTGTGTGAGTGTGTGTGAGAGTGTGAGTATGTGGGTGTGAGGGTGTGTGAATGAGAAAGTGTGTATGTGAGAGTGTGTGAGAGTGTGTGAGTGTGTGGGTGTGTGAGTGTGTGTGAATGAGTGAGTGAGAGAGTGTGAGTGAGAGTGTGTGATTGCGTGTGAAAGTGTGTGAATGTGTGTGTGAGATTGTGTGAGTATGTGTGAGTGTGTGTGAGAGTGTCTGAGTGTGTGTGAGAGTGTGTGAGAGTGTGTGAGTATGTGTGAGTGTGTGAGTGTGTGTGAATGCGTGTGAGAGTGTGTGAATGTGTGTGAGTGTGTGTGAGATTGTGTGAAGTGTGTGAGAGTAAGAGAGTGTGTGAGAGTGCGTGAGAGTGTTTGAGAGTGTGTGAGAGTTTGTGAGTATGTGGGTGTGAGAGTGTGTTAGAGTGTGTGAGTGAGTGTGAATGAGAGAGTGTGTGTGTGAGTGTGTGTGAGAGTGTGTGTGAGTGTGTGTGAGTGTGTGGGTGTGTGAGTGTGTGTGAGAGTGTTTGAGAGTGTGTTAGAGTGTGTGAGAGTGTGTGAGAGTGTGTGAGTGTGTGTGTGAGTGTGTGTAAGAGTGAGAGTGTGTGAGAGTGTGTGTGAGAGTGTGTGAGTGTGTGTGAGAGTGCGAGTGTGTGTGAATGAATGTGTGTGAATGAGTGTGAGTGAGAGAGTGTGTGTGAGTGTTAGAGTGTGTGAGATCGTGTGAGAGTGTGTGAGTGTGTGCGAGAGTGTGTGAGAGTGTGTGAGTATGTGGGTGTGAGTGTGTGGGTGTGAGAGTGTGTGAGTGTGCGTGAGATTGTGTGAGTGTGTGTGAGAGTGTGAGAGAGTGTGAGTGCGTTATTGTGTGTGAGTGTGTGTGAGAGTGTGTGAGTGTGTGTGAGTGTGTGTGAGAGTGTGTGAGAGTGTGAGAGTGTGTGAGTGTGTGTGAGAGTGTGTGAGTGTGTGTGAGTATGTGTGAGAGTGTGTGTGAGTGTGTGAGAGAAAGAGTGTGTGAGAGTGTGTGAGTGTGTGTGAGAGAAAGAGTGTGTGAGAGTGTGTGAGTGTGTGTGAGTGTGTGAGAGAGTGTGTGAGTGTGTGTGAGAGTGTGTGAGTGTGTGTGAGAGTGTGTGAGTGTGTGTGTGAGTGTGTGTGAGCGTGTGTGAGAGTGTGTGAGTATGTGGGTGTGAGGGTGTGTGAATGAGAGAGTGTATGAGTGTGAGTGAGAGATTGTGTGTGTGAGAGTGTGTGAGTGTGTGTGAAAGTGTGTGAGTGTGTGTGAGAGTGTGTGAGTGTGTGAGTGTGTGTGAGAGTGTGTGAGATTGTGTAAGAGTGTGTGAGTGTGTGTGAGAGTGTGAGAGTGTGTGAGTGTGTGTGAGTGTGTGTGAGAGTGTGTGAGTGTGTGTGAGAGTGTGTGAGTGTGTGTGAATGAGTGTGAGTGAGAGAGTGTGTGAGTGTGTGTGAGAGTGTGTGAGTGTGTGAGAGTGTGTGTGAGTGTGTGTGAGAGTGTGTGATAGTGTGTGAGTGTGTGTGTTAGAGTGTGAGAGTGTGTGAGAGAGTGTGTGTGAGAGTGTGTGAGTGTGTGTGAGTATGTGTGAGAGTGTGTGAGTGTGTGTGAATGTGTGTGAGAGTGTGTGAATGTGTGTGAGAGTGTGTTAGATTGTGTGAATGAGAGAGTGTGTGTGTGAGTGTGTGTGAGAGTGTGTGTGAGAATGTGTGAGAGAGTGTGTGAGTGTGTGAGAGTGTGTGAGTGTGCGTGAGAGTGTGTGAGTGTGTGTGAGAGTGTGAGAGAGTGTGAGTGTGTTATTGTGTGTGAGTGTGTGTGTGTGAGTGTGTGTGAGAGAGTGTGAGTGTGCGTGAGTGTGTGTGAGAGTGTGTGAGTGTGTGTGAGAGTGTGTGAGTGTGTGTGAGAGTGTGTGAGTATGTGTGAGAGTGTGTGTGAGAGAGAGATTATGTGAGAGTGTGTGAGTGTGTGTGAGAGTGTGAGTGTGTGTGAGAGTGTGTGAGTGTGTGTGTGAGTGTGTGTGAGAGTGTGTGAGTGTGTGTGAGAGTGTGTGGCTGTGAGACTGTGTGAGTGAGTGAGAGAGTGTGTGTGAGAGAGTGTGTAAGAGTGTGTGAGTGTGTGTGAGAGTGTGTGAGTGTGTGTGAGTGTGTGTGAGTGAGAGAGTGTGGGTGAGAGAGTGTGTAAGAGTGTGTGAGTGTGTGTGAGAGTGTGTAAGTGTTTGTAAGTGTGTGTGAGAGTGTGTGAGAGTGTGTGAGTGTGTGTGAGAGTGTGTGTGTGTGCATGAGTGTGTGTGTGAGAGTGTGTGAGTGTGTGTGAGTGTGTGAGTGTGTGTGAGAGTGTGTGAGTGTGTGTGAGTGTGTGTGAGAGTGTGTGAGTGTGTGTGAGAGTGTGTGAGAGTGTGAGAGTATGTGGGTGTGAGAGTGTGTGAATGAGTGTGAATGAGAGAGTGTGTGTGAGACTGTGTGAGGATGTGGGTGTGAGAGTGTGTGAGTATGTCGGTGTGAGAGTGTGTGAGTGTGTGAAAGAGTGTGAATGAGAGAGTGTGTGAGAATGTGTGAGTGTGTGTGAATGAATGTGAGTGAGAGTGTGTGTGAGAGAGTGTGTGTGAGAGTGTGTGAGAGTGTGTGAGTGTGTGTGAGTATGTGTGAGAGTGTGTGAGTTTGTGTGAATGTGTGTGAGAGTGTGTGAATGTGTGTGAGAGTGTGTGAGTGTGTGTGAGAGTGTGTGAGAGTGTGTGAGTATGTGGCTGTGTGGGTGTGAGGGTGTGTGAGAGTGTGTGAATGAGTGTGAATGAGAGAGTGTGTATGTGAGAGTGTGTGAGAGTGTGTGAGTGTGTGTGAGAGTGTGTAAGTGTGTGTGAGAGTGTGTGAGTGTCTGTGAGTGTGTGTGAGAGTGTGTGAGTGTGTGTGAGAATGTGTGAGTGTGTGTGAGTGTGTGTGAGAGTGTGTGAGAGTGTGTCAGTGTGTGGGTGTTTGGGTGTGAGAGTGTGTGTGAGTGTGTGTGAGAGTGTGTGAGAGTGTGTGAGTTTGTGTGAATGAGTGTGAGTGAGAGAGTGTGTGTGAGAGTGTGTGTAAGAGTGTGTGAGTGTGTGTGAGAGTGTGTGAGTGTGTGTGAGAGTGTGAGAGTGTGTGTGAGAGTGTGTGAGAGTGTGTGAGAGTGTGTGAGTATGTGGGTGTGTGAGAGTGTGTGAGTATGTGGGTGTGAGGGTGTGTGAGAGTGTGTGAATGAGTGTGAATGAGAGAGTGTGTATGTGAGAGTGTGTGAGAGTGTGTGAGTGTGTGTGAGAGCGTGTGAGAGTGTGTAAGTGTGTGTAAGTGTGTGTGAGAGTGTGTGAGAGTGTGTGAGAGTGTGTGTGAGAATGTGTGAGTGTGTGTGAGAGTGTGTGTGTGTGCATGAGTGTGTGAGTATGTGGGTGTGAGGGTGTGTGAGAGTGTGTGAATGATTGTGAATGAGAGAGTGTGTATGTGAGAGAGTGTGAGAGTGTGTGAGTGTGTGTAAGAGTGTGTGAGTGTGTGTGAGAGTGTGAGTGTGTGTGAGAGTGTGTGTGAGAGTGTGTGAGAGTGTGAGAGTGTGTGAGTATGTGGGTGTGAGAGTGTGTGAATGAGTGTGAATGAGAGAGTGTGTGTGAGACTGTGTGAGGATGTGGGTGTCAGAGTGTGTGAGGATGTGGGTGTGAGAGTGTGTGAGTATGTCGGTGTGAGAGTGTGTGAATGTGTGAAAGAGTGTAAATGAGAGAGTGTGTGAGAATGTGTGAGTGTGTGTGAATGAGTGTGAGTGAGAGTGTGTGTAAGAGAGTGTGTGAGAGTGTTAGAGTGTGTGAGAGAGTGTGAGATCGTGTGAGAGTGTGAGAGAGTGTGAGAGTGTGTGAGTGTGTGTGAGAGTGTGTGAGAGTGTGTGAGAGTGTGTGAGTTTGTGGGTGTGAGTGTGTGAGATTGTGTGAGTGTGTGGGTGTGAGAGTGTGTGAGTGTGTGTGAGAGTGTGAGTATGTGGGTGTGAGGGTGTGTGAATGAGAAAGTGTGTATGTGAGAGTGTGTGAGAGTGTGTGAGTGTGTGGGTGTGTGAGTGTGTGTGAATGAGTGAGTGAGAGAGTGTGAGTGAGAGTGTGTGATTGCGTGTGAAAGTGTGTGAATGTGTGTGTGAGATTGTGTGAGTATGTGTGAGTGTGTGTGAGAGTGTCTGAGTGTGTGTGAGAGTGTGTGAGAGTGTGTGAGTATGTGTGAGTGTGTGAGTGTGTGTGAATGCGTGTGAGAGTGTGTGAATGTGTGTGAGTGTGTGTGAGATTGTGTGAAGTGTGTGAGAGTGTGAGAGTAAGAGAGTGTGTGAGAGTGCGTGAGAGTGTTTGAGAGTGTGTGAGAGTTTGTGAGTATGTGGGTGTGAGAGTGTGTTAGAGTGTGTGAGTGAGTGTGAATGAGAGAGTGTGTGTGTGAGTGTGTGTGAGAGTGTGTGTGAGTGTGTGTGAGTGTGTGGGTGTGTGAGTGTGTGGGTGTGTGAGTGTGTGTGAGAGTGTTTGAGAGTGTGTTAGAGTGTGTGAGAGTGTGTGAGAGTGTGTGAGTGTGTGTGTGAGTGTGTGTAAGAGTGAGAGTGTGTGAGAGTGTGTGTGAGAGTGTGTGAGTGTGTGTGAGAGTGCGAGTGTGTGTGAATGAATGTGTGTGAATGAGTGTGAGTGAGAGAGTGTGTGTGAGTGTTAGAGTGTGTGAGATCGTGTGAGAGTGTGTGAGTGTGTGCGAGAGTGTGTGAGAGTGTGTGAGTATGTGGGTGTGAGTGTGTGGGTGTGAGAGTGTGTGAGTGTGCCTGAGATTGTGTGAGTGTGTGTGAGAGTGTGAGAGAGTGTGAGTGCGTTATTGTGTGTGAGTGTGTGTGAGAGTGTGTGAGTGTGTGTGAGTGTGTGTGAGAGTGTGTGAGAGTGTGAGAGTGTGTGAGTGTGTGTGAGAGTGTGTGAGTGTGTGTGAGTATGTGTGAGAGTGTGTGTGAGTGTGTGAGAGAAAGAGTGTGTGAGAGTGTGTGAGTGTGTGTGAGAGAAAGAGTGTGTGAGAGTGTGTGAGTGTGTGTGAGTGTGTGTGAGAGTGTGTGAGAGTGTGTGAATGAGTGTGAATGAGAGAGTGTGTGTGAGAGTGTGTGAGAGTGTGAGAGAGTGTGTGAGAATGTGAGAGTCTGTGAGTGTGTGTGAGAGTGTGTGAGTGTGTGAGAGTGTGTGAGTGTGTGTGAGTGTGTGTGTGAGTGTGTGTGAGCGTGTGTGAGAGTGTGTGAGTATGTGGGTGTGAGGGTGTGTGAATGAGAGAGTGTATGAGTGTGAGTGAGAGATTGTGTGTGTGAGAGTGTGTGAGTGTGTGTGAAAGTGTGTGAGTGTGTGTGAGAGTGTGTGAGTGTGTGTGAGAGTGTGTGAGATTGTGTAAGAGTGTGTGAGTGTGTGTGAGAGTGTGTGAGAGTGTGTGAGTGTGTGTGAGAGTGTGTGTGAGAGTGTGTGAGTGTGTGTGAATGAGTGTGAGTGAGAGAGTGTGTGAGTGTGTTTGAGAGTGTGTGAGAGTGTGTGAGTGTGTGTGAGAGTGTGTGTGAGAGTGTGTGAGTGTGTGTGAATGAGTGTGAGTGAGAGAGTGTGTGAGTGTGTTTGAGAGTGTGTGAGTGTGTTTGAGAGTGTGTGAGTGTGTGTGAGGGTGTGAGAGTGTGTGTGAGTGTGTGTGAGAGTGTGTGATAGTGTGTGTGATAGTGTGTGAGTGTGTGTGTTAGAGTGTGAGAGTGTGTGTGAGAGTGTGAGAGTGTGTGAGTGTGTGTGAGTATGTGTGAGAGTGTGTGAGTGTGTGTGAATGTGTGTGAGAGTGTGTGAATGTGTGTGTGAGAGTGTGTGGGTATGTGGCTGTGAGAGTGTGTTAGATTGTGTGAATGAGAGAGTGTGTGTGTGAGTGTGTGTGAGAGTGTGTGTGAGAATGTGTGAGAGAGTGTGTGAGTGTGTGAGAGTGTGTGAGAGTGTGTGAGTGTGCGTGAGAGTGTGTGAGTGTGTGTGAGTGTGAGAGAGTGTGAGTGTGTTATTGTGTGTGAGTGTGTGTGTGTGAGTGTGTGAGAGAGTGTGAGTGTGTGTGAGTGTGTGTGAGAGTGTGTGAGAGTGTGAGAGTGTGTGAGTGTGTGTGAGAGTGTGTGAGTATGTGTGAGAGTGTGTGTGAGAGAGAGATTGTGTGAGAGTGTGTGAGTGTGTGTGAGTGTGTGTGAGAGTGTGTGTGTGAGAGTGTGTGAGTGTGTGTGAGAGTGTGTGAGTGTGTGTGAGAGTGTGTGAGTGTGTGTGAGAGTGTGTAAGTGTGTGTGAGAATGTGTGAGTGTGTGTGTGAGTGTGTGTGAGAGTGTGTGAGTGTGTGTGAGTGTGTGTGAGAGTGTGTGAGTGTGTGTGCATGAGTGTGAGTGAAAGTGTGTGTGTGAGAGTGTGTGAGTGTGTGTGAGTGTGTGTGAGAATGTGAGTGTGTGTGTGTGAGAGTGTGTGAGAGTGTGAGTGTGTGAGAGTGTGTGAGAGTGTGTGAGTATGTGGGTGTGAGAGTGTGTGAATGAGTGTGAATGAGAGAGTGTGTGTGTGAGAGTGTGTGAGTATGTGGGTGTGAGAGTGTGTGAGTGTGTAAATGAGTGTGAATGAGAGAGTGTGTGTTAGAGTGTGTGAGAGTGTGTGAGTGTCTGTAAGAGTGAGAGTGTGTGTGAGAGTGTGTGAGTGTGTGTGAGAGTGCGAGTGTGTGTGAATGAGTGTGAGTGAGAGAGTGTGTGTGAGAGTGTGTGAGAGTGTTAGAGTGTGTGAGATCATGTGAGATCGTGTGAGAGTGTGTGAGTGTGTATGAGTGTGTGCGAGAGTGTGTGAGAGTGTGTGAGTATGTGGGTGTGAGTGTGTGGGTGTGAGAGTGTGTGAGTGTGTGTGAGTGTGTGTGAATGAGTGTGAGTGAGAGAGTGTGTGTGAGAGTGTGTGAGCGTGTGTAAGAGTGTGTGAGTGTGTGTGAGTGTGTGTGAGTATGTGGGTGTTAGGGTGTGTGAATGAGAAAGTGTGTATGTGAGAGTGTGTGTGAGTGTGTGGGTGTGTGAGTGTGTGTGAGAGTGTTTGAGAGTGTTTGAGAGTGTGTGAGAGTGTGTGAGTATGTGTGAGAGAGTGTGTCAGTGTGTGAGAGTGTGTTAGAGTGTGTGAATGAGTGTGAATAAGAGAGTGTGTGTGTGAGTGTTTGTGAGAGTGTGTGAGAGTGTGTGAGAGAGTGTGTGAGAGTGTGTGAGAGTGTGTGAGAGTGTGTGAGTGTGCGTGAGAGTGTGTGAGTGTGTGTGAGAGTGTGAGAGAGTGTGAGTGCGTTATTGTGGGTGAGTGTGTGTGAGAGTGTGTGAGTGTGTGTGAGTGTGTGTGAGAGTGTGTGAGAGTGTGAGAGTGTGTGAGTGTGTGTGAGAGTGTGTGAGTGTGTGTGAGAGTGTGTGAGTATGTGTGAGAGTGTGTGAGTGTGTGTGAGAGTGTGTGAGTGTGTGTGAGTGTGTGTGAGAGTGTGTGAGTGTGTGAATGAGTGTGAATGAGAGAGTGTGTGTGAGAGTGTGTGAGTGTGTGAGAGAGTGTGTGAGTGTGTGTGAGAGTGTGAGAGTGTGTGAGTGTGTGTGAGAGTGTGTGAGTGTGTGAGAGTGTGTGAGTGTGTGTGAGTGTGTGTGTGAGTGTATGTGAGCGTGTGTGAGAGTGTGTGAGTATGTGGGTGTGTGAATGAGAGAGTGTATGAGTGTGAGTGAGAGATTGTGTGTGTGAGAGTGTGTGAGTGTGTGTGAAAGTGTGTGAGTGTGTGTGAGAGTGTGTGAGTGTGTGAGTGTGTGTGAGAGTGTGTGAGATTGTGTAAGAGTGTGTGAGAGTGTGAGAGTGTGTGAGTGTGTGTGAGTGTGTGTGAGAGTGTGTGTGAGAGTGTGTGAGTGTGTGTGAGAGTGTGTGAGTGTGTGTGAATGAGTGTGAGTGAGAGAGTGTGTGAGTGTGTGTGAGAGTGTGTGAGTGTGTGTGAGTGTGTGAGAGTGTGTGTGAGTGTGTGTGAGAGTGTGTGATAGTGTGTGAGTGTGTGTGTTAGAGTGTGAGAGTGTGTGAGAGAGTGTGTGTGAGAGTGTGTGAGTGTGTGTGAGTATGTGTGAGAGTGTGTGAGTGTGTGTGAATGTGTGTGAGAGTGTGTGAATATGTGTGAGAGTGTGTGAGAGTGTGTGGGTATGTGGCTGTGAGAGTGTGTTAGATTGTGTGAATGAGAGAGTGTGTGTGAGAATGTGTGAGAGAGTGTGTGAGTGTGTGAGAGTGTGTGAGTGTGCGTGAGAGTGTGTGAGTGTGTGTGAGTGTGTGAGAGAGTGTGAGTGTGTTATTGTGTGTGAGTGTGTGTGTGTGAGTGTGTGTGAGAGAGTGTGAGTGTGTGTGAGAGTGTGTGAGTATGTGTGAGAGTGTGTGTGAGAGAGAGATTGTGTGAGAGTGTGTGAGTGTGTGTGAGTGTGTGTGAGAGTGTGAGTGTCTGTGAGAGTGTGTGAGTGTGTGTGTGAGTGTGTGTGAGAGTGTGCGAGTATGTGTGAGAGTGTGTGAGTGTGTGTGAGAGTGTGTGGGTGTGAGAGTGTGTGTGTGTGAGAGTGTGTGAGAGTGTGTGAGTTTGTGTGAATGAGTGTGAGTGAGAGAGTGTGTGTGAGAGTGTGTGAGAGTGTGTGAGTATGTGGGTGTGTGAGAGTGTGTGAGTGTGTGTGAGTGTGTGTGAGAGTGTGTGAGTGTGTGTGAGAGTGTGTGAGTGTGTGTGAGAGTGTGTGAGAGTGTGTGAGTATGTGGGTGTGTGAGAGTGTGTGAGTATGTGGGTGTGAGGGTGTGTGAGAGTGTGTGAATGAGTGTGAATGAGAGAGTGTGTATGTGAGAGTGTGTGAGAGTGTGTGAGTGTGTGTGAGAGTGTGTAAGTGTGTGTAAGTGTGAGTGAGAGTGTGTGAGAGTGTGTGAGTGTGTGTGAGAGTGTGTGTGAGAATGTGTGAGTGTGTGTGAGAGTGTGTGTGTGTGCATGAGTGTGTGTGTGAGTGTGTGTGAGTGTGTGTGAGAGTGTGAGTGTGTGTGAGAGTGTGTGAGTGTGTGTGAGTGTGTGTGAGAGTGTGTGAGTGTGTGTGAGTGTGTGTGAGAGTGTGTGAGTGTGTGTGAGAGTGTGTGAGAGTGTGAGAGTGTGTGAGTATGTGGGTGTGAGAGTGTGTGAATGAGTGTGAATGAGAGAGTGTGTGTGAGACTGTGTGAGGATGTGGGTGTGAGAGTGTGTGAGTATGTCGGTGTGAGAGTGTGTGAGTGTGTGAAAGAGTGTGAATGAGAGAGTGTGTGAGAATGTGTGAGTGTGTGTGAATGAGTGTGAGTGAGAGTGTGTGTGAGAGAGTGTGTGTGAGAGTGTGTGAGAGTGTGTGAGTATGTGGCTGTGTGGTTGTGAGGGTGTGTGAGAGTGTGTGAATGAGTGTGAATGAGAGAGTGTGTATGTGAGAGTGTGTGAGAGTGTGTGAGTGTGTGTGAGAGTGTGTAAGTGTGTGTGAGAGTGTGTGAGTGTCTGTGAGTGTGTGTGAGAGTGTGTGAGTGTGTGTGAGAATGTGTGAGTGTGTGTGAGTGTGTCTGAGAGTGTGTGTGAGTGTGTGTGAGAGTGTGTGAGAGTGTGTGAGTTTGTGTGAATGAGTGTGAGTGAGAGAGTGTGTGTGAGAGTGTGTGTAAGAGTGTGTGAGTGTGTGTGAGAGTGTGTGAGTGTGTGTGAGTGTGTGTGAGTGTGTGTGAGAGTGTGTGAGTATGTGGGTGTGTGAGAGTGTGTGAGTGTGTGTGAGAGTGTGTGAGTGTCTGTGAGTGTGTGTGAGAGTGTGTGAGTGTGTGTGAGAATGTGTGAGTGTGTGTGAGTGTGTGTGAGAGTGTGTGAGAGTGTGTCAGTGTGTGGGTGTCTGGGTGTGAGAGTGTGTGTGAGTGTGTGTGAGAGTGTGTGAGAGTGTGTGAGTTTGTGTGAATGAGTGTGAATGAGAGAGTGTGTATGTGAGAGTGTGTGAGAGTGTGTGAGTGTGTGTGAGAGCGTGTGAGAGTGTGTAAGTGTGTGTGAGAGTGTGTGAGAGTGTGTGAGAGTGTGTGAGAGTGTGTGAGTGTGTGTAAGAGTGTGTGAGTGTGTGTGAGTGTGTGTGAGAGTGTGAGTGTGTGTGAGAGTGTGTGTGAGAGTGTGTGAGAGTGTGAGAGTGTGTGAGTATGTGGGTGTGAGAGTGTGTGAATGAGTGTGAATGAGAGAGTGTGTGTGAGACTGTGTGAGGATGTGGGTGTGAGAGTGTGTGAGGATGTGGGTGTGAGAGTGTGTGAGTATGTCGGTGTGAGAGTGTGTGAGTGTGTGAAAGAGTGTGAATGAGAGAGTGTGTGAGAATGTGTGAGTGTGTGTGAATGAGTCTGAGTGAGAGTGTGTGTAAGAGAGTGTGTGAGAGTGTTAGAGTGTGTGAGAGAGTGTGAGATCGTGTGAGAGTGTGAGAGAGTGTGAGATTGTGTGAGTGTGTGTGAGAGTGTGTGAGAGTGTGTGAGTTTGTGGGTGTGAGTGTGTGAGATTGTGTGAGTGTGTGGGTGTGAGAGTGTGTGAGTGTGTGAGAGTGTGTGAGAGTGTGTGTGAGAGTGTGTGAGAGTGTTTGAGAGTGTGTGAGAGTGTGTGAGTGTCTGTGTGAGTGTGTGTGAGAGTGTGTAAGTGTGTGTGAGAGTGTGTGAGTGTGTGTGAGTGTGTGTGAGAGTGTGTGAGTGTGTGTGAGAATGTGTGAGTGTGTGTGAGAGTGTGTGAGTGTGTGTGAGAGTGTGTGTGAGAGTGTGTGAGAGTGTGTGAGTGTGTGTGAGTGTGTGAGTGTGTGTGCATGAGTGTGAGTGAGAGTGTGTGTGTGAGAGTGTGTGAGTGTGTGTGAGAGTGTGAGTGTGTGTGAGAGTGTGTGAGTGTGTGTGAGTGTGTGAGAGTGTGTGAGAGTGCGAGAGTGTGTGAGTATGTGGGTGTGAGAGTGTGTGAATGAGAGAGTGTGTGTGAGAGTGTGTGAGTATGTGGGTGTGAGAGTGTGTGAGTATGTGGGTGTGAGAGTGTGTGAGTGTGTGATAGAGTGTGTGAGAGTGTGTGTGAGAATGTGTGAGTGTGTGTGAGCGTGAGAGTGTGTGAGTGTGTGTGAGAGGGTGTGAGTGTGTGTGAATGAGTGTGAGTGAGAGAGTGTGTGTGTGAGAGTGTGTGAGTGTGTGTGAGTGTGTGTGAGAGGGTGTGAGTGTGTGTGAATGAGTGTGAGTGAGAGAGTGTGTGTGTGAGAGTGTGTGAGCATGTGTAAGAGTGTGTGAGTGGGTGTGAGAGTGTGTGACTGTGTGTGAGTGTGTGTGAGAGTGTGTGAGTGTGTGTGAGTATGTGTGAGAGTGTGTGTGAGTGTGTGTGAGAGAGAGATTGTGTGAGAGTGTGTGTGAGTGTGTGAGAGTGTGGGTGTGAGAGTGTGTGAGAGTGTGTGAGTGTGTGAATGAGTGTGAATGAGAGAGAGTGTGTGAGATTGTGTGAGTGTGTGAGAGAGTGTGTGAGAGTGTGTGAATGTGTGTGAGAGTGTGTGGGTATGTGGCTGTGAGAGTGTGTTAGATTGTGTGAATGAGAGAGTGTGTGTGTGAGTGTGTGTGAGAGTGTGTGTGAGAATGTGTGAGAGAGTGTGTGAGTGTGTGAGAGTGTGTGAGAGTGTGTGAGTGTGCGTGAGAGTGTGTGAGTGTGTGTGAGAGTGTGAGAGAGTGTGAGTGTGTTATTGTGTGTGAGTGTGTGTGTGTGAGTGTGTGTGAGAGAGTGTGAGTGTGTGTGAGTGTGTGTGAGAGTGTGTGAGTGTGTGTGAGAGTGTGTGAGTGTGTGTGAGAGTGTGTGAGTATGTGTGAGAGTGTGTGTGAGAGTTTGAGTGTGTGTGAGAGTGTGTGAGTGTGTGTGAGAGTGTGTGAGTGTGTGTGAGATTGTGTGAGTGTGTGTGAGAGTGTGTGAGAATGTGTGAGTGTGTGTGAGAGTGTGTGTGAGTGTGTGTGAGAGTGTGAGAGTGTGTGAGTGAGTGTGTGTGAGAGTGTGTGAGTGTGTGTGCATGAGTGTGAGTGAAAGTGTGTGTGTGAGAGTGTGTGAGTGTGTGTGAGTGTGTGTGAGAATGTGAGTGTGTGTGTGTGAGAGTGTGTGAGAGTGTGAGTGTGTGAGAGTGTGTGAGTATGTGGGTGTGAGAGTGTGTGAATGAGTGTGAATGAGAGAGTGTGTGTGTGAGAGTGTGTGAGTATGTGGGTGTGAGAGTGTGTGAGTATGTGGGTGTGAGAGTGTGTGAGTGTGTAAATGAGTGTGAATGTGAGAGTGTGTGTTAGAGTGTGTGAGTGTGTGTAAGAGTGAGAGTGTGTGAGAGTGCGTGTGAGAGTGTGTGAGTGTGTGTGAGAGTGCGAGTGTGTGTGAATGAGTGTGTGTGAATGAGTGTGAGTGAGAGAGTGTGTGTGAGAGTGTGTGAGAGTGTTAGAGTGTGTGAGATCATGTGAGATCGTGTGAGAGTGTGTGAGTGTGTGCGAGAGTGTGTGAGAGTGTGTGAGTATGTGGGTGTGTGTGTGTGGGTGTGAGAGTGTGTGAGTGTGTGTGTGTGTGTGAATGAGTGTGAGTGAGAGAGTGTGTGTGAGAGTGTGTGAGCGTGTGTAAGAGTGTGTGAGTGTGTGTGAGTGTGTGTGAGTATGTGGGTGTTAGGGTGTGTGAATGAGAAAGTGTGTATGTGAGAGTGTGTGTGAGAGTGTGTGTGAGTGTGTGGGTGTGTGAGTGTGTGTGAGAGTGTGTGAGAGTGTGTGAGTATGTGTGAGAGAGTGTGTCAGTGTGTGAGAGTGTGTTAGAGTGTGTGAATGAGTGTGAATGAGAGGGTGTGTGTGTGAGTGTTTGTGAGAGTGTGTGAGAGTGTGTGAGAGTGTGTGAGAGAGTGTGTGAGAGTGTGTGAGAGTGTGTGAGTGTGCGTGAGAGTGTGTGAGTGTCTGTGAGAGTGTGAGAGAGTGTGAGTGCGTTATTGTGTGTGAGTGTGTGTGAGAGTGTGTGAGTGTGTGTGAGAGTGTGTGAGAGTGTGAGAGTGTGTGAGTGTGTGTGAGAGTGTGTGAGTGTGTGTGAGAGTGTGTGAGTATGTGTGAGAGTGTGTGTGAGTGTGTGTGAGTGTGTGTGAGAGAAAGAGTGTGTGAGAGTGTGTGAGTGTGTGTGAGAGTGTGTGAGTGTGTCAGTGTGTGTGAGAGTGTGTGAGTGTGTGAATGAGAGAGTGTGTGTGAGAGTGTGTGAGTGTGTGAGAGAGTGTGTGAGTGTGTGTGAGAGTGTGAGAGTGTGTGAGTGTGTGTGAGAGTGTGTGAGTGTGTGAGAGTGTGTGAGTGTGTGTGAGCGTGTGTGAGAGTGTGTGAGTATGTGGGTATGAGGGTGTGTGAAAGTGTGTGAGTGTGTGTGAGAGTGTGTGAGTGTGTGAGTGTGTGTGAGAGTGTGTGAGATTGTGTAAGAGTGTGTGAGTGTGTGTGAGAGTGTGTGAGAGTGTGTGAGTGTGTGTGAGTGTGTGTGAGAGTGTGTGTGAGAGTGTGTGAGTGTGTGTGAGAGTGTGTGAGAGTGTGTGAGAGTGTGTGAGTATGTGGGTGTGTGAGTGTGTGTGAGTGTGTGTGAGAGTGTGTGAGAGTGTGTGAGTATGTGGGTGTGTGAGTATGTGGGTGTGAGGGTGTGTGAGAGTGTGTGAATGAGTGTGAATGAGAGAGTGTGTATGTGAGAGTGTGTGAGAGTGTGTATGTGAGAGTGTGTGAGAGTGTGTGAGTGTGTGTGAGAGTGTGTAAGTGTGTGTAAGTGTGTGTGAGAGTGTGTGAGAGTGTGTGAGTGTGTGTGAGAGTGTGTGTGAGAATGTGTGAGTGTGTGTGAGAGTGTGTGTGTGCATGAGTGTGTGTGTGTGAGTGTGTGTGAGAGTGTGAGTGTGTGTGAGTCTGTGAGTGTGTGTGAGTGTGTGTGAGAGTGTGTGAGTGTGTGTGAGAGTGTGTGAGAGTGTGAGAGTGTGTGAGTATGTGGGTGTGAGAGTGTGTGAATGAGTGTGAATGAGAGAGTGTGTGTGAGACTGTGTGAGGATGTGGGTGTGAGAGTGTGTGAGGATGTGGGTGTGAGAGTGTGTGAGTGTGTGAAAGAGTGTGAATGAGAGAGTGTGTGAGAATGTGTGAGTGTGTGTGAATGAGTGTGAGTGAGAGTGTGTGTAAGAGAGTGTGTGAGAGTGTTAGAGTGTGTGAGAGAGTGTGAGATCGTGTGAGAGTGTGAGAGAGTGTGAGAGTGTGTGAGTGTGTGTGAGAGTGTGTGAGAGTGTGTGAGTTTGTGGGTGTGAGTGTGTGAGATTGTGTGAGTGTGTGGGTGTGAGAGTGTGTGAGTGTGTGAGAGTGTGTGAGAGTGTGTGTGAGAGTGTGTGAGAGTGTTTGAGAGTGTGTGAGAGTGTGTGAGTGTCTGTGTGAGTGTGTGTGAGAGTGTGTAAGTGTGTGTGAGAGTGTGTGAGTGTGTGTGAGTGTGTGTGAGAGTGTGTGAGTGTGTGTGAGAATGTGTGAGTGTGTGTGAGAGTGTGTGAGTGTGTGTGAGAGTGTGTGTGAGAGTGTGTGAGAGTGTGTGAGTGTGTGTGAGTGTGTGAGTGTGTGTGCATGAGTGTGAGTGAGAGTGTGTGTGTGAGAGTGTGTGAGTGTGTGTGAGAGTGTGAGTGTGTGTGAGAGTGTGTGAGTGTGTGTGAGTGTGTGAGAGTGTGTGAGAGTGCGAGAGTGTGTGAGTATGTGGGTGTGAGAGTGTGTGAATGAGAGAGTGTGTGTGAGAGTGTGTGAGTATGTGGGTGTGAGAGTGTGTGAGTATGTGGGTGTGAGAGTGTGTGAGTGTGTGATAGAGTGTGAATGAGAGAGTGTGTGTTAGAGTGTGTGAGAGTGTGTGTGAGAATGTGTGAGTGTGTGTGAGCGTGAGAGTGTGTGAGTGTGTGTGAGTGTGTGTGAGAGGGTGGGAGTGTGTGTGAATGAGTGTGAGTGAGAGAGTGTGTGTAAGAGAGTGTGTGAGAGTGTTAGAGTGTGTGAGAGTGTGTGAGATCGTGTGAGAGTGTGTGAGAGTGTGTGAGTGTGTGTGAGAGTGTGTGAGTGTGTGGGTGTGAGAGTGTGTGAGTGTGTGTGAATGAGTGTGAGTGAGAGAGTGTGTGTGTGAGAGTGTGTGAGCATGTGTAAGAGTGTGTGAGTGGGTGTGAGAGTGTGTGACTGTGTGTGAGTGTGTGTGAGAGTGTGTGAGTGTGTGTGAGTATGTGTGAGAGTGTGTGTGAGTGTGCGTGAGAGAGAGATTGTGTGAGAGTGTGTGTGAGTGTGTGAGAGTGTGGGTGTGAGAGTGTGTGAGAGTGTGTGAGTGTGTGAATGAGTGTGAATGAGAGAGAGTGTGTGAGATTGTGTGAGTGTGTGAGAGAGTGTGTGAGAGTGTGTGAATGTATGTGAGAGTGTGTGGGTATGTGGCTGTGAGAGTGTGTTAGATTGTGTGAATGAGAGAGTGTGTGTGTGAGTGTGTGAGAGAGTGTGTGTGAGAATGTGTGAGAGAGTGTGTGAGTGTGTGAGAGTGTGTGAGAGTGTGTGAGTGTGCGTGAGAGTGTGTGAGTGTGTGTGAGAGTGTGAGAGAGTGTGAGTGTGTTATTGTGTGTGAGTGTGTGTGTGTGAGTGTGTGTGAGAGAGTGTGAGTGTGTGTGAGTGTGTGTGAGAGTGTGTGAGTGTGTGTGAGAGTGTGTGAGTGTGTGTGAGAGTGTGTGAGTATGTGTGAGAGTGTGTGTGAGAGTTTGAGTGTGTGTGAGAGTGTGTGAGTGTGTGTGAGAGTGTGTGAGTGTGTGTGAGATTGTGTGAGTGTGTGTGAGAGTGTGTGAGAATGTGTGAGTGTGTGTGAGAGTGTGTGTGAGTGTGTGTGAGAGTGTGTGAGTGTGTGTGAGTGTGTGTGAGAGTGTGTGAGTGTGTGTGCATGAGTGTGAGTGAAAGTGTGTGTGTGAGAGTGTGTGAGTGTGTGTGAGTGTGTGTGAGAATGTGAGTGTGTGTGTGTGAGAGTGTGTGAGAGTGTGAGTGTGTGAGAGTGTGTGAGTATGTGGGTGTGAGAGTGTGTGAATGAGTGTGAATGAGAGAGTGTGTGTGTGAGAGTGTGTGAGTATGTGGGTGTGAGAGTGTGTGAGTATGTGGGTGTCAGAGTGTGTGAGTGTGTAAATGAGTGTGAATGTGAGAGTGTGTGTTAGAGTGTGTGAGTGTGTGTAAGAGTGAGAGTGTGTGAGAGTGCGTGTGAGAGTGTGTGAGTGTGTGTGAGAGTGCGAGTGTGTGTGAATGAGTGTGAGTGAGAGAGTGTGTGAGATCATGTGAGATCGTGTGAGAGTGTGTGAGTGTGTGTGAGTGTGTGCGAGAGTGTGTGAGAGTGTGTGAGTATGTGGGTGTGTGTGTGTGGGTGTGAGAGTGTGTGAGTGTGTGTGTGTGTGTGAATGAGTGTGAGTGAGAGAGTGTGTGTGAGAGTGTGTGAGCGTGTGTAAGATTGTGTGAGTGTGTGTGAGTGTGTGTGAGTATGTGGGTGTGTGAATGAGAGAGTGTATGAGTGTGAGTGAGAGATTGTGTGTGTGAGAGTGTGTGAGTGTGTGTGAAAGTGTGTGAGTGTGTGTGAGAGTGTGTGAGTGTGTGAGTGTGTGTGAGAGTGTGTGAGATTGTGTAAGAGTGTGTGAGAGTGTGAGAGTGTGTGAGTGTGTGTGAGTGTGTGTGAGAGTGTGTGTGAGAGTGTGTGAGTGTGTGTGAGAGTGTGTGAGTGTGTGTGAATGAGTGTGAGTGAGAGAGTGTGTGAGTGTGTGTGAGAGTGTGTGAGTGTGTGTGAGTGTGTGAGAGTGTGTGTGAGTGTGTGTGAGAGTGTGTGATAGTGTGTGAGTGTGTGTGTTAGAGTGTGAGAGTGTGTGAGAGAGTGTGTGTGAGAGTGTGTGAGTGTGTGTGAGTATGTGTGAGAGTGTGTGAGTGTGTGTGAATGTGTGTGAGAGTGTGTGAATGTGTGTGAGAGTGTGTGAGAGTGTGTGGGTATGTGGCTGTGAGAGTGTGTTAGATTGTGTGAATGAGAGAGTGTGTGTGTGAGTGTGTGTGAGAGTGTGTGTGAGAATGTGTGAGAGAGTGTGTGAGAGTGTGTGAGTGTGCGTGAGAGTGTGTGAGTGTGTGTGAGTGTGTGAGAGAGTGTGAGTGTGTTATTGTGTGTGAGTGTGTGTGTGTGAGTGTGTGTGAGAGAGTGTGAGTGTGTGTGAGTGTGTGTGAGAGTGTGTGAGTGTGTGTGAGAGTGTGTGAGTGTGTGTGAGAGTGTGTGAGTATGTGTGAGAGTGTGTGTGAGAGAGAGATTGTGTGAGAGTGTGTGAGTGTGTGTGAGTGTGTGTGAGAGTGTGAGTGTGTGTGAGAGTGTGTGAGTGTGTGTGTGAGTGTGTGTGAGAGTGTGCGAGTATGTGTGAGAGTGTGTGAGTGTGTGTGAGAGTGTGTGGGTGTGAGAGTGTGTGTGTGTGAGAGTGTGTGAGAGTGTGTGAGTTTGTGTGAATGAGTGTGAGTGAGAGAGTGTGTGTGAGAGAGTGTGTAAGAGTGTGTGAGTATGTGGGTGTGTGAGAGTGTGTGAGTGTGTGTGAGAGTGTGTGAGAGTGTGTGAGTGTGTGTGAGAGTGTGTGAGAGTGTGTGAGTATGTGGGTGTGTGAGAGTGTGTGAGTATGTGGGTGTGAGGGTGTGTGAGAGTGTGTGAATGAGTGTGAATGAGAGAGTGTGTATGTGAGAGTGTGTGAGAGTGTGTGAGTGTGTGTGAGAGTGTGTAAGTGTGTGTGAGAGTGTGTGAGTGTCTGTGAGTGTGTGTGAGAGTGTGTGAGTGTGTGTGAGAATGTGTGAGTGTGTGTGAGTGTGTGTGAGAGTGTGTGTGAGTGTGTGTGAGAGTGTGTGAGAGTGTGTGAGTTTGTGTGAATGAGTGTGAGTGAGAGAGTGTGTGTGAGAGTGTGTGTAAGAGTGTGTGAGTGTGTGTGAGAGTGTGTGAGTGTGTGTGAGTGTGTGTGAGTGTGTGTGAGAGTGTGTGAGTATGTGGGTGTGTGAGAGTGTGTGAGTGTGTGTGAGAGTGTGTGAGTGTCTGTGAGTGTGTGTGAGAATGTGTGAGTGTGTGTGAGTGTGTGTGAGAGTGTGTGAGAGTGTGTCAGTGTGTGGGTGTCTGGGTGTGAGAGTGTGTGTGAGTGTGTGTGAGAGTGTGTGAGAGTGTGTGAGTTTGTGTGAATGAGTGTGAATGAGAGAGTGTGTATGTGAGAGTGTGTGAGAGTGTGTGAGTGTGTGTGAGAGCGTGTGAGAGTGTGTAAGTGTGTGTGAGAGTGTGTGAGAGTGTGTGAGAGTGTGTGAGTGTGTGTAAGAGTGTGTGAGTGTGTGTGAGTGTGTGTGAGAGTGTGAGTGTGTGTGAGAGTGTGTGTGAGAGTGTGTGAGAGTGTGAGAGTGTGTGAGTATGTGGGTGTGAGAGTGTGTGAATGAGTGTGAATGAGAGAGTGTGTGTGAGACTGTGTGAGGATGTGGGTGTGAGAGTGTGTGAGGATGTGGGTGTGAGAGTGTGTGAGTATGTCGGTGTGAGAGTGTGTGAGTGTGTGAAAGAGTGTGAATGAGAGAGTGTGTGAGAATGTGTGAGTGTGTGTGAATGAGTGTGAGTGAGAGTGTGTGTAAGAGAGTGTGTGAGAGTGTTAGAGTGTGTGAGAGAGTGTGAGATCGTGTGAGAGTGTGAGAGAGTGTGAGAGTGTGTGAGTGTGTGTGAGAGTGTGTGAGAGTGTGTGAGTTTGTGGGTGTGAGTGTGTGAGATTGTGTGAGTGTGTGGGTGTGAGAGTGTGTGAGTGTGTGAGAGTGTGTGAGAGTGTGTGTGAGAGTGTGTGAGAGTGTTTGAGAGTGTGTGAGAGTGTGTGAGTGTCTGTGTGAGTGTGTGTGAGAGTGTGTAAGTGTGTGTGAGAGTGTGTGAGTGTGTGTGATTGTGTGTGAGAGTGTGTGAGTGTGTGTGAGAATGTGTGAGTGTGTGTGAGAGTGTGTGAGTGTGTGTGAGAGTGTGTGTGAGAGTGTGTGAGAGTGTGTGAGTGTGTGTGAGTGTGTGAGTGTGTGTGCATGAGTGTGAGTGAGAGTGTGTGAGTGTGTGTGAGAGTGTGAGTGTGTGTGAGAGTGTGTGAGTGTGTGTGAGTGTGTGAGAGTGTGTGAGAGTGCGAGAGTGTGTGAGTATGTGGGTGTGAGAGTGTGTGAATGAGAGAGTGTGTGTGAGAGTGTGTGAGTATGTGGGTGTGAGAGTGTGTGAGTATGTGGGTGTGAGAGTGTGTGAGTGTGTGATAGAGTGTGAATGAGAGAGTGTGTGTTAGAGTGTGTGAGAGTGTGTGTGAGAATGTGTGAGTGTGTGTGAGCGTGAGAGTGTGTGAGTGTGTGTGAGTGTGTGTGAGAGGGTGTGAGTGTGTGTGAATGAGTGTGAGTGAGAGAGTGTGTGTAAGAGAGTGTGTGAGAGTGTTAGAGTGTGTGAGAGTGTGTGAGATCGTGTGAGAGTGTGTGAGAGTGTGTGAGTGTGTGTGAGAGTGTGTGAGTGTGTGGGTGTGAGAGTGTGTGAGTGTGTGTGAATGAGTGTGAGTGAGAGAGTGTGTGTGTGAGAGTGTGTGAGCATGTGTAAGAGTGTGTGAGTGGGTGTGAGAGTGTGTGACTGTGTGTGAGTGTGTGTGAGAGTGTGTGAGTATGTGTGTGAGTGTGTGTGAGAGAGAGATTGTGTGAGAGTGTGTGTGAGTGTGTGAGAGTGTGGGTGTGAGAGTGTGTGAGAGTGTGTGAGTGTGTGAATGAGAGAGAGTGTGTGAGATTGTGTGAGTGTGTGAGAGAGTGTGTGAGAGTGTGTGAATGTGTGTGAGAGTGTGTGAGAGTGTGTGGGTATGTGGCTGTGAGAGTGTGTTAGATTGTGTGAATGAGAGAGTGTGTGTGTGAGTGTGTGTGAGAATGTGTGAGAGAGTGTGTGAGTGTGCGTGAGAGTGTGTGAGTGTGTGTGAGAGAGTGTGAGTGTGTTATTGTGTGTGAGTGTGTGTGTGTGAGTGTGTGTGAGAGAGTGTGAGTGTGTGTGAGTGTGTGTGAGAGTGTGTGAGTGTGTGTGAGAGTGTGTGAGTATGTGTGAGAGTGTGTGTGAGAGTTTGAGTGTGTGTGAGAGTGTGTGAGTGTGTGTGAGAGTGTGTGAGTGTGTGTGAGATTGTGTGAGTGTGTGTGAGAGTGTGTGAGAATGTGTGAGTGTGTGTGAGAGTGTGTGTGAGTGTGTGTGAGAGTGTGTGAGTGTGTGTGAGTGTGTGTGAGAGTGTGTGAGTGTGTGTGCATGAGTGTGAGTGAAAGTGTGTGTGTGAGAGTGTGTGAGTGTGTGTGAGTGTGTGTGAGAATGTGAGTGTGTGTGTGTGAGAGTGTGTGAGAGTGTGAGTGTGTGAGAGTGTGTGAGTATGTGGGTGTGAGAGTGTGTGAATGAGTGTGAATGAGAGAGTGTGTGTGTGAGAGTGTGTGAGTATGTGGGTGTGAGAGTGTGTGAGTATGTGGGTGTGAGAGTGTGTGAGTGTGTAAATGAGTGTGAATGTGAGAGTGTGTGTTAGAGTGTGTGAGTGTGTGTAAGAGTGAGAGTGTGTGAGAGTGCGTGTGAGAGTGTGTGAGTGTGTGTGAGAGTGCGAGTGTGTGTGAATGAGTGTGTGTGAATGAGTGTGAGTGAGAGAGTGTGTGTGAGAGTGTGTGAGAGTGTTAGAGTGTGTGAGATCATGTGAGATCGTGTGAGAGTGTGTGAGTGTGTGTGAGTGTGTGCGAGAGTGTGTGAGAGTGTGTGAGTATGTGGGTGTGTGTGTGGGTGTGAGAGTGTGTGAGTGTGTGTGTGTGTGTGAATGAGTGTGAGTGAGAGAGTGTGTGTGAGAGTGTGTGAGCGTGTGTAAGAGTGTGTGAGTGTGTGTGAGTATGTGGGTGTTAGGGTGTGTGAATGAGAAAGTGTGTATGTGAGAGTGTGTGTGAGAGTGTGTGTGAGTGTGTGGGTGTGTGAGTGTGTGTGAGAGTGTGTGAGAGTGTGTGAGTATGTGTGAGAGAGTGTGTCAGTGTGTGAGAGTGTGTTAGAGTGTGTGAATGAGTGTGAATGAGAGGGTGTGTGTGTGAGTGTTTGTGAGAGTGTGTGAGAGTGTGTGAGAGAGTGTGTGAGAGTGTGTGAGAGTGTGTGAGTGTGCGTGAGAGTGTGTGAGTGTGTGTGAGAGTGTGAGAGAGTGTGAGTGCGTTATTGTGTGTGAGTGTGTGTGAGAGTGTGTGAGTGTGTGTGAGAGTGTGTGAGAGTGTGAGAGTGTGTGAGTGTGTGTGAGAGTGTGTGAGTGTGTGTGAGAGTGTGTGAGTATGTGTGAGAGTGTGTGTGAGTGTGTGTGAGAGAAAGAGTGTGTGAGAGTGTGTGAGTGTGTGTGAGAGAAAGAGTGTGTGAGAGTGTGTGTGAGAGTGTGTGAGTGTGTGAGTGTGTGTGAGAGTGTGTGAGTGTGTGAATGAGAGAGTGTGTGTGAGAGTGTGTGAGTGTGTGAGAGAGTGTGTGAGTGTGTGTGAGAGTGTGAGAGTGTGTGAGTGTGTGTGAGAGTGTGTGAGTGTGTGAGAGTGTGTGAGTGTGTGTGTGAGTGTGTGTGAGCGTGTGTGAGAGTGTGTGAGTATGTGGGTGTGAGGGTGTGTGAAAGTGTGTGAGTGTGTGTGAGAGTGTGTGAGTGTGTGAGTGTGTGTGAGAGTGTGTGAGATTGTGTAAGAGTGTGTGAGTGTGTGTGAGAGTGTGTGAGAGTGTGTGAGTGTGTGTGAGTGTGTGTGAGAGTGTGTGTGAGAGTGTGTGAGTGTGTGTGAGAGTGTGTGAGAGTGTGTGAGAGTGTGTGAGTATGTGGGTGTGTGAGTGTGTGTGAGTGTGTGTGAGAGTGTGTGTGAGAGTGTGTGAGTATGTGGGTGTGTGAGAGTGTGTGAGTATGTGGGTGTGAGGGTGTGTGAGAGTGTGTGAATGAGTGTGAATGAGAGAGTGTGTATGTGAGAGTGTGTGAGAGTGTGTATGTGAGAGTGTGTGAGAGTGTGTGAGTGTGTGTGAGAGTGTGTAAGTGTGTGTAAGTGTGTGTGAGAGTGTGTGAGAGTGTGTGAGTGTGTGTGAGAGTGTGTGTGAGAATGTGTGAGTGTGTGTGAGAGTGTGTGTGTGCATGAGTGTGTGTGTGTGAGTGTGTGTGAGTGTGTGTGAGAGTGTGAGTGTGTGTGAGTCTGTGAGTGTGTGTGAGTGTGTGTGAGAGTGTGTGAGTGTGTGTGAGAGTGTGTGAGAGTGTGAGAGTGTGTGAGTATGTGGGTGTGAGAGTGTGTGAATGAGTGTGAATGAGAGAGTGTGTGTGAGACTGTGTGAGGATGTGGGTGTGAGAGTGTGTGAGTATGTCGGTGTGAGAGTGTGTGAGTGTGTGAAAGAGTGTGAATGAGAGAGTGTGTGAATGAGTGTGAGTGAGATTGTGTGTGAGTATGTCGGTGTGAGAGTGTGTGAGTGTGTGAAAGAGTGTGAATGAGAGAGTGTGTGAATGAGTGTGAGTGAGATTGTGTGTGAGAGAGTGTGTGTGAGAGTGTGTGAGAGTGTGTGAGTATGTGTGAGAGTGTGTGAGTTTGTGTGAATGTGTGTGAGAGTGTGTGAATGTGTGTGAGAGTGTGTGAGTGTGTGTGAGAGTGTGTGAGAGTGTGTGAGTATGTGGCTGTGTGGGTGTGAGGGTGTGTGAGAGTGTGTGAATGAGTGTGAATGAGAGAGTGTGTATGTGAGAGTGTGTGAGAGTGTGTGAGTGTGTGTGAGAGTGTGTAAGTGTGTGTGAGAGTGTGTGAGTGTCTGTGAGTGTGTGTGAGAGTGTGTGAGTGTGTGTGAGAATGTGTGAGTGTGTGTGAGTGTGTGTGAGTGTGTGTGAGATTGTGTGAGAGTGTGTCAGTGTGTGGGTGTCTGGGTGTGAGAGTGTGTGTGAGTGTGTGAGTGTGTGTGAGAGTGTGCGTGTATGTGTGAGAGTGTGTGAGTGTGTGTGACAGTGTGTGGGTGTGAGAGTGTGTGAGTGTGTGTGAGAGTGTGTGAGTTTGTGTGAATGAGTGTGAGTGAGAGAGTGTGTGTGAGAGTGTGTGTAAGAGTGTGTGAGTGTGTGTGAGAGTGTGTGAGAGTGTCTGAGAGTGTGTGAGTATGTGGGTGTGTGAGAGTGTGTGAGTATGTGGGTGTGAGGGTGTGTGAGAGTGTGTGAATGAGTGTGAATGAGAGAGTGTGTATGTGAGAGTGTGTGAGAGTGTGTATGTGAGAGTGTGTGAGAGTGTGTGAGTGTGTGTGAGAGTGTGTAAGTGTGTGTAAGTGTGTGTGAGAGTGTGTGAGAGTGTGTGAGTGTGTGTGAGAGTGTGTGTGAGAATGTGTGAGTGTGTGTGAGAGTGTGTGTGTGCATGAGTGTGTGTGTGAGAGTGTGTGAGTGTGTGTGAGTGTGTGTGAGAGTGTGAGTGTGTGTGAGTCTGTGAGTGTGTGTGAGTGTGTGTGAGAGTGTGTGAGTGTGTGTGAGAGTGTGTGAGAGTGTGAGAGAGTGTGAGAGTGTGTGAGTATGTGGGTGTGAGAGTGTGTGAATGAGTGTGAATGAGAGAGTGTGTGTGAGACTGTGTGAGGATGTGGGTGTGAGAGTGTGTGAGTATGTCGGTGTGAGAGTGTGTGAGTGTGTGAAAGAGTGTGAATGAGAGAGTGTGTGAGAATGTGTGAGTGTGTGAATGAGTGTGAGTGAGATTGTGTGTGAGAGAGTGTGTGTGAGAGTGTGTGAGTATGTGTGAGAGTGTGTGAGTTTGTGTGAATGTGTGTGAGAGTGTGTGAATGTGTGTGAGAGTGTGTGAGTGTATGTGAGAGTGTGTGAGAGTGTGTGAGTGTGTGTGAGAGTGTGTGAGAGTGTGTAAGTGTGTGTGAGAGTGTGTGTGAGTGTGTGTGAGAGTGTGTGTGAGAATGTGTGAGTGTGTGAGAGTGTGTGTGTGTGCATGAGTGTGTGAGTATGTGGGTGTGAGGGTGTGTGAGAGTGTGTGTGTGTGCATGAGTGTGTGAGTATATGGGTGTGAGGGTGTGTGAGAGTGTGTATGTGAGAGTGTGTGAGTGTGTGTAAGAGTGTGTGAGTTTGTGTGAGAGTGTGAGTGTGTGTGAGTGTGTGTGAGTGTGTGTGAGAGTGTGTGAGTATGTGGGTGTGAGAGTGTGTGAATGAGTGTGAATGAGAGAGTGTGTGTGAGACTGTGTGAGGATGTGGGTGTGAGAGTGTGTGAGTATGTCGGTGTGAGAGTGTGTGAGTGTGTGAAAGAGTGTGAATGAGAGAGTGTGTGAGAATGTGTGAGTGTGTGTGAATGAGTGTGAGTGAGAGTGTGTGTAAGAGAGTGTGTGAGAGTGTTAGAGTGTGTGAGAGAGTGTGAGATCGTGTGAGAGTGTGAGAGAGTGTGAGAGTGTGTGAGTGTGTGTGAGAGTGTGTGAGAGTGTGTGAGTTTGTGGGTGTGAGTGTGTGAGATTGTGTGAGTGTGTGGGTGTGAGAGTGTGTGAGTGTGTGAGAGTGTGTGAGAGTGTGTGTGAGAGTGTGTGAGAGTGTTTGAGAGTGTGTGAGAGTGTGTGAGTGTCTGTGTGAGTGTGTGTGAGAGTGTGTAAGTGTGTGTGAGAGTGTGTGAGTGTGTGTGAGAGTGTGTGAGTGTGTGTGAGAATGTGTGAGTGTGTGTGAGAGTGTGTGAGTGTGTGTGAGAGTGTGTGTGAGAGTGTGTGAGAGTGTGTGAGTGTGTGTGAGTGTGTGAGTGTGCGTGCATGAGTGTGAGTGAGAGTGTGTGTGTGAGAGTGTGTGAGTGTGTGTGAGAGTGTGAGTGTGTGTGAGAGTGTGTGAGTGTGTGTGAGTGTGTGAGAGTGTGTGAGAGTGCGAGAGTGTGTGAGTATGTGGGTGTGAGAGTGTGTGAATGAGAGAGTGTGTGTGAGAGTGTGTGAGTATGTGGGTGTGAGAGTGTGTGAGTATGTGGGTGTGAGAGTGTGTGAGTGTGTGATAGAGTGTGAATGAGAGAGTGTGTGTTAGAGTGTGTGAGAGTGTGTGTGAGAATGTGTGAGTGTGTGTGAGCGTGAGAGTGTGTGAGTGTGTGTGAGTGTGTGTGAGAGGGTGTGAGTGTGTGTGAATGAGTGTGAGTGAGAGAGTGTGTGTAAGAGAGTGTGTGAGAGTGCTAGAGTGTGTGAGAGTGTGTGAGATCGTGTGTGAATGTGTGTGAGAGTGTGTGAGTGTGTGGGTGTGAGAGTGTGTGAGTGTGTGGGTGTGAGAGTGTGTGAGTGTGTGTGAATGAGTGTGAGTGAGAGAGTGTGTGTGTGAGAGTGTGTGAGCATGTGTAAGAGTGTGTGAGTGGGTGTGAGAGTGTGTGACTGTGTGTGAGTGTGTGTGAGAGTGTGTGAGTGTGTGTGAGTATGTGTGAGAGTGTGTGTGAGTGTGTGTGAGAGAGAGATTGTGTGAGAGTGTGTGTGAGTGTGTGAGAGTGTGGGTGTGAGAGTGTGTGAGAGTGTGTGAGTGTGTGAATGAGTGTGAATGAGAGAGAGTGTGTGAGATTGTGTGAGTGTGTGAGAGAGTGTGTGAGAGTGTGTGAATGTGTGTGAGAGTGTGTGAGAGTGTGTGAGTGTGTGTGAGAGTGTGTGAGAGTGTGTGAGAGTGTGTTAGATTGTGTGAATGAGAGAGTGTGTGTGTGAGTGTGTGTGAGAGTGTGTGTGAGAATGTGTGAGAGAGTGTGTGAGTGTGTGAGAGTGTGTGAGAGTGTGTGAGTGTGCGTGAGAGTGTGTGAGTGTGTGTGAGAGTGTGAGAGAGTGTGAGTGTGTTATTGTGTGTGAGTGTGTGTGTGTGAGTGTGTGTGAGAGAGTGTGAGTGTGTGTGAGTGTGTGTGAGAGTGTGTGAGTGTGTGTGAGAGTGTGTGAGTGTGTGTGAGAGTGTGTGAGTATGTGTGAGAGTGTGTGTGAGAGTTTGAGTGTGTGTGAGAGTGTGTGAGTGTGTGTGAGAGTGTGTGAGTGTGTGTGAGATTGTGTGAGTGTGTGTGAGAGTGTGTGAGAATGTGTGAGTGTGTGTGAGAGTGTGTGTGAGTGTGTGTGAGAGTGTGTGAGTGTGTGTGAGTGTGTGTGAGTGTGTGTGAGTGTGTGAGCATGAGTGTGAGTGAAAGTGTGTGTGTGAGAGTGTGTGAGTGTGTGTGAGTGTGTGAGTGTGTGTGAGAATGTGAGTGTGTGTGTGTGAGAGTGTGTGAGAGTGTGAGTGTGTGAGAGTGTGTGAGTATGTGGGTGTGAGAGTGTGTGAATGAGTGTGAATGAGAGAGTGTGTGTGTGAGAGTGTGTGAGTATGTGGGTGTGAGAGTGTGTGAGTATGTGGGTGTGAGAGTGTGTGAGTGTGTAAATGAGTGTGAATGTGAGAGTGTGTGTTAGAGTGTGTGAGTGTGTGTAAGAGTGAGAGTGTGTGAGAGTGCGTGTGAGAGTGTGTGAGTGTGTGTGAGAGTGCGAGTGTGTGTGAATGAGTGTGTGTGAATGAGTGTGAGTGAGAGAGTGTGTGTGAGAGTGTGTGAGAGTGTTAGAGTGTGTGAGATCATGTGAGATCGTGTGAGAGTGTGTGAGTGTGTGTGAGTGTGTGCGAGAGTGTGTGAGAGTGTGTGAGTATGTGGGTGTGTGTGTGTGGGTGTGAGAGTGTGTGAGTGTGTGTGTGTGTGTGAATGAGTGTGAGTGAGAGAGTGTGTGTGAGAGTGTGTGAGCGTGTGTAAGAGTGTGTGAGTGTGTGTGAGTGTGTGTGAGTATGTGGGTGTTAGGGTGTGTGAATGAGAAAGTGTGTATGTGAGAGTGTGTGTGAGAGTGTGTGTGAGTGTGTGGGTGTGTGAGTGTGTGTGAGAGTGTGTGAGAGTGTGTGAGTATGTGTGAGAGAGTGTGTCAGTGTGTGAGAGTGTGTTAGAGTGTGTGAATGAGTGTGAATGAGAGGGTGTGTGTGTGAGTGTTTGTGAGAGTGTGTGAGAGTGTGTGAGAGTGTGTGAGAGAGTGTGTGAGAGTGTGTGAGAGTGTGTGAGTGTGCGTGAGAGTGTGTGAGTGTGTGTGAGAGTGTGAGAGAGTGTGAGTGCGTTATTGTGTGTGAGTGTGTGTGAGAGTGTGTGAGTGTGTGTGAGAGTGTGTGAGAGTGTGAGAGTGTGTGAGTGTGTGTGACAGTGTGTGAGTGTGTGTGAGAGTGTGTGAGTATGTGTGAGAGTGTGTGTGAGTGTGTGTGAGAGAAAGAGTGTGTGAGAGTGTGTGAGTGTGTGTGAGAGAAAGAGTGTGTGAGAGTGTGTGAGTGTGTGTGAGAGTGTGTGAGTGTGTGTGTGTGAGAGTGTGTGAGTGTGTGAATGAGAGAGTGTGTGTGAGAGTGTGTGAGTGTGTGAGAGAGTGTGTGAGTGTGTGTGAGAGTGTGAGAGTGTGTGAGTGTGTGTGAGAGTGTGTGAGTGTGTGAGAGTGTGTGAGTGTGTGTGTGAGTGTGTGTGAGCGTGTGTGAGAGTGTGTGAGTATGTGGGTGTGAGGGTGTGTGAAAGTGTGTGAGTGTGTGTGAGAGTGTGTGAGTGTGTGTGAGAGTGTGTGAGATTGTGTAAGAGTGTGTGAGTGTGTGTAAGAATGTGTGAGAGTGTGTGAGTGTGTGTGAGAGTGTGTGTGAAAGTGTGTGAGTGTGTGTGAGAGTGTGTGAGTGTGTGTGAGAGTGTGTGAGATTGTGTAAGAGTGTGTGAGTGTGTGTAAGAATGTGTGTGAGTCTGTGAGTGTGTGTGAGTGTGTGTGAGAGTGTGTGAGTGTGTGTGAGAGTGTGTGAGAGTGTGAGAGTGTGTGAGTATGTGGGTGTGAGAGTGTGTGAATGAGTGTGAATGAGAGAGTGTGTGTGAGACTGTGTGAGGATGTGGGTGTGAGAGTGTGTGAGTATGTCGGTGTGAGAGTGTGTGAGTGTGTGAAAGAGTGTGAATGAGAGAGTGTGTGAATGAGTGTGAGTGAGATTGTGTGTGAGTATGTCGGTGTGAGAGTGTGTGAGTGTGTGAAAGAGTGTGAATGAGAGAGTGTGTGAATGAGTGTGAGTGAGATTGTGTGTGAGAGAGTGTGTGTGAGAGTGTGTGAGAGTGTGTGAGTATGTGTGAGAGTGTGTGAGTTTGTGTGAATGTGTGTGAGAGTGTGTGAATGTGTGTGAGAGTGTGTGAGTGTGTGTGAGAGTGTGTGAGAGTGTGTGAGTATGTGGCTGTGTGGGTGTGTGAGAGTGTGTGAATGAGTGTGAATGAGAGAGTGTGTATGTGAGAGTGTGTGAGAGTGTGTGAGTGTGTGTGAGAGTGTGTAAGTGTGTGTGAGAGTGTGTGAGTGTCTGTGAGTGTGTGTGAGAGTGTGTGAGTGTGTGTGAGAATGTGTGAGTGTGTGTGAGTGTGTGTGAGTGTGTGTGAGATTGTGTGAGAGTGTGTCAGTGTGTGGGTTTCTGGGTGTGAGAGTGTGTGTGAGTGTGTGAGTGTGTGTGAGAGTGTGCGTGTATGTGTGAGAGTGTGTGAGTGTGTGTGACAGTGTGTGGGTGTGAGAGTGTGTGAGTGTGTGTGAGAGTGTGTGAGTTTGTGTGAATGAGTGTGAGTGAGAGAGTGTGTGTGAGAGTGTGTGTAAGAGTGTGTGAGTGTGTGTGAGAGTGTGTGAGTGTGTGTGAGAGTGTCTGAGAGTGTGTGAGTATGTGGGTGTGTGAGAGTGTGTGAGTATGTGGGTGTGAGGGTGTGTGAGAGTGTGTGAATGAGTGTGAATGAGAGAGTGTGTATGTGAGAGTGTGTGAGAGTGTGTATGTGAGAGTGTGTGAGAGTGTGTGAGTGTGTGTGAGAGTGTGTAAGTGTGTGTAAGTGTGTGTGAGAGTGTGTGAGAGTGTGTGAGTGTGTGTGAGAGTGTGTGTGAGAATGTGTGAGTGTGTGTGAGAGTGTGTGTGTGCATGAGTGTGTGTGTGAGTGTGTGTGAGAGTGTGAGTGTGTGTGAGTGTGTGTGAGAGTGTGTGAGTGTGTGTGAGAGTGTGTGAGAGTGTGAGAGAGTGTGAGAGTGTGTGAGTATGTGGGTGTGAGAGTGTGTGAATGAGTGTGAATGAGAGAGTGTGTGTGAGACTGTGTGAGGATGTGGGTGTGAGAGTGTGTGAGTATGTCGGTGTGAGAGTGTGTGAGTGTGTGAAAGAGTGTGAATGAGAGAGTGTGTGAGAATGTGTGAGTGTGTGAATGAGTGTGAGTGAGATTGTGTGTGAGAGAGTGTGTGTGAGAGTGTGTGAGAGTGTGTGAGTATGTGTGAGAGTGTGTGAGTTTGTGTGAATGTGTGTGAGAGTGTGTGAATGTGTGTGAGAGTGTGTGAGTGTATGTGAGAGTGTGTGAGAGTGTGTGAGTGTGTGTGAGAGTGTGTGAGAGTGTGTAAGTGTGTGTGAGAGTGTGTGTGAGTGTGTGTGAGAGTGTGTGTGAGAATGTGTGAGTGTGTGAGAGTGTGTGTGTGTGCATGAGTGTGTGAGTATGTGGGTGTAAGGGTGTGTGAGAGTGTGTGTGTGTGCATGAGTGTGTGAGTATGTGGGTGTGAGGGTGTGTGAGAGTGTGTGAATGAGAGAGTGTGTATGTGAGAGTGTGTGAGTGTGTGTAAGAGTGTGTGAGTTTGTGTGAGAGTGTGAGTGTGTGTGAGTGTGTGTGAGAGTGTGTGTGAGAGTGTGTGAGTATGTGGGTGTGAGAGTGTGTGAATGAGTGTGAATGAGAGAGTGTGTGTGAGACTGTGTGAGGATGTGGGTGTGAGAGTGTGTGAGTATGTCGGTGTGAGAGTGTGTGAGTGTGTGAAAGAGTGTGAATGAGAGAGTGTGTGAGAATGTGTGAGTGTGTGTGAATGAGTGTGAGTGAGAGTGTGTGTAAGAGAGTGTGTGAGAGTGTTAGAGTGTGTGAGAGAGTGTGAGATCGTGTGAGAGTGTGAGAGAGTGTGAGAGTGTGTGTGAGAGTGTGTGAGAGTGTGTGAGTTTGTGGGTGTGAGTGTGTGAGTGTGTGAATGTGTGTGAGTGTGTGTGAGAGTGTGTGAAGTGTGTGAGAGTGTGAGAGAGTGTGTGAGAGTGTGTGAGAGTGTGTGAGTATGTGTGAGAGTGTGTGAGTGTGTGTGAGAGTGTGTGAGTGTGTTATTGTGTGTGAGTGTGTGTGAGAGTGTGTGAGTGTGCGTGAGATTGTTTGAGTGTGAATGTGTGTGAGAGTGTTAGAGTGTGTCAGAGTGTGAGAGAGTGTTAGAGTGTGTGAGAGTGTGTGAGTGTGTGTGAGAGTGTGTGAGTGTGTGAGAGTGTGTGAGAGTGTGTGTGAGAGTGTGTGTGAGAGTGTGTGAGTGTGTGTGAGAGTGTGTGAGTGTGTGTGAGAGTGTGTGTGAGAGTGTGTGAGAGTGTGTGAGTATGTGGGTGTGTGAGAGTGTGTGAGTATGTGGGTGTGTGAGAGTGTGTGAGTATGTGGGTGTGAGGGTGTGTGAGAGTGTGTGAATGAGTGTGAATGAGAGAGTGTGTATGTGAGAGTGTGTGAGAGTGTGTATGTGAGAGTGTGTGAGAGTGTGTGAGTGTGTGTGAGAGTGTGTAAGTGTGTGTAAGTGTGTGTGAGAGTGTGTGAGAGTGTGTGAGTGTGTGTGAGAGTGTGTGTGAGAATGTGTGAGTGTGTGTGAGAGTGTGTGTGTGCATGAGTGTGTGTGTGAGAGTGTGTGAGTGTGTGTGAGAGTGAGTGTGTGTGAGTCTGTGAGTGTGTGTGAGTGTGTGTGAGAGTGTGTGAGTGTGTGTGAGAGTGTGTGAGAGTGTGAGAGAGTGTGAGAGTGTGTGAGTATGTGGGTGTGAGAGTGTGTGAATGAGTGTGAATGAGAGAGTGTGTGAGAATGTGTGAGTGTGTGAATGAGTGTGAGTGAGATTGTGTGTGAGAGAGTGTGTGTGAGAGTGTGTGAGAGTGTGTGAGTATGTGTGAGAGTGTGTGAGTTTGTGTGAATGTGTGTGAGAGTGTGTGAATGTGTGTGAGAGTGTGTGAGTGTGTGTGAGATTGTGTGAGAGTGTGTGAGTATGTGGCTGTGTGGGTGTGAGGGTGTGTGAGAGTGTGTGAATGAGTGTGAATGAGAGAGTGTGTATGTGAGAGTGTGTGAGAGTGTGTGAGTGTGTGTGAGAGTGTGTAAGTGTGTGTGAGAGTGTGTGAGTGTCTGTGAGTGTGTGTGAGAGTGTGTGAGTGTGTGTGAGAATGTGTGAGTGTCTGTGAGTGTGTGTGAGATTGTGTGAGAGTGTGTCAGTGTGTGGGTGTCTGGGTGTGAGAGTGTGTGTGAGTGTGTGAGTGTGTGTGAGAGTGTGCGTGTATGTGTGTGAGTGTGTGTGAGAGTGTGTGGGTGTGAGAGTGTGTGAGTGTGTGTGAGAGTGTGTGAGAGTGTGTGAGTTTGTGTGAATGAGTGTGAGTGAGAGAGTGTGTGTGAGAGTGTGTGTAAGAGTGTGTGAGTGTGTGTGAGAGTGTGTGAGTGTGTGTGAGAGTGTGTGAGTGTGTGTGAGAGTGTGTGAGAGTGTGTGAGTATGTGGGTGTGTGAGAGTGTGTGAGTATGTGGGTGTGAGGGTGTGTGAGAGTGTGTGAATGAGTGTGAATGAGAGAGTGTGTATGTGAGAGTGTGTGAGAGTGTGTGTGAGAGTGTGTGAGAGTGTGTAAGTGTGTGTGAGAGTGTGTGTGAGTGTGTGTGAGAGTGTGTGTGAGAATGTGTGAGTGTGTGTGAGAGTGTGTGTGTGTGCATGAGTGTGTGAGTATGTGGGTGTGAGGGTGTGTGAGAGTGTGTGAATGAGAGAGTGTGTATGTGTGAGTGTGTGTAAGAGTGTGTGAGTGTGTGTGAGAGTGTGAGTGTGTGTGAGTGTGTGTGAGAGTGTGTGTGAGAGTGTGTGAGAGTGTGTGAGTATGTGGGTGTGAGAGTGTGTGAATGAGTGTGAATGAGAGAGTGTGTGTGAGACTGTGTGAGGATGTGGGTGTGAGAGTGTGTGAGTATGTCGGTGTGAGAGTGTGTGAGTGTGTGAAAGAGTGTGAATGAGAGAGTGTGTGAGAATGTGTGAGTGTGTGTGAATGAGTGTGAGTGAGAGTGTGTGAGAGAGTGTGAGATCGTGTGAGAGTGTGAGAGAGTGTGAGAGTGTGTGAGTGTGTGTGAGAGTGTGTGAGAGTGTGTGAGTTTGTGGGTGTGAGTGTGTGAGATTGTGTGAGTGTGTGGGTGTGAGAGTGTGTGAGTGTGTGTGAGAGTGTGAGTATGTGGGTGTGAGGGTGTGTGAATGAGAAAGTGTGTATGTGAGAGTGTGTGAGAGTGTGTGAGTGTGTGTGAGAGTGTGTGAGTGTGTGGGTGTGTGAGTGTGTGTGAGTGTGTGTGAATGAGTGAGTGAGAGAGTGTGAGTGAGAGTGTGTGATTGCGTGTGAAAGTGTGTGAATGTGTGTGAAAATGTGTGAGTGTGTGTGAGATTGTGTGAGTATGTGTGAGTGTGTGTGAGAGTGTGTGAGAGGGTGTGAGAGTGTCTGAGTGTGTGTGAGAGTGTGTGAGAGTGTGTGAGTATGTGTGAGTGTGTGAGTGTGTGTGAGAGTGTGTGAGTGTGCGTGAGATTGTTTGAGTGTGAGTGTGTGTGAGAGTGTTAGAGTGTGTCAGAGTGTGAGAGAGTGTTAGAGTGTGTGAGAGTGTGTGAGTGTGTGTGAGAGTGTGTGAGAGTGTGTGTGAGAGTGTTTGAGAGTGTGTGAGAGTGTGTGAGTGTCTGTGTGAGTGTGTGTGAGAGTGTGTGAGAGTGTGTAAGTGTGTGTGAGAGTGTGTGAGTGTGTGTGAGAATGTGTGAGTGTGTGTGAGAGTGTGTGAGTGTGTGTGAGAGTGTGTGTGAGAGTGTGTGAGTGTGTGTGAGAGTGTGTGTGAGAGTGTGTGAGTGTGTGTGAGAGTGTGTGCATGAGTGTGAGTGAGAGTGTGTGTGTGAGAGTGTGTGAGTGTGTGTGAGAGTGTGTGCATGAGTGTGAGTGAGAGTGTGTGTGTGAGAGTGTGTGAGTGTGTGTGAGAGTGTGAGTGTGTGTGAGAGTGTGTGAGTGTGTGTGAGTGTGTGTGAGAGTGTGTGAGAGTGCGAGAGTGTGTGAGTATGTGGGTGTGAGAGTGTGTGAATGAGAGAATGTGTGTGAGAGTGTGTGAGTATGTGGGTGTGAGAGTGTGTGAGTATGTGGGTGTGAGAGTATGTGAGTATGTGGGTGTGAGTGTGTGTGAGTGTGTGTGAGTGTGTGTGAGAGTGTGTGAGTGTGTGTGAATGAGTGTGAGTGAGAGAGTGTGTGTAAGAGAGTGTGTGAGAGTGTGTGAGTGTGTGTGAGAGTGTGTGAGAGTGTGTGAGTATGTGGGTGTGTGAGTGTGTGTGAGTGTGTGTGAGAGTGTGTGTGAGAGTGTGTGAGAGTGTGTGAGTATGTGGGTGTGTGAGAGTGTGTGATTGCGTGTGAAAGTGTGTGAATGTGTGTGAAAATGTGTGAGTGTGTGTGAGATTGTGTGAGTATGTGTGAGTGTGTGTGAGAGTGTGTGAGAGGGTGTGAGAGTGTCTGAGTGTGTGTGAGAGTGTGTGAGAGTGTGTGAGAGTGTGTGAGTATGTGTGAGTGTGTGAGTGTGTGTGAGAGTGTGTGAGTGTGCGTGAGATTGTTTGAGTGTGAGTGTGTGTGAGAGTGTTAGAGTGTGTCAGAGTGTGAGAGAGTGTTAGAGTGTGTGAGAGTGTGTGAGTGTGTGTGAGAGTGTGTGAGAGTGTGTGTGAGAGTGTTTGAGAGTGTGTGAGAGTGTGTGAGTGTCTGTGTGAGTGTGTGTGAGAGTGTGTAAGTGTGTGTGAGAGTGTGTGAGTGTGTGTGAGAATGTGTGAGTGTGTGTGAGAGTGTGTGAGTGTGTGTGAGAGTGTGTGTGAGAGTGTGTGAGTGTGTGTGAGAGTGTGTGTGAGAGTGTGTGAGTGTGTGTGAGAGTGTGTGCATGAGTGTGAGTGAGAGTGTGTGTGTGAGAGTGTGTGAGTGTGTGTGAGAGTGTGTGCATGAGTGTGAGTGAGAGTGTGTGTGTGAGAGTGTGTGAGTGTGTGTGAGAGTGTGAGTGTGTGTGAGAGTGTGTGAGTGTGTGTGAGTGTGTGTGAGAGTGTGTGAGAGTGCGAGAGTGTGTGAGTATGTGGGTGTGAGAGTGTGTGAATGAGAGAGTGTGTGTGAGAGTGTGTGAGTATGTGGGTGTGAGAGTGTGTGAGTATGTGGGTGTGAGAGTATGTGAGTATGTGGGTGTGAGTGTGTGTGAGTGTGTGTGAGTGTGTGTGAGAGTGTGTGAGTGTGTGTGAATGAGTGTGAGTGAGAGAGTGTGTGTAAGAGAGTGTGTGAGAGTGTTAGAGTGTGTGAGAGTGTGTGAGATCGTGTGAGAGTGTGAGAGTGTGTGAGAGTGTGTGAGTGTGTGTGAGTGTGTGTGAGAGTGTGTGAGTGTGTGGGTGTGAGAGTGTGTGAGTGTGTGTGAATGAGTGTGAGTGAGAGAGTGTGTGTGTGAGAGTGTGTGAGCATGTGTAAGAGTGTGTGAGTGGGTGTGAGAGTGTGTGACTGTGTGTGAGTGTGTGTGAGAGTGTGTGAGTATGTGTGAGAGTGTGTGTGAGTGTGTGTGAGAGAGATTGTGTGAGAGTGTGTGTGAGTGTGTGAGAGTGTGGGTGTGAGAGTGTGTGAGAGTGTGTGAGTGTGTGAATGAGTGTGAATGAGAGAGTGTGTGTGAGATTGTGTGAGTGTGTGAGAGAGTGTGTGAGTGTGTGTGAGAGTGTGTGAGTGTGTGTGCATGAGTGTGAGTGAAAGTGTGTGTGTGAGAGTGTGGGAGAATGTGTGAGTGTGTGTGAGAGTGTGTGAGTTTGTGAGAGTGTGTGTGAGTGTGTGTGAGAGTGTGTGAGTTTGTGTGCATGAGTGTGAGTGAAAGTGTGTGTGTGAGAGTGTGTGAGTGTGTGTGAGAGTGTGTGAGTGTGTGTGAGTGTGTGTGGGTGTGAGAGTGTGTGAGTGTGTTTGAGAGTGTGTGAGAGTGTGTGAGTTTGTGTGAATGAGTGTGAGTGAGAGAGTGTGTGTGAGAGTGTGTGTAAGAGTGTGTGAGTGTGTGTGAGAGTGTGTGAGTGTGTGTGAGAGTGTGTGAGTGTGTGTGAGAGTGTGTGAGTGTGTGCAAGTATGTGGGTGTGTGAGAATGTGTGAGTATGTGGGTGTGAGGGTGTGTGAGAGTGTGTGAATGAGTGTGAATGAGAGAGTGTGTATGTGAGAGTGTGTGAGAGTGTGTGAGTGTGTGTGAGAGCGTGTGAGAGTGTGTAAGTGTGTGTAAGTGTGTGTGAGAGTGTGTGAGAGTGTGTGTGAGAATGTGTGAGTGTGTGTGAGAGTGTGTGTGTGTGCATGAGTGTGTGAGTATGTGGGTGTGAGGGTGTGTGAGAGTGTGTGAATGATTGTGAATGAGAGAGTGTGTATGTGAGAGTGTGTGAGAGTGTGTGAGTGTGTGTAAGAGTGTGTGAGTGTGTGTGAGTGTGTGTGAGAGTGTGAGTGTGTGTGAGTGTGTGTGAGTGTGTGTGAGAGTGTGTGAGAGTGTGAGAGGGTGTGAGAGTGTGTGAATGAGAGAGTGTGTGTGAGACTGTGTGAGGATGTGGGTGTGAGAGTGTGTGAGGATGTGGGTGTGAGAGTGTGTGAGTATGTCGGTGTGAGAGTGTGAAAGAGTGTGAATGAGAGAGTGTGTGAGAATGTGTGAGTGTGTGTGAATGAGTGTGAGTGAGAGTGTGTGTAAGAGAGTGTGTGAGAGTGTTAGAGTGTGTGAGAGAGTGTGAGATCGTGTGAGAGTGTGAGAGAGTGTGAGAGTGTGTGAGTGTGTGTGAGAGTGTGTGAGAGTGTGTGAGTTTGTCGGTGTGAGTGTGTGAGATTGTGTGAGTGTGTGGGTGTGAGATTGTGTGAGTATGTGTGAGTGTGTGTGAGAGTGTGTGAGAGTGTCTGAGTGTGTGTGAGAGTGTGTGAGAGTGTGTGAGTATGTGTGAGTGTGTGAGTGTGTGTGAATGCGTGTGAGAGTGTGTGAATGTGTGTGAGTGTGTGTGAGATTGTGTGAAGTGTGTGAGAGTGTGAGAGTAAGAGAGTGTGTGAGAGTGCGTGAGAGTGTTTGAGAGTGTGTGAGAGTTTGTGAGTATGTGGGTGTGAGAGTGTGTTAGAGTGTGTGAGTGAGTGTGAATGAGAGAGTGTGTGTGTGAGTGTGTGTGAGAGTGTGTGTGAGTGTGTGTGAGAGTGTGTGAGTGTGTGAGTATGTGTGAGAGTGTGTGAGTGTGTGTGAGAGTGTGTGAGTGTGTTATTGTGTGTGAGTGTGTGTGAGAGTGTGTGAGTGTGTGTGAGTGTGCGTGAGATTGTTTGAGTGTGAGTGTGTGTGAGAGTGTTAGAGTGTGTCAGAGTGTGAGAGAGTGTTAGAGTGTGTGAGAGTGTGCGAGTGTGTGTGAGAGTGTGTGAGTGTGTGAGAGTGTGTGAGAGTGTGTGTGAGAGTGTGTGAGAGTGTTTGAGAGTGTGTGAGAGTGTGTGAGTGTCTGTGTGAGTGTGTGTGAGAGTGTGTGAGAGTGTGTAAGTGTGTGTGAGAGTGTGTGAGTGTGTGTGAGTGTGTGTGAGAGTGTGTGAGTGTGTGTGAGAATGTGTGAGTGTGTGTGAGAGTGTGTGAGTGTGTGTGAGAGTGTGTGAGAGTGTGTGAGTGTGTGTGAGAGTGTGTGAGTGTGTGTGCATGAGTGTGAGTGAGAGTGTGTGTGTGAGAGTGTGTGAGTGTGTGTGAGAGTGTGAGTGTGTGTGAGAGTGTGTGAGTGTGTGTGAGTGTGTGTGAGAGTGTGTGAGAGTGCGAGAGTGTGTGAGTATGTGGGTGTGAGAGTGTGTGAATGAGAGAGTGTGTGTGAGAGTGTGTGAGTATGTGGGTGTGAGAGTGTGTGAGTATGTGGGTGTGAGAGTGTGTGAGTGTGTGATAGAGTGTGAATGAGAGAGTGTGTGTTAGAGTGTGTGAGAGTGTGTGTGAGAATGTGTGAGTGTGTGTGAGCGTGAGTGTGTGTGTGTGTGAGTGTGTGTGAAAGTGTGTGAGTGTGTGTGAATGAGTGTGAGTGAGAGAGTGTGTGTAAGAGAGTGTGTGAGAGTGTTAGAGTGTGTGAGAGTGTGTGAGATCGTGTGAGAGTGTGAGAGTGGGTGAGAGTGTGTGAGTGTGTGTGAGAGTGTGTGAGTGTGTGGGTGTGAGAGTGTGTGAGTGTGTGTGAATGAGTGTGAGTGAGAGAGTGTGTGTGTGAGAGTGTGTGAGCATGTGTAAGAGTGTGTGAGTGGGTGTGAGAGTGTGTGACTGTGTGTGAGTGTGTGTGAGTGTGTGTGAGTATGTGTGAGAGTGTGTGTGAGTGTGTGTGAGAGAGAGATTGTGTGAAAGTGTGTGTGAGTGTGTGAGAGTGTGGGTGTGAGAGTGTGTGAGAGTGTGTGAGTGTGTGAATGAGTGTGAATGAGAGAGTGTGTGTGAGATTGTGTGAGTGTGTGAGAGAGTGTGTGAGAGTGTGTGAATGTGTGTGAGAGTGTGTTAGATTGTGTGAATGAGAGAGTGTGTGTGTGAGTGTGTGTGAGAGTGTGTGTGAGAATGTGTGAGAGAGTGTGTGAGTGTGTGAGAGTGTGTGAGAGTGTGTGAGTGTGCGTGAGAGTGTGTGAGTGTGTGTGAGAGTGTGAGAGAGTATGAGTGTGTTATTGTGTGTGAGTGTGTGTGTGTGAGTGTGTGTGAGAGAGTGTGAGTGTGTGTGAGTGTGTGTGAGAGTGTGTGAGTGTGTGTGAGAGTGTGTGTGAGAGAGAGATTGTGTGAGAGTGTGTGAGTGTGTGTGAGTGTGTGTGAGAGTGTGAGTGTGTGTGAGAGTGTGTGAGTGTGTGTGTGAGTGTGTGTGAGAGTGTGTGAGTGTGTGTGAGAGTGTGTGAGTGTGTGTGAGAATGTGTGAGTGTGTGTGAGAGTGTGTGTGAGTGTGTGTGAGAGTGTGTGAGTGTGTGTGAGTGTGTGTGAGTGTGTGTGAGAGTGTGTGAGTGTGTGTGAGAGTGTGTGAGTGTGTGTGCATGAGTGTGAGTGAAAGTGTGTGTGTGAGAGTGTGTGAGTGTGTGTGAGAGTGTGAGTGTGTGTGTGTGAGAGTGTGTGAGTGTGTGAGAGTGTGTGAGTATGTGGGTGTGAGACTGTGTGAATGAGTGTGAATGAGAGAGTGTGTGTGTGAGAGTGTGTGAGTATGTGGGTGTGAGAGTGTGTGAGTGTGTAAATGAGTGTGAATGAGAGATTGTGTGTTAGAGTGTGTGAGTGTGTGTAAGAGTGAGAGTGTGTGAGAGTGTGTGTGAGAGTGTGTGAGTGTGTGTGAGAGTGCGAGTGTGTGTGAATGAGTGTGAGTGTGTGTGAGTGTGTGCGAGAGTGTGTGAGAGTGTGTGAGTATGTGGGTGTGAGTGTGTGAGAGTGTGCGAGAGTGTGTGAGAGTGTGTGAGAGTGTGAGAGAGTGTTAGAGTGTGTGAGAGTGTGTGAGTGTGTGTGAGAGTGTGTGAGTGTGTGAGAGTGTGTGAGAGTGTGTGTGAGAGTGTTTGAGAGTGTGTGAGAGTGTGTGAGTGTCTGTGTGAGTGTGTGTGAGAGTGTGTAAGTGTGTGTGAGAGTGTGTGAGTGTGTGTGAGTGTGTGAGAGTGTGTGAGTGTGTGTGAGAGTGTGTGAGTGTGTGTGAGAATGTGTGAGTGTGTGTGAGAGTGTGTGAGTGTGTGTGAGTGTGTGTGAGAGTGTGTGTGAGAGTGTGTGAGTGTGTGTGAGAGTGTGTGAGTGTGTGTGCATGAGTGTGAGTGAGAATGTGTGTGTGAGAGTGTGTGAGTGTGTGTGAGATTGTGAGTGTGTGTGAGAGTGTGAGTGAGAATGTGTGTGTGAGAGTGTGTGAGTGTGTGTGAGATTGTGAGTGTGTGTGAGAGTGTGTGAGTGTGTGTGAGTGTGTGTGAGAGTGTGTGAGTATGTGGGTGTGAGAGTGTGTGAATGAGAGAGTGTGTGTGAGAGTGTGTGAGTATGTGGGTGTGAGAGTGTGTGAGTATGTGGGTGTGAGAGTGTGTGAGTGTGTGATAGAGTGTGAATGAGAGAGTGTGTGTTAGAGTGTGTGAGAGTGTGTGAGTGTGTGTGAGAGTGTGTGAGTGTGTGTGAGAATGTGTGAGTGTGTGTGAATGAGTGTGAGTGAGAGTGTGTGTGAGAGAGTGTGTGTGAGAGTGTGTGAGAGTGTGTGAGTGTGTGTGAGTATGTGTGAGAGTGTGTGAGTTTGTGTGAATGTGTGTGAGAGTGTGTGAATGTGTGTGAGAGTGTGTGAGTGTGTGTGAGAGTGTGTGAGAGTGTGTGAGTATGTGGCTGTGTGGGTGTGAGGGTGTGTGAGAGTGTGTGAATGAGAGAGTGTGTATGTGAGAGTGTGTGAGAGTGTGTGAGTGTGTGTGAAAGTGTGTAAGTGTGTGTGAGAGTGTGTGAGTGTCTGTGAGTGTGTGTGAGAGTGTGTGAGTGTGTGTGAGAATGTGTGAGTGTGTGTGAGTGTGTGTGAGAGTGTGTGAGAGTGTGTCAGTGTGTGGGTGTCTGGGTGTGAGAGTGTGTGTGAGTGTGTGTGAGAGTGTGTGAGAGTGTGTGAGTTTGTGTGAATGAGTGTGAGTGAGAGAGTGTGTGTGAGAGTGTGTGTAAGAGTGTGTGAGTGTGTGTGAGAGTGTGTGAGTGTGTGTGAGAGTGTGTGAGTGTGTGTGAGAGTGTGTGAGAGTGTGTGCGTATGTGGGTGTGTGAGAGTGTGTGAGTATGTGGGTGTGAGGGTGTGTGAGAGTGTGTGAATGAGTGTGAATGAGAGAGTGTGTATGTGAGAGTGTGTGAGAGTGTGTGAGTGTGTGTGAGAGCGTGTGAGAGTGTGTAAGTGTGTGTAAGTGTGTGTGAGAGTGTGTGAGAGTGTGTGTGAGAATGTGTGAGTGTGTGTGAGAGTGTGTGTGTGTGCATGAGTGTGTGAGTATGTGGGTGTGAGGGTGTGTGAGAGTGTGTGAATGATTGTGAATGAGAGAGTGTGTATGTGAGAGTGTGTGAGAGTGTGTGAGTGTGTGTAAGAGTGTGTGAGTGTGTGTGAGTGTGTGTGAGAGTGTGAGTGTGTGTGAGTGTGTGTGAGAGTGTGTGTGAGAGTGTGTGAGAGTGTGAGTATGTGGGTGTGAGAGTGTGTGAATGAGTGTGAATGAGAGAGTGTGTGTGAGACTGTGTGAGGATGTGGGTGTGAGAGTGTGTGAGGATATGGGTGTGAGAGTGTGTGAGTATGTCGGTGTGAGAGTGTGTGAAAGAGTGTGAATGAGAGAGTGTGTGAGAATGTGTGAGTGTGTGTGAATGAGTGTGAGTGAGAGTGTGTGTAAGAGAGTGTGTGAGAGTGTCAGAGTGTGTGAGATCGTGTGAGAGTGTGAGAGAGTGTGAGAGTGTGTGAGTGTGTGTGAGAGTGTGTGAGAGTGTGTGAGAGTGTGTGAGTGTGTGGGTGTGTGAGTGTGTGTGAATGAGTGAGTGAGAGAGTGTGAGTGAGAGTGTGTGATTGCGTGTGAAAGTGTGTGAATGTGTGTGAAAGTGTGTGTGAGATTGTGTGAGATTGTGTGAGTATGTGTGAGTGTGTGTGAGAGTGTGTGAGAGTGTCTGAGTGTGTGTGAGAGTGGGTGAGAGTGTGTGAGTATGTGTGAGTGTGTGAGTGTGTGTGAATGCGTGTGAGAGTGTGTGAATGTGTGTGAGTGTGTGTGAGATTGTGTGAAGTGTGTGAGAGTGTGAGAGTAAGAGAGTGTGTGAGAGTGCGTGAGAGTTTGTGAGTATGTGGGTGTGAGAGTGTGTTAGAGTGTGTGAGTGAGTGTGAATGAGAGAGTGTGTGTGTGAGTGTGTGTGAGAGTGTGTGTGAGTGTGTGTGAGAGTGTGTGAGTGTGTGAGTATGTGTGAGAGTGTGTGAGTGTGTGTAAGAGTGTGTGAGTGTGTGTGAGTATGTGGGTGTTAGGGTGTGTGAATGAGAAAGTGTGTATGTGAGAGTGTGTGTGAGAGTGTGTGAGTGTGTGTGAGTGTGTGGGTGTGTGAGTGTGTGGGTGTGTGAGTGTGTGTGAGAGTGTTTGAGAGTGTGTGAGAGTGTGTGAGTATGTGTGAGAGAGTGTGTCAGTGTGTGAGAGTGTGTGAATGAGTGTGAATGAGAGAGTGTGTGTGTGAGTGTTTGTGAGAGTGTGTGAGAGAGTGTGTGAGAGTGTGTGAGAGTGTGTGAGAGTGTGTGAGTGTGCGTGAGAGTGTGTGAGTGTGTGTGAGAGTGTGAGAGAATGTGAGTGCGTTATTGTGTGTGAGTGTGTGTGAGAGTGTGTGAGTGTGCGTGAGATTGTTTGAGTGTGAGTGTGTGTGAGAGTGTTAGAGTGTGTCAGAGTGTGAGAGAGTGTTAGAGTGTGTGAGAGTGTGTGAGTGTGTGTGAGAGTGTGTGAGTGTGTGAGAGTGTGTGAGAGTGTGTGTGAGATTGTGTGAGAGTGTTTGAGAGTGTGTGAGAGTGTGTGAGTGTCTGTGTGAGTGTGTGTGAGAGTGTGTGAGAGTGTGTAAGTGTGTGTGAGAGTGTGTGAGTGTGTGTGAGAGTGTGTGAGTGTGTGTGAGAATGTGTGAGTGTGTGTGAGAGTGTGTGAGTGTGTGTGAGAGTGTGTGTGAGAGTGTGTGAGAGTGTGTGAGTGTGTGTGAGAGTGTGTGAGTGTGTGTGCATGAGTGTGAGTGAGAGTGTGTGTGTGAGAGTGTGTGAGTGTGTGTGAGAGTGTGAGTGTGTGTGAGAGTGTGTGAGTGTGTGTGAGTGTGTGCGAGAGTGTGTGAGAGTGCGAGAGTGTGTGAGTATGTGGGTGTGAGAGTGTGTGAATGAGAGAGTGTGTGTGAGAGTGTGTGAGTATGTGGGTGTGAGAGTGTGTGAGTATGTGGGTGTGAGAGTGTGTGAGTGTGTGATAGAGTGTGAATGAGAGAGTGCGTGTTAGAGTGTGTGAGAGTGTGTGTGAGAATGTGTGAGTGTGTGTGAGCGTGAGTGTGTGTGTGTGTGTGAGTGTGTGTGAGAGTGTGTGAGTGTGTGTGAATGAGTGTGAGTGAGAGAGTGTGTGTAAGAGAGTGTGTGAGAGTGTTAGAGTGTGTGAGAGTGTGTGAGATCGTGTGAGAGTGTGAGAGTGGGTGAGAGTGTGTGAGTGTGTGTAAGAGTGTGTGAGTGTGTGGGTGTGAGAGTGTGTGAGTGTGTGTGAATGAGTGTGAGTGAGAGAGTGTGTGTGTGAGAGTGTGTGAGCATGTGTAAGAGTGTGTGAGTGGGTGTGAGAGTGTGTGACTGTGTGTGAGTGTGTGTGAGTGTGTGTGAGTATGTGTGAGAGTGTGTGTGAGTGTGTGTGAGAGAGAGATTGTGTGAAAGTGTGTGTGAGTGTGTGAGAGTGTGGGTGTGAGAGTGTGTGAGAGTGTGTGAGTGTGTGAATGAGTGTGAATGAGAGAGTGTGTGTGAGATTGTGTGAGTGTGTGAGAGAGTGTGTGAGAGTGTGTGAATGTGTGTGAGAGTGTGTTAGATTGTGTGAATGAGAGAGTGTGTGTGTGAGTGTGTGTGAGAGTGTGTGTGAGAATGTGTGAGAGAGTGTGTGAGTGTGTGAGAGTGTGTGAGAGTGTGTGAGTGTGCGTGAGAGTGTGTGAGTGTGTGTGAGAGTGTGAGAGAGTATGAGTGTGTTATTGTGTGTGAGTGAGTGTGTGTGAGATTGTGTGAGTGTGTGGGTGTGAGAGTGTGTGAGTGTGTGTGAGAGTGTGAGTATGTGGGTGTGAGGGTGTGTGAATGAGAAAGTGTGTATGTGAGAGTGTGTGAGATTGTGTGAGTGTGTGGGTGTGAGATTGTGTGAGTATGTGTGAGTGTGTGTGAGAGTGTGTGAGAGTGTCTGAGTGTGTGTGAGAGTGTGTGAGAGTGTGTGAGTATGTGTGAGTGTGTGAGTGTGTGTGAATGCGTGTGAGAGTGTGTGAATGTGTGTGAGTGTGTGTGAGATTGTGTAAAGTGTGTGAGAGTGTGAGAGTAAGAGAGTGTGTGAGAGTGCGTGAGAGTGTTTGAGAGTGTGTGAGAGTTTGTGAGTATGTGGGTGTGAGAGTGTGTTAGAGTGTGTGAGTGAGTGTGAATGAGAGAGTGTGTGTGTGAGTGTGTGTGAGAGTGTGTGTGAGTGTGTGTGAGAGTGTGTGTGAGTGTGTGTGAGAGTGTGTGAGTGTGTGAGTATGTGTGAGAGTGTGTGAGTGTGTGTGAGAGTGTGTGAGTGTGTTATTGTGTGTGAGTGTGTGTGAGAGTGTGTGAGTGTGCGTGAGATTGTTTGAGTGTGAGTGTGTGTGAGAGTGTTAGAGTGTGTCAGAGTGTGAGAGAGTGTTAGAGTGTGTGAGAGTGTGTGAGTGTGTGTGAGAGTGTGTGAGTGTGTGAGAGTGTGTGAGAGTGTGTGTGAGAGTGTGTGAGAGTGTTTGAGAGTGTGTGAGAGTGTGTGAGTGTCTGTGTGAGTGTGTGTGAGAGTGTGTGAGAGTGTGTAAGTGTGTGTGAGAGTGTGTGAGTGTGTGTGAGTGTGTGTGAGAGTGTGTGAGTGTGTGTGAGAATGTGTGAGTGTGTGTGAGAGTGTGTGAGTGTGTGTGAGAGTGTGTGAGAGTGTGTGAGTGTGCATGAGTGTGAGTGAGAGTGTGTGTGTGAGAGTGTGTGAGTGTGTGTGAGAGTGTGAGTGTGTGTGAGAGTGTGTGAGTGTGTGTGAGTGTGTGTGAGAGTGTGTGAGAGTGCGAGAGTGTGTGAGTATGTGGGTGTGAGAGTGTGTGAATGAGAGAGTGTGTGTGAGAGTGTGTGAGTATGTGGGTGTGAGAGTGTGTGAGTATGTGGGTGTGAGAGTGTGTGAGTGTGTGATAGAGTGTGAATGAGAGAGTGTGTGTTAGAGTGTGTGAGAGTGTGTGTGAGAATGTGTGAGTGTGTGTGAGCGTGAGAGTGTGTGTGTGTGTGAGTGTGTGTGAGAGTGTGTGAGTGTGTGTGAGTGTGTGTGAATGAGTGTGAGTGAGAGAGTGTGTGTAAGAGAGTGTGTGAGAGTGTTAGAGTGTGTGAGAGTGTGTGAGATCGTGTGAGAGTGTGAGAGTGTGTGAGTGTGTGTGAGAGTGTGTGAGTGTGTGGGTGTGAGAGTGTGTGAGTGTGTGTGAATGAGTGTGAGTGAGAGAGTGTGTGTGTGAGAGTGTGTGAGCATGTGTAAGAGTGTGTGAGTGGGTGTGAGAGTGTGTGACTGTGTGTGAGTGTGTGTGAGAGTGTGTGAGTGTGTGTGAGTATGTGTGAGAGTGTGTGTGAGTGTGTGTGAGAGAGAGATTGTGTGAGAGTGTGTGTGAGTGTGTGTGAGAGAGAGATTGTGTGAGAGTGTGTGTGAGTGTGTGAGAGTGTGGGTGTGAGAGTGTGTGAGAGTGTGTGAGTGTGTGAATGAGTGTGAATGAGAGAGTGTGTGTGAGATTGTGTGAGTGTGTGAGAGAGTGTGTGAGAGTGTGTGAATGTGTGTGAGAGTGTGTGAGAGTGTGTGGGTATGTGGCTGTGAGAGTGTGTTAGATTGTGTGAATGAGAGAGTGTGTGTGTGAGTGTGTGTGAGAGTGTGTGTGAGAATGTGTGAGAGAGTGTGTGAGTGTGTGAGAGTGTGTGAGAGTGTGTGAGTGTGCGTGAGAGTGTGTGAGTGTGTGTGAGAGTGTGAGAGAGTATGAGTGTGTTATTGTGTGTGAGTGTGTGTGTGTGAGTGTGTGTGAGAGAGTGTGAGTGTGTGTGAGTGTGTGTGAGAGTGTGTGAGTGTGTGTGAGAGTGTGAGAGTGTGTGAGTGTGTGTGAGAGTGTGTGAGTATGTGTGAGAGTGTGTTTGAGAGAGAGATTGTGTGAGAGTGTGTGAGTGTGTGTGAGTGTGTGTGAGAGTGTGAGTGTGTGTGAGAGTGTGTGAGTGTGTGTGAGAGTGTGTGAGTGTGTGTGAGAGTGTGTGAGTGTGTGTGAGAATGTGTGAGTGTGTGTGAGAGTGTGTGTGAGTGTGTGTGAGTGTGTGTGAGTGTGTGTGAGTGTGTGTGCATGAGTGTGAGTGAAAGTGTGTGTGTGAGAGTGTGTGAGTGTGTGTGAGAGTGTGAGTGTGTGTGTGTGAGAGTGTGTGAGTGTGTGAGAGTGTGTGAGTATGTGGGTGTGAGACTGTGTGAATGAGAGAGTGTGTGTGTGAGAGTGTGTGAGTGTGTAAATGAGTGTGAATGAGAGATTGTGTGTTAGAGTGTGTGAGTGTGTGTAAGATTGAGAGTGTGTGAGAGTGTGTGAGTGTGTGTAAGAGTGAGAGTGTGTGAGAGTGTGTGTGAGAGTGTGTGAGTGTGTGTGAGAGTGCGAGTGTGTGTGAATGAGTGTGTGTGAATGAGTGTGAGTGTGTGTGAGTGTGTGCGAGAGTGTGTGAGAGTGTGTGAGTATGTGGGTGTGAGTGTGTGAGAGTGTGTGAGTGTGTGTGAGTGTGTGTGAATGAGTGTGAGTGAGAGAGTGTGTGTGAGAGTGTGTCAGCGTGTGTAAGAGTGTGTGAGTGTGTGTGAGTGTGTGGGTGTGTGAGTGTGTGGGTGTGTGAGTGTGTGTGAGAGTGTTTGAGAGTGTGTGAGAGTGTGTGAGAGAGTGTGTCAGTGTGTGAGAGTGTGTGAATGAGTGTGAATGAGAGAGTGTGTGTGTGAGTGTTTGTGAGAGTGTGTGAGAGTGTGTGAGAGAGTGTGTGAGAGTGCGTTATTGTGTGTGAGTGTGTGTGAGAGTGTGTGAGAGTGTGAGAGTGTGTGAGTGTGTGTGAGAGTGTGTGAGTATGTGTGAGAGTGTGTGTGAGTGTGTGAGTGTGTGAATGAGTGTGAATGAGAGAGTGTGTGTGAGAGTGTGTGAGTGTGTGAGAGAGTGTGTGAGTGTGTGTGAGTGTGTGTGAGAGTGTGTGAGAGTGTGTGAGTGTGTGAATGAGTGTGAATGAGAGAGTGTGTGTGAGAGTGTGTGAGTGTGTGAGAGAGTGTGTGAGTGTGTGTGAGTGTGAGAGTGTGTGAGTGTGTGTGAGAGTGTGTGAGTGTGTGAGAGTGTGTGAGTGTGTGTGAGTGTGTGTGTGAGTGTGTGTGAGCGTGTGTGAGAGTGTGTGAGTATGTGGGTGTGAGGGTGTGTGAATGAGAGAGTGTATGAGTGTGAGTGAGAGATTGTGTGTGTGAGAGTGTGTGAGTGTGTGTGAAAGTGTGTGAGTGTGTGTGAGAGTGTGTGAGTGTGTGTGAGAGTGTGTGAGATTGTGTAAGAGTGTGTGAGTGTGTGTGAGAGTGTGAGAGTGTGTGAGAGTGTGTGAGAATGTGTGAGTGTGTGTGAGTGTGTGTGAGAGTGTGTGAGTGTGTGTGAATGAGTGTGAGTGAGAGAGTGTGTGAGTGTGTGTGAGTGTGTGAGAGTGTGTGTGAGTGTGTGTGAGAGTGTGTGATAGTGTGTGTGATAGTGTGTGAGTGTGTGTGTTAGAGTGTGAGAGTGTGTGAGAGAGTGTGTGTGAGAGTGTGAGAGTGTGTGAGTGTGTGTGAGTATGTGTGAGAGTATGTGAGTGTGTGTGAATGTGTGTGAGAGTGTGTGAATGTGTGTGAGAGTGTGTGAGAGTGTGTGGGTATGTGGCTGTGAGAGTGTGTTAGATTGTGTGAATGAGAGAGTGGGTGTGTGAGTGTGTGTGAGTGTGTGTGTGAGAATGTGTGAGAGAGTGTGTGAGTGTGTGAGAGTGTGTGAGAGTGTGTGAGTGTGCGTGAGAGTGTGTGAGTGTGTGTGAGAGTGTGAGAGAGTGTGAGTGTGTTATTGTGTGTGAGTGTGTGTGAGAGAGTGTGAGTGTGTGTGAGTGTGTGTGAGAGTGTGTGAGTGTGTGTGAGAGTGTGTGAGTGTGTGTGAGAGTGTGTGAGTATGTGTGAGAGTGTGTGTGAGAGAAAGATTGTGTGAGAGTGTGTGAGTGTGTGTGAGAGTGTGTGAGTGTGTGTGAGAGTGTGTGAGTGTGTGTGAGAGTGTGTGAGAATGTGTGAGTGTGTGTGAGAGTGTGTGTGAGTGTGTGTGAGAGTGTGTGAGTGTGTGTGAGTGTGTGTGAGAGTGTGTGAGTGTGTGTGCATGAGTGTGAGTGAAAGTGTGTGTGTGAGAGTGTGTGAGTGTGTGTGAGAATGTGAGTGTGTGTGTGTGTGAGAGTGTGTGAGAGTGTGAGTGTGTGAGAGTGTGTGAGTATGTGGGTGTCAGAGTGTGTGAATGTGTGAATGAGAGAGTGTGTGTGTGAGTATGTGGGTGTGAGAGTGTGTGAGTATGAGGGTGTGAGAGTGTGTGAGTGTGTAAATGAGTGTGAATGAGAGAGTGTGTGTTAGAGTGTGTGAGTGTGTGTAAGAGTGAGAGTGTGTGAGAGTGTGTGTGAGAGTGTGTGAGTGTGTGTGAGAGTGCGAGTGTGTGTGAATGAGTGTGAGTGAGAGAGTGTGTGTGAGAGTGTGTGAGAGTGTTAGAGTGTGTGAGATCATGTGAGATCGTGTGAGAGTGTGTGAGTGTGTGCGAGAGTGTGTGAGAGTGTGTGAGTATGTGTGTGTGTGTGTGTGGGTGTGAGAGTGTGTGAGTGTGTGTGAGTGTGTGTGAATGAGTGTGAGTGAGAGAGTGTGTGTGAGAGTGTGTGAGCGTGTGTAAGAGTGTGTGAGTGTGTGTGAGTATGTGGGTGTTAGGGTGTGTGAATGAGAAAGTGTGTATGTGAGAGTGTGTGTGAGAGTGTGTGTGAGTGTGTGGGTTTGTGAGTGTGTGTGAGAGTGTGTGAGAGTGTGTGAGAGTGTGTGAGTATGTGTGAGAGAGTGTGTCAGTGTGTGAGAGTGTGTTAGAGTGTGTGAATGCGTGTGAATGAGAGGGTGTGTGTGTGAGTGTTTGTGAGAGTGTGTGAGAGTGTGTGAGAGAGTGTGTGAGAGTGTGTGAGTGTGCGTGAGAGTGTGTGAGTGTGTGTGAGAGTGTGAGAGAGTGTGAGTGCGTTATTGTGTGTGAGTGTGTGTGAGAGTGTGTGAGTGTGTGTGAGTGTGTGTGAGAGTGTGTGAGAGTGTGTGAGTGTGTGTGAGAGTGTGTCAGTATGTGTGAGAGTGTGTGTGAGTGTGTGTGAGAGTGCGAGTGTGTGTGAATGAGTGTGAGTGAGAGAGTGTGTGTGAGAGTGTGTGAGAGTGTTAGAGTGTGTGAGATCATGTGAGATCGTGTGAGAGTGTGTGAGTGTGTGCGAGAGTGTGTGAGAGTGTGTGAGTATGTGTGTGTGTGTGTGTGGGTGTGAGAGTGTGTGAGTGTGTGTGAGTGTGTGTGAATGAGTGTGAGTGAGAGAGTGTGTGTGAGAGTGTGTGAGCGTGTGTAAGAGTGTGTAAGAGTGTGTGAGTGTGTGTGAGTATGTGGGTGTTAGGGTGTGTGAATGAGAAAGTGTGTATGTGAGAGTGTGTGTGAGTGTGTGGGTTTGTGAGTGTGTGTGAGAGTGTGTGAGAGTGTGTGAGAGTGTGTGAGTATGTGTGAGAGAGTGTGTCAGTGTGTGAGAGTGTGTTAGAGTGTGTGAATGCGTGTGAATGAGAGGGTGTGTGTGTGAGTGTTTGTGAGAGTGTGTGAGAGTGTGTGAGAGAGTGTGTGAGAGTGTGTGAGAGTGTGTGAGAGTGTGTGAGTGTGCGTGAGAGTGTGTGAGTGTGTGTGAGAGTGTGAGAGAGTGTGAGTGCGTTATTGTGTGTGAGTGTGTGTGAGAGTGTGTGAGTGTGTGTGAGTGTGTGTGAGTGTGTGTGAGAGTGTGTGAGAGTGTGTGAGTGTGTGTGAGAGTGTGTCAGTATGTGTGAGAGTGTGTGTGAGTGTGTGTGAGAGAAAGAGTGTGTGAGTGTGTGTGAGAGTGTGTGAGTGTGTGAGAGTGTGTGAGTGTGTGTGTGAGTGTGTGTGAGCGTGTGTGAGAGTGTGTGAGTATGTGGGTGTGAGGGTGTGTGAAAGTGTGTGAGTGTGTGTGAGAGTGTGTGAGAGTGTGTGAATGAGTGTGAATGAGAGAGTGTGTATGTGAGAGTGTGTGAGAGTGTGTGAGTGTGTGTGAGAGTGTGTAAGTGTGTGTGAGAGTGTGTGAGTGTCTGTGAGTGTGTGTGAGAGTGTGTGAGTGTGTGTGAGAATGTGTGAGTGTGTGTGAGTGTGTGTGAGATTGTGTGAGAGTGTGTCAGTGTGTGGGTGTCTGGGTGTGAGAGTGTGTGAGTGTGTGTGAGAGTGTGCGTGTATGTGTGAGAGTGTGTGAGTGTGTGTGACAGTGTGTGGGTGTGAGAGTGTGTGAGTGTGTGTGAGAGTGTGTGAGTTTGTGTGAATGAGTGTGAGTGAGAGAGTGTGTGTGAGAGTGTGTGTAAGAGTGTGTGAGTGTGTGTGAGAGTGTGTGAGTGTGCGTGAGAGTGTCTGAGAGTGTGTGAGTATGTGGGTGTGTGAGAGTGTGTGAGTATGTGGGTGTGAGGGTGTGTGAGAGTGTGTGAATGAGTGTGAATGAGAGAGTGTGTATGTGAGAGTGTGTGAGAGTGTGTATGTGAGAGTGTGTGAGAGTGTGTGAGTGTGTGTGAGAGTGTGTAAGTGTGTGTAAGTGTGTGTGAGAGTGTGTGAGAGTGTGTGAGTGTGTGTGAGAGTGTGTGTGAGAATGTGTGAGTGTGTGTGAGAGTGTGTGTGTGCATGAGTGTGTGTGTGAGAGTGTGTGAGTGTGTGTGAGAGAGTGAGTGTGTGTGAGTCTGTGAGTGTGTGTGAGTGTGTGTGAGAGTGTGTGAGAGTGTGTGAGAGTCTGAGAGAGTGTGAGAGTGTGTGAGTATGTGGGTGTGAGTGTGTGTGAGAGTGTGTGAGTGTGTGTGAGAGTGTGTGAGAGTGTGAGAGAGTGTGAGAGTGTGTGAGTATGTGGGTGTGAGAGTGTGTGAATGAGTGTGAATGAGAGAGTGTGTGTGAGACTGTGTGAGGATGTGGGTGTGAGAGTGTGTGAGTATGTCGGTGTGAGAGTGTGTGAGTGTGTGAAAGAGTGTGAATGAGAGAGTGTGTGAGTGTGTGAATGAGTGTGAGTGAGATTGTGTGTGAGAGAGTGTGTGTGAGAGTGTGTGAGAGTGTGTGAGTATGTGTGAGAGTGTGTGAGTTTGTGTGAATGTGTGTGAGAGTGTGTGAATGTGTGTGAGAGTGTGTGAGTGTGTGGGTGTGAGAGTGTGTGAGTGTGTGTGAGTGTGTGTGAGAGTGTGAGTATGTGGGTGTGAGGGTGTGTGAATGAGAAAGTGTGTATGTGAGAGTGTGTGAGAGTGTGTGAGTGTGTGTGAGAGTGTGTGAGTGTGTGGGTGTGTGAGTGTGTGTGAGTGTGTGTGAATGAGTGAGTGAGAGAGTGTGAGTGAGAGTGTGTGATTGCGTGTGAAAGTGTGTGAATGTGTGTGAAAATGTGTGAGTGTGTGTGAGATTGTGTGAGTATGTGTGAGTGTGTGTGAGAGTGTGTGAGAGTGTGTGAGAGTGTCTGAGTGTGTGTGAGAGTGTGTGAGAGTGTGTGAGTATGTGTGAGTGTGTGAGTGTGTGTGAATGCGTGTGAGAGTGTGTGAATGTGTGTGAGTGTGTGTGAGAGTGTGTGAAGTGTGTGAGAGTGTGAGAGAGTAAGAGAGTGTGTGAGAGTGTGTGAGAGTGTTTGAGAGTGTGTGAGTATGTGGGTGTGAGAGTGTGTTAGAGTGTGTGAGTGAGTGTGAATGAGAGAGTGTGTGTGTGAGTGTGTGTGAGAGTGTGTGTGAGAGTGTGTGAGAGTGTGTGAGTGTGTGTGAGAGTTTGTGAGTGTGCGTGAGATTGTTTGAGTGTGAGTGTGTGTGAGTGTGTTATTGTGTGTGAGTGTGTGTGAGAGTGTGTGAGTGTGCGTGAGATTGTTTGAGTGTGAGTGTGTGTGAGAGTGTTAGAGTGTGTCAGAGTGTGAGAGAGTGTTAGAGTGTGTGAGAGTGTGTGAGTGTGTGTGAGAGTGTGTGAGTGTGTGAGAGTGTGTGAGAGTGTGTGTGAGAGTGTTTGAGAGTGTGTGAGTGTCTGTGTGAGTGTGTGTGAGAGTGTGTGAGAGTGTGTAAGTGTGTGTGAGAGTGTGTGAGTGTGTGTGAGAGTGTGTGAGTGTGTGTGAGAATGTGTGAGTGTGTGTGAGAGTGTGTGAGTGTGTGTGAGAGTGTGTGAGTGTGTGTGAGAGTGTGTGCATGAGTGTGTGTGAGAGTGTGTGCGTGAGTGTGAGTGAGAGTGTGTGTGTGAGAGTGTGTGAGTGTGTGTGAGAGTGTGAGAGTGTGTGTGAGTGTGTGTGAGAGTGTGCGAGAGTGTGTGAGTATGTGGGTGTGAGAGTGTGTGAATGAGAGAGTGTGTGTGAGAGTGTGTGAGTATGTGGGTGTGAGAGTGTGTGAGTATGTGGGTGTGAGAGTGTGTGAGTATGTGGGTGTGAGAGTATGTGAGTATGTGGGTGTGAGAGTGTGTGAGTATGTGGGTGTGAGAGTGTGTGAGTGTGTGATAGAGTGTGAATGAGAGAGTGTGTGTTAGAGTGTGTGAGAGTGTGTGTGAGAATGTGTGAGTGTGTGTGAGCGTGAGAGTGTGTGAGTGTGTGTGAGTGTGTGTGAGAGTGTGTGAGTGTGTGTGAATGAGTGTGAGTGAGAGAGTGTGTGTAAGAGAGTGTGTGAGAGTGTTAGAGTGTGTGAGAGTGTGTGAGATCGTGTGAGAGTGTGAGAGTGTGTGAGAGTGTGTGAGTGTGTGTGAGTGTGTGTGAGAGTGTGTGAGTGTGTGGGTGTGAGAGTGTGTGAGTGTGTGTGAATGAGTGTGAGTGAGAGAGTGTGTGTGTGAGAGTGTGTGAGCATGTGTAAGAGTGTGTGAGTGGGTGTGAGTGTGTGTGACTGTGTGTGAGTGTGTGTGAGAGTGTGTTAGTGTGTGTGAGTATGTGTGAGAGTGTGTGTGAGTGTGTGTGAGAGAGAGATTGTGTGAGAGTGTGTGTGAGTGTGTGAGAGTGTGGGTGTGAGAGTGTGTGAGAGTGTGTGAGTGTGTGAATGAGTGTGAATGAGAGAGTGTGTGTGAGATTGTGTGAGTGTGTGAGAGAGTGTGTGAGTGTGTGTGAGAGTGTGTGAGTGTGTGTGCATGAGTGTGAGTGAAAGTGTGTGTGTGAGAGTGTGGGAGAATGTGTGAGTGTGTGTGAGAGTGTGTGAGTTTGTGAGAGTGTGTGTGAGTGTGTGTGAGAGTGTGTGAGTTTGTGTGAATGAGTGTGAGTGAAAGTGTGTGTGTGAGAGTGTGTGAGTGTGTGTGAGAGTGTGTGAGTGTGTGTGAGTGTGTGTGGGTGTGAGAGTGTGTGAGTGTGTGTGAGAGTGTGTGAGAGTGTGTGAGTTTGTGTGAATGAGTGTGAGTGAGAGAGTGTGTGTGAGAGTGTGTGAGTGTGTGTGAGAGTGTGTGAGTGTGTGTGAGAGTGTGTGAGTGTGTGTGAGAGTGTGTGAGTGTGTGCGAGTATGTGGGTGTGTGAGAATGTGTGAGTATGTGGGTGTGAGGGTGTGTGAGAGTGTGTGAATGAGTGTGAATGAGAGAGTGTGTATGTGAGAGTGTGTGAGAGTGTGTGAGTGTGTGTGAGAGCGTGTGAGAGTGTGTAAGTGTGTGTAAGTGTGTGTGAGAGTGTGTGAGAGTGTGTGTGAGAATGTGTGAGTGTGTGTGAGAGTGTGTGTGTGTGCATGAGTGTGTGAGTATGTGGGTGTGAGGGTGTGTGAGAGTGTGTGAATGATTGTGAATGAGAGAGTGTGTATGTGAGAGTGTGTGAGAGTGTGTGAGTGTGTGTAAGAGTGTGTGAGTGTGTGTGAGTGTGTGTGAGAGTGTGAGTGTGTGTGTGAGTGTGTGTGAGTGTGTGTGAGAGTGTGTGTGAGAGTGTGTGAGAGTGTGAGAGGGTGTGAGAGTGTGTGAATGAGTGTGAATGAGAGAGTGTGTGTGAGACTGTGTGAGGATGTGGGTGTGAGAGTGTGTGAGGATGTGGGTGTGAGAGTGTGTGAGTATGTCGGTGTGAGAGTGTGAAAGAGTGTGAATGAGAGAGTGTGTGAGAATGTGTGAGTGTGTGTGAATGAGTGTGAGTGAGAGTGTGTGTAAGAGAGTGTGTGAGAGTGTTAGAGTGTGTGAGAGAGTGTGAGATCGTGTGAGAGTGTGAGAGAGTGTGAGAGTGTGTGTGAGAGTGTGTGAGAGTGTGTGAGTTTGTGGGTGTGAGTGTGTGAGATTGTGTGAGTGTGTGGGTGTGAGAGTGTGTGAGTGTGTGTGAGAGTGTGAGTATGTGGGTGTGAGTGTGTGTGAATGAGAAAGTGTGTATGTGAGAGTGTGTGAGATTGTGTGAGTGTGTGGGTGTGAGATTGTGTGAGTATGTGTGAGTGTGTGTGAGTGTGTGAGAGTGTCTGAGTGTGTGTGAGAGTGTGTGAGAGTGTGTGAGTATGTGTGAGTGTGTGAGTGTGTGTGAATGCGTGTGAGAGTGTGTGAATGTGTGTGAGTGTGTGTGAGATTGTGTGAAGTGTGTGAGAGTGTGAGAGTAAGAGAGTGTGTGAGAGTGCGTGAGAGTGTTTGAGAGTGTGTGAGAGTTTGTGAGTATGTGGGTGTGAGAGTGTGTTAGAGTGTGTGAGTGAGTGTGAATGAGAGAGTGTGTGTGTGAATGTGTGTGAGAGTGTGTGTGAGTGTGTGTGAGAGTGTGTGTGAGTGTGTGTGAGAGTGTGTGAGTGTGTGAGTATGTGTGAGAGTGTGTGAGTGTGTGTGAGAGTGTGTGAGTGTGTTATTGTGTGTGAGTGTGTGTGAGAGTGTGTGAGTGTGCGTGAGATTGTTTGAGTGTGAGTGTGTGTGAGAGTGTTAGAGTGTGTCAGAGTGTGAGAGAGTGTTAGAGTGTGTGAGAGTGTGTGAGTGTGTGTGAGAGTGTGTGAGTGTGTGAGAGTGTGTGAGAGTGTGTGTGAGAGTGTGTGAGAGTGTTTGAGAGTGTGTGAGAGTGTGTGAGTGTCTGTGTGAGTGTGTGTGAGAGTGTGTGAGAGTGTGTAAGTGTGTGTGAGAGTGTGTGAGTGTGTGTGAGTGTGTGTGAGAGTGTGTGAGTGTGTGTGAGAATGTGTGAGTGTGTGTGAGAGTGTGTGAGTGTGTGTGAGAGTGTGTGAGAGTGTGTGAGTGTGCATGAGTGTGAGTGAGAGTGTGTGTGTGAGAGTGTGTGAGTGTGTGTGAGAGTGTGAGTGTGTGTGAGAGTGTGTGAGTGTGTGTGAGTGTGTGTGAGAGTGTGTGAGAGTGTGTGAGTATGTGGGTGTGAGAGTGTGTGAATGAGAGAGTGTGTGTGAGAGTGTGTGAGTATGTGGGTGTGAGAGTGTGTGAGTATGTGGGTGTGAGAGTGTGTGAGTGTGTGATAGAGTGTGAATGAGAGAGTGTGTGTTAGAGTGTGTGAGAGTGTGTGTGAGAATGTGTGAGTGTGTGTGAGCGTGAGAGTGTGTGTGTGTGTGAGTGTGTGTGAGAGTGTGTGAGTGTGTGTGAGTGTGTGTGAATGAGTGTGAGTGAGAGAGTGTGTGAGAGTGTGTGAGATCGTGTGAGAGTGTGTGAGTGTGTGTGAGAGTGTGTGAGTGTGTGGGTGTGAGAGTGTGTGAGTGTGTGTGAATGAGTGTGAGTGAGAGAGTGTGTGTGTGAGAGAGTGTGTGAGCATGTGTAAGAGTGTGTGAGTGGGTGTGAGAGTGTGTGACTGTGTGTGAGTGTGTGTGAGAGTGTGTGAGTGTGTGTGAGTATGTGTGAGAGTGTGTGTGAGTGTGTGTGAGAGAGAGATTGTGTGAGAGTGTGTGTGAGTGTGTGAGAGTGTGGGTGTGAGAGTGTGTGAGAGTGTGTGAGTGTGTGAATGAGTGTGAATGAGAGAGTGTGTGTGAGATTGTGTGAGTGTGTGAGAGAGTGTGTGAGAGTGTGTGAATGTGTGTGAGAGTGTGTGAGAGTGTGTGGGTATGTGGCTGTGAGAGTGTGTTAGATTGTGTGAATGAGAGAGTGTGTGTGTGAGTGTGTGTGAGAGTGTGTGTGAGAATGTGTGAGAGAGTGTGTGAGTGTGTGAGAGTGTGTGAGTGTGCGTGAGAGTGTGTGAGTGTGTGTGAGAGTGTGAGAGAGTATGAGTGTGTTATTGTGTGTGAGTGTGTGTGTGTGAGTGTGTGTGAGAGAGTGTGAGTGTGTGTGAGTGTGTGTGAGAGTGTGTGAGTGTGTGTGAGAGTGTGAGAGTGTGTGAGTGTGTGTGAGAGTGTGTGAGTATGTGTGAGAGTGTGTTTGAGAGAGAGATTGTGTGAGAGTGTGTGAGTGTGTGTGAGTGTGTGTGAGAGTGTGAGTGTGTGTGAGAGTGTGTGAGTGTGTGTGAGAGTGTGTGAGTGTGTGTGAGAGTGTGTGAGTGTGTGTGAGAATGTGTGAGTGTGTGTGAGAGTGTGTGTGAGTGTGTGTGAGTGTGTGTGAGTGTGTGTGAGTGTGTGTGCATGAGTGTGAGTGAAAGTGTGTGTGTGAGAGTGTGTGAGTGTGTGTGAGAGTGTGTGAGTGTGTGTGAGAGTGTGAGTGTGTGTGTGTGAGAGTGTGTGAGTGTGTGAGAGTGTGTGAGTATGTGGGTGTGAGACTGTGTGAATGAGAGAGTGTGTGTGTGAGAGTGTGTGAGTGTGTAAATGAGTGTGAATGAGAGATTGTGTGTTAGAGTGTGTGAGTGTGTGTAAGAGTGAGAGTGTGTGAGAGTGTGTGAGTGTGTGTAAGAGTGAGAGTGTGTGAGAGTGTGTGTGAGAGTGTGTGAGTGTGTGTGAGAGTGCGAGTGTGTGTGAATGAGTGTGAGTGTGTGTGAGTGTGTGCGAGAGTGTGTGAGAGTGTGTGAGTATGTGGGTGTGAGTGTGTGAGAGTGTGTGAGTGTGTGTGAGTGTGTGTGAATGAGTGTGAGTGAGAGAGTGTGTGTGAGAGTGTGTCAGCGTGTGTAAGAGTGTGTGAGTGTGTGTGAGTGTGTGTGAGTGTGTGTGAGTATGTGGGTGTTAGGGTGTGTGAATGAGAAAGTGTGTATGTGAGAGTGTGTGTGAGAGTGTGTGAGTGTGTGTGAGTGTGTGGGTGTGTGAATGAGAAAGTGTGTATGTGAGAGTGTGTGTGAGAGTGTGTGAGTGTGTGTGAGTGTGTGGGTGTGTGAGTGTGTGGGTGTGTGAGTGTGTGTGAGAGTGTTTGAGAGTGTGTGAGAGTGTGTGAGAGTGTGTGAATGAGTGTGAATGAGAGAGTGTGTGTGTGAGTGTTTGTGAGAGTGTGTGAGAGTGTGTGAGAGAGTGTGTGAGAGTGCGTTATTGTGTGTGAGTGTGTGTGAGAGTGTGTGAGAGTGTGAGAGTGTGTGAGTGTGTGTGAGAGTGTGTGAGTATGTGTGAGAGTGTGTGTGAGTGTGTGAGTGTGTGAATGAGTGTGAATGAGAGAGTGTGTGTGAGAGTGTGTGAGTGTGTGAGAGAGTGTGTGAGTGTGTGTGAGTGTGTGTGAGAGTGTGTGAGAGTGTGTGAGTGTGTGAATGAGTGTGAATGAGAGAGTGTGTGTGAGAGTGTGTGAGTGTGTGAGAGAGTGTGTGAGTGTGTGTGAGTGTGAGAGTGTGTGAGTGTGTGTGAGAGTGTGTGAGTGTGTGAGAGTGTGTGAGTGTGTGTGAGTGTGTGTGTGAGTGTGTGTGAGCGTGTGTGAGAGTGTGTGAGTATGTGGGTGTGAGGGTGTGTGAATGAGAGAGTGTATGAGTGTGAGTGAGAGATTGTGTGTGTGAGAGTGTGTGAGTGTGTGTGAAAGTGTGTGAGTGTGTGTGAGAGTGTGTGAGTGTGTGTGAGAGTGTGTGAGATTGTGTAAGAGTGTGTGAGTGTGTGTGAGAGTGTGAGAGTGTGTGAGAGTGTGTGAGAATGTGTGAGTGTGTGTGAGTGTGTGTGAGAGTGTGTGAGTGTGTGTGAATGAGTGTGAGTGAGAGAGTGTGTGAGTGTGTGAGAGTGTGTGTGAGTGTGTGTGAGAGTGTGTGATAGTGTGTGTGATAGTGTGTGAGTGTGTGTGTTAGAGTGTGAGAGTGTGTGAGAGAGTGTGTGTGAGAGTGTGAGAGTGTGTGAGTGTGTGTGAGTATGTGTGAGATTATGTGAGTGTGTGTGAATGTGTGTGAGAGTGTGTGAATGTGTGTGAGAGTGTGTGAGAGTGTGTGGGTATGTGGCTGTGAGAGTGTGTGAGTGTGTGTGAGAGTGTGAGAGAGTGTGAGTGTGTTATTGTGTGTGAGTGTGTGTGAGAGAGTGTGAGTGTGTGTGAGTGTGTGTGTGAGAATGTGTGAGAGAGTGTGTGAGTGTGTGAGAGTGTGTGAGAGTGTGTGAGTGTGCGTGAGAGTGTGTGAGTGTGTGTGAGAGTGTGAGAGAGTGTGAGTGTGTTATTGTGTGTGAGTGTGTGTGAGAGAGTGTGAGTGTGTGTGAGTGTGTGTGAGAGTGTGTGAGTGTGTGTGAGAGTGTGTGAGTGTGTGTGAGAGTGTGTGAGTATGTGTGAGAGTGTGTGTGAGAGAAAGATTGTGTGAGAGTGTGTGAGTGTGTGTGAGAGTGTGTGAGTGTGTGTGAGAGTGTGTGAGTGTGTGTGAGAGTGTGTGAGAATGTGTGAGTGTGTGTGAGAGTGTGTGTGAGTGTGTGTGAGAGTGTGTGAGTGTGTGTGAGTGTGTGTGAGAGTGTGTGAGTGTGTGTGCATGAGTGTGAGTGAAAGTGTGTGTGTGAGAGTGTGTGAGTGTGTGTGAGAATGTGAGTGTGTGTGTGTGAGAGTGTGTGAGAGTGTGAGTGTGTGAGAGTGTGTGAGTATGTGGGTGTCAGAGTGTGTGAATGTGTGAATGAGAGAGTGTGTGTGTGAGTATGTGGGTGTGAGAGTGTGTGAGTATGTGGGTGTGAGAGTGTGTGAGTGTGTAAATGAGTGTGAATGAGAGAGTGTGTGTTAGAGTGTGTGAGTGTGTGTAAGAGTGAGAGTGTGTGAGAGTGTGTGTGAGAGTGTGTGAGTGTGTGTGAGAGTGCGAGTGTGTGTGAATGAGTGTGAGTGAGAGAGTGTGTGTGAGAGTGTGTGAGCGTGTGTAAGAGTGTGTGAGTGTGTGTGAGTATGTGGGTGTTAGGGTGTGTGAATGAGAAAGTGTGTATGTGAGAGTGTGTGTGAGTGTGTGGGTTTGTGAGTGTGTGTGAGAGTGTGTGAGAGTGTGTGAGTATGTGTGAGAGAGTGTGTCAGTGTGTGAGAGTGTGTTAGAGTGTGTGAATGCGTGTGAATGAGAGGGTGTGTGTGTGAGTGTTTGTGAGAGTGTGTGAGAGTGTGTGAGAGAGTGTGTGAGAGTGTGTGAGAGTGTGTGAGTGTGCGTGAGAGTGTGTGAGTGTGTGTGAGAGTGTGAGAGAGTGTGAGTGCGTTATTGTGTGTGAGTGTGTGTGAGAGTGTGTGAGTGTGTGTGAGTGTGTGTGAGAGTGTGTGAGAGTGTGTGAGTGTGTGTGAGAGTGTGTCAGTATGTGTGAGAGTGTGTGTGAGAGTGTGTGAGTGTGTGTGAGAGTGCGAGTGTGTGTGAATGAGTGTGAGTGAGAGAGTGTGTGTGAGAGTGTGTGAGAGTGTTAGAGTGTGTGAGATCATGTGAGATCGTGTGAGAGTGTGTGAGTGTGTGCGAGAGTGTGTGAGAGTGTGTGAGTATGTGTGTGTGTGTGTGTGGGTGTGAGAGTGTGTGAGTGTGTGTGAGTGTGTGTGAATGAGTGTGAGTGAGAGAGTGTGTGTGAGAGTGTGTGAGCGTGTGTAAGAGTGTGTGAGTGTGTGTGAGTATGTGGGTGTTAGGGTGTGTGAATGAGAAAGTGTGTATGTGAGAGTGTGTGTGAGTGTGTGGGTGTGTGAGTGTGTGTGAGAGTGTGTGAGAGTGTGTGAGAGTGTGTGAGTATGTGTGAGAGAGTGTGTCAGTGTGTGAGAGTGTGTTAGAGTGTGTGAATGCGTGTGAATGAGAGGGTGTGTGTGTGAGTGTTTGTGAGAGTGTGTGAGAGTGTGTGAGAGAGTGTGTGAGAGTGTGTGAGAGTGTGTGAGTGTGCGTGAGAGTGTGTGAGTGTGTGTGAGAGTGTGAGAGAGTGTGAGTGCGTTATTGTGTGTGAGTGTGTGTGAGAGTGTGAGAGTGTGTGTGAGTGTGTGTGAGTGTGTGTGAGAGTGTGTGAGAGTGTGTGAGTGTGTGTGAGAGTGTGTCAGTATGTGTGAGAGTGTGTGTGAGTGTGTGTGAGAGAAAGAGTGTGTGAGTGTGTGTGAGAGAAAGAGTGTGTGAGAGTGTGTGAGTGTGTGTGAGAGTGTGTGAATGAGAGAGTGTGTGTGAGAGTGTGTGAGAGAGTGTGTGAGTGTGTGTGAGAGTGTGTGAGTGTGTGTGAGAGTGTGTGAGTGTGTGAGAGTGTGTGAGTGTGTGTGTGAGTGTGTGTGAGCGTGTGTGAGAGTGTGTGAGTATGTGGGTGTGAGGGTGTGTGAAAGTGTGTGAGTGTGTGTGAGAGTGTGTGAATGAGTGTGAATGAGAGAGTGTGTATGTGAGAGTGTGTGAGAGTGTGTGAGTGTGTGTGAGAGTGTGTAAGTGTGTGTGAGAGTGTGTGAGTGTCTGTGAGTGTGTGTGAGAGTGTGTGAGTGTGTGTGAGAATGTGTGAGTGTGTGTGAGTGTGTGTGAGATTGTGTGAGAGTGTGTCAGTGTGTGGGTGTCTGGGTGTGAGAGTGTGTGAGTGTGTGTGAGAGTGTGCGTGTATGTGTGAGAGTGTGTGAGTGTGTGTGACAGTGTGTGGGTGTGAGAGTGTGTGAGTGTGTGTGAGAGTGTGTGAGTTTGTGTGAATGAGTGTGAGTGAGAGAGTGTGTGTGAGAGTGTGTGTAAGAGTGTGTGAGTGTGTGTGAGAGTGTGTGAGTGTGTGTGAGAGTGTCTGAGAGTGTGTGAGTATGTGGGTGTGTGAGAGTGTGTGAGTATGTGGGTGTGAGGGTGTGTGAGAGTGTGTGAATGAGTGTGAATGAGAGAGTGTGTATGTGAGAGTGTGTGAGAGTGTGTATGTGAGAGTGTGTGAGAGTGTGTGAGTGTGTGTGAGAGTGTGTAAGTGTGTGTAAGTGTGTGTGAGAGTGTGTGAGAGTGTGTGAGTGTGTGTGAGAGTGTGTGTGAGAATGTGTGAGTGTGTGTGAGAGTGTGTGTGTGCATGAGTGTGTGTGTGAGAGTGTGTGAGTGTGTGTGAGAGAGTGAGTGTGTGTGAGTCTGTGAGTGTGTGTGAGTGTGTGTGAGAGTGTGTGAGAGTGTGTGAGAGTCTGAGAGAGTGTGAGAGTGTGTGAGTATGTGGGTGTGAGTGTGTGTGAGAGTGTGTGAGTGTGTGTGAGAGTGTGTGAGAGTGTGAGAGAGTGTGAGAGTGTGTGAGTATGTGGGTGTGAGAGTGTGTGAATGAGTGTGAATGAGAGAGTGTGTGTGAGACTGTGTGAGGATGTGGGTGTGAGAGTGTGTGAGTATGTCGGTGTGAGAGTGTGTGAGTGTGTGAAAGAGTGTGAATGAGAGAGTGTGTGAGTGTGTGAATGAGTGTGAGTGAGATTGTGTGTGAGAGAGTGTGTGTGAGAGTGTGTGAGAGTGTGTGAGTATGTGTGAGAGTGTGTGAGTTTGTGTGAATGTGTGTGAGAGTGTGTGAATGTGTGTGAGAGTGTGTGAGTGTGTGGGTGTGAGAGTGTGTGAGTGTGTGTGAGTGTGTGTGAGAGTGTGAGTATGTGGGTGTGAGGGTGTGTGAATGAGAAAGTGTGTATGTGAGAGTGTGTGAGAGTGTGTGAGTGTGTGTGAGAGTGTGTGAGTGTGTGGGTGTGTGAGTGTGTGTGAGTGTGTGTGAATGAGTGAGTGAGAGAGTGTGAGTGAGAGTGTGTGATTGCGTGTGAAAGTGTGTGAATGTGTGTGAAAATGTGTGAGTGTGTGTGAGATTGTGTGAGTATGTGTGAGTGTGTGTGAGAGTGTGTGAGAGTGTGTGAGAGTGTCTGAGTGTGTGTGAGAGTGTGTGAGAGTGTGTGAGTATGTGTGAGTGTGTGAGTGTGTGTGAATGCGTGTGAGAGTGTGTGAATGTGTGTGAGTGTGTGTGAGAGTGTGTGAAGTGTGTGAGAGTGTGAGAGAGTAAGAGAGTGTGTGAGAGTGTGTGAGAGTGTTTGAGAGTGTGTGAGTATGTGGGTGTGAGAGTGTGTTAGAGTGTGTGAGTGAGTGTGAATGAGAGAGTGTGTGTGTGAGTGTGTGTGAGAGTGTGTGTGAGAGTGTGTGAGAGTGTGTGAGTGTGTGTGAGAGTTTGTGAGTGTGCGTGAGATTGTTTGAGTGTGAGTGTGTGTGAGTGTGTTATTGTGTGTGAGTGTGTGTGAGAGTGTGTGAGTGTGCGTGAGATTGTTTGAGTGTGAGTGTGTGTGAGAGTGTTAGAGTGTGTCAGAGTGTGAGAGAGTGTTAGAGTGTGTGAGAGTGTGTGAGTGTGTGTGAGAGTGTGTGAGTGTGTGAGAGTGTGTGAGAGTGTGTGTGAGAGTGTTTGAGAGTGTGTGAGTGTCTGTGTGAGTGTGTGTGAGAGTGTGTGAGAGTGTGTAAGTGTGTGTGAGAGTGTGTGAGTGTGTGTGAGAGTGTGTGAGTGTGTGTGAGAATGTGTGAGTGTGTGTGAGAGTGTGTGAGTGTGTGTGAGAGTGTGTGAGTGTGTGTGAGAGTGTGTGCATGAGTGTGTGTGAGAGTGTGTGCGTGAGTGTGAGTGAGAGTGTGTGTGTGAGAGTGTGTGAGTGTGTGTGAGAGTGTGAGAGTGTGTGTGAGTGTGTGTGAGAGTGTGCGAGAGTGTGTGAGTATGTGGGTGTGAGAGTGTGTGAATGAGAGAGTGTGTGTGAGAGTGTGTGAGTATGTGGGTGTGAGAGTGTGTGAGTATGTGGGTGTGAGAGTGTGTGAGTATGTGGGTGTGAGAGTATGTGAGTATGTGGGTGTGAGAGTGTGTGAGTATGTGGGTGTGAGAGTGTGTGAGTGTGTGATAGAGTGTGAATGAGAGAGTGTGTGTTAGAGTGTGTGAGAGTGTGTGTGAGAATGTGTGAGTGTGTGTGAGCGTGAGAGTGTGTGAGTGTGTGTGAGTGTGTGTGAGAGTGTGTGAGTGTGTGTGAATGAGTGTGAGTGAGAGAGTGTGTGTAAGAGAGTGTGTGAGAGTGTTAGAGTGTGTGAGAGTGTGTGAGATCGTGTGAGAGTGTGAGAGTGTGTGAGAGTGTGTGAGTGTGTGTGAGTGTGTGTGAGAGTGTGTGAGTGTGTGGGTGTGAGAGTGTGTGAGTGTGTGTGAATGAGTGTGAGTGAGAGAGTGTGTGTGTGAGAGTGTGTGAGCATGTGTAAGAGTGTGTGAGTGGGTGTGAGTGTGTGTGACTGTGTGTGAGTGTGTGTGAGAGTGTGTTAGTGTGTGTGAGTATGTGTGAGAGTGTGTGTGAGTGTGTGTGAGAGAGAGATTGTGTGAGAGTGTGTGTGAGTGTGTGAGAGTGTGGGTGTGAGAGTGTGTGAGAGTGTGTGAGTGTGTGAATGAGTGTGAATGAGAGAGTGTGTGTGAGATTGTGTGAGTGTGTGAGAGAGTGTGTGAGTGTGTGTGAGAGTGTGTGAGTGTGTGTGCATGAGTGTGAGTGAAAGTGTGTGTGTGAGAGTGTGGGAGAATGTGTGAGTGTGTGTGAGAGTGTGTGAGTTTGTGAGAGTGTGTGTGAGTGTGTGTGAGAGTGTGTGAGTTTGTGTGAATGAGTGTGAGTGAAAGTGTGTGTGTGAGAGTGTGTGAGTGTGTGTGAGAGTGTGTGAGTGTGTGTGAGTGTGTGTGGGTGTGAGAGTGTGTGAGTGTGTGTGAGAGTGTGTGAGAGTGTGTGAGTTTGTGTGAATGAGTGTGAGTGAGAGAGTGTGTGTGAGAGTGTGTGAGTGTGTGTGAGAGTGTGTGAGTGTGTGTGAGAGTGTGTGAGTGTGTGTGAGAGTGTGTGAGTGTGTGCGAGTATGTGGGTGTGTGAGAATGTGTGAGTATGTGGGTGTGAGGGTGTGTGAGAGTGTGTGAATGAGTGTGAATGAGAGAGTGTGTATGTGAGAGTGTGTGAGAGTGTGTGAGTGTGTGTGAGAGCGTGTGAGAGTGTGTAAGTGTGTGTAAGTGTGTGTGAGAGTGTGTGAGAGTGTGTGTGAGAATGTGTGAGTGTGTGTGAGAGTGTGTGTGTGTGCATGAGTGTGTGAGTATGTGGGTGTGAGGGTGTGTGAGAGTGTGTGAATGATTGTGAATGAGAGAGTGTGTATGTGAGAGTGTGTGAGAGTGTGTGAGTGTGTGTAAGAGTGTGTGAGTGTGTGTGAGTGTGTGTGAGAGTGTGAGTGTGTGTGTGAGTGTGTGTGAGTGTGTGTGAGAGTGTGTGTGAGAGTGTGTGAGAGTGTGAGAGGGTGTGAGAGTGTGTGAATGAGTGTGAATGAGAGAGTGTGTGTGAGACTGTGTGAGGATGTGGGTGTGAGAGTGTGTGAGGATGTGGGTGTGAGAGTGTGTGAGTATGTCGGTGTGAGAGTGTGAAAGAGTGTGAATGAGAGAGTGTGTGAGAATGTGTGAGTGTGTGTGAATGAGTGTGAGTGAGAGTGTGTGTAAGAGAGTGTGTGAGAGTGTTAGAGTGTGTGAGAGAGTGTGAGATCGTGTGAGAGTGTGAGAGAGTGTGAGAGTGTGTGTGAGAGTGTGTGAGAGTGTGTGAGTTTGTGGGTGTGAGTGTGTGAGATTGTGTGAGTGTGTGGGTGTGAGAGTGTGTGAGTGTGTGTGAGAGTGTGAGTATGTGGGTGTGAGTGTGTGTGAATGAGAAAGTGTGTATGTGAGAGTGTGTGAGATTGTGTGAGTGTGTGGGTGTGAGATTGTGTGAGTATGTGTGAGTGTGTGTGAGTGTGTGAGAGTGTCTGAGTGTGTGTGAGAGTGTGTGAGAGTGTGTGAGTATGTGTGAGTGTGTGAGTGTGTGTGAATGCGTGTGAGAGTGTGTGAATGTGTGTGAGTGTGTGTGAGATTGTGTGAAGTGTGTGAGAGTGTGAGAGTAAGAGAGTGTGTGAGAGTGCGTGAGAGTGTTTGAGAGTGTGTGAGAGTTTGTGAGTATGTGGGTGTGAGAGTGTGTTAGAGTGTGTGAGTGAGTGTGAATGAGAGAGTGTGTGTGTGAATGTGTGTGAGAGTGTGTGTGAGTGTGTGTGAGAGTGTGTGTGAGTGTGTGTGAGAGTGTGTGAGTGTGTGAGTATGTGTGAGAGTGTGTGAGTGTGTGTGAGAGTGTGTGAGTGTGTTATTGTGTGTGAGTGTGTGTGAGAGTGTGTGAGTGTGCGTGAGATTGTTTGAGTGTGAGTGTGTGTGAGAGTGTTAGAGTGTGTCAGAGTGTGAGAGAGTGTTAGAGTGTGTGAGAGTGTGTGAGTGTGTGTGAGAGTGTGTGAGTGTGTGAGAGTGTGTGAGAGTGTGTGTGAGAGTGTGTGAGAGTGTTTGAGAGTGTGTGAGAGTGTGTGAGTGTCTGTGTGAGTGTGTGTGAGAGTGTGTGAGAGTGTGTAAGTGTGTGTGAGAGTGTGTGAGTGTGTGTGAGTGTGTGTGAGAGTGTGTGAGTGTGTGTGAGAATGTGTGAGTGTGTGTGAGAGTGTGTGAGTGTGTGTGAGAGTGTGTGAGAGTGTGTGAGTGTGCATGAGTGTGAGTGAGAGTGTGTGTGTGAGAGTGTGTGAGTGTGTGTGAGAGTGTGAGTGTGTGTGAGAGTGTGTGAGTGTGTGTGAGTGTGTGTGAGAGTGTGTGAGAGTGTGTGAGTATGTGGGTGTGAGAGTGTGTGAATGAGAGAGTGTGTGTGAGAGTGTGTGAGTATGTGGGTGTGAGAGTGTGTGAGTATGTGGGTGTGAGAGTGTGTGAGTGTGTGATAGAGTGTGAATGAGAGAGTGTGTGTTAGAGTGTGTGAGAGTGTGTGTGAGAATGTGTGAGTGTGTGTGAGCGTGAGAGTGTGTGTGTGTGTGAGTGTGTGTGAGAGTGTGTGAGTGTGTGTGAGTGTGTGTGAATGAGTGTGAGTGAGAGAGTGTGTGAGAGTGTGTGAGATCGTGTGAGAGTGTGTGAGTGTGTGTGAGAGTGTGTGAGTGTGTGGGTGTGAGAGTGTGTGAGTGTGTGTGAATGAGTGTGAGTGAGAGAGTGTGTGTGTGAGAGTGTGTGAGCATGTGTAAGAGTGTGTGAGTGGGTGTGAGAGTGTGTGACTGTGTGTGAGTGTGTGTGAGAGTGTGTGAGTGTGTGTGAGTATGTGTGAGAGTGTGTGTGAGTGTGTGTGAGAGAGAGATTGTGTGAGAGTGTGTGTGAGTGTGTGAGAGTGTGGGTGTGAGAGTGTGTGAGAGTGTGTGAGTGTGTGAATGAGTGTGAATGAGAGAGTGTGTGTGAGATTGTGTGAGTGTGTGAGAGAGTGTGTGAGAGTGTGTGAATGTGTGTGAGAGTGTGTGAGAGTGTGTGGGTATGTGGCTGTGAGAGTGTGTTAGATTGTGTGAATGAGAGAGTGTGTGTGTGAGTGTGTGTGAGAGTGTGTGTGAGAATGTGTGAGAGAGTGTGTGAGTGTGTGAGAGTGTGTGAGTGTGCGTGAGAGTGTGTGAGTGTGTGTGAGAGTGTGAGAGAGTATGAGTGTGTTATTGTGTGTGAGTGTGTGTGTGTGAGTGTGTGTGAGAGAGTGTGAGTGTGTGTGAGTGTGTGTGAGAGTGTGTGAGTGTGTGTGAGAGTGTGAGAGTGTGTGAGTGTGTGTGAGAGTGTGTGAGTATGTGTGAGAGTGTGTTTGAGAGAGAGATTGTGTGAGAGTGTGTGAGTGTGTGTGAGTGTGTGTGAGAGTGTGAGTGTGTGTGAGAGTGTGTGAGTGTGTGTGAGAGTGTGTGAGTGTGTGTGAGAGTGTGTGAGTGTGTGTGAGAATGTGTGAGTGTGTGTGAGAGTGTGTGTGAGTGTGTGTGAGTGTGTGTGAGTGTGTGTGAGTGTGTGTGCATGAGTGTGAGTGAAAGTGTGTGTGTGAGAGTGTGTGAGTGTGTGTGAGAGTGTGTGAGTGTGTGTGAGAGTGTGAGTGTGTGTGTGTGAGAGTGTGTGAGTGTGTGAGAGTGTGTGAGTATGTGGGTGTGAGACTGTGTGAATGAGAGAGTGTGTGTGTGAGAGTGTGTGAGTGTGTAAATGAGTGTGAATGAGAGATTGTGTGTTAGAGTGTGTGAGTGTGTGTAAGAGTGAGAGTGTGTGAGAGTGTGTGAGTGTGTGTAAGAGTGAGAGTGTGTGAGAGTGTGTGTGAGAGTGTGTGAGTGTGTGTGAGAGTGCGAGTGTGTGTGAATGAGTGTGAGTGTGTGTGAGTGTGTGCGAGAGTGTGTGAGAGTGTGTGAGTATGTGGGTGTGAGTGTGTGAGAGTGTGTGAGTGTGTGTGAGTGTGTGTGAATGAGTGTGAGTGAGAGAGTGTGTGTGAGAGTGTGTCAGCGTGTGTAAGAGTGTGTGAGTGTGTGTGAGTGTGTGTGAGTGTGTGTGAGTATGTGGGTGTTAGGGTGTGTGAATGAGAAAGTGTGTATGTGAGAGTGTGTGTGAGAGTGTGTGAGTGTGTGTGAGTGTGTGGGTGTGTGAATGAGAAAGTGTGTATGTGAGAGTGTGTGTGAGAGTGTGTGAGTGTGTGTGAGTGTGTGGGTGTGTGAGTGTGTGGGTGTGTGAGTGTGTGTGAGAGTGTTTGAGAGTGTGTGAGAGTGTGTGAGAGTGTGTGAATGAGTGTGAATGAGAGAGTGTGTGTGTGAGTGTTTGTGAGAGTGTGTGAGAGTGTGTGAGAGAGTGTGTGAGAGTGCGTTATTGTGTGTGAGTGTGTGTGAGAGTGTGTGAGAGTGTGAGAGTGTGTGAGTGTGTGTGAGAGTGTGTGAGTATGTGTGAGAGTGTGTGTGAGTGTGTGAGTGTGTGAATGAGTGTGAATGAGAGAGTGTGTGTGAGAGTGTGTGAGTGTGTGAGAGAGTGTGTGAGTGTGTGTGAGTGTGTGTGAGAGTGTGTGAGAGTGTGTGAGTGTGTGAATGAGTGTGAATGAGAGAGTGTGTGTGAGAGTGTGTGAGTGTGTGAGAGAGTGTGTGAGTGTGTGTGAGTGTGAGAGTGTGTGAGTGTGTGTGAGAGTGTGTGAGTGTGTGAGAGTGTGTGAGTGTGTGTGAGTGTGTGTGTGAGTGTGTGTGAGCGTGTGTGAGAGTGTGTGAGTATGTGGGTGTGAGGGTGTGTGAATGAGAGAGTGTATGAGTGTGAGTGAGAGATTGTGTGTGTGAGAGTGTGTGAGTGTGTGTGAAAGTGTGTGAGTGTGTGTGAGAGTGTGTGAGTGTGTGTGAGAGTGTGTGAGATTGTGTAAGAGTGTGTGAGTGTGTGTGAGAGTGTGAGAGTGTGTGAGAGTGTGTGAGAATGTGTGAGTGTGTGTGAGTGTGTGTGAGAGTGTGTGAGTGTGTGTGAATGAGTGTGAGTGAGAGAGTGTGTGAGTGTGTGAGAGTGTGTGTGAGTGTGTGTGAGAGTGTGTGATAGTGTGTGTGATAGTGTGTGAGTGTGTGTGTTAGAGTGTGAGAGTGTGTGAGAGAGTGTGTGTGAGAGTGTGAGAGTGTGTGAGTGTGTGTGAGTATGTGTGAGATTATGTGAGTGTGTGTGAATGTGTGTGAGAGTGTGTGAATGTGTGTGAGAGTGTGTGAGAGTGTGTGGGTATGTGGCTGTGAGAGTGTGTGAGTGTGTGTGAGAGTGTGAGAGAGTGTGAGTGTGTTATTGTGTGTGAGTGTGTGTGAGAGAGTGTGAGTGTGTGTGAGTGTGTGTGTGAGAATGTGTGAGAGAGTGTGTGAGTGTGTGAGAGTGTGTGAGAGTGTGTGAGTGTGCGTGAGAGTGTGTGAGTGTGTGTGAGAGTGTGAGAGAGTGTGAGTGTGTTATTGTGTGTGAGTGTGTGTGAGAGAGTGTGAGTGTGTGTGAGTGTGTGTGAGAGTGTGTGAGTGTGTGTGAGAGTGTGTGAGTGTGTGTGAGAGTGTGTGAGTATGTGTGAGAGTGTGTGTGAGAGAAAGATTGTGTGAGAGTGTGTGAGTGTGTGTGAGAGTGTGTGAGTGTGTGTGAGAGTGTGTGAGTGTGTGTGAGAGTGTGTGAGAATGTGTGAGTGTGTGTGAGAGTGTGTGTGAGTGTGTGTGAGAGTGTGTGAGTGTGTGTGAGTGTGTGTGAGAGTGTGTGAGTGTGTGTGCATGAGTGTGAGTGAAAGTGTGTGTGTGAGAGTGTGTGAGTGTGTGTGAGAATGTGAGTGTGTGTGTGTGAGAGTGTGTGAGAGTGTGAGTGTGTGAGAGTGTGTGAGTATGTGGGTGTCAGAGTGTGTGAATGTGTGAATGAGAGAGTGTGTGTGTGAGTATGTGGGTGTGAGAGTGTGTGAGTATGTGGGTGTGAGAGTGTGTGAGTGTGTAAATGAGTGTGAATGAGAGAGTGTGTGTTAGAGTGTGTGAGTGTGTGTAAGAGTGAGAGTGTGTGAGAGTGTGTGTGAGAGTGTGTGAGTGTGTGTGAGAGTGCGAGTGTGTGTGAATGAGTGTGAGTGAGAGAGTGTGTGTGAGAGTGTGTGAGCGTGTGTAAGAGTGTGTGAGTGTGTGTGAGTATGTGGGTGTTAGGGTGTGTGAATGAGAAAGTGTGTATGTGAGAGTGTGTGTGAGTGTGTGGGTTTGTGAGTGTGTGTGAGAGTGTGTGAGAGTGTGTGAGTATGTGTGAGAGAGTGTGTCAGTGTGTGAGAGTGTGTTAGAGTGTGTGAATGCGTGTGAATGAGAGGGTGTGTGTGTGAGTGTTTGTGAGAGTGTGTGAGAGTGTGTGAGAGAGTGTGTGAGAGTGTGTGAGAGTGTGTGAGTGTGCGTGAGAGTGTGTGAGTGTGTGTGAGAGTGTGAGAGAGTGTGAGTGCGTTATTGTGTGTGAGTGTGTGTGAGAGTGTGTGAGTGTGTGTGAGTGTGTGTGAGAGTGTGTGAGAGTGTGTGAGTGTGTGTGAGAGTGTGTCAGTATGTGTGAGAGTGTGTGTGAGAGTGTGTGAGTGTGTGTGAGAGTGCGAGTGTGTGTGAATGAGTGTGAGTGAGAGAGTGTGTGTGAGAGTGTGTGAGAGTGTTAGAGTGTGTGAGATCATGTGAGATCGTGTGAGAGTGTGTGAGTGTGTGCGAGAGTGTGTGAGAGTGTGTGAGTATGTGTGTGTGTGTGTGTGGGTGTGAGAGTGTGTGAGTGTGTGTGAGTGTGTGTGAATGAGTGTGAGTGAGAGAGTGTGTGTGAGAGTGTGTGAGCGTGTGTAAGAGTGTGTGAGTGTGTGTGAGTATGTGGGTGTTAGGGTGTGTGAATGAGAAAGTGTGTATGTGAGAGTGTGTGTGAGTGTGTGGGTGTGTGAGTGTGTGTGAGAGTGTGTGAGAGTGTGTGAGAGTGTGTGAGTATGTGTGAGAGAGTGTGTCAGTGTGTGAGAGTGTGTTAGAGTGTGTGAATGCGTGTGAATGAGAGGGTGTGTGTGTGAGTGTTTGTGAGAGTGTGTGAGAGTGTGTGAGAGAGTGTGTGAGAGTGTGTGAGAGTGTGTGAGTGTGCGTGAGAGTGTGTGAGTGTGTGTGAGAGTGTGAGAGAGTGTGAGTGCGTTATTGTGTGTGAGTGTGTGTGAGAGTGTGAGAGTGTGTGTGAGTGTGTGTGAGTGTGTGTGAGAGTGTGTGAGAGTGTGTGAGTGTGTGTGAGAGTGTGTCAGTATGTGTGAGAGTGTGTGTGAGTGTGTGTGAGAGAAAGAGTGTGTGAGTGTGTGTGAGAGAAAGAGTGTGTGAGAGTGTGTGAGTGTGTGTGAGAGTGTGTGAATGAGAGAGTGTGTGTGAGAGTGTGTGAGAGAGTGTGTGAGTGTGTGTGAGAGTGTGTGAGTGTGTGTGAGAGTGTGTGAGTGTGTGAGAGTGTGTGAGTGTGTGTGTGAGTGTGTGTGAGCGTGTGTGAGAGTGTGTGAGTATGTGGGTGTGAGGGTGTGTGAAAGTGTGTGAGTGTGTGTGAGAGTGTGTGAATGAGTGTGAATGAGAGAGTGTGTATGTGAGAGTGTGTGAGAGTGTGTGAGTGTGTGTGAGAGTGTGTAAGTGTGTGTGAGAGTGTGTGAGTGTCTGTGAGTGTGTGTGAGAGTGTGTGAGTGTGTGTGAGAATGTGTGAGTGTGTGTGAGTGTGTGTGAGATTGTGTGAGAGTGTGTCAGTGTGTGGGTGTCTGGGTGTGAGAGTGTGTGAGTGTGTGTGAGAGTGTGCGTGTATGTGTGAGAGTGTGTGAGTGTGTGTGACAGTGTGTGGGTGTGAGAGTGTGTGAGTGTGTGTGAGAGTGTGTGAGTTTGTGTGAATGAGTGTGAGTGAGAGAGTGTGTGTGAGAGTGTGTGTAAGAGTGTGTGAGTGTGTGTGAGAGTGTGTGAGTGTGTGTGAGAGTGTCTGAGAGTGTGTGAGTATGTGGGTGTGTGAGAGTGTGTGAGTATGTGGGTGTGAGGGTGTGTGAGAGTGTGTGAATGAGTGTGAATGAGAGAGTGTGTATGTGAGAGTGTGTGAGAGTGTGTGAGTGTGTGTGAGAGTGTGTAAGTGTGTGTAAGTGTGTGTGAGAGTGTGTGAGAGTGTGTGAGTGTGTGTGAGAGTGTGTGTGAGAATGTGTGAGTGTGTGTGAGAGTGTGTGTGTGCATGAGTGTGTGTGTGAGAGTGTGTGAGTGTGTGTGAGAGTGTGAGTGTGTGTGAGTCTGTGAGTGTGTGTGAGTGTGTGTGAGAGTGTGTGAGAGTGTGTGAGAGTCTGAGAGAGTGTGAGAGTGTGTGAGTATGTGGGTGTGAGTGTGTGTGAGAGTGTGTGAGTGTGTGTGAGAGTGTGTGAGAGTGTGAGAGAGTGTGAGAGTGTGTGAGTATGTGGGTGTGAGAGTGTGTGAATGAGTGTGAATGAGAGAGTGTGTGTGAGACTGTGTGAGGATGTGGGTGTGAGAGTGTGTGAGTATGTCGGTGTGAGAGTGTGTGAGTGTGTGAAAGAGTGTGAATGAGAGAGTGTGTGAGTGTGTGAATGAGTGTGAGTGAGATTGTGTGTGAGAGAGTGTGTGTGAGAGTGTGTGAGAGTGTGTGAGTATGTGTGAGAGTGTGTGAGTTTGTGTGAATGTGTGTGAGAGTGTGTGAATGTGTGTGAGAGTGTGTGAGTGTATGTGAGAGTGTGTGAGAGTGTGTGAGTGTGTGTGAGAGTGTGTGAGAGTGTGTAAGTGTGTGTGAGAGTGTGTGTGAGTGTGTGTGAGAGTGTGTGTGAGAATGTGTGAGTGTGTGAGAGTGTGTGTGTGTGCATGAGTGTGTGAGTATGTGGGTGTGAGGGTGTGTGAGAGTGTGTGAATGAGAGAGTGTGTATGTGAGAGTGTGTGAGTGTGTGTAAGAGTGTGTGAGTTTGTGTGAGAGTGTGAGTGTGTGTGAGTGTGTGTGAGTGTGTGTGAGAGTGTGTGTGAGAGTGTGTGAGTATGTGGGTGTGAGAGTGTGTGAATGAGTGTGAATGAGAGAGTGTGTGTGAGACTGTGTGAGGATGTGGGTGTGAGAGTGTGTGAGTATGTCGGTGTGAGAGTGTGTGAGTGTGTAAAAGAGTGTGAATGAGAGAGTGTGTGAGAATGTGTGAGTGTGTGTGAATGAGTGTGAGTGAGAGTGTGTGTAAGAGAGTGTGTGAGAGTGTTAGAGTGTGTGAGAGAGTGTGAGATCGTGTGAGAGTGTGAGAGAGTGTGAGAGTGTGTGTGAGAGTGTGTGAGTTTGTGGGTGTGAGTGCGTGAGTGTGTGAATGTGTGTGAGTGTGTGTGAGAGTGTGTGAAGTGTGTGAGAGTGTGAGAGAGTAAGAGAGTGTGTGAGAGTGTGTGAGAGTGTTTGAGAGTGTTTGAGAGTGTGTGAGTATGTGGGTGTGAGAGTGTGTTAGAGTGTGTGAGTGAGTGATAATGAGAGAGTGTGTGTGTGAGTGTGTGTGAGAGTGTGTGTGAGAGTGTGTGAGAGTGTGTGAGTATGTGTGAGAGTGTGTGAGTGTGTGTGAGAGTGTGTGAGTGTGTTATTGTGTGTGAGTGTGTGTGAGAGTGTGTGAGTGTGCGTGAGATTGTTTGAGTGTGAGTGTGTGTGAGAGTGTTAGAGTGTGTCAGAGTGTGAGAGAGTGTTAGAGTGTGTGAGAGTGTGTGTGAGAGTGTGTGAGTGTGAGAGAGTGTGTGAGAGTGTGTGTGAGAGTGTGTGTGAGAGTGTGTGAGTGTGTGTGAGAGTGTGTGAGTGTGTGTGAGAGTGTGTGAGAGTGTGTGAGTATGTGGGTGTGTGAGTGTGTGTGAGTGTGTGTGAGAGTGTGTGTGAGAGTGTGTGAGAGTGTGTGAGTATGTGGGTGTGTGAGAGTGTGTGAGTATGTGGGTGTGAGGGTGTGTGAGAGTGTGTGAATGAGTGTGAATGAGAGAGTGTGTATGTGAGAGTGTGTGAGAGTGTGTGAGTGTGTGTGAGAGTGTGTAAGTGTGTGTAAGTGTGTGTGAGAGTGTGTGAGAGTGTGTGAGTGTGTGTGAGAGTGTGTGTGAGAATGTGTGAGTGTGTGTGAGAGTGTGTGTGTGCATGAGTGTGTGTGTGAGAGTGTGTGAGTGTGTGTGAGTGTGTGTGAGAGTGTGAGTGTGTGTGTGAGTCTGTGAGTGTGTGTGAGTGTGTGTGAGAGTGTGTGAGTGTGTGTGAGAGTGTGTGAGAGTGTGAGAGTGTGTGAGTATGTGGGTGTGAGAGTGTGTGAATGAGTGTGAATGAGAGAGTGTGTGTGAGACTGTGTGAGGATGTGGGTGTGAGAGTGTGTGAGTATGTCGGTGTGAGAGTGTGTGAGTGTGTGAAAGAGTGTGAATGAGAGAGTGTGTGAGAATGTGTGAGTGTGTGAATGAGTGTGAGTGAGATTGTGTGTGAGAGAGTGTGTGTGAGAGTGTGTGAGAGTGTGTGAGAGTGTGTGAGTATGTGTGAGAGTATGTGAGTTTGTGTGAATGTGTGTGAGAGTGTGTGAATGTGTGTGAGAGTGTGTGAGTGTGTGTGAGAGTGTGTGAGAGTGTGTGAGTATGTGGCTGTGTGGGTGTGTGAGAGTGTGTGAATGAGTGTGAATGAGAGAGTGTGTATGTGAGAGTGTGTGAGTGTGTGTGAGAGTGTGTAAGTGTGTGTGAGAGTGTGTGAGTGTCTGTGAGTGTGTGTGAGAGTGTGTGAGTGTGTGTGAGAATGTGTGAGTGTGTGTGAGTGTGTGTGAGATTGTGTGAGAGTGTGGGTGTCTGGGTGTGAGAGTGTGTGTGAGTGTGTGAGTGTGTGTGAGAGTGTGCGTGTATGTGTGAGAGTGTGTGAGTGTGTGTGAGAGTGTGTGGGTGTGAGAGTGTGTGAGTGTGTGTGAGAGTGTGTGAGAGTGTGTGAGTTTGTGTGAATGAGTGTGAGTGAGAGAGTGTGTGTGAGAGTGTGTGTAAGAGTGTGTGAGTGTGTGTGAGAGTGTGTGAGTGTGTGTGAGAGTGTGTGAGTGTGTGTGAGAGTGTGTGAGAGTGTGTGAGTATGTGGGTGTGTGAGAGTGTGTGAGTATGTGGGTGTGAGGGTGTGTGAGAGTGTGTGAATGAGTGTGAATGAGAGAGTGTGTATGTGAGAGTGTGTGAGAGTGTGTGAGTGTGTGTGAGAGTGTGTGAGAGTGTGTAAGTGTGTGTGAGAGTGTGTGTGAGTGTGTGTGAGAGTGTGTGTGAGAATGTGTGAGTGTGTGTGAGAGTGTGTGTGTGTGCATGAGTGTGTGAGTATGTGGGTGTGAGGGTGTGTGAGAGTGTGTGAATGAGAGAGTGTGTATGTGTGAGTGTGTGTAAGAGTGTGTGAGTGTGTGTGAGAGTGTGTGAGAGTGTGAGAGAGTGTGAGAGTGTGTGAGTATGTGGGTGTGAGAGTGTGTGAATGAGTGTGAATGAGAGAGTGTGTGTGAGACTGTGTGAGGATGTGGGTGTGAGAGTGTGTGAGTATGTCGGTGTGAGAGTGTGTGAGTGTGTGAAAGAGTGTGAATGAGAGAGTGTGTGAGTGTGTGAATGAGTGTGAGTGAGATTGTGTGTGAGAGAGTGTGTGTGAGAGTGTGTGAGAGTGTGTGAGTATGTGTGAGAGTGTGTGAGTTTGTGTGAATGTGTGTGAGAGTGTGTGAATGTGTGTGAGAGTGTGTGAGTGTATGTGAGAGTGTGTGAGAGTGTGTGAGTGTGTGTGAGAGTGTGTGAGAGTGTGTAAGTGTGTGTGAGAGTGTGTGTGAGAGTGTGTGTGAGAATGTGTGAGTGTGTGAGAGTGTGTGTGTGTGCATGAGTGTGTGAGTATGTGGGTGTGAGGGTGTGTGAGAGTGTGTGAATGAGAGAGTGTGTATGTGAGAGTGTGTGAGTGTGTGTAAGAGTGTGTGAGTTTGTGTGAGAGTGTGAGTGTGTGTGAGTGTGTGTGAGTGTGTGTGAGAGTGTGTGTGAGAGTGTGTGAGTATGTGGGTGTGAGAGTGTGTGAATGAGTGTGAATGAGAGAGTGTGTGTGAGACTGTGTGAGGATGTGGGTGTGAGAGTGTGTGAGTATGTCGGTGTGAGAGTGTGTGAGTGTGTGAAAGAGTGTGAATGAGAGAGTGTGTGAGAATGTGTGAGTGTGTGTGAATGAGTGTGAGTGAGAGTGTGATTAAGAGAGTGTGTGAGAGTGTTAGAGTGTGTGAGAGAGTGTGAGATCGTGTGAGAGTGTGAGAGAGTGTGAGAGTGTGTGTGAGAGTGTGTGAGAGTGTGTGAGTTTGTGGGTGTGAGTGTGTGAGTGTGTGAATGTGTGTGAGTGTGTGTGAGAGTGTGTGAAGTGTGTGAGAGTGTGAGAGAGTAAGAGAGTGTGTGAGAGTGTGTGAGAGTGTTTGAGAGTGTTTGAGAGTGTGTGAGTATGTGGGTGTGAGAGTGTGTTAGAGTGTGTGAGTGAGTGATAATGAGAGAGTGTGTGTGTGAGTGTGTGTGAGAGTGTGTGTGAGAGTGTGTGTGAGTGTGTGTGAATGAGTGTGAGTGAGAGAGTGTGTGTGAGAGTGTGTGAGCGTGTGTAAGAGTGTGTGAGTGTGTGTGAGTATGTGGGTGTTAGGGTGTGTGAATGAGAAAGTGTGTATGTGAGAGTGTGTGTGAGAGTGTGTGTGAGTGTGTGGGTGTGTGAGTGTGTGTGAGAGTGTGTGAGAGTGTGTGAGAGTGTGTGAGAGTGTGTGAGTATGTGTGAGAGAGTGTGTCAGTGTGTGAGAGTGTGTTAGAGTGTGTGAATGAGTGTGAATGAGAGGGTGTGTGTGTGAGTGTTTGTGAGAGTGTGTGAGAGTGTGTGAGAGTGTGTGAGAGAGTGTGTGAGAGTGTGTGAGAGTGTGTGAGTGTGCGTGAGAGTGTGTGAGTGTGTGTGAGATTGTGTGAGTATGTGTGAGAGTGTGTGTGAGAGAAAGAGTGTGTGAGAGTGTGTGAGTGTGTGTGAGAGAAAGAGTGTGTGAGAGTGTGTGAGTGTGTGTGAGAGTGTGTGAGTGTGTGAGTGTGTGTGAGAGTGTGTGAGTGTGTGAATGAGTGTGAATGAGAGAGTGTGTTTGAGAGTGTGTGAGTGTGTGAGAGAGTGTGTGAGTGTGTGTGAGAGTGTGAGAGTGTGTGAGTGTGTGTGAGAGTGTGTGAGTGTGTGAGAGTGTGTGAGTGTGTGTGTGAGTGTGTGTGAGCGTGTGTGAGAGTGTGTGAGTATGTGGGTGTGAGGGTGTGTGAAAGTGTGTGAGTGTGTGTGAGAGTGTGTGAGTGTGTGAGTGTGTGTGAGAGTGTGTGAGATTGTGTAAGAGTGTGTGAGTGTGTGTGAGAGTGTGTGAGTGTGAGAGTGTGTGTGAGAGTGTGTGAGTGTGTGTGAGAGTGTGTGAGTGTGTGTGAGAGTGTGTGAGAGTGTGTGAGTATGTGGGTGTGTGAGTGTGTGTGAGTGTGTGTGAGAGTGTGTGTGAGAGTGTGTGAGAGTGTGTGAGTATGTGGGTGTGTGAGAGTGTGTGAGTATGTGGGTGTGAGGGTGTGTGAGAGTGTGTGAATGAGTGTGAATGAGAGAGTGTGTATGTGAGAGTGTGTGAGAGTGTGTATGTGAGAGTGTGTGAGAGTGTGTGAGTGTGTGTGAGAGTGTGTAAGTGTGTGTAAGTGTGTGTGAGAGTGTGTGAGAGTGTGTGAGTGTGTGTGAGAGTGTGTGTGAGAATGTGTGAGTGTGTGTGAGAGTGTGTGTGTGCATGAGTGTGTGTGTGTGAGTGTGTGTGAGTGTGTGTGAGAGTGTGAGTGTGTGTGAGTCTGTGAGTGTGTGTGAGTGTGTGTGAGAGTGTGTGAGTGTGTGTGAGAGTGTGTGAGAGTGTGAGAGTGTGAGAGTGTGTGAGTATGTGGGTGTGAGAGTGTGTGAATGAGTGTGAATGAGAGAGTGTGTGTGAGACTGTGTGAGGATGTGGGTGTGAGAGTGTGTGAGTATGTTGGTGTGAGAGTGTGTGAGTGTGTGAAAGAGTGTGAATGAGAGAGTGTGTGAATGAGTGTGAGTGAGATTGTGTGTGAGAGAGTGTGTGTGAGAGTGTGTGAGAGTGTGTGAGTATGTGTGAGAGTGTGTGAGTTTGTGTGAATGTGTGTGAGAGTGTGTGAATGTGTGTGAGAGTGTGTGAGTGTGTGTGAGAGTGTGTGAATGAGTGTGAATGAGAGAGTGTGTATGTGAGAGTGTGTGAGAGTGTGTGAGTGTGTGTGAGAGTGTGTAAGTGTGTGTGAGAGTGTGTGAGTGTCTGTGAGTGTGTGTGAGAGTGTGTGAGTGTGTGTGAGAATGTGTGAGTGTGTGTGAGTGTGTGTGAGATTGTGTGAGAGTGTGTCAGTGTGTGGGTGTCTGGGTGTGAGAGTGTGTGTGAGTGTGTGAGTGTGTGTGAGAGTGTGCGTGTATGTGTGAGAGTGTGTGAGTGTGTGTGACAGTGTGTGGGTGTGAGAGTGTGTGAGTGTGTGTGAGAGTGTGTGAGTTTGTGTGAATGAGTGTGAGTGAGAGAGTGTGTGTGAGAGAGTGTGTAAGAGTGTGTGAGTGTGTGTGAGAGTGTGTGAGTGTGTGTGAGAGTGTGTGAGAGTGTGTGAGTATGTGGGTGTGTGAGAGTGTGTGAGTGTGTGTGAGTGTGTGTGAGAGTGTGTGAGTGTGTGTGAGAGTGTGTGAGTGTGTGTGAGAGTGTGTGAGTGTGTGTGAGAGTGTGTGAGAGTGTGTGAGTATGTGGGTGTGTGAGAGTGTGTGAGTATGTGGGTGTGAGGGTGTGTGAGAGTGTGTGAATGAGTGTGAATGAGAGAGTGTGTATGTGAGAGTGTGTGAGTGTGTGTGAGAGTGTGTAAGTGTGTGTAAGTGTGTGTGAGAGTGTGTGAGAGTGTGTGAGTGTGTGTGAGAGTGTGTGTGAGAATGTGTGAGTGTGTGTGAGAGTGTGTGTGTGTGCATGAGTGTGTGTGTGAGTGTGTGTGAGTGTGTGTGAGAGTGTGAGTGTGTGTGAGAGTGTGTGAGTGTGTGTGAGTGTGTGTGAGAGTGTGTGAGTGTGTGTGAGAGTGTGTGAGAGTGTGAGAGTGTGTGAGTATGTGGGTGTGAGAGTGTGTGAATGAGTGTGAATGAGAGAGTGTGTGTGAGACTGTGTGAGGATGTGGGTGTGAGAGTGTGTGAATATGTCGGTGTGAGAGTGTGTGAGTGTGTGAATGAGAGAGTGTGTGAGAATGTGTGAGTGTGTGTGAGTGTGTGTGAGTATGTGTGAGAGTGTGTGAGTTTGTGTGAATGAGTGTGAATGAGAGAGTGTGTATGTGAGAGTGTGTGAGAGTGTGTGAGTGTGTGTGAGAGTGTGTAAGTGTGTGTAAGTGTGTGTGAGTGTCTGTGAGTGTGTGTGAGAGTGTGTGAGTGTGTGTGAGAATGTGTGAGTGTGTGTGAGAGTGTGTGTGAGTGTGTGTGAGAGTGTGTGAGAGTGTGTGAGTTTGTGTGAATGAGTGTGAGTGAGAGAGTGTGTGTGAGAGTGTGTGTAAGAGTGTGTGAGTGTGTGTGAGAGTGTGAGAGTGTGTGTGAGAGTGTGTGAGTGTGTGTGAGAGTGTGTGAGTGTGTGTGAATGAGTGTGAGTGAGAGAGTGTGTGAGTGTGTGTGAGAGTGTGTGAGTGTGTGTGAGTGTGTGAGAGTGTGTGTGAGTGTGTGTGAGAGTGTGTGATAGTGTGTGAGTGTGTGTGTTAGAGTGTGAGAGTGTGTGAGAGAGTGTGTGTGAGAGTGTGTGAGTGTGTGTGAGTATGTGTGAGAGTGTGTGAGTGTGTGTGAATGTGTGAGAGAGTGTGTGAGTGTGTGAGAGTGTGTGAGTGTGCGTGAGAGTGTGTGAGTGTGTGTGAGTGTGTGAGAGAGTGTGAGTGTGTTATTGTGTGTGAGTGTGTGTGTGTGAGTGTGTGTGAGAGAGTGTGAGTGTGTGTGAGTGTGTGTGAGAGTGTGTGAGTGTGTGTGAGAGTGTGTGAGTGTGTGTGAGAGTGTGTGAGTATGTGTGAGAGTGTGTGTGAGAGAGAGATTGTGTGAGAGTGTGTGAGTGTGTGTGAGTGTGTGTGAGAGTGTGAGTGTGTGTGAGAGTGTGTGAGTGTGTGTGTGAGTGTGTGTGAGAGTGTGCGAGTATGTGTGAGAGTGTGTGAGTGTGTGTGAGAGTGTGTGGGTGTGAGAGTGTGTGAGTGTGTGTGAGAGTGTGTGGGTGTGAGAGTGTGTGTGTGTGAGAGTGTGTGAGAGTGTGTGAGTTTGTGTGAATGAGTGTGAGTGAGAGAGTGTGTGTGAGAGAGTGTGTAAGAGTGTGTGAGTGTGTGTGAGAGTGTGTGAGTGTGTGTGAGAGTGTGTGAGAGTGTGTGAGTATGTGGGTGTGTGAGAGTGTGTGAGTGTGTGTGAGAGTGGGTGAGTGTGTGTGAGAGTGTGTGAGTGTGTGTGAGAGTGTGTGAGAGTGTGTGAGTATGTGGGTGTGTGAGAGTGTGTGAGTATGTGGGTGTGAGGGTGTGTGAGAGTGTGTGAATGAGTGTGAATGAGAGAGTGTGTATGTGAGAGTGTGTGAGAGTGTGTGAGTGTGTGTGAGAGTGTGTAAGTGTGTGTAAGTGTGTGTGAGAGTGTGTGAGTGTGTGTGAGAGTGTGTGTGAGAATGTGTGAGTGTGTGTGAGAGTGTGTGTGTGTGAGTGTGTGTGAGAGTGTGAGTGTGTGTGAGAGTGTGTGAGTGTGTGTGAGTGTGTGTGAGAATGTGTGAGTGTGTGTGAGAGTGTGTGAGAGTGTGAGAGTGTGTGAGTATGTGGGTGTGAGAGTGTGTGAATGAGTGTGAATGAGAGAGTGTGTGTGAGACTGTGTGAGGATGTGGGTGTGAGAGTGTGTGAGTATGTCGGTGTGAGAGTGTGTGAGTGTGTGAAAGAGTGTGAATGAGAGAGAGTGTGAGAATGTGTGAGTGTGTGTGAATGAGTGTGAGTGAGAGTGTGTGTGAGAGAGTGTGTGTGAGAGTGTGTGAGAGTGTGTGAGTATGTGGCTGTGTGGTTGTGAGGGTGTGTGAGAGTGTGTGAATGAGTGTGAATGAGAGAGTGTGTATGTGAGAGTGTGTGAGAGTGTGTGAGTGTGTGTGAGAGTGTGTAAGTGTGTGTGAGAGTGTGTGAGTGTCTGTGAGTGTGTGTGAGAGTGTGTGAGTGTGTGTGAGAATGTGTGAGTGTGTGTGAGTGTGTGTGAGAGTGTGTGTGAGTGTGTGTGAGAGTGTGTGAGAGTGTGTGAGTGTGAGTGAGAGAGTGTGTGTGAGAGTGTGTGTAAGAGTGTGTGAGTGTGTGTGAGAGTGTGTGAGTGTGTGTGAGTGTGTGTGAGTGTGTGTGAGAGTGTGTGAGAGTGTGTGAGTATGTGGGTGTGTGAGAGTGTGTGAGTGTGTGTGAGAGTGTGTGAGTGTCTGTGAGTGTGTGTGAGAGTGTGTGAGTGTGTGTGAGAATGTGTGAGTGTGTGTGAGTGTGTGTGAGAGTGTGTGAGAGTGTGTCAGTGTGTGGGTGTCTGGGTGTGAGAGTGTGTGTGAATGTGTGTGAGAGTGTGTGAGTTTGTGTGAATGAGTGTGAATGAGAGAGTGTGTATGTGAGAGTGTGTGAGAGTGTGTGAGTGTGTGTGAGAGCGTGTGAGAGTGTGTAAGTGTGTGTAAGTGTGTGTGAGAGTGTGTGAGAGTGTGTGAGTGTGTGTAAGAGTGTGTGAGTGTGTGTGAGTGTGTGTGAGAGTGTGAGTGTGTGTGAGAGTGTGTGTGAGAGTGTGTGAGAGTGTGAGTATGTGGGTGTGAGAGTGTGTGAATGAGTGTGAATGAGAGAGTGTGTGTGAGACTGTGTGAGGATGTGGGTGTGAGAGTGTGTGAGGATGTGGGTGTGAGAGTGTGTGAGTTTGTCGGTGTGAGAGTGTGTGAGTGTGTGAAAGAGTGTGAATGAGAGAGTGTGTGAGAATGTGTGAGTGTGTGTGAATGAGTGTGAGTGAGAGTGTGTGTAAGAGAGTGTGTGAGAGTGTTAGAGTGTGTGAGAGTGTGTGAGATCGTGTGAGAGTGTGTGAGAGTGTGTGAGTGTGTGTGAGAGTGTGTGAGTGTGTGGCTGTGAGTGTGTGAGAGTGTGTGAGAGTGTGTGTGAGAGTGTGTGAGAGTGTTTGAGAGTGTGTGAGAGTGTGTGAGTGTCTGTGTGAGTGTGTGTGAGAGTGTGTAAGTGTGTGTGAGAGTGTGTGAGTGTGTGTGAGTGTGTGTGAGAGTGTGTGAGTGTGTGTGAGAATGTGTGAGTGTGTGTGAGAGTGTGTGAGTGTGTGTGAGAGTGTGTGTGAGAGTGTGTGAGAGTGTGTGAGTGTGTGTGAGTGTGTGAGTGTGTGTGCATGAGTGTGAGTGAGAGTGTGTGTGTGAGAGTGTGTGAGTGTGTGAGAGTGTGTGAGAGTGCGAGAGTGTGTGAGTATGTGGGTGTGAGAGTGTGTGAGTATGTGGGTGTGAGAGTGTGTGAGTATGTGGGTGTGAGAGTGTGTGAGTGTGTGATAGAGTGTGAATGAGAGAGTGTGTGTTAGAGTGTGTGAGAGTGTGTGTGAGAATGTGTGAGTGTGTGTGAGCGTGAGAGTGTGTGAGTGTGTGTGAGTGTGTGTGAGAGGGTGTGAGTGTGTGTGAATGAGTGTGAGTGAGAGAGTGTGTGTAAGAGAGTGTGTGAGAGTGTTAGAGTGTGTGAGAGTGTGTGAGATCGTGTGAGAGTGTGTGAGTGTGTGTGAGAGTGTGTGAGTGTGTGGGTGTGAGAGTGTGTGAGTGTGTGTGAATGAGTGTGAGTGAGAGAGTGTGTGTGTGAGAGTGTGTGAGCATGTGTAAGAGTGTGTGAGTGGGTGTGAGAGTGTGTGACTGTGTGTGAGTGTGTGTGAGAGTGTGTGAGTGTGTGTGAGTATGTGTGAGAGTGTGTGTGAGTGTGTGTGAGAGAGAGATTGTGTGAGAGTGTGTGTGAGTGTGTGAGAGTGTGGGTGTGAGAGTGTGTGAGAGTGTGTGAGTGTGTGAATGAGTGTGAATGAGAGAGAGTGTGTGAGATTGTGTGAGTGTGTGAGAGAGTGTGTGAGAGTGTGTGAATGTGTGTGAGAGTGTGTGAGAGTGTGTGGGTATGTGGCTGTGAGAGTGTGTTAGATTGTGTGAATGAGAGAGTGTGTGTGTGAGTGTGTGTGAGAGTGTGTGTGAGAATGTGTGAGAGAGTGTGTGAGTGTGTGAGAGTGTGTGAGAGTGTGTGAGTGTGCGTGAGAGTGTGTGAGTGTTTGTGAGAGTGTGAGAGAGTGTGAGTGTGTTATTGTGTGTGAGTGTGTGTGTGTGTGAGTGTGTGTGAGAGAGTGTGAGTGTGTGTGAGTGTGTGTGAGAGTGTGTGAGTGTGTGTGAGAGTGTGTGAGTGTGTGTGAGTATGTGTGAGAGTGTGTGTGAGAGTTTGAGTGTGTGTGAGAGTGTGTGAGTGTGTGTGAGAGTGTGTGAGTGTGTGTGAGAGTGTGTGAGTGTGTGTGAGAGTGTGTGAGAATGTGTGAGTGTGTGTGAGAGTGTGTGTGAGTGTGTGTGAGAGTGTGTGAGTGTGTGTGAGTGTGTGTGAGAGTGTGTGAGTGTGTGTGCATGAGTGTGAGTGAAAGTGTGTGTGTGAGAGTGTGTGAGTGTGTGTGAGAATGTGAGTGTGTGTGTGTGAGAGTGTGTGAGAGTGTGAGTGTGTGAGAGTGTGTGAGTATGTGGGTGTGAGAGTGTGTGAATGAGTGTGAATGAGAGAGTGTGTGTGTGAGAGTGTGTGAGTATGTGGGTGTGAGAGTGTGTGAGTGTGTAAATGAGTGTGAATGAGAGAGTGTGTGTTAGAGTGTGTGAGTGTGTGTAAGAGTGAGAGTGTGTGAGAGTGCGTGTGAGAGTGTGTGAGTGTGTGTGAATGAGTGTGTGTGAATGAGTGTGAGTGAGAGAGTGTGTGTGAGAGTGTGTGAGAGTGTTAGAGTGTGTGAGATCATGTGAGATCGTGTGAGAGTGTGTGAGTGTGTGTGAGTGTGTGCGAGAGTGTGTGAGAGTGTGTGAGTATGTGGGTGTGTGTGGGTGGGTGTTAGAGTGTGTGAGTGTGTGTGAGTGTGTGTGAATGAGTGTGAGTGAGAGAGTGTGTGTGAGAGTGTGTGAGCGTGTGTAAGAATGTGTGAGTGTGTGTGAGTGTGTGTGAGTATGTGGGTGTGAGAGTGTGTGAATGAGTGTGAATGAGAGAGTGTGTGTGAGACTGTGTGAGGATGTGGGTGTGAGAGTGTGTGAGTATGTCGGTGTGAGAGTGTGTGAGTGTGTGAAAGAGTGTGAATGAGAGAGTGTGTGAGAATGTGTGAGTGTGTGTGAATGAGTGTGAGTGAGAGTGTGATTAAGAGAGTGTGTGAGAGTGTTAGAGTGTGTGAGAGAGTGTGAGATCGTGTGAGAGTGTGAGAGAGTGTGAGAGTGTGTGTGAGAGTGTGTGAGAGTGTGTGAGTTTGTGGGTGTGAGTGTGTGAGTGTGTGAATGTGTGTGAGTGTGTGTGAGAGTGTGTGAAGTGTGTGAGAGTGTGAGAGAGTAAGAGAGTGTGTGAGAGTGTGTGAGAGTGTTTGAGAGTGTTTGAGAGTGTGTGAGTATGTGGGTGTGAGAGTGTGTTAGAGTGTGTGAGTGAGTGATAATGAGAGAGTGTGTGTGTGAGTGTGTGTGAGAGTGTGTGTGAGAGTGTGTGTGAGTGTGTGTGAATGAGTGTGAGTGAGAGAGTGTGTGTGAGAGTGTGTGAGCGTGTGTAAGAGTGTGTGAGTGTGTGTGAGTATGTGGGTGTTAGGGTGTGTGAATGAGAAAGTGTGTATGTGAGAGTGTGTGTGAGAGTGTGTGTGAGTGTGTGGGTGTGTGTGAGAGTGTGTGAGAGTGTGTGAGAGTGTGTGAGTATGTGTGAGAGAGTGTGTCAGTGTGTGAGAGTGTGTTAGAGTGTGTGAATGAGTGTGAATGAGAGGGTGTGTGTGTGATTGTTTGTGAGAGTGTGTGAGAGTGTGTGAGAGAGTGTGTGAGAGTGTGTGAGAGTGTGTGAGTGTGCGTGAGAGTGTGTGAGTGTGTGTGAGAGTGTGTGAGTATGTGTGAGAGTGTGTGTGAGTGTGTGTGAGAGAAAGAGTGTGTGAGAGTGTGTGAGTGTGTGTGAGAGAAAGAGTGTGTGAGAGTGTGTGAGTGTGTGTGAGAGTGTGTGAGTGTGTGAGTGTGTGTGAGAGTGTGTGAGTGTGTGAATGAGTGTGAATGAGAGAGTGTGTTTGAGAGTGTGTGAGTGTGTGAGAGAGTGTGTGAGTGTGTGTGAGAGTGTGAGAGTGTGTGAGTGTGTGTGAGAGTGTGTGAGTGTGTGAGAGTGTGTGAGTGTGTGTGTGAGTGTGTGTGAGCGTGTGTGAGAGTGTGTGAGTATGTGGGTGTGAGGGTGTGTGAAAGTGTGTGAGTGTGTGTGAGAGTGTGTGAGTGTGTGAGTGTGTGTGAGAGTGTGTGAGATTGTGTAAGAGTGTGTGAGTGTGTGTGAGAGTGTGTGAGTGTGTGAGTGTGTGTGAGAGTGTGTGTGAGAGTGTGTGAGTGTGTGTGAGAGTGTGTGAGTGTGTGTGAGAGTGTGTGAGAGTGTGTGAGTATGTGGGTGTGTGAGTGTGTGTGAGTGTGTGTGAGAGTGTGTGTGAGAGTGTGTGAGAGTGTGTGAGTATGTGGGTGTGTGAGAGTGTGTGAGTATGTGGGTGTGAGGGTGTGTGAGAATGTGTGAATGAGTGTGAATGAGAGAGTGTGTATGTGAGAGTGTGTGAGAGTGTGTATGTGAGAGTGTGTGAGAGTGTGTGAGTGTGTGTGAGAGTGTGTAAGTGTGTGTAAGTGTGTGTGAGAGTGTGTGAGAGTGTGTGAGTGTGTGTGAGAGTGTGTGTGAGAATGTGTGAGTGTGTGTGAGAGTGTGTGTGTGCATGAGTGTGTGTGTGTGAGTGTGTGTGAGTGTGTGTGAGAGTGTGAGTGTGTGTGAGTCTGTGAGTGTGTGTGAGTGTGTGTGAGAGTGTGTGAGTGTGTGTGAGAGTGTGTGAGAGTGTGAGAGTGTGTGAGTATGTGGGTGTGAGAGTGTGTGAATGAGTGTGAATGAGAGAGTGTGTGTGAGAGTGTGTGAGTGTGTGTGAGAGAAAGAGTGTGTGAGAGTGTGTGAATGAGTGTGAGTGAGATTGTGTGTGAGAGAGTGTGTGTGAGAGTGTGTGAGAGTGTGTGAGTATGTGTGAGAGTGTGTGAGTTTGTGTGAATGTGTGTGAGAGTGTGTGAGAGTGTGTGAATGAGTGTGAATGAGAGAGTGTGTATGTGAGAGTGTGTGAGAGTGTGTGAGTGTGTGTGAGAGTGTGTAAGTGTGTGTGAGAGTGTGTGAGTGTCTGTGAGTGTGTGTGAGAGTGTGTGAGTGTGTGTGAGAATGTGTGAGTGTGTGTGAGTGTGTGTGAGTGTGTGTGAGATTGTGTGAGAGTGTGTCAGTGTGTGGGTGTCTGGGTGTGAGAGTGTGTGTGAGTGTGTGAGTGTGTGTGAGAGTGTGCGTGTATGTGTGAGAGTGTGTGAGTGTGTGTGACAGTGTGTGGGTGTGAGAGTGTGTGAGTGTGTGTGAGAGTGTGTGAGTTTGTGTGAATGAGTGTGAGTGAGAGAGTGTGTGTGAGAGTGTGTGTAAGAGTGTGTGAGTGTGTGTGAGAGTGTGTGAGTGTGTGTGAGAGTGTCTGAGAGTGTGTGAGTATGTGGGTGTGTGAGAGTGTGTGAGTATGTGGGTGTGAGGGTGTGTGAGAGTGTGTGAATGAGTGTGAATGAGAGAGTGTGTATGTGAGAGTGTGTGAGAGTGTGTATGTGAGAGTGTGTGAGAGTGTGTGAGTGTGTGTAAGTGTGTGTAAGTGTGTGTGAGAGTGTGTGAGAGTGTGTGAGTGTGTGTGAGAGTGTGTGTGAGAATGTGTGAGTGTGTGTGAGAGTGTGTGTGCATGAGTGTGTGTGTGAGAGTGTGTGAGTGTGTGTGAGTGTGTGTGAGAGTGTGAGTGTGTGTGAGTCTGTGAGTGTGTGTGAGTGTGTGTGAGAGTGTGTGAGTGTGTGTGAGAGTGTGTGAGAGTTTGAGAGAGTGTGAGAGTGTGTGAGTATGTGGGTGTGAGAGTGTGTGAATGAGTGTGAATGAGAGAGTGTGTGTGAGACTGTGTGAGGATGTGGGTGTGAGAGTGTGTGAGTATGTCGGTGTGAGAGTGTGTGAGTGTGTGAAAGAGTGTGAATGAGAGAGTGTGTGAGAATGTGTGAGTGTGTGTGAATGAGTGTGAGTGAGAGTGTGTGTAAGAGAGTGTGTGAGAGTGTTAGAGTGTGTGAGAGAGTGTGAGATCGTGTGAGAGTGTGTGAGTTTGTGTGAATGTGTGTGAGAGTGTGTGAATGTGTGTGAGAGTGTGTGTGAGTGTGTGTGAGAGTGTGTGTGAGAATGTGTGAGTGTGTGAGAGTGTGAGAGAGTAAGAGAGTGTGTGAGAGTGTGTGAGAGTGTTTGAGAGTGTTTGAGAGTGTGTGAGTATGTGGGTGTGAGGGTGTGTGAGAGTGTGTGAATGAGAGAGTGTGTATGTGAGAGTGTGTGAGTGTGTGTAAGAGTGTGTGAGTTTGTGTGAGAGTGTGAGTGTGTGTGAGTGTGTGTGAGTGTGTGTGTGAGAGTGTGTGAGTATGTGGGTGTGAGAGTGTGTGAATGAGTGTGAATGAGAGAGTGTGTGTGAGACTGTGTGAGGATGTGGGTGTGAGAGTGTGTGAGTATGTCGGTGTGAGAGTGTGTGAGTGTGTGAAAGAGTGTGAATGAGAGAGTGTGTGAGAATGTGTGAGTGTGTGTGAATGAGTGTGAGTGAGAGTGTGTGTAAGAGAGTGTGTGAGAGTGTTAGAGTGTGTGAGAGAGTGTGAGATCGTGTGAGAGTGTGAGAGAGTGTGAGAGTGTGTGTGAGAGTGTGTGAGAGTGTGTGAGTTTGTGGGTGTGAGTGTGTGAGTGTGTGAATGTGTGTGAGTGTGTGTGAGAGAGTAAGAGAGTGTGTGAGAGTGTGTGAGAGTGTTTGAGAGTGTTTGAGAGTGTGTGAGTATGTGGGTGTGAGAGTGTGTTAGAGTGTGTGAGTGAGTGTGAATGAGAGAGTGTGTGTGTGAGTGTGTGTGAGAGTGTGTGTGAGAGTGTGTGAGAGTGTGTGAGTATGTGTGAGAGTGTGTGAGTGTGTGTGAGAGTGTGTGAGTGTGTTATTGTGTGTGAGTGTGTGTGAGAGTGTGTGAGTGTGCGTGAGATTGTTTGAGTGTGAGTGTGTGTGAGAGTGTTAGAGTGTGTCAGAGTGTGAGAGAGTGTTAGAGTGTGTGAGAGTGTGTGAGTGTGTGTGAGAGTGTGTGAGTGTGTGAGAGTGTGTGAGAGTGTGTGTGAGAGTGTGTGAGTGTGTGTGAGAGTGTGTGAGTGTGTGTGAGAGTGTGTGAGAGTGTGTGAGTATGTGGGTGTGTGAGTGTGTGTGAGTGTGTGTGAGAGTGTGTGTGAGAGTGTGTGAGAGTGTGTGAGTATGTGGGTGTGTGAGAGTGTGTGAGTATGTGGGTGTGAGGGTGTGTGAGAGTGTGTGAATGAGTGTGAATGAGAGAGTGTGTATGTGAGAGTGTGTGAGAGTGTGTATGTGAGAGTGTGTGAGAGTGTGTGAGTGTGTGTGAGAGTGTGTAAGTGTGTGTAAGTGTGTGTGAGAGTGTGTGAGAGTGTGTGAGTGTGTGTGAGAGTGTGTGTGAGAATGTGTGAGTGTGTGTGAGAGTGTGTGTGTGCATGAGTGTGTGTGTGAGAGTGTGTGAGTGTGTGTGAGTGTGTGTGAGAGTGTGAGTGTGTGTGAGTCTGTGAGTGTGTGTGAGTGTGTGTGAGAGTGTGTGAGTGTGTGTGAGAGTGTGTGAGAGTGTGAGAGAGTGTGAGAGTGTGTGAGTATGTGGGTGTGAGAGTGTGTGTATGAGTGTGAATGAGAGAGTGTGTGTGAGACTGTGTGAGGATGTGGGTGTGAGAGTGTGTGAGTATGTCGGTGTGAGAGTGTGTGAGTGTGTGAAAGAGTGTGAATGAGAGAGTGTGTGAGAATGTGTGAGTGTGTGAATGAGTGTGAGTGAGATTGTGTGTGAGAGAGTGTGTGTGAGAGTGTGTGAGAGTGTGTGAGTATGTGTGAGAGTGTGTGAATTTGTGTGAATGTGTGTGAGAGTGTGTGAATGTGTGTGAGAGTGTGTGAGTGTGTGTGAGAGTGTGTGAGAGTGTGTGAGTATGTGGCTGTGTGGGTGTGAGGGTGTGTGAGAGTGTGTGAATGAGTGTGAATGAGAGAGTGTGTATGTGAGAGTGTGTGAGAGTGTGTGAGTGTGTGTGAGAGTGTGTAAGTGTGTGTGAGAGTGTGTGAGTGTCTGTGAGTGTGTGTGAGAGTGTGTGAGAATGTGTGAGTGTGTGTGAGTGTGTGTGAGATTGTGTGAGAGTGTGTCAGTGTGTGGGTGTCTGGGTGTGAGAGTGTGTGTGAGTGTGTGTGAGAGTGTGCGTGTATGTGTGAGAGTGTGTGAGTGTGTGTGAGAGTGTGTGGGTGTGAGAGTGTGTGAGTGTGTGTGAGAGTGTGTGAGAGTGTGTGAGTTTGTGTGAATGAGTGTGAGTGAGAGAGTGTGTGTGAGAGTGTGTGTAAGAGTGTGTGAGTGTGTGTGAGAGTGTGTGAGTGTGTGTGAGAGTGTGTGAGTGTGTGTGAGAGTGTGTGAGAGTGTGTGAGTATGTGGGTGTGTGAGAGTGTGTGAGTATGTGGGTGTGAGGGTGTGTGAGAGTGTGTGAATGAGTGTGAATGAGAGAGTGTGTATGTGAGAGTGTGTGAGAGTGTGTGAGTGTGTGTGAGTGTGTGTGAGAGTGTGTGTGTGTGCATGAGTGTGTGAGTATGTGGGTGTGAGGGTGTGTGAGAGTGTGTGAATGAGAGAGTGTGTATGTGTGAGTGTGTGTAAGAGTGTGTGAGTGTGTGTGAGAGTGTGTGTGAGAGTGTGTGAGAGTGTGTGAGTATGTGGGTGTGAGAGTGTGTGAATGAGTGTGAATGAGAGAGTGTGTGTGAGACTGTGTGAGGATGTGGGTGTGAGAGTGTGTGAGTATGTCGGTGTGTGAGTGTGTGAAAGAGTGTGTGTGAATGAGTGTGAGTGAGAGTGCGTGTAAGGTTAGAGTGTGTGAGAGAGTGTGAGATCGTGTGAGAGTGTGAGAGAGTGTGAGAGTGTGTGAGTGTGTGTGAGAGTGTGTGAGAGAGTGTGTGAGTTTGTGGGTGTGAGTGTGTGTGAGAGTGTGTGTGTGCATGAGTGTGTGTGTGAGAGTGTGTGAGTGTGTGTGAGTGTGTGTGAGAGTGTGAGTGTGTGTGTGAGTCTGTGAAGTGTGTGTGAGTGTGTGTGAGAGTGTGTGAGTGTGTGTGAGAGTGTGTGAGAGTGTGAGAGAGTGTGAGAGTGTGTGAGTATGTGGGTGTGAGAGTGTGTGAATGAGTGTGAATGAGAGAGTGTGTGTGAGACTGTGTGAGGATGTGGGTGTGAGAGTGTGTGAGTATGTCGGTGTGAGAGTGTGTGAGTGTGTGAAAGAGTGTGAATGAGAGATGTGTTGAGAATGTGTGAGTGTGTGAATGAGTGTGAGTGAGATTGTGTGTGAGAGAGTGTGTGTGAGAGTGTGTGAGAGTGTGTGAGTATGTGTGAGAGTGTGTGAGTTTGTGTGAATGTGTGTGAGAGTGTGTGGAATGTGTGTGAGAGTGTGTGTGAGTGTGTGTGAGAGTGTGTGTGAGAATGTGTGAGTGTGTGAGAGTGTTGTGTGTGTGCATGAGTGTGTGAGTATGTGGGTGTGAGGGTGTGTGAGAGGTGTGTGAATGAGAGAGTGTGTATGTGAGAGTGTGTGAGTGTGTGTAAGAGTGTGTGAGTTTGTGTGAGAGTGTGAGTGTGTGTGAGTGTGTGTGAGTGTGTGTGAGAGTGTGTGTGAGAGTGTGTGAGTATGTGGGTGTGAGAGTGTGTGAATGAGTGTGAATGAGAGAGTGTGTGTTAGACTGTGTGAGGATGTGGGTGTGAGAGTGTGTGAGTATGTCGGTGTGAGAGTGTGTGAGTGTGTGAAAGAGTGTGAATGAGAGAGTGTGTGAGAATGTGTGAGTGTGTGTGAATGAGTGTGAGTGAGAGTGTGTGTAAGAGAGTGTGTGAGAGTGTTAGAGTGTGTGAGAGAGTGTGAGATCGTGTGAGAGTGTGAGAGAGTGTGAGAGTGTGTGTGAGAGTGTGTGAGAGTGTGTGAGTTTGTGGGTGTGAGTGTGTGAGTGTGTGAATGTGTGTGAGTGTGTGGAGAGTGTGTGAAGTGTGTGTGAGAGTGTGTGAAGTGTGTGAGAGTGTGAGAGAGTAAGAGAGTGTGTGAGAGTGTGTGAGAGTGTTTTGAGAGTGTTTGAGAGTGTGTGAGTATGTGGGTGTGAGAGTGTGTTAGAGTGTGTGAGTGAGTGTGAATGAGAGAGTGTGTGTGTGAGTGTGTGTGAGGAGTGTGTGTGAGAGTGTGTGAGAGTGTGTGAGTATGTGTGAGAGTGTGTGAGTGTGTGTGAGAGTGTGTGAGTGTGTTATTGTGTGTGAGTGTGTGTGAGAGTGTGTGAGTGTGCGTGAGATTGTTTGAGTGTGAGTGTTGTGTGAGAGTGTTAGAGTGTGTCAGAGTGTGAGAGAGTGTTAGAGTGTGTGAGAGTGTGTGAGTGTGTGTGAGAGTGTGTGAGTGTGTGAGAGTGTGTGAGAGTGTGTGTGAGAGTGTGTGAGTGTGTGTGAGAGTGTGTGAGTGTGTGTGAGAGTGTGTGAGAGTGTGGTGAGTATGTGGGTGTGTGAGTGTGTGTGAGTGTTGTGTGAGAGTGTGTGTGAGTGGTGTGTGAGAGTGTGTGAGTATGTGGGTGTGTGAGAGTGTGTGAGTATGTGGGTGTGAGGGTGTGTGAGAGTGTGTGAATGAGTGTGAATGAGAGAGTGTGTATGTGAGAGTGTGTGAGAGTGTGTATGTGAGAGTGTGTGAGAGTGTGTGAGTGTGTGTGAGAGTGTGTAAGTGTGTGTAAGTGTGTGTGAGAGTGTGTGAGAGTGTGTGAGTGTGGGTGAGAGTGTGTGTGAGAATGTGTGAGTGTGTGTGAGAGTGTGTGTGTGCATGAGTGTGTGTGTGAGAGTGTGTGAGTGTGTGTGAGTGTGTGTGAGAGTGTGAGTGTGTGTGAGTCTGTGAGTGTGTGTGAGTGTGTGTGAGAGTGTGTGAGTGTGTGTGGAGAGTGTGTGAGAGTGTGAGAGAGTGTGAGAGTGTGTGAGTATGTGGGTGTGTGAGAGTGTGTGTATGAGTGTGAATGAGAGAGTGTGTGTGAGACTGTGTGAGGATGTGGGTGTGAGAGTGTGTGAGTATGTCGGTGTGAGTGTGTGTGAGTGTGTGAAAGAGTCTGAATGAGAGAGTGTGTGAGAATGTGTGAGTGTGTGAATGAGTGTGAGTGAGATTGTGTGTGAGAGAGTGTGTGTGAGAGTGTGTGAGAGTGTGTGAGTATGTGTGAGAGTGTGTGAGTTTGTGTGAATGTGTGTGAGAGTGTGTGAATGTGTGTGAGAGTGTGTGAGTGTGTGTGAGAGTGTGTGAGAGTGTGTGAGTATGTGGCTGTGTGGGTGTGAGGGTGTGTGAGAGTGTGTGAATGAGTGTGAATGAGAGAGTGTGTATGTGAGAGTGTGTGAGAGTGTGTGAGTGTGTGTGAGAGTGTGTAAGTGTGTGTGAGAGTGTGTGAGTGTCTGTGAGTGTGTGTGAGAGTGTGTGAGAATGTGTGAGTGTGTGTGAGTGTGTGTGAGATTGTGTGAGAGTGTGTCAGTGTGTGGGTGTCTGGGTGTGAGAGTGTGTGTGAGTGTGTGTGAGAGTGTGCGTGTATGTGTGAGAGTGTGTGAGTGTGTGTGAGAGTGTGTGGGTGTGAGAGTGTGTGAGTGTGTGTGAGAGTGTGTGAGTTTGTGTGAATGAGTGTGAGTGAGAGAGTGTGTGTGAGAGTGTGTGTAAGAGTGTGTGAGTGTGTGTGAGAGTGTGTGAGTGTGTGTGAGAGTGTGTGAGTGTGTGTGAGAGTGTGTGAGAGTGTGTGAGTATGTGGGTGTGTGAGAGTGTGTGAGTATGTGGGTGTGAGGGTGTGTGAGAGTGTGTGAATGAGTGTGAATGAGAGAGTGTGTATGTGAGAGTGTGTGAGAGTGTGTGAGTGTGTGTGAGTGTGTGTGAGAGTGTGTGTGTGTGCATGAGTGTGTGAGTATGTGGGTGTGAGGGTGTGTGAGAGTGTGTGAATGAGAGAGTGTGTATGTGTGAGTGTGTGTAAGAGTGTGTGAGTGTGTGTGAGAGTGTGTGTGAGAGTGTGTGAGAGTGTGTGAGTATGTGGGTGTGAGAGTGTGTGAATGAGTGTGAATGAGAGAGTGTGTGTGAGACTGTGTGAGGATGTGGGTGTGAGAGTGTGTGAGTATGTCGGTGTGTGAGTGTGTGAAAGAGTGTGTGTGAATGAGTGTGAGTGAGAGTGTGTGTAAGAGAGTGTGTGAGAGTGTTAGAGTGTGTGAGAGAGTGTGAGATCGTGTGAGAGTGTGAGAGAGTGTGAGAGTGTGTGAGTGTGTGTGAGAGTGTGTGAGATTGTGTGAGTTTGTGGGTGTGAGTGTGTGAGATTGTGTGAGTGTGTGGGTGTGAGAGTGTGTGAGTGTGTGTGAGTGTGTGTGAGAGTGTGAGTATGTGGGTGTGAGGGTGTGTGAATGAGAAATTGTGTATGTGAGAGTGTGTGAGAGTGTGTGAGTGTGTGTGAGAGTGTGTGAGTGTGTGGGTGTGTGAGTGTGTGTGAGTGTGTGTGAATGAGTGAGTGAGAGAGTGTGAGTGAGAGTGTGTGATTGCGTGTGAAAGTGTGTGAATGTGTGTGAAAATTGTGTGAGTGTGTGTGAGATTGTGTGAGTATGTGTGAGTGTGTGTGAGAGTGTGTGAGAGTGTCTGAGTGTGTGTGAGAGTGTGTGAGAGTGTGTGAGTATGTGTGAGTGTGTGAGTGTGTGTGAATGCGTGTGAGAGTGTGTGAATGTGTGTGAGTGTGTGTGAGAGTGTGTGAAGTGTGTGAGAGTGTGAGAGAGTAAGAGAGTGTGTGAGAGTGTGTGAGAGTGTTTGAGAGTGTTTGAGAGTGTGTGAGTATGTGGGTGTGAGAGTGTGTTAGAGTGTGTGAGTGAGTGTGAATGAGAGAGTGTGTGTGTGAGTGTGTGTGAGAGTGTGTGTGAGAGTGTGTGAGAGTGTGTGAGTGTGTGTGAGAGTGTGTGAGTGTGCGTGAGATTGTTTGAGTGTGAGTGTGTGTGAGTGTGTTATTGTGTGTGAGTGTGTGTGAGAGTGTGTGAGTGTGCGTGAGATTGTTTGAGTGTGAGTGTGTGTGAGAGTGTTAGAGTGTGTCAGAGTGTGAGAGAGTGTTAGAGTGTGTGAGAGTGTGTGAGTGTGTGTGAGAGTGTGTGAGTGTGTGAGAGTGTGTGAGAGTGTGTGTGAGAGTGTTTGAGAGTGTGTGAGTGTCTGTGTGAGTGTGTGTGAGAGTGTGTGAGAGTGTGTAAGTGTGTGTGAGAGTGTGTGAGTGTGTGTGAGAGTGTGTGAGTGTGTGTGAGAATGTGTGAGTGTGTGTGAGAGTGTGTGAGTGTGTGTGAGAGTGTGTGAGAGTGTGTGCATGAGTGTGTGTGAGAGTGTGTGCGTGAGTGTGAGTGAGAGTGTGTGTGTGAGAGTGTGTGAGTGTGTGTGAGAGTGTGAGAGTGTGTGTGAGTGTGCGTGAGAGTGTGTGAGAGTGCGAGAGTGTGTGAGTATGTGGGTGTGAGAGTGTGTGAATGAGAGAGTGTGTGTGAGAGTGTGTGAGTATGTGGGTGTGAGAGTGTGTGAGTATGTGGGTGTGAGAGTATGTGAGTATGTGGGTGTGAGAGTGTGTGAGTATGTGGGTGTGAGAGTATGTGAGTATGTGGGTGTGAGAGTGTGTGAGTATGTGGGTGTGAGAGTGTGTGAGTGTGTGATAGAGTGTGAATGAGAGAGTGTGTGTTAGAGTGTGTGAGAGTGTGTGTGAGAATGTGTGAGTGTGTGTGAGCGTGAGAGTGTGTGAGTGTGTGTGAGTGTGTGTGAGAGTGTGTGAGTGTGTGTGAATGAGTGTGAGTGAGAGAGTGTGTGTAAGAGAGTGTGTGAGAGTGTTAGAGTGTGTGAGAGTGTGTGAGTGTGTGTGAGTGTGTGTGAGAGTGTGTGAGTGTGTGGGTGTGAGAGTGTGTGAGTGTGTGTGAATGAGTGTGAGTGAGAGAGTGTGTGTGTGAGAGTGTGTGAGCATGTGTAAGAGTGTGTGAGTGGGTGTGAGAGTGTGTGACTGTGTGTGAGTGTGTGTGAGATTGTGTGAGTGTGTGTGAGTATGTGTGAGAGTGTGTGTGAGTGTGTGTGAGAGAGAGATTGTGTGAGAGTGTGTGTGAGTGTGTGAGAGTGTGGGTGTGAGAGTGTGTGAGTGTGTGAATGAGTGTGAATGAGAGAGTGTGTGTGAGATTGTGTGAGTGTGTGAGAGAGTGTGTGAGTGTGTGTGAGAGTGTGTGAGTGTGTGTGCATGAGTGTGAGTGAAAGTGTGTGTGTGAGAGTGTGGGAGAATGTGTGAGTGTGTGTGAGAGTGTGTGAGTTTGTGAGAGTGTGTGTGAGTGTGTGTGAGAGTGTGTGAGTTTGTGTGAATGAGTGTGAGTGAAAGTGTGTGTGAGAGTGTGTGAGTGTGTGTGAGAGTGTGTGAGTGTGTGTGAGTGTGTGTGGGTGTGAGAGTGTGTGAGTGTGTGTGAGAGTGTGTGAGAGTGTGTGAGTTTGTGTGAATGAGTGTGAGTGAGAGAGTGTGTGTGAGAGTGTGTGTAAGAGTGTGTGAGTGTGTGTGAGAGTGTGTGAGTGTGTGTGAGAGTGTGTGAGTGTGTGTGAGAGTGTGTGAGTGTGTGCGAGTATGTGGGTGTGTGAGAATGTGTGAGTATGTGGGTGTGAGGGTGTGTGGTGAGAGTGTGTGAATGAGTGTGAATGAGAGAGTGTGTATGTGAGAGTGTGTGAGAGTGTGTGAGTGTGTGTGAGAGCGTGTGAGAGTGTGTAAGTGTGTGTAAGTGTGTGTGAGAGTGTGTGAGAGTGTGTGTGAGAATGTGTGAGTGTGTGTGAGAGTGTGTGTGTGTGCATGAGTGTGTGAGTATGTGGGTGTGAGGGTGTGTGAGAGTGTGTGAATGATTGTGAATGAGAGAGTGTGTATGTGAGAGTGTGTGAGAGTGTGTGAGTGTGTGTAAGAGTGTGTGAGTGTGTGTGAGTGTGTGTGAGAGTGTGAGTGTGTGTGTGAGTGTGTGTGAGAGTGTGAGTGAGAGTGTGTGAGAGTGTGAGAGGGTGTGAGAGTGTGTGAATGAGTGTGAATGAGAGAGTGTGTGTGAGACTGTGTGAGGATGTGGGTGTGAGAGTGTGTGAGGATGTGGGTGTGAGAGTGTGTGAGTATGTCGGTGTGAGAGTGTGAAAGAGTGTGAATGAGAGAGTGTGTGAGAATGTGTGAGTGTGTGTGAATGAGTGTGAGTGAGAGTGTGTGTAAGAGAGTGTGTGAGAGTGTTAGAGTGTGTGAGAGAGTGTGAGATCGTGTGAGAGTGTGAGAGAGTGTGAGAGTGTGTGTGAGAGTGTGTGAGAGTGTGTGAGTTTGTGGGTGTGAGTGTGTGAGATTGTGTGAGTGTGTGGGTGTGAGAGTGTGTGAGTGTGTGTGAGAGTGTGAGTATGTGGGTGTGAGGGTGTGTGAATGAGAAAGTGTGTATGTGAGAGTGTGTGAGATTGTGTGAGTGTGTGGGTGTGAGATTGTGTGAGTATGTGTGAGTGTGTGTGAGAGTGTGTGAGAGTGTCTGAGTGTGTGTGAGAGTGTGTGAGAGTGTGTGAGTATGTGTGAGTGTGTGAGTGTGTGTGAATGCGTGTGAGAGTGTGTGAATGTGTGTGAGTGTGTGTGAGATTGTGTGAAGTGTGTGAGAGTGTGAGAGTAAGAGAGTGTGTGAGAGTGCGTGAGAGTGTTTGAGAGTGTGTGAGAGTTTGTGAGTATGTGGGTGTGAGAGTGTGTTAGAGTGTGTGAGTGAGTGTGAATGAGAGAGTGTGTGTGTGAGTGTGTGTGAGAGTGTGTGAGTGTGTGAGTATGTGTGAGAGTGTGTGAGTGTGTGTGAGAGTGTGTGAGTGTGTTATTGTGTGTGAGTGTGTGTGAGAGTGTGCGTGTATGTGTGAGAGTGTGTGAGTGTGTGTGAGAGTGTGTGGGTGTGAGAGTGTGTGAGTGTGTGTGAGAGTGTGTGAGAGTGTGTGAGTTTGTGTGAATGAGTGTGAGTGAGAGAGTGTGTGTGAGAGTGTGTGTAAGAGTGTGTGAGTGTGTGTGAGAGTGTGTGAGTGTGTGTGAGAGTGTGTGAGTGTGTGTGAGAGTGTGTGAGAGTGTGTGAGTATGTGGGTGTGTGAGAGTGTGTGAGTATGTGGGGTGTGAGGGTGTGTGAGAGTGTGTGAATGAGTGTGAATGAGAGAGTGTGTATGTGAGAGTGTGTGAGAGTGTGTGAGTGTGTGTGAGTGTGTGTGAGAGTGTGTGTGTGTGCATGAGTGTGTGAGTATGTGGGTGTGAGGGTGTGTGAGAGTGTGTGAATGAGAGAGTGTGTATGTGTGAGTGTGTGTAAGAGTGTGTGAGTGTGTGTGAGAGTGTGTGTGAGAGTGTGTGAGAGTGTGTGAGTATGTGGGTGTGAGAGTGTGTGAATGAGTGTGAATGAGAGAGTGTGTGTGAGACTGTGTGAGGATGTGGGTGTGAGAGTGTGTGAGTATGTCGGTGTGTGAGTGTGTGAAAGAGTGTGTGTGAATGAGTGTGAGTGAGAGTGTGTGTAAGAGAGTGTGTGAGAGTGTTAGAGTGTGTGAGAGAGTGTGAGATCGTGTGAGAGTGTGAGAGAGTGTGAGAGTGTGTGAGTGTGTGTGAGAGTGTGTGAGAGTGTGTGAGTTTGTGGGTGTGAGTGTGTGTGAGAGTGTGTGTGTGCATGAGTGTGTGTGTGAGAGTGTGTGAGTGTGTGTGAGTGTGTGTGAGAGTGTGAGTGTGTGTGAGTCTGTGAGTGTGTGTGAGTGTGTGTGAGAGTGTGTGAGTGTGTGTGAGAGTGTGTGAGAGTGTGAGAGAGTGTGAGAGTGTGTGAGTATGTGGGTGTGAGAGTGTGTGAATGAGTGTGAATGAGAGAGTGTGTGTGAGACTGTGTGAGGATGTGGGTGTGAGAGTGTGTGAGTATGTCGGTGTGAGAGTGTGTGAGTGTGTGAAAGAGTGTGAATGAGAGAGTGTGTGAGAATGTGTGAGTGTGTGAATGAGTGTGAGTGAGATTGTGTGTGAGAGAGTGTGTGTGAGAGTGTGTGAGAGTGTGTGAGTATGTGTGAGAGTGTGTGAGTTTTGTGAATGTGTGTGAGAGTGTGTGAATGTGTGTGAGAGTGTGTGTGAGTGTGTGTGAGAGTGTGTGTGAGAATGTGTGAGTGTGTGAGAGTGTGTGTGTGTGCATGAGTGTGTGAGTATGTGGGTGTGAGGGTGTGTGAGAGTGTGTGAATGAGAGAGTGTGTATGTGAGAGTGTGTGAGTGTGTGTAAGAGTGTGTGAGTTTGTGTGAGAGTGTGAGTGTGTGTGAGTGTGTGTGAGTGTGTGTGAGAGTGTGTGTGAGAGTGTGTGAGTATGTGGGTGTGAGAGTGTGTGAATGAGTGTGAATGAGAGAGTGTGTGTGAGGATGTGGGTGTGAGAGTGTGTGAGTATGTCGGTGTGAGAGTGTGTGAGTGTGTGAAAGAGTGTGAATGAGAGAGTGTGTGAGAATGTGTGAGTGTGTGTGAATGAGTGTGAGTGAGAGTGTGTGTAAGAGAGTGTGTGAGAGTGTTAGAGTGTGTGAGAGAGTGTGAGATCGTGTGAGAGTGTGAGAGAGTGTGAGAGTGTGTGTGAGAGTGTGTGAGAGTGTGTGAGTTTGTGGGTGTGAGTGTGTGAGTGTGTGAATGTGTGTGAGTGTGTGTGAGAGTGTGTGAAGTGTGTGTGAGAGTGTGTGAAGTGTGTGAGAGTGTGAGAGAGTAAGAGAGTGTGTGAGAGTGTGTGAGAGTGTTTGAGAGTGTTTGAGAGTGTGTGAGTATGTGGGTGTGAGAGTGTGTTAGAGTGTGTGAGTGAGTGTGAATGAGAGAGTGTGTGTGTGAGTGTGTGTGAGAGTGTGTGTGAGAGTGTGTGAGAGTGTGTGAGTATGTGTGAGAGTGTGTGAGTGTGTGTGAGAGTGTGTGAGTGTGTTATTGTGTGTGAGTGTGTGTGAGAGTGTGTGAGTGTGCGTGAGATTGTTTGAGTGTGAGTGTGTGTGAGAGTGTTAGAGTGTGTCAGAGTGTGAGAGAGTGTTAGAGTGTGTGAGAGTGTGTGAGTGTGTGTGAGAGTGTGTGAGTGTGTGAGAGTGTGTGAGAGTGTGTGTGAGAGTGTGTGAGTGTGTGTGAGAGTGTGTGAGTGTGTGTGAGAGTGTGTGAGAGTGTGTGAGTATGTGGGTGTGTGAGTGTGTGTGAGTGTGTGAGAGTGTGTGTGAGAGTGTGTGAGAGTGTGTGAGTATGTGGGTGTGTGAGAGTGTGTGAGTATGTGGGTGTGAGGGTGTGTGAGAGTGTGTGAATGAGTGTGAATGAGAGAGTGTGTATGTGAGAGTGTGTGAGAGTGTGTATGTGAGAGTGTGTGAGAGTGTGTGAGTGTGTGTGAGAGTGTGTAAGTGTGTGTAAGTGTGTGTGAGAGTGTGTGAGAGTGTGTGAGTGTGTGTGAGAGTGTGTGTGAGAATGTGTGAGTGTGTGTGAGAGTGTGTGTGTGCATGAGTGTGTGTGTGAGAGTGTGTGAGTGTGTGTGAGTGTGTGTGAGAGTGTGAGTGTGTGTGAGTCTGTGAGTGTGTGTGAGTGTGTGTGAGAGTGTGTGAGTGTGTGTGAGAGTGTGTGAGAGTGTGAGAGAGTGTGAGAGTGTGTGAGTATGTGGGTGTGAGAGTGTGTGTATGAGTGTGAATGAGAGAGTGTGTGTGAGACTGTGTGAGGATGTGGGTGTGAGATTGTGTGAGTATGTCGGTGTGAGAGTGTGTGAGTGTGTGAAAGAGTGTGAATGAGAGAGTGTGTGAGAATGTGTGAGTGTGTGAATGAGTGTGAGTGAGATTGTGTGTGAGAGAGTGTGTGTGAGAGTGTGTGAGAGTGTGTGAGTATGTGTGAGAGTGTGTGAGTTTGTGTGAATGTGTGTGAGAGTGTGTGAATGTGTGTGAGAGTGTGTGAGTGTGTGTGAGAGTGTGTGAGAGTGTGTGAGTATGTGGCTGTGTGGGTGTGAGGGTGTGTGAGAGTGTGTGAATGAGTGTGAATGAGAGAGTGTGTATGTGAGAGTGTGTGAGAGTGTGTGAGTGTGTGTGAGAGTGTGTAAGTGTGTGTGAGAGTGTGTGAGTGTCTGTGAGTGTGTGTGAGAGTGTGTGAGAATGTGTGAGTGTGTGTGAGTGTGTGTGAGATTGTGTGAGAGTGTGTCAGTGTGTGGGTGTCTGGGTGTGAGAGTGTGTGTGAGTGTGTGTGAGAGTGTGCGTGTATGTGTGAGAGTGTGTGAGTGTGTGTGAGAGTGTGTGGGTGTGAGAGTGTGTGAGTGTGTGTGAGAGTGTGTGAGAGTGTGTGAGTTTGTGTGAATGAGTGTGAGTGAGAGAGTGTGTGTGAGAGTGTGTGTAAGAGTGTGTGAGTGTGTGTGAGAGTGTGTGAGTGTGTGTGAGAGTGTGTGAGTGTGTGTGAGAGTGTGTGAGAGTGTGTGAGTATGTGGGTGTGTGAGAGTGTGTGAGTATGTGGGTGTGAGGGTGTGTGAGAGTGTGTGAATGAGTGTGAATGAGAGAGTGTGTATGTGAGAGTGTGTGAGAGTGTGTGAGTGTGTGTGAGTGTGTGTGAGAGTGTGTGTGTGTGCATGAGTGTGTGAGTATGTGGGTGTGAGGGTGTGTGAGAGTGTGTGAATGAGAGAGTGTGTATGTGTGAGTGTGTGTAAGAGTGTGTGAGTGTGTGTGAGAGTGTGTGTGAGAGTGTGTGAGAGTGTGTGAGTATGTGGGTGTGAGAGTGTGTGAATGAGTGTGAATGAGAGAGTGTGTGTGAGACTGTGTGAGGATGTGGGTGTGAGAGTGTGTGAGTATGTCGGTGTGTGAGTGTGTGAAAGAGTGTGTGTGAATGAGTGTGAGTGAGAGTGTGTGTAAGAGAGTGTGTGAGAGTGTTAGAGTGTGTGAGAGAGTGTGAGATCGTGTGAGAGTGTGAGAGAGTGTGAGAGTGTGTGAGTGTGTGTGAGAGTGTGTGAGAGTGTGTGAGTTTGTGGGTGTGAGTGTGTGAGATTGTGTGAGTGTGTGGGTGTGAGAGTGTGTGAGTGTGTGTGAGTGTGTGTGAGAGTGTGAGTATGTGGGTGTGAGGGTGTGTGAATGAGAAAGTGTGTATGTGAGAGTGTGTGAGAGTGTGTGAGTGTGTGTGAGAGTGTGTGAGTGTGTGGGTGTGTGAGTGTGTGTGAGTGTGTGTGAATGAGTGAGTGAGAGAGTGTGAGTGAGAGTGTGTGATTGCGTGTGAAAGTGTGTGAATGTGTGTGAAAATGTGTGAGTGTGTGTGAGATTGTGTGAGTATGTGTGAGTGTGTGTGAGAGTGTGTGAGAGTGTCTGAGTGTGTGTGAGAGTGTGTGAGAGTGTGTGAGTATGTGTGAGTGTGTGAGTGTGTGTGAATGCGTGTGAGAGTGTGTGAATGTGTGTGAGTGTGTGTGAGAGTGTGTGAAGTGTGTGAGAGTGTGAGAGAGTAAGAGAGTGTGTGAGAGTGTGTGAGAGTGTTTGAGAGTGTTTGAGAGTGTGTGAGTATGTGGGTGTGAGAGTGTGTTAGAGTGTGTGAGTGAGTGTGAATGAGAGAGTGTGTGTGTGAGTGTGTGTGAGAGTGTGTGTGAGAGTGTGTGAGAGAGTGTGAGTGTGTGTGAGAGTGTGTGAGTGTGCGTGAGATTGTTTGAGTGTGAGTGTGTGTGAGTGTGTTATTGTGTGTGAGTGTGTGTGAGAGTGTGTGAGTGTGCGTGAGATTGTTTGAGTGTGAGTGTGTGTGAGAGTGTTAGAGTGTGTCAGAGTGTGAGAGAGTGTTAGAGTGTGTGAGAGTGTGTGAGTGTGTGTGAGAGTGTGTGAGTGTGTGAGAGTGTGTGAGAGTGTGTGTGAGAGTGTTTGAGAGTGTGTGAGTGTCTGTGTGAGTGTGTGTGAGAGTGTGTGAGAGTGTGTAAGTGTGTGTGAGAGTGTGTGAGTGTGTGTGAGAGTGTGTGAGTGTGTGTGAGAATGTGTGAGTGTGTGTGAGAGTGTGTGAGTGTGTGTGAGAGTGTGTGAGAGTGTGTGCATGAGTGTGTGTGAGAGTGTGTGCGTGAGTGTGAGTGAGAGTGTGTGTGTGAGAGTGTGTGAGTGTGTGTGAGAGTGTGAGAGTGTGTGTGAGTGTGCGTGAGAGTGTGTGAGAGTGCGAGAGTGTGTGAGTATGTGGGTGTGAGAGTGTGTGAATGAGAGAGTGTGTGTGAGAGTGTGTGAGTATGTGGGTGTGAGAGTGTGTGAGTATGTGGGTGTGAGAGTATGTGAGTATGTGGGTGTGAGAGTGTGTGAGTATGTGGGTGTGAGAGTGTGTGAGTGTGTGATAGAGTGTGAATGAGAGAGTGTGTGTTAGAGTGTGTGAGAGTGTGTGTGAGAATGTGTGAGTGTGTGTGAGCGTGAGAGTGTGTGAGTGTGTGTGAGTGTGTGTGAGAGTGTGTGAGTGTGTGTGAATGAGTGTGAGTGAGAGAGTGTGTGTAAGAGAGTGTGTGAGAGTGTTAGAGTGTGTGAGAGTGTGTGAGATCGTGTGAGAGTGTGAGAGTGTGTGAGAGTGTGTGAGTGTGTGTGAGTGTGTGTGAGAGTGTGTGAGTGTGTGGGTGTGAGAGTGTGTGAGTGTGTGTGAATGAGTGTGAGTGAGAGAGTGTGTGTGTGAGAGTGTGTGAGCATGTGTAAGAGTGTGTGAGTGGGTGTGAGAGTGTGTGACTGTGTGTGAGTGTGTGTGAGATTGTGTGAGTGTGTGTGAGTATGTGTGAGAGTGTGTGTGAGTGTGTGTGAGAGAGAGATTGTGTGAGAGTGTGTGTGAGTGTGTGAGAGTGTGGGTGTGAGAGTGTGTGAGTGTGTGAATGAGTGTGAATGAGAGAGTGTGTGTGAGATTGTGTGAGTGTGTGAGAGAGTGTGTGAGTGTGTGTGAGAGTGTGTGAGTGTGTGTGCATGAGTGTGAGTGAAAGTGTGTGTGTGAGAGTGTGGGAGAATGTGTGAGTGTGTGTGAGAGTGTGTGAGTTTGTGAGAGTGTGTGTGAGTGTGTGTGAGAGTGTGTGAGTTTGTGTGAATGAGTGTGAGTGAAAGTGTGTGTGTGAGAGTGTGTGAGTGTGTGTGAGAGTGTGTGAGTGTGTGTGAGTGTGTGTGGGTGTGAGAGTGTGTGAGTGTGTGTGAGAGTGTGTGAGAGTGTGTGAGTTTGTGTGAATGAGTGTGAGTCAGAGAGTGTGTGTGAGAGTGTGTGTAAGAGTGTGTGAGTGTGTGTGAGAGTGTGTGAGTGTGTGTGAGAGTGTGTGAGTGTGTGTGAGAGTGTGTGAGTGTGTGCGAGTATGTGGGTGTGTGAGAATGTGTGAGTATGTGGGTGTGAGGGTGTGTGGTGAGAGTGTGTGAATGAGTGTGAATGAGAGAGTGTGTATGTGAGAGTGTGTGAGAGTGTGTGAGTGTGTGTGAGAGCGTGTGAGAGTGTGTAAGTGTGTGTAAGTGTGTGTGAGAGTGTGTGAGAGTGTGTGTGAGAATGTGTGAGTGTGTGTGAGAGTGTGTGTGTGTGCATGAGTGTGTGAGTATGTGGGTGTGAGGGTGTGTGAGAGTGTGTGAATGATTGTGAATGAGAGAGTGTGTATGTGAGAGTGTGTGAGAGTGTGTGAGTGTGTGTAAGAGTGTGTGAGTGTGTGTGAGTGTGTGTGAGAGTGTGAGTGTGTGTGTGAGTGTGTGTGAGTGTGTGTGAGAGTGTGTGTGAGAGTGTGTGAGAGTGTGAGAGGGTGTGAGAGTGTGTGAATGAGTGTGAATGAGAGAGTGTGTGTGAGACTGTGTGAGGATGTGGGTGTGAGAGTGTGTGAGGATGTGGGTGTGAGAGTGTGTGAGTATGTCGGTGTGAGAGTGTGAAAGAGTGTGAATGAGAGAGTGTGTGAGAATGTGTGAGTGTGTGTGAATGAGTGTGAGTGAGAGTGTGTGTAAGAGAGTGTGTGAGAGTGTTAGAGTGTGTGAGAGAGTGTGAGATCGTGTGAGAGTGTGAGAGAGTGTGAGAGTGTGTGTGAGAGTGTGTGAGAGTGTGTGAGTTTGTGGGTGTGAGTGTGTGAGATTGTGTGAGTGTGTGGGTGTGAGAGTGTGTGAGTGTGTGTGAGAGTGTGAGTATGTGGGTGTGAGGGTGTGTGAATGAGAAAGTGTGTATGTGAGAGTGTGTGAGATTGTGTGAGTGTGTGGGTGTGAGATTGTGTGAGTATGTGTGAGTGTGTGTGAGAGTGTGTGAGAGTGTCTGAGTGTGTGTGAGAGTGTGTGAGAGTGTGTGAGTATGTGTGAGTGTGTGAGTGTGTGTGAATGCGTGTGAGAGTGTGTGAATGTGTGTGAGTGTGTGTGAGATTGTGTGAAGTGTGTGAGAGTGTGAGAGTAAGAGAGTGTGTGAGAGTGCGTGAGAGTGTTTGAGAGTGTGTGAGAGTTTGTGAGTATGTGGGTGTGAGAGTGTGTTAGAGTGTGTGAGTGAGTGTGAATGAGAGAGTGTGTGTGTGAGTGTGTGTGAGAGTGTGTGAGTGTGTGAGTATGTGTGAGAGTGTGTGAGTGTGTGTGAGAGTGTGTGAGTGTGTTATTGTGTGTGAGTGTGTGTGAGAGTGTGTGAGTGTGCGTGAGATTGTTTGAGTGTGAGTGTGTGTGAGAGTGTTAGAGTGTGTCAGAGTGTGAGAGAGTGTTAGAGTGTGTGAGAGTGTGTGAGTGTGTGTGAGAGTGTGTGAGTGTGTGAGAGTGTGTGAGAGTGTGTGAGAGTGTGTGAGAGTGTTTGAGAGTGTGTGAGAGTGTGTGAGTGTCTGTGTGAGTGTGTGTGAGAGTGTGTGAGAGTGTGTAAGTGTGTGTGAGAGTGTGTGAGTGTGTGTGAGAGTGTGTGAGTGTGTGTGAGAATGTGTGAGTGTGTGTGAGAGTGTGTGAGTGTGTGTGAGAGTGTGTGAGAGTGTGTGAGTGTGCATGAGTGTGAGTGAGAGTGTGTGTGTGAGAGTGTGTGAGTGTGTGTGAGAGTGTGAGTGTGTGTGAGAGTGTGTGAGTGTGTGTGAGTGTGTGTGAGAGTGTGTGAGAGTGCGAGAGTGTGTGAGTATGTGGGTGTGAGAGTGTGTGAATGAGAGAGTGTGTGTGAGAGTGTGTGAGTATGTGGGTGTGAGAGTGTGTGAGTATGTGGGTGTGAGAGTGTGTGAGTGTGTGATAGAGTGTGAATGAGAGAGTGTGTGTTAGAGTGTGTGAGAGTGTGTGTGAGAATGTGTGAGTGTGTGTGAGCGTGAGAGTGTGTGTGTGTGTGAGTGTGTGTGAGAGTGTGTGAGTGTGTGTGAATGAGTGTGAGTGAGAGAGTGTGTGTAAGAGAGTGTGTGAGAGTGTTAGAGTGTGTGAGAGTGTGTGAGATCGTGTGAGAGTGTGAGAGTGTGTGAGTGTGTGTGAGAGTGTGTGAGTGTGTGGGTGTGAGAGTGTGTGAGTGTGTGTGAATGAGTGTGAGTGAGAGAGTGTGTGTGTGAGAGTGTGTGAGCATGTGTAAGAGTGTGTGAGTGGGTGTGAGAGTGTGTGACTGTGTGTGAGTGTGTGTGAGAGTGTGTGAGTGTGTGTGAGTATGTGTGAGAGTGTGTGTGAGTGTGTGTGAGAGAGAGATTGTGTGAGAGTGTGTGTGAGTGTGTGAGAGTGTGGGTGTGAGAGTGTGTGAGAGTGTGTGAGTGTGTGAATGAGTGTGAATGAGAGAGTGTGTGTGAGATTGTGTGAGTGTGTTAGAGAGTGTGTGAGAGTGTGTGAATGTGTGTGAGAGTGTGTGAGAGTGTGTGTGAGAGTGTGTGTGAGAATGTGTGAGAGAGTGTGTGAGTGTGTGAGAGTGTGTGAGAGTGTGTGAGAGTGTGTGAGAGTGTGTGAGTGTGTGTGAGAGTGTGAGAGAGTATGAGTGTGTTATTGTGTGTGAGTGTGTGTGTGTGAGTGTGTGTGAGAGAGTGTGAGTGTGTGTGAGTGTGTGTGAGAGTGTGTGAGTGTGTGTGAGAGTGTGAGAGTGTGTGAGTGTGTGTGAGAGTGTGTGAGTATGTGTGAGAGTGTGTTTGAGAGAGAGATTGTGTGAGAGTGTGTGAGTGTGTGTGAGTGTGTGTGAGAGTGTGAGTGTGTGTGAGAGTGTGTGAGTGTGTGTGAGAGTGTGTGAGTGTGTGTGAGAGTGTGTGAGTGTGTGTGAGAATGTGTGAGTGTGTGTGAGAGTGTGTGTGAGTGTGTGTGAGAGTGTGTGAGTGTGTGTGAGTGTGTGTGAGTGTGTGTGAGTGTGTGTGCATGAGTGTGAGTGAAAGTGTGTGTGTGAGAGTGTGTGAGTGTGTGTGAGAGTGTGAGTGTGTGTGTGTGAGAGTGTGTGAGTGTGTGAGAGTGTGTGAGTATGTGGGTGTGAGACTGTGTGAATGAGTGTGAATGAGAGAGTGTGTGTGTGAGAGTGTGTGAGTGTGTAAATGAGTGTGAATGAGAGATTGTGTGTTAGATTGTGTGAGTGTGTGTAAGAGTGAGAGTGTGTGAGAGTGTGTGAGTGTGTGTAAGAGTGAGAGTGTGTGAGAGTGTGTGTGAGAGTGTGTGAGTGTGTGTGAGAGTGCGAGTGTGTGTGAATGAGTGTGTGTGAATGAGTGTGAGTGTGTGTGAGTGTGTGCGAGAGTGTGTGAGAGTGTGTGAGTATGTGGGTGTGAGTGTGTGAGAGTGTGTGAGTGTGTGTGAGTGTGTGTGAATGAGTGTGAGTGAGAGAGTGCGTGTGAGAGTGTGTCAGCGTGTGTAAGAGTGTGTGAGTGTGTGTGAGTGTGTGTGAGTGTGTGTGAGTATGTGGGTGTTAGGGTGTGTGAATGAGAAAGTGTGTATGTGAGAGTGTGTGTGAGAGTGTGTGAGTGTGTGTGAGTGTGTGGGTGTGTGAGTGTGTGGGTGTGTGAGTGTGTGTGAGAGTGTTTGAGAGTGTGTGAGAGTGTGTGAGAGAGTGTGTCAGTGTGTGAGAGTGTGTGAATGAGTGTGAATGAGAGAGTGTGTGTGTGAGTGTTTGTGAGAGTGTGTGAGAGTGTGTGAGAGAGTGTGTGAGAGTGCGTTATTGTGTGTGAGTGTGTGTGAGAGTGTGTGAGAGTGTGAGAGTGTGTGAGTGTGTGTGAGAGTGTGTGAGTATGTGTGAGAGTGTGTGTGAGTGTGTGAGTGTGTGAATGAGTGTGAATGAGAGAGTGTGTGTGAGAGTGTGTGAGTGTGTGAGAGAGTGTGTGAGTGTGTGTGAGTGTGTGTGAGAGTGTGTGAGAGTGTGTGAGTGTGTGAATGAGTGTGAATGAGAGAGTGTGTGTGAGAGTGTGTGAGTGTGTGAGAGAGTGTGTGAGTGTGTGTGAGTGTGAGAGTGTGTGAGTGTGTGTGAGAGTGTGTGAGTGTGTGAGAGTGTGTGAGTGTGTGTGAGTGTGTGTGTGAGTGTGTGTGAGCGTGTGTGAGAGTGTGTGAGTATGTGGGTGTGAGGGTGTGTGAATGAGAGAGTGTATGAGTGTGAGTGAGAGATTGTGTGTGTGAGAGTGTGTGAGTGTGTGTGAAAGTGTGTGAGTGTGTGTGAGAGTGTGTGAGTGTGTGTGAGAGTGTGTGAGATTGTGTAAGAGTGTGTGAGTGTGTGTGAGAGTGTGAGAGTGTGTGAGAGTGTGTGAGAATGTGTGAGTGTGTGTGAGTGTGTGTGAGAGTGTGTGAGTGTGTGTGAATGAGTGTGAGTGAGAGAGTGTGTGAGTGTGTGTGAGAGTGTGTGAGTGTGTGAGAGTGTGTGTGAGTGTGTGTGAGAGTGTGTGATAGTGTGTGTGATAGTGTGTGAGTGTGTATGTTAGAGTGTGAGAGTGTGTGAGAGAGTGTGTGTGAGAGTGTGAGAGTGTGTGAGTGTGTGTGAGTATGTGTGAGAGTATGTGAGTGTGTGTGAATGTGTGTGAGAGTGTGTGAATGTGTGTGAGAGTGTGTGGGTATGTGGCTGTGAGAGTGTGTTAGATTGTGTGAATGAGAGAGTGGGTGTGTGAGTGTGTGTGAGTGTGTGTGTGAGAATGTGTGAGAGAGTGTGTGAGTGTGTGAGAGTGTGTGAGAGTGTGTGAGTGTGCGTGAGAGTGTGTGAGTGTGTGTGAGAGTGTGAGAGAGTGTGAGTGTGTTATTGTGTGTGAGTGTGTGTGAGAGAGTGTGAGTGTGTGTGAGTGTGTGTGAGAGTGTGTGAGTGTGTGTGAGAGTGTGTGAGTGTGTGTGAGAGTGTGTGAGTATGTGTGAGAGTGTGTGTGAGAGAAAGATTGTGTGAGAGTGTGTGAGTGTGTGTGAGAGTGTGTGAGTGTGTGTGAGAGTGTGTGAGTGTGTGTGAGAGTGTGTGAGTGTGTGTGAGAGTGTGTGAGAATGTGTGAGTGTGTGTGAGAGTGTGTGTGAGTGTGTGTGAGAGTGTGTGAGTGTGTGTGAGTGTGTGTGAGAGTGTGTGAGTGTGTGTGCATGAGTGTGAGTGAAAGTGTGTGTGTGAGAGTGTGTGAGTGTGTGTGAGAATGTGAGTGTGTGTGTGTGAGAGTGTGTGAGAGTGTGAGTGTGTGAGAGTGTGTGAGTATGTGGGTGTCAGAGTGTGTGAATGTGTGAATGAGAGAGTGTGTGTGTGAGTATGTGGGTGTGAGAGTGTGTGAGTGTGTAAATGAGTGTGAATGAGAGAGTGTGTGTTAGAGTGTGTGAGTGTGTGTAAGAGTGAGAGTGTGTGAGAGTGTGTGTGAGAGTGTGTGAGTGTGTGTGAGAGTGCGAGTGTGTGTGAATGAGTGTGAGTGAGAGAGTGTGTGTGAGAGTGTGTGAGAGTGTTAGAGTGTGTGAGATCATGTGAGATCGTGTGAGAGTGTGTGAGTGTGTGCGAGAGTGTGTGAGAGTGTGTGAGTATGTGTGTGTGTGTGTGTGGGTGTGAGAGTGTGTGAGTGTGTGTGAGTGTGTGTGAATGAGTGTGAGTGAGAGAGTGTGTGTGAGAGTGTGTGAGCGTGTGTAAGAGTGTGTGAGTGTGTGTGAGTATGTGGGTGTTAGGGTGTGTGAATGAGAAAGTGTGTATGTGAGAGTGTGTGTGAGTGTGTGGGTTTGTGAGTGTGTGTGAGAGTGTGTGAGAGTGTGTGAGTATGTGTGAGAGAGTGTGTCAGTGTGTGAGAGTGTGTTAGAGTGTGTGAATGCGTGTGAATGAGAGGGTGTGTGTGTGAGTGTTTGTGAGAGTGTGTGAGAGTGTGTGAGAGAGTGTGTGAGAGTGTGTGAGAATGTGTGAGAGTGTGTGAGTGTGCGTGAGAGTGTGTGAGTGTGTGTGAGAGTGTGAGAGAGTGTGAGTGCGTTATTGTGTGTGAGTGTGTGTGAGAGTGTGTGAGTGTGTGTGAGTGTGTGTGAGTGTGTGTGAGAGTGTGTGAGAGTGTGTGAGTGTGTGTGAGAGTGTGTCAGTATGTGTGAGAGTGTGTGTGAGTGTGTGTGAGAGAAAGAGTGTGTGAGTGTGTGTGAGAGAAAGAGTGTGTGAGAGTGTGTGAGTGTGTGTGAGAGTGTGTGAATGAGAGAGTGTGTGTGAGAGTGTGTGAGAGAGTGTGTGAGTGTGTGTGAGAGTGTGTGAGTGTGTGTGAGAGTGTGTGAGTGTGTGAGAGTGTGTGAGTGTGTGTGTGAGTGTGTGTGAGCGTGTGTGAGAGTGTGTGAGTATGTGGGTGTGAGGGTGTGTGAAAGTGTGTGAGTGTGTGTGAGAGTGTGTGAATGAGTGTGAATGAGAGAGTGTGTATGTGAGAGTGTGTGAGAGTGTGTGAGTGTGTGTGAGAGTGTGTAAGTGTGTGTGAGAGTGTGTGAGTGTCTGTGAGTGTGTGTGAGAGTGTGTGAGTGTGTGTGAGAATGTGTGAGTGTGTGTGAGTGTGTGTGAGATTGTGTGAGAGTGTGTCAGTGTGTGGGTGTCTGGGTGTGAGAGTGTGTGTGAGTGTGTGAGTGTGTGTGAGAGTGTGCGTGTATGTGTGAGAGTGTGTGAGTGTGTGTGACAGTGTGTGGGTGTGAGAGTGTGTGAGTGTGTGTGAGAGTGTGTGAGTTTGTGTGAATGAGTGTGAGTGAGAGAGTGTGTGTGAGAGTGTGTGTAAGAGTGTGTGAGTGTGTGTGAGAGTGTGTGAGTGTGTGTGAGAGTGTCTGAGAGTGTGTGAGTATGTGGGTGTGTGAGGGTGTGTGAGAGTGTGTGAATGAGTGTGAATGAGAGAGTGTGTATGTGAGAGTGTGTGAGAGTGTGTATGTGAGAGTGTGTGAGAGTGTGTGAGTGTGTGTGAGAGTGTGTAAGTGTGTGTAAGTGTGTGTGAGAGTGTGTGAGAGTGTGTGAGTGTGTGTGAGAGTGTGTGTGAGAATGTGTGAGTGTGTGTGAGAGTGTGTGTGTGCATGAGTGTGTGTGTGAGAGTGTGTGAGTGTGTGTGAGAGTGTGAGTGTGTGTGAGTCTGTGAGTGTGTGTGAGTGTGTGTGAGAGTGTGTGAGTGTGTGTGAGAGTGTGTGAGAGTGTGAGAGAGTGTGAGAGTGTGTGAGTATGTGGGTGTGAGTGTGTGTGAGAGTGTGTGAGTGTGTGAGAGTGTGTGAGAGTGTGAGAGAGTGTGAGAGTGTGTGAGTATGTGGGTGTGAGAGTGTGTGAATGAGTGTGAATGAGAGAGTGTGTGTGAGACTGTGTGAGGATGTGGGTGTGAGAGTGTGTGAGTATGTCGGTGTGAGAGTGTGTGAGTGTGTGAAAGAGTGTGAATGAGAGAGTGTGTGAGTGTGTGAATGAGTGTGAGTGAGATTGTGTGTGAGAGAGTGTGTGTGAGAGTGTGTGAGAGTGTGTGAGTATGTGTGAGAGTGTGTGAGTTTGTGTGAATGTGTGTGAGAGTGTGTGAATGTGTGTGAGAGTGTGTGAGTGTATGTGAGAGTGTGTGAGAGTGTGTGAGTGTGTGTGAGAGTGTGTGAGAGTGTGTAAGTGTGTGTGAGAGTGTGTGTGAGTGTGTGTGAGAGTGTGTGTGAGAATGTGTGAGTGTGTGAGAGTGTGTGTGTGTGCATGAGTGTGTGAGTATGTGGGTGTGAGGGTGTGTGAGAGTGTGTGAATGAGAGAGTGTGTATGTGAGAGTGTGTGAGTGTGTGTAAGAGTGTGTGAGTTTGTGTGAGAGTGTGAGTGTGTGTGAGTGTGTGTGAGTGTGTGTGAGAGTGTGTGTGAGAGTGTGTGAGTATGTGGGTGTGAGAGTGTGTGAATGAGTGTGAATGAGAGAGTGTGTGTGAGACTGTGTGAGGATGTGGGTGTGAGAGTGTGTGAGTATGTCGGTGTGAGAGTGTGTGAGTGTGTAAAAGAGTGTGAATGAGAGAGTGTGTGAGAATGTGTGAGTGTGTGTGAATGAGTGTGAGTGAGAGTGTGTGTAAGAGAGTGTGTGAGAGTGTTAGAGTGTGTGAGAGAGTGTGAGATCGTGTGAGAGTGTGAGAGAGTGTGAGAGTGTGTGTGAGAGTGTGTGAGAGTGTGTGAGTTTGTGGGTGTGAGTGTGTGAGTGTGTGAATGTGTGTGAGTGTGTGTGAGAGTGTGTGAAGTGTGTGAGAGTGTGAGAGGGTAAGAGAGTGTGTGAGAGTGTGTGAGAGTGTTTGAGAGTGTTTGAGAGTGTGTGAGTATGTGGGTGTGAGAGTGTGTTAGAGTGTGTGAGTGAGTGATAATGAGAGAGTGTGTGTGTGAGTGTGTGTGAGAGTGTGTGTGAGAGTGTGTGAGAGTGTGTGAGTATGTGTGAGAGTGTGTGAGTGTGTGTGAGAGTGTGTGAGTGTGTTATTGTGTGTGAGTGTGTGTGAGAGTGTGTGAGTGTGCGTGAGATTGTTTGAGTGTGAGTGTGTGTGAGAGTGTTAGAGTGTGTCAGAGTGTGAGAGAGTGTTAGAGTGTGTGAGAGTGTGTGTGAGAGTGTGTGAGTGTGTGAGAGTGTGTGAGAGTGTGTGTGAGAGTGTGTGTGAGAGTGTGTGAGTGTGTGTGAGAGTGTGTGAGTGTGTGTGAGAGTGTGTGAGAGTGTGTGAGTATGTGGGTGTGTGAGTGTGTGTGAGTGTGTGTGAGAGTGTGTGTGAGAGTGTGTGAGTATGTGGGTGTGTGAGAGTGTGTGAGTATGTGGGTGTGAGGGTGTGTGAGAGTGTGTGAATGAGTGTGAATGAGAGAGTGTGTATGTGAGAGTGTGTGAGAGTGTGTGAGTGTGTGTGAGAGTGTGTAAGTGTGTGTAAGTGTGTGTGAGAGTGTGTGAGAGTGTGTGAGTGTGTGTGAGAGTGTGTGTGAGAATGTGTGAGTGTGTGTGAGAGTGTGTGTGTGCATGAGTGTGTGTGTGAGAGTGAGTGTGTGTGAGTGTGTGTGAGAGTGTGAGTGTGTGTGTGAGTCTGTGAGTGTGTGTGAGTGTGTGTGAGAGTGTGTGAGTGTGTGTGAGAGTGTGTGAGAGTGTGAGAGAGTGTGAGAGTGTGTGAGTATGTGGGTGTGAGAGTGTGTGAATGAGTGTGAATGAGAGAGTGTGTGTGAGACTGTGTGAGGATGTGGGTGTGAGAGTGTGTGAGTATGTCGGTGTGAGAGTGTGTGAGTGTGTGAAAGAGTGTGAATGAGAGAGTGTGTGAGAATGTGTGAGTGTGTGAATGAGTGTGAGTGAGATTGTGTGTGAGAGAGTGTGTGTGAGAGTGTGTGAGAGTGTGTGAGAGTGTGTGAGTATGTGTGAGAGTATGTGAGTTTGTGTGAATGTGTGTGAGAGTGTGTGAATGTGTGTGAGAGTGTGTGAGTGTGTGTGAGAGTGTGTGAGAGTGTGTGAGTATGTGGCTGTGTGGGTGTGAGGGTGTGTGAGAGTGTGTGAATGAGTGTGAATGAGAGAGTGTGTATGTGAGAGTGTGTGAGTGTGTGTGAGAGTGTGTAAGTGTGTGTGAGAGTGTGTGAGTGTCTGTGAGTGTGTGTGAGAGTGTGTGAGTGTGTGTGAGAATGTGTGAGTGTGTGTGAGTGTGTGTGAGAGTGTGGGTGTCTGGGTGTGAGAGTGTGTGTGAGTGTGTGAGTGTGTGTGAGAGTGTGCGTGTATGTGTGAGAGTGTGTGAGTGTGTGTGAGAGTGTGTGGGTGTGAGAGTGTGTGAGTGTGTGTGAGAGTGTGTGAGAGTGTGTGAATGAGTGTGAGTGAGAGAGTGTGTGTGAGAGTGTGTGTAAGAGTGTGTGAGTGTGTGTGAGAGTGTGTGAGTGTGTGTGAGAGTGTGTGTGAGAGTGTGTGAGAGTGTGTGAGTATGTGGGTGTGTGAGAGTGTGTTAGTATGTGGGTGTGAGGGTGTGTGAGAGTGTGTGAATGAGTGTGAATGAGAGAGTGTGTATGTGAGAGTGTGTGAGAGTGTGTGAGTGTGTGTGAGAGTGTGTGAGAGTGTGTAAGTGTGTGTGAGAGTGTGTGTGAGTGTGTGTGAGAGTGTGTGTGAGAATGTGTGAGTGTGTGTGAGAGTGTGTGTGTGTGCATGAGTGTGTGAGTATGTGGGTGTGAGGGTGTGTGAGAGTGTGTGAATGAGAGAGTGTGTATGTGTGAGTGTGTGTAAGAGTGTGTGAGTGTGTGTGAGAGTGTGTGAGAGTGTGAGAGAGTGTGAGAGTGTGTGAGTATGTGGGTGTGAGAGTGTGTGAATGAGTGTGAATGAGAGAGTGTGTGTGAGACTGTGTGAGGATGTGGGTGTGAGAGTGTGTGAGTATGTCGGTGTGAGAGTGTGTGAGTGTGTGAAAGAGTGTGAATGAGAGAGTGTGTGAGTGTGTGAATGAGTGTGAGTGAGATTGTGTGTGAGAGAGTGTGTGTGAGAGTGTGTGAGTATGTGTGAGAGTGTGTGAGTTTGTGTGAATGTGTGTGAGAGTGTGTGAATGTGTGTGAGAGTGTGTGAGTGTATGTGAGAGTGTGTGAGAGTGTGTGAGTGTGTGTGAGAGTGTGTGAGAGTGTGTAAGTGTGTGTGAGAGTGTGTGTGAGTGTGTGTGAGAGTGTGTGTGAGAATGTGTGAGTGTGTGAGAGTGTGTGTGTGTGCATGAGTGTGTGAGTATGTGGGTGTGAGTGTGTGTGAGAGTGTGTGAATGAGAGAGTGTGTATGTGAGAGTGTGTGAGTGTGTGTAAGAGTGTGTGAGTTTGTGTGAGAGTGTGAGTGTGTGTGAGTGTGTGTGAGTGTGTGTGAGAGTGTGTGTGAGAGTGTGTGAGTATGTGGGTGTGAGAGTGTGTGAATGAGTGTGAATGAGAGAGTGTGTGTGAGACTGTGTGAGGATGTGGGTGTGAGAGTGTGTGAGTATGTCGGTGTGAGAGTGTGTGAGTGTGTGAAAGAGTGTGAATGAGAGAGTGTGTGAGAATGTGTGAGTGTGTGTGAATGAGTGTGAGTGAGAGTGTGTGTAAGAGAGTGTGTGAGAGTGTTAGAGTGTGTGAGAGAGTGTGAGATCGTGTGAGAGTATTAGAGTGTGAGAGTGTGTGTGAGAGTGTGTGAGAGTGTGTGAGTTTGTGGGTGTGAGTGTGTGAGTGTGTGAATGTGTGTGAGTGTGTGTGAGAGTGTGTGAAGTGTGTGAGAGTGTGAGAGAGTAAGAGAGTGTGTGAGAGTGTGTGAGAGTGTTTGAGAGTGTTTGAGAGTGTGTGAGTATGTGGGGTGTGAGAGTGTGTTAGAGTGTGTGTGTGAGTGATAATGAGAGAGTGTGTGTGTGAGTGTGTGTGAGAGTGTGTGTGAGAGTGTGTGTGAGAGTGTGTGAGAGTGTGTGAGTATGTGTGAGAGTGTGTGAGTGTGTGTGAGAGTGTGTGAGTGTGTTATTGTGTGTGAGTGTGTGTGAGAGTGTGTGAGTGTGCGTGAGATTGTTTGAGTGTGAGTGTGTGTGAGAGTGTTAGAGTGTGTGAGTGTGCGTGAGATTGTTTGAGTGTGAGTGTGTGTGAGAGTGTTAGAGTGTGTCAGAGTGTGAGAGAGTGTTAGAGTGTGTGAGAGTGTGTGAGTGTGTGTGAGAGTGTGTGAGTGTGTGAGAGTGTGTGAGAGTGTGTGTGAGAGTGTGTGTGAGAGTGTGTGAGTGTGTGTGAGAGTGTGTGAGTGTGTGTGAGAGTGTGTGAGAGTGTGTGAGTATGTGGGTGTGTGAGTGTGTGTGAGTGTGTGTGAGAGTGTGTGAGAGTGTGTGAGTATGTGGGTGTGTGAGAGTGTGTGAGTATGTGGGTGTGAGGGTGTGTGAGAGTGTGTGAATGAGTGTGAATGAGAGAGTGTGTATGTGAGAGTGTGTGAGAGTGTGTGAGTGTGTGTGAGAGTGTGTAAGTGTGTGTAAGTGTGTGTGAGAGTGTGTGAGAGTGTGTGAGTGTGTGTGAGAGTGTGTGTGAGAATGTGTGAGTGTGTGTGAGAGTGTGTGTGTGCATGAGTGTGTGTGTGAGAGTGTGTGAGTGTGTGTGAGTGTGTGTGAGAGTGTGAGTGTGTGTGTGAGTCTGTGAGTGTGTGTGAGTGTGTGTGAGAGTGTGTGAGTGTGTGTGAGAGTGTGTGAGAGTGTGAGAGAGTGTGAGAGTGTGTGAGTATGTGGGTGTGAGAGTGTGTGAATGAGTGTGAATGAGAGAGTGTGTGTGAGACTGTGTGAGGATGTGGGTGTGAGAGTGTGTGAGTATGTCGGTGTGAGAGTGTGTGAGTGTGTGAAAGAGTGTGAATGAGAGAGTGTGTGAGAATGTGTGAGTGTGTGAATGAGTGTGAGTGAGATTGTGTGTGAGAGAGTGTGTGTGAGAGTGTGTGAGTATGTGTGAGAGTATGTGAGTTTGTGTGAATGTGTGTGAGAGTGTGTGAATGTGTGTGAGAGTGTGTGAGTGTGTGTGAGAGTGTGTGAGAGTGTGTGAGTATGTGGCTGTGTGGGTGTGAGGGTGTGTGAGAGTGTGTGAATGAGTGTGAATGAGAGAGTGTGTATGTGAGAGTGTGTGAGTGTGTGTGAGAGTGTGTAAGTGTGTGTGAGAGTGTGTGAGTGTCTGTGAGTGTGTGTGAGAGTGTGTGAGTGTGTGTGAGAATGTGTGAGTGTGTGTGAGTGTGTGTGAGATTGTGTGAGAGTGTGGGTGTCTGGGTGTGAGAGTGTGTGTGAGTGTGTGAGTGTGTGTGAGAGTGTGCGTGTATGTGTGAGAGTGTGTGAGTGTGTGTGAGAGTGTGTGGGTGTGAGAGTGTGTGAGTGTGTGTGAGAGTGTGTGAGAGTGTGTGAGTTTGTGTGAATGAGTGTGAGTGAGAGAGTGTGTGTGAGAGTGTGTGTAAGAGTGTGTGAGTGTGTGTGAGAGTGTGTGAGTGTGTGTGAGAGTGTGTGAGTGTGTGTGAGAGTGTGTGAGAGTGTGTGAGTATGTGGGTGTGTGAGAGTGTGTGAGTATGTGGGTGTGAGGGTGTGTGAGAGTGTGTGAATGAGTGTGAATGAGAGAGTGTGTATGTGAGAGTGTGTGAGAGTGTGTGAGTGTGTGTGAGAGTGTGTGAGAGTGTGTAAGTGTGTGTGAGAGTGTGTGTGAGTGTGTGTGAGAGTGTGTGAGTGTGTGTGAGAGTGTGTGTGTGTGCATGAGTGTGTGAGTATGTGGGTGTGAGGGTGTGTGAGAGTGTGTGAATGAGAGAGTGTGTATGTGTGAGTGTGTGTAAGAGTGTGTGAGTGTGTGCGAGAGTGTGAGTGTGTGTGAGTGTGTGTGAGAGTGTGTGTGAGAGTGTGTGAGAGTGTGTGAGTATGTGGGTGTGAGAGTGTGTGAATGAGTGTGAATGAGAGAGTGTGTGTGAGACTGTGTGAGGATGTGGGTGTGAGAGTGTGTGAGTATGTCGGTGTGAGAGTGTGTGAGTGTGTGAAAGAGTGTGAATGAGAGAGTGTGTGAGAATGTGTGAGTGTGTGTGAATGAGTGTGAGTGAGAGTGTGTGTAAGAGAGTGTGTGAGAGTGTTAGAGTGTGTGAGAGAGTGTGAGATCGTGTGAGAGTGTGAGAGAGTGTGAGAGTGTGTGAGTGTGTGTGAGAGTGTGTGAGAGTGTGTGAGTTTGTGGGTGTGAGTGTGTGAGATTGTGTGAGTGTGTGGGTGTGAGAGTGTGTGAGTGTGTGTGAGTGTGTGTGAGAGTGTGAGTATGTGGGTGTGAGGGTGTGTGAATGAGAAAGTGTGTATGTGAGAGTGTGTGAGTGTGTGTGAGTGTGTGTGAGAGTGTGTGAGTGTGAGTGTGTGTGAGTGTGTGTGAATGAGTGAGTGAGAGAGTGTGAGTGAGAGTGTGTGATTGCGTGTGAAAGTGTGTGAATGTGTGTGAAAATGTGTGAGTGTGTGTGAGATTGTGTGAGTATGTGTGAGTGTGTGTGAGATTGTGTGAGTATGTGTGAGTGTGTGTGAGAGTGTGTGAGAGTGTGTGAGAGTGTCTGAGTGTGTGTGAGAGTGTGTGAGAGTGTGTGAGTATGTGTGAGTGTGTGAGTGTGTGTGAATGCGTGTGAGAGTGTGTGAATGTGTGTGAGTGTGTGTGAGAGTGTGTGAAGTGTGTGAGAGTGTGAGAGAGTAAGAGAGTGTGTGAGAGTGTGTGAGAGTGTTTGAGAGTGTTTGAGAGTGTGTAGTATGTGGGTGTGAGAGTGTGTTAGAGTGTGTGAGTGAGTGTGAATGAGAGAGTGTGTGTGAGTGTGTGTGAGAGTGTGTGTGAGAGTGTGTGAGAGTGTGTGACTGTGTGTGAGAGTGTGTGAGTGTGCGTGAGATTGTTTGAGTGTGAGTGTGTGTGAGTGTGTTATTGTGTGTGAGTGTGTGTGAGAGTGTGTGAGTGTGTGTGTTAGAGTGTGAGAGTGTGTGAGAGAGTGTCTGTGAGAGTGTGAGAGTGTGTGAGTGTGTGTGAGTATGTGTGAGAGTGTGTGAGTGTGTGTGAATGTGTGTGAGAGTGTGTGAATGTGTGTGAGAGTGTGTGAGAGTGTGTGGGTATGTGGCTGTGAGAGTGTGTTAGATTGTGTGAATGAGAGAGTGTGTGTGTGAGTGTGTGTGAGTGTGTGTGTGAGAATGTGTGAGAGAGTGTGTGAGTGTGTGAGAGTGTGTGAGAGTGTGTGAGTGTGCGTGAGAGTGTGTGAGTGTGTGTGAGAGTGTGAGAGAGTGTGAGTGTGTTATTGTGTGTGAGTGTGTGTGAGAGAGTGTGAGTGTGTGTGAGTGTGTGTGAGAGTGTGTGAGTGTGTGTGAGAGTGTGTGAGTGTGTGTGAGAGTGTGTGAGTATGTGTGAGAGTGTGTGTGAGAGAGAGATTGTGTGAGAGTGTGTGAGTGTGTGTGAGTGTGTGTGAGAGTGTGAGTGTGTGTGAGAGTGTGTGAGTGTGTGTGAGAGTGTGTGAGTGTGTGTGAGAGTGTGTGAGTGTGTGTGAGAGTGTGTGAGAATGTGTGAGTGTGTGTGAGAGTGTGTGTGAGTGTGTGTGAGAGTGTGTGAGTGTGTGTGAGTGTGTGTGAGAGTGTGTGAGTGTGTGTGCATGAGTGTGAGTGAAAGTGTGTGTGTGAGAGTGTGTGAGTGTGTGTGAGAATGTGAGTGTGTGTGTGTGAGAGTGTGTGAGAGTGTGAGTGTGTGAGAGTGTGTGAGTATGTGGGTGTGAGAGTGTGTGAGTGTGTAAATGAGTGTGAATGAGAGAGTGTGTGTTAGAGTGTGTGAGTGTGTGTTAGAGTGTGTGAGTGTGTGTAAGAGTGAGAGTGTGTGAGAGTGTGTGTGAGAGTGTGTGAGTGTGTGTGAGAGTGCGAGTGTGTGTGAATGAGTGTGAGTGAGAGAGTGTGTGTGAGAGTGTGTGAGAGTGTTAGAGTGTGTGAAATCATGTGAGATCGTGTGAGAGTGTGTGAGTGTGTGCGAGAGTGTGTGAGAGTGTGTGAGTATGTGTGTGTGTGTGTGTGGGTGTGAGAGTGTGTGAGTGTGTGTGAGTGTGTGTGAATGAGTGTGAGTGAGAGAGTGTGTGTGAGAGTGTGTGAGCGTGTGTAAGAGTGTGTGAGTGTGTGTGAGTATGTGGGTGTTAGGGTGTGTGAATGAGAAAGTGTGTATGTGAGAGTGTGTGTGAGAGTGTGTGTGAGTGTGTGGGTGTGTGAGTGTGTGTGAGAGTGTGTGAGAGTGTGTGAGAGTGTGTGAGTATGTGTGAGAGAGTGTGTCAGTGTGTGAGAGTGTGTTAGAGTGTGTGAATGCGTGTGAATGAGAGGGTGTGTGTGTGAGTGTTTGTGAGAGTGTGTGAGAGTGTGTGAGAGAGTGTGTGAGAGTGTGTGAGAGTGTGTGAGTGTGCGTGAGAGTGTGTGAGTGTGTGTGAGAGTGTGAGAGAGTGTGAGTGCGTTATTGTGTGTGAGTGTGTGTGAGAGTGTGTGAGTGTGTGTGAGTGTGTGTGAGTGTGTGTGAGTGTGTGTGAGAGTGTGTGAGTATGTGTGAGAGTGTGTGTGAGAGAAAGAGTGTGTGAGTGTGTGTGAGAGAAAGAGTGTGTGAGAGTGTGTGAGTGTGTGTGAGAGTGTGTGAATGAGAGAGTGTGTGAGTGTGTGAGAGAGTGTGTGAGTGTGTGTGAGAGTGTGTGAGTGTGTGTGAGAGTGTGAGAGTGTGTGAGTGTGTGTGTGAGTGTGTGTGAGCGTGTGTGAGAGTGTGTGAGTATGTGGGTGTGAGGGTGTGTGAAAGTGTGTGAGTGTGTGTGAGAGTGTGTGAATGAGTGTGAATGAGAGAGTGTGTATGTGAGAGTGTGTGAGAGTGTGTGAGTGTGTGTGAGAGTGTGTAAGAGTGTGTGAGAGTGTGTGAGTGTCTGTGAGTGTGTGTGAGAGTGTGTGAGTGTGTGTGAGAATGTGTGAGTGTGTGTGAGTGTGTGTGAGTGTGTGTGAGATTGTGTGAGAGTGTGTCAGTGTGTGGGTGTCTGGGTGTGAGAGTGTGTGTGAGTGTGTGAGTGTGTGTGAGAGTGTGCGTGTATGTGTGACAGTGTGTGAGTGTGTGTGACAGTGTGTGGGTGTGAGAGTGTGTGAGTGTGTGTGAGAGTGTGTGAGTTTGTGTGAATGAGTGTGAGTGAGAGAGTGTGTGTGAGAGTGTGTGTAAGAGTGTGTGAGTGTGTGTGAGAGTGTGTGAGTGTGTGTGAGAGTGTCTGAGAGTGTGTGAGTATGTGGGTGTGTGAGAGTGTGTGAGTATGTGGGTGTGAGGGTGTGTGAGAGTGTGTGAATGAGTGTGAATGAGAGAGTGTGTATGTGAGAGTGTGTGAGAGTGTGTATGTGAGAGTGTGTGAGAGTGTGTGAGTGTGTGTGAGAGTGTGTAAGTGTGTGTAAGTGTGTGTGAGAGTGTGTGAGAGTGTGTGAGTGTGTGTGAGAGTGTGTGAGTGTGTGTGAGTGTGTGTGAGTGTGTGTGAGAGTGTGTGAGAGTGTGTGAGTGTGTGTGAGAGTGTGTCAGTATGTGTGAGAGTGTGTGTGAGTGTGTGTGAGAGAAAGAGTGTGTGAGTGTGTGTGAGAGAAAGAGTGTGTGAGTGTGTGTGAGAGTGTGTGAATGAGAGAGTGTGTGTGAGAGTGTGTGAGAGAGTGTGTGAGTGTGTGTGAGAGTGTGTGAGTGTGTGTGAGAGTGTGTGAGTGTGTGAGAGTGTGTGAGTGTGTGTGTGAGTGTGTGTGAGCGTGTGTGAGAGTGTGTGAGTATGTGGGTGTGAGGGTGTGTGAAAGTGTGTGAGTGTGTGTGAGAGTGTGTGAATGAGTGTGAATGAGAGAGTGTGTATGTGAGAGTGTGTGAGAGTGTGTGAGTGTGTGTGAGAGTGTGTAAGTGTGTGTGAGAGTGTGTGAGTGTCTGTGAGTGTGTGTGAGAGTGTGTGAGTGTGTGTGAGAATGTGTGAGTGTGTGTGAGTGTGTGTGAGATTGTGTGAGAGTGTGTCAGTGTGTGGGTGTCTGGGTGTGAGAGTGTGTGTGAGTGTGTGAGTGTGTGTGAGAGTGTGCGTGTATGTGTGAGAGTGTGTGAGTGTGTGTGACAGTGTGTGGGTGTGAGAGTGTGTGAGTGTGTGTGAGAGTGTGTGAGTTTGTGTGAATGAGTGTGAGTGAGAGAGTGTGTGTGAGAGTGTGTGTAAGAGTGTGTGAGTGTGTGTGAGAGTGTGTGAGTGTGTGTGAGAGTGTCTGAGAGTGTGTGAGTATGTGGGTGTGTGAGAGTGTGTGAGTATGTGGGTGTGAGGGTGTGTGAGAGTGTGTGAATGAGTGTGAATGAGAGAGTGTGTATGTGAGAGTGTGTGAGAGTGTGTATGTGAGAGTGTGTGAGAGTGTGTGAGTGTGTGTGAGAGTGTGTAAGTGTGTGTAAGTGTGTGTGAGAGTGTGTGAGAGTGTGTGAGTGTGTGTGAGAGTGTGTGTGAGAATGTGTGAGTGTGTGTGAGAGTGTGTGTGTGCATGAGTGTGTGTGTGAGAGTGTGTGAGTGTGTGTGAGAGTGTGAGTGTGTGTGAGTCTGTGAGTGTGTGTGAGTGTGTGTGAGAGTGTGTGAGTGTGTGTGAGAGTGTGTGAGAGTGTGAGAGAGTGTGAGAGTGTGTGAGTATGTGGGTGTGAGTGTGTGTGAGAGTGTGTGAGTGTGTGAGAGTGTGTGAGAGTGTGAGAGAGTGTGAGAATGTGTGAGTATGTGGGTGTGAGAGTGTGTGAATGAGTGTGAATGAGAGAGTGTGTGTGAGACTGTGTGAGGATGTGGGTGTGAGAGTGTGTGAGTATGTCGGTGTGAGAGTGTGTGAGTGTGTGAAAGAGTGTGAATGAGAGAGTGTGTGAGTGTGTGAATGAGTGTGAGTGAGATTGTGTGTGAGAGAGTGTGTGTGAGAGTGTGTGAGAGTGTGTGAGTATGTGTGAGAGTGTGTGAGTTTGTGTGAATGTGTGTGAGAGTGTGTGAATGTGTGTGAGAGTGTGTGAGTGTATGTGAGAGTGTGTGAGAGTGTGTGAGTGTGTGTGAGAGTGTGTGAGAGTGTGTAAGTGTGTGTGAGAGTGTGTGTGAGTGTGTGTGAGAGTGTGTGTGAGAATGTGTGAGTGTGTGAGAGTGTGTGTGTGTGCATGAGTGTGTGAGTATGTGGGTGTGAGGGTGTGTGAGAGTGTGTGAATGAGAGAGTGTGTATGTGAGAGTGTGTGAGTGTGTGTAAGAGTGTGTGAGTTTGTGTGAGAGTGTGAGTGTGTGTGAGTGTGTGTGAGAGTGTGTGTGAGAGTGTGTGAGTATGTGGGTGTGAGAGTGTGTGAATGAGTGTGAATGAGAGAGTGTGTGTGAGACTGTGTGAGGATGTGGGTGTGAGAGTGTGTGAGTATGTCGGTGTGAGAGTGTGTGAGTGTGTAAAAGAGTGTGAATGAGAGAGTGTGTGAGAATGTGTGAGTGTGTGTGAATGAGTGTGAGTGAGAGTGTGTGTAAGAGAGTGTGTGAGAGTGTTAGAGTGTGTGAGAGAGTGTGAGATCGTGTGAGAGTGTGAGAGAGTGTGAGAGTGTGTGTGAGAGTGTGTGAGAGTGTGTGAGTTTGTGGGTGTGAGTGTGTGAGTGTGTGAATGTGTGTGAGTGTGTGTGAGAGTGTGTGAAGTGTGTGAGAGTGTGAGAGGGTAAGAGAGTGTGTGAGAGTGTGTGAGAGTGTTTGAGAGTGTGTGAGTATGTGGGTGTGAGAGTGTGTTAGAGTGTGTGAGTGAGTGATAATGAGAGAGTGTGTGTGTGAGTGTGTGTGAGAGTGTGTGTGAGAGTGTGTGAGAGTGTGTGAGTATGTGTGAGAGTGTGTGAGTGTGTGTGAGAGTGTGTGAGTGTGTTATTGTGTGTGAGTGTGTGTGAGAGTGTGTGAGTGTGCGTGAGATTGTTTGAGTGTGAGTGTGTGTGAGAGTGTTAGAGTGTGTCAGAGTGTGAGAGAGTGTTAGAGTGTGTGAGAGTGTGTGTGAGAGTGTGTGAGTGTGTGAGAGTGTGTGAGAGTGTGTGTGAGAGTGTGTGTGAGAGTGTGTGAGTGTGTGTGAGAGTGTGTGAGTGTGTGTGAGAGTGTGTGAGAGTGTGTGAGTATGTGGGTGTGTGAGTGTGTGTGAGTGTGTGTGAGAGTGTGTGTGAGAGTGTGTGAGTATGTGGGTGTGTGAGAGTGTGTGAGTATGTGGGTGTGAGGGTGTGTGAGAGTGTGTGAATGAGTGTGAATGAGAGAGTGTGTATGTGAGAGTGTGTGAGAGTGTGTGAGTGTGTGTGAGAGTGTGTAAGTGTGTGTAAGTGTGTGTGAGAGTGTGTGAGAGTGTGTGAGTGTGTGTGAGAGTGTGTGTGAGAATGTGTGAGTGTGTGTGAGAGTGTGTGTGTGCATGAGTGTGTGTGTGAGAGTGTGTGAGTGTGTGTGAGTGTGTGTGAGAGTGTGAGTGTGTGTGTGAGTCTGTGAGTGTGTGTGAGTGTGTGTGAGAGTGTGTGAGTGTGTGTGAGAGTGTGTGAGAGTGTGAGAGAGTGTGAGAGTGTGTGAGTATGTGGGTGTGAGAGTGTGTGAATGAGTGTGAATGAGAGAGTGTGTGTGAGACTGTGTGAGGATGTGGGTGTGAGAGTGTGTGAGTATGTCGGTGTGAGAGTGTGTGAGTGTGTGAAAGAGTGTGAATGAGAGAGTGTGTGAGAATGTGTGAGTGTGTGAATGAGTGTGAGTGAGATTGTGTGTGAGAGAGTGTGTGTGAGAGTGTGTGAGAGTGTGTGAGTATGTGTGAGAGTATGTGAGTTTGTGTGAATGTGTGTGAGAGTGTGTGAATGTGTGTGAGAGTGTGTGAGTGTGTGTGAGAGTGTGTGAGAGTGTGTGAGTATGTGGCTGTGTGGGTGTGAGGGTGTGTGAGAGTGTGTGAATGAGTGTGAATGAGAGAGTGTGTATGTGAGAGTGTGTGAGTGTGTGTGAGAGTGTGTAAGTGTGTGTGAGAGTGTGTGAGTGTCTGTGAGTGTGTGTGAGAGTGTGTGAGTGTGTGTGAGAATGTGTGAGTGTGTGTGAGTGTGTGTGAGAGTGTGGGTGTCTGGGTGTGAGAGTGTGTGTGAGTGTGTGAGTGTGTGTGAGAGTGTGCGTGTATGTGTGAGAGTGTGTGAGTGTGTGTGAGAGTGTGTGGGTGTGAGAGTGTGTGAGTGTGTGTGAGAGTGTGTGAGAGTGTGTGAGTTTGTGTGAATGAGTGTGAGTGAGAGAGTGTGTGTGAGAGTGTGTGTAAGAGTGTGTGAGTGTGTGTGAGAGTGTGTGAGTGTGTGTGAGAGTGTGTGAGTGTGTGTGAGAGTGTGTGAGAGTGTGTGAGTATGTGGGTGTGTGAGAGTGTGTTAGTATGTGGGTGTGAGGGTGTGTGAGAGTGTGTGAATGAGTGTGAATGAGAGAGTGTGTATGTGAGAGTGTGTGAGAGTGTGTGAGTGTGTGTGAGAGTGTGTGAGAGTGTGTAAGTGTGTGTGAGAGTGTGTGTGAGTGTGTGTGAGAGTGTGTGTGAGAATGTGTGAGTGTGTGTGAGAGTGTGTGTGTGTGCATGAGTGTGTGAGTATGTGGGTGTGAGGGTGTGTGAGAGTGTGTGAATGAGAGAGTGTGTATGTGTGAGTGTGTGTAAGAGTGTGTGAGTGTGTGTGAGAGTGTGTGAGAGTGTGAGAGAGTGTGAGAGTGTGTGAGTATGTGGGTGTGAGAGTGTGTGAATGAGTGTGAATGAGAGAGTGTGTGTGAGACTGTGTGAGGATGTGGGTGTGAGAGTGTGTGAGTATGTCGGTGTGAGAGTGTGTGAGTGTGTGAAAGAGTGTGAATGAGAGAGTGTGTGAGTGTGTGAATGAGTGTGAGTGAGATTGTGTGTGAGAGAGTGTGTGTGAGAGTGTGTGAGTATGTGTGAGAGTGTGTGAGTTTGTGTGAATGTGTGTGAGAGTGTGTGAATGTGTGTGAGAGTGTGTGAGTGTATGTGAGAGTGTGTGAGAGTGTGTGAGTGTGTGTGAGAGTGTGTGAGAGTGTGTAAGTGTGTGTGAGAGTGTGTGTGAGTGTGTGTGAGAGTGTGTGTGAGAATGTGTGAGTGTGTGAGAGTGTGTGTGTGTGCATGAGTGTGTGAGTATGTGGGTGTGAGGGTGTGTGAGAGTGTGTGAATGAGAGAGTGTGTATGTGAGAGTGTGTGAGTGTGTGTAAGAGTGTGTGAGTTTGTGTGAGAGTGTGAGTGTGTGTGAGTGTGTGTGAGTGTGTGTGAGAGTGTGTGTGAGAGTGTGTGAGTATGTGGGTGTGAGAGTGTGTGAATGAGTGTGAATGAGAGAGTGTGTGTGACTGTGTGAGGATGTGGGTGTGAGAGTGTGTGAGTATGTCGGTGTGAGAGTGTGTGAGTGTGTGAAAGAGTGTGAATGAGAGAGTGTGTGAGAATGTGTGAGTGTGTGTGAATGAGTGTGAGTGAGAGTGTGTGTAAGAGAGTGTGTGAGAGTGTTAGAGTGTGTGAGAGAGTGTGAGATCGTGTGAGAGTGTGAGAGTGTGAGAGTGTGTGTGAGAGTGTGTGAGAGTGTGTGAGTTTGTGGGTGTGAGTGTGTGAGTGTGTGAATGTGTGTGAGTGTGTGTGAGAGTGTGTGAAGTGTGTGAGAGTGTGAGAGAGTAAGAGAGTGTGTGAGAGTGTGTGAGAGTGTTTGAGAGTGTTTGAGAGTGTGTGAGTATGTGGGTGTGAGAGTGTGTTAGAGTGTGTGTGTGAGTGATAATGAGAGAGTGTGTGTGTGAGTGTGTGTGAGAGTGTGTGTGAGAGTGTGTGAGAGTGTGTGAGTATGTGTGAGAGTGTGTGAGTGTGTGTGAGAGTGTGTGAGTGTGTTATTGTGTGTGAGTGTGTGTGAGAGTGTGTGAGTGTGCGTGAGATTGTTTGAGTGTGAGTGTGTGTGAGAGTGTTAGAGTGTGTCAGAGTGTGAGAGAGTGTTAGAGTGTGTGAGAGTGTGTGAGTGTGTGTGAGAGTGTGTGAGTGTGTGAGAGTGTGTGAGAGTGTGTGTGAGAGTGTGTGTGAGAGTGTGTGAGTGTGTGTGAGAGTGTGTGAGTGTGTGTGAGAGTGTGTGAGAGTGTGTGAGTATGTGGGTGTGTGAGTGTGTGTGAGTGTGTGTGAGAGTGTGTGAGAGTGTGTGAGTATGTGGGTGTGTGAGAGTGTGTGAGTATGTGGGTGTGAGGGTGTGTGAGAGTGTGTGAATGAGTGTGAATGAGAGAGTGTGTATGTGAGAGTGTGTGAGTGTGTGTGAGAGTGTGTAAGTGTGTGTAAGTGTGTGTGAGAGTGTGTGAGAGTGTGTGAGTGTGTGTGAGAGTGTGTGTGAGAATGTGTGAGTGTGTGTGAGAGTGTGTGTGTGCATGAGTGTGTGTGTGAGAGTGTGTGAGTGTGTGTGAGTGTGTGTGAGAGTGTGAGTGTGTGTGTGAGTCTGTGAGTGTGTGTGAGTGTGTGTGAGAGTGTGTGAGTGTGTGTGAGAGTGTGTGAGAGTGTGAGAGAGTGTGAGAGTGTGTGAGTATGTGGGTGTGAGAGTGTGTGAATGAGTGTGAATGAGAGAGTGTGTGTGAGACTGTGTGAGGATGTGGGTGTGAGAGTGTGTGAGTATGTCGGTGTGAGAGTGTGTGAGTGTGTGAAAGAGTGTGAATGAGAGAGTGTGTGAGAATGTGTGAGTGTGTGAATGAGTGTGAGTGAGATTGTGTGTGAGAGAGTGTGTGTGAGAGTGTGTGAGTATGTGTCAGAGTATGTGAGTTTGTGTGAATGTGTGTGAGAGTGTGTGAATGTGTGTGAGAGTGTGTGAGTGTGTGTGAGAGTGTGTGAGAGTGTGTGAGTATGTGGCTGTGTGGGTGTGAGGGTGTGTGAGAGTGTGTGAATGAGTGTGAATGAGAGAGTGTGTATGTGAGAGTGTGTGAGTGTGTGTGAGAGTGTGTAAGTGTGTGTGAGAGTGTGTGAGTGTCTGTGAGTGTGTGTGAGAGTGTGTGAGTGTGTGTGAGAATGTGTGAGTGTGTGTGAGTGTGTGTGAGATTGTGTGAGAGTGTGGGTGTCTGGGTGTGAGAGTGTGTGTGAGTGTGTGAGTGTGTGTGAGAGTGTGCGTGTATGTGTGAGAGTGTGTGAGTGTGTGTGAGAGTGTGTGGGTGTGAGAGTGTGTGAGTGTGTGTGAGAGTGTGTGAGAGTGTGTGAGTTTGTGTGAATGAGTGTGAGTGAGAGAGTGTGTGTGAGAGTGTGTGTAAGAGTGTGTGAGTGTGTGTGAGAGTGTGTGAGTGTGTGTGAGAGTGTGTGAGTGTGTGTGAGAGTGTGTGAGAGTGTGTGAGTATGTGGGTGTGTGAGAGTGTGTGAGTATGTGGGTGTGAGGGTGTGTGAGAGTGTGTGAATGAGTGTGAATGAGAGAGTGTGTATGTGAGAGTGTGTGAGAGTGTGTGAGTGTGTGTGAGAGTGTGTGAGAGTGTGTAAGTGTGTGTGAGAGTGTGTGTGAGTGTGTGTGAGAGTGTGTGAGTGTGTGTGAGAGTGTGTGTGTGTGCATGAGTGTGTGAGTATGTGGGTGTGAGGGTGTGTGAGAGTGTGTGAATGAGAGAGTGTGTATGTGTGAGTGTGTGTAAGAGTGTGTGAGTGTGTGTGAGAGTGTGAGTGTGTGTGAGTGTGTGTGAGAGTGTGTGTGAGAGTGTGTGAGAGTGTGTGAGTATGTGGGTGTGAGAGTGTGTGAATGAGTGTGAATGAGAGAGTGTGTGTGAGACTGTGTGAGGATGTGGGTGTGAGAGTGTGTGAGTATGTCGGTGTGAGAGTGTGTGAGTGTGTGAAAGAGTGTGAATGAGAGAGTGTGTGAGAATGTGTGAGTGTGTGTGAATGAGTGTGAGTGAGAGTGTGTGTAAGAGAGTGTGTGAGAGTGTTAGAGTGTGTGAGAGAGTGTGAGATCGTGTGAGAGTGTGAGAGAGTGTGAGAGTGTGTGAGTGTGTGTGAGAGTGTGTGAGAGTGTGTGAGTTTGTGGGTGTGAGTGTGTGAGATTGTGTGAGTGTGTGGGTGTGAGAGTGTGTGAGTGTGTGTGAGTGTGTGTGAGAGTGTGAGTATGTGGGTGTGAGGGTGTGTGAATGAGAAAGTGTGTATGTGAGAGTGTGTGAGTGTGTGTGAGTGTGTGTGAGAGTGTGTGAGTGTGTGGGTGTGTGATTGTGTGTGAGTGTGTGTGAATGAGTGAGTGAGAGAGTGTGAGTGAGAGTGTGTGATTGCGTGTGAAAGTGTGTGAATGTCTGTGAAAATGTGTGAGTGTGTGTGAGATTGTGTGAGTATGTGTGAGTGTGTGTGAGATTGTGTGAGTATGTGTGAGTGTGTGTGAGAGTGTGTGAGAGTGTGTGAGAGTGTCTGAGTGTGTGTGAGAGTGTGTGAGAGTGTGTGAGTATGTGTGAGTGTGTGAGTGTGTGTGAATGCGTGTGAGAGTGTGTGAATGTGTGTGAGTGTGTGTGAGAGTGTGTGAAGTGTGTGAGAGTGTGAGAGAGTAAGAGAGTGTGTGAGAGTGTGTGAGAGTGTTTGAGAGTGTTTGAGAGTGTGTGAGTATGTGGGTGTGAGAGTGTGTTAGAGTGTGTGAGTGAGTGTGAATGAGAGAGTGTGTGTGAGTGTGTGTGAGAGTGTGTGTGAGAGTGTGTGAGAGTGTGTGACTGTGTGTGAGAGTGTGTGAGTGTGCGTGAGATTGTTTGAGTGTGAGTGTGTGTGAGTGTGTTATTGTGTGTGAGTGTGTGTGAGAGTGTGTGAGTGTGTGTGTTAGAGTGTGAGAGTGTGTGAGAGAGTGTCTGTGAGAGTGTGAGAGTGTGTGAGTGTGTGTGAGTATGTGTGAGAGTGTGTGAGTGTGTGTGAATGTGTGTGAGAGTGTGTGAATGTGTGTGAGAGTGTGTGAGAGTGTGTGGGTATGTGGCTGTGAGAGTGTGTTAGATTGTGTGAATGAGAGAGTGTGTGTGTGAGTGTGTGTGAGTGTGTGTGTGAGAATGTGTGAGAGAGTGTGTGAGTGTGTGAGAGTGTGTGAGAGTGTGTGAGTGTGCGTGAGAGTGTGTGAGTGTGTGTGAGAGTGTGAGAGAGTGTGAGTGTGTTATTGTGTGTGAGTGTGTGTGAGAGAGTGTGAGTGTGTGTGAGTGTGTGTGAGAGTGTGTGAGTGTGTGTGAGAGTGTGTGAGTGTGTGTGAGAGTGTGTGAGTATGTGTGAGAGTGTGTGTGAGAGAGAGATTGTGTGAGAGTGTGTGAGTGTGTGTGAGTGTGTGTGAGAGTGTGAGTGTGTGTGAGAGTGTGTGAGTGTGTGTGAGAGTGTGTGAGTGTGTGTGAGAGTGTGTGAGTGTGTGTGAGAGTGTGTGAGAATGTGTGAGTGTGTGTGAGAGTGTGTGTGAGTGTGTGTGAGAGTGTGTGAGTGTGTGTGAGTGTGTGTGAGAGTGTGTGAGTGTGTGTGCATGAGTGTGAGTGAAAGTGTGTGTGTGAGAGTGTGTGAGTGTGTGTGAGAATGTGAGTGTGTGTGTGTGAGAGTGTGTGAGAGTGTGAGTGTGTGAGAGTGTGTGAGTATGTGGGTGTGAGAGTGTGTGAGTGTGTAAATGAGTGTGAATGAGAGAGTGTGTGTTAGAGTGTGTGAGTGTGTGTAAGAGTGAGAGTGTGTGAGAGTGTGTGTGAGAGTGTGTGAGTGTGTGTGAGAGTGCGAGTGTGTGTGAATGAGTGTGAGTGAGAGAGTGTGTGTGAGAGTGTGTGAGAGTGTTAGAGTGTGTGAAATCATGTGAGATCGTGTGAGAGTGTGTGAGTGTGTGCGAGAGTGTGTGAGAGTGTGTGAGTATGTGTGTGTGTGTGTGTGGGTGTGAGAGTGTGTGAGTGTGTGTGAGTGTGTGTGAATGAGTGTGAGTGAGAGAGTGTGTGTGAGAGTGTGTGAGCGTGTGTAAGAGTGTGTGTGAGTATGTGGGTGTTAGGGTGTGTGAATGAGAAAGTGTGTATGTGAGAGTGTGTGTGAGAGTGTGTGTGAGTGTGTGGGTGTGTGAGTGTGTGTGAGAGTGTGTGAGAGTGTGTGAGAGTGTGTGAGTATGTGTGAGAGAGTGTGTCAGTGTGTGAGAGTGTGTTAGAGTGTGTGAATGCGTGTGAATGAGAGGGTGTGTGTGTGAGTGTTTGTGAGAGTGTGTGAGAGTGTGTGAGAGAGTGTGTGAGAGTGTGTGAGAGTGTGTGAGTGTGCGTGAGAGTGTGTGAGTGTGTGTGAGAGTGTGAGAGAGTGTGAGTGCGTTATTGTGTGTGAGTGTGTGTGAGAGTGTGTGAGTGTGTGTGAGTGTGTGTGAGTGTGTGTGAGTGTGTGTGAGAGTGTGTGAGTATGTGTGAGAGTGTGTGTGAGTGTGTGTGAGAGAAAGAGTGTGTGAGTGTGTGTGAGAGAAAGAGTGTGTGAGAGTGTGTGAGTGTGTGTGAGAGTGTGTGAATGAGAGAGTGTGTGAGTGTGTGAGAGAGTGTGTGAGTGTGTGTGAGAGTGTGTGAGTGTGTGTGAGAGTGTGTGAGTGTGTGAGAGTGTGTGAGTGTGTGTGTGAGTGTGTGTGAGCGTGTGTGAGAGTGTGTGAGTATGTGGGTGTGAGGGTGTGTGAAAGTGTGTGAGTGTGTGTGAGAGTGTGTGAATGAGTGTGAATGAGAGAGTGTGTATGTGAGAGTGTGTGAGAGTGTGTGAGTGTGTGTGAGAGTGTGTAAGAGTGTGTGAGAGTGTGTGAGTGTCTGTGAGTGTGTGTGAGAGTGTGTGAGTGTGTGTGAGAATGTGTGAGTGTGTGTGAGTGTGTGTGAGATTGTGTGAGAGTGTGTCAGTGTGTGGGTGTCTGGGTGTGAGAGTGTGTGTGAGTGTGTGAGTGTGTGTGAGAGTGTGCGTGTATGTGTGACAGTGTGTGAGTGTGTGTGACAGTGTGTGGGTGTGAGAGTGTGTGAGTGTGTGTGAGAGTGTGTGAGTTTGTGTGAATGAGTGTGAGTGAGAGAGTGTGTGTGAGAGTGTGTGTAAGAGTGTGTGAGTGTGTGTGAGAGTGTGTGAGTGTGTGTGAGAGTGTCTGAGAGTGTGTGAGTATGTGGGTGTGTGAGAGTGTGTGAGTATGTGGGTGTGAGGGTGTGTGAGAGTGTGTGAATGAGTGTGAATGAGAGAGTGTGTATGTGAGAGTGTGTGAGAGTGTGTATGTGAGAGTGTGTGAGAGTGTGTGAGTGTGTGTGAGAGTGTGTAAGTGTGTGTAAGTGTGTGTGAGAGTGTGTGAGAGTGTGTGAGTGTGTGTGAGAGTGTGTGTGAGAATGTTTGAGTGTGTGTGAGAGTGTGTGTGTGCATGAGTGTGTGTGAGAGTGTGTGTGTGCATGAGTGTGTGTGTGAGAGTGTGTGAGTGTGTGTGAGAGTGTGAGTGTGTGTGAGTCTGTGAGTGTGTGTGAGTGTGTGTGAGAGTGTGTGAGTGTGTGTGAGAGTGTGTGAGAGTGTGAGAGAGTGTGAGAGTGTGTGAGTATGTGGGTGTGAGAGTGTGTGAATGAGTGTGAATGAGAGAGTGTGTGTGAGACTGTGTGAGGATGTGGGTGTGAGAGTGTGTGAGTATGTCGGTGTGAGAGTGTGTGAGTGTGTGAAAGAGTGTGAATGAGAGAGTGTGTGAGAATGTGTGAGTGTGTGAATGAGTGTGAGTGAGATTGTGTGTGAGAGAGTGTGTGTGAGAGTGTGTGAGTATGTGTGAGAGTGTGTGAGTTTGTGTGAATGTGTGTGAGAGTGTGTGAATGTGTGTGAGAGTGTGTGAGTGTATGTGAGAGTGTGTGAGAGTGTATGAGTGTGTGTGAGAGTGTGTGAGAGTGTGTAAGTGTGTGTGAGAGTGTGTGTGAGTGTGTGTGAGAGTGTGTGTGAGAATGTGTGAGTGTGTGAGAGTGTGTGTGTGTGCATGAGTGTGTGAGTATGTGGGTGTGAGGGTGTGTGAGAGTGTGTGAATGAGAGAGTGTGTATGTGAGAGTGTGTGAGTGTGTGTAAGAGTGTGTGAGTTTGTGTGAGAGTGTGAGTGTGTGTGAGTGTGTGTGAGAGTGTGTGTGAGAGTGTGTGAGTATGTGGGTGTGAGAGTGTGTGAATGAGTGTGAATGAGAGAGTGTGTGTGAGACTGTGTGAGGATGTGGGTGTGAGAGTGTGTGAGTATGTCGGTGTGAGAGTGTGTGAGTGTGTGAAAGAGTGTGAATGAGAGAGTGTGTGAGAATGTGTGAGTGTGTGTGAATGAGTGTGAGTGAGAGTGTGTGTAAGAGAGTGTGTGAGAGTGTTAGAGTGTGTGAGAGAGTGTGAGATCGTGTGAGAGTGTGAGAGAGTGTGAGAGTGTGTGTGAGAGTGTGTGAGAGTGTGTGAGTTTGTGGGTGTGAGTGTGTGAGTGTGTGAATGTGTGTGAGTGTGTGTGAGAGTGTGTGAAGTGTGTGAGAGTGTGAGAGAGTAAGAGAGTGTGTGAGAGTGTGTGAGAGTGTTTGAGAGTGTTTGAGAGTGTGTGAGTATGTGGGTGTGAGAGTGTGTTAGAGTGTGTGAGTGAGTGTGAATGAGAATGTGTGTGTGAGTGTGTGTGAGAGTGTGTGTGAGAGTGTGTGAGAGTGTGTGAGTATGTGTGAGAGTGTGTGAGTGTGTGTGAGAGTGTGTGAGTGTGTTATTGTGTGTGAGTGTGTGTGAGAGTGTGTGAGTGTGCGTGAGATTGTTTGAGTGTGAGTGTGTGTGAGAGTGTTAGAGTGTGTCAGAGTGTGAGAGAGTGTTAGAGTGTGTGAGAGTGTGTGAGTGTGTGTGAGAGTGTGTGAGTGTGTGAGAGTGTGTGAGAGTGTGTGTGAGAGTGTGTGAGTGTGTGTGAGAGTGTGTGAGTGTGTGTGAGAGTGTGTGAGAGTGTGTGAGTATGTGGGTGTGTGAGTGTGTGTGAGTGTGTGTGAGAGTGTGTGTGAGAGTGTGTGAGAGTGTGTGAGTATGTGGGTGTGTGAGAGTGTGTGAGTATGTGGGTGTGAGGGTGTGTGAGAGTGTGTGAATGAGTGTGAATGAGAGAGTGTGTATGTGAGAGTGTGTGAGAGAGTGTATGTGAGAGTGTGTGAGAGTGTGTGAGTGTGTGTGAGAGTGTGTAAGTGTGTGTAAGTGTGTGTGAGAGTGTGTGAGAGTGTGTGAGTGTGTGTGAGAGTGTGTGTGAGAATGTGTGAGTGTGTGTGAGAGTGTGTGTGTGCATGAGTGTGTGTGTGAGAGTGTGTGAGTGTGTGTGAGTGTGTGTGAGAGTGTGAGTGTGTGTGAGTCTGTGAGTGTGTGTGAGTGTGTGTGAGAGTGTGTGAGTGTGTGTGAGAGTGTGAGAGAGTGTGGGAGTGTGTGAGTATGTGGGTGTGAGAGTGTGTGAATGAGTGTGAATGAGAGAGTGTGTGTGAGACTGTGTGAGGATGTGGGTGTGAGAGTGTGTGAGTATGTCGGTGTGAGAGTGTGTGAGTGAGTGAAAGAGTGTGAATGAGAGAGTGTGTGAGAATGTGTGAGTGTGTGAATGAGTGTGAGTGAGATTGTGTGTGAGAGAGTGTGTGTGAGAGTGTGTGAGAGTGTGTGAGTATGTGTGAGAGTGTGTGAGTTTGTGTGAATGTGTGTGAGAGTGTGTGAATGTGTGTGAGAGTGTGTGAGAGTATGTGAGTATGTGGCTGTGTGGGTGTGAGGGTGTGTGAGAGTGTGTGAATGAGTGTGAATGAGAGAGTGTGTATGTGAGAGTGTGTGAGTGTGTGTGAGAGTGTGTAAGTGTGTGTGAGAGTGTGTGAGTGTCTGTGAGTGTGTGTGAGAGTGTGTGAGTGTGTGTGAGAATGTGTGAGTGTGTGTGAGTGTGTGTGAGATTGTGTGAGAGTGTGTGAGTGTGTGGGTGTCTGGGTGTGAGAGTGTGTGTGAGTGTGTGAGTGTGTGTGAGAGTGTGCGTGTATGTGTGAGAGTGTGAGAGTGTGTGTGAGAGTGTGTGGGTGTGAGAGTGTGTGAGTGTGTTTGAGAGTGTGTGAGAGTGTGTGAGTTTGTGTGAATGAGTGTGAGTGAGAGAGTGTGTGTGAGAGTGTGTGTAAGAGTGTGTGTGAGAGTGTGTGAGTGTGTGTGAGAGTGTGTGAGTGTGTGTGAGAGTGTGTGAGAGTGTGTGAGTATGTGGGTGTGTGAGAGTGTGTGAGTATGTGGGTGTGAGGGTGTGTGAGAGTGTGTGAATGAGTGTGAATGAGAGAGTGTGTATGTGAGAGTGTGTGAGAGTGTGTGAGTGTGTGTGAGAGTGTGTGAGAGTGTGTAAGTGTGTGTGAGAGTGTGTGTGAGTGTGTGTGAGAGTGTGTGTGAGAATGTGTGAGTGTGTGTGAGAGTGTGTGTGTGTGCATGAGTGTGTGAGTATGTGGGTGTGAGGGTGTGTGAGAGTGTGTGAATGAGAGAGTGTGTATGTGTGAGTGTGTGTAAGAGTGTGTGAGTGTGTGTGAGAGTGTGAGTGTGTGTGAGTGTGTGTGAGTGTGTGTGAGAGTGTGTGTGAGAGTGTGTGAGAGTGTGTGAGTATGTGGGTGTGAGAGTGTGTGAATGAGTGTGAATGAGAGAGTGTGTGTGAGACTGTGTGAGGATGTGGGTGTGAGAGTGTGTGAGTATGTCGGTGTGAGAGTGTGTGAGTGTGTGAAAGAGTGTGAATGAGAGACTGTGTGAGAATGTGTGAGTGTGTGTGAATGAGTGTGAGAATGTGTGAGTGTGTGTGAATGAGTGTGAGTGAGAGTGTGTGTAAGAGAGTGTGTGAGAGTGTTAGAGTGTGTGAGAGAGTGTGAGATCGTGTGAGAGTGTGAGAGAGTGTGAGAGTGTGTGAGTGTGTGTGAGAGTGTGTGAGAGTGTGTGAGTTTGTGGGTGTGAGTGTGTGAGATTGTGTGAGTGTGTGGGTGTGAGAGTGTGTGAGTGTGTGTGAGAGTGTGAGTATGTGGGTGTGAGGGTGTGTGAATGAGAAAGTGTGTATGTGAGAGTGTGTGAGAATGTGTGAGTGTGTGTGAGAGTGTGTGTGTGTGCATGAGTGTGTGAGTATGTGGGTGTGAGGGTGTGTGAGAGTGTGTGAATGATTGTGAATGAGAGAGTGTGTATGTGAGAGTGTGTGAGAGTGTGTGAGTGTGTGTAAGAGTGTGTGAGTGTGTGTGAGTGTGAGTGTGTGTGAGAGTGTGAGTGTGTGTGAGTGTGTGTGAGTGTGTGTGAGAGTGTGTGTGAGAGTGTGTGAGAGTGTGAGAGGGTGTGAGAGTGTGTGAATGAGTGTGAATGAGAGAGTGTGTGTGAGACTGTGTGAGGATGTGGGTGTGAGAGTGTGTGAGGATGTGGGTGTGAGAGTGTGTGAGTATGTCGGTGTGAGAGTGTGAAAGAGTGTGAATGAGAGAGTGTGTGAGAATGTGTGAGTATGTGTGAATGAGTGTGAGTGAGAGTGTGTGTAAGAGAGTGTGTGAGAGTGTTAGAGTGTGTGAGAGAGTGTGAGATCGTGTGAGAGTGTGAGAGAGTGTGAGAGTGTGTGAGTGTGTGTGAGAGTGTGTGAGAGTGTGTGAGTTTGTGGGTGTGAGTGTGTGAGATTGTGTGAGTGTGTGGGTGTTAGATTGTGTGAGTATGTGTAAGTGTGTGTGAGAGTGTGTGAGAGTGTCTGAGTGTGTGTGAGAGTGTGTGAGTATGTGTGAGTGTGTGAGTGTGTGTGAATGCGTGTGAGAGTGTGTGAATGTGTGTGAGTGTGTGTGAGATTGTGTGAAGTGTGTGAGAGTGTGAGAGTAAGAGAGTGTGTGAGAGTGCGTGAGAGTGTTTGAGAGTGTGTGAGAGTTTGTGAGTATGTGGGTGTGAGAGTGTGTTAGAGTGTGTGAGTGAGTGTGAATGAGAGAGTGTGTGTGTGAGTGTGTGTGAGAGTGTGTGTGAGTGTGTGTGAGAGTGTGTGAGTGTGTGAGTATGTGTGAGAGTGTGTGAGTGTGTGTGAGAGTGTGTGAGTGTGTTATTGTGTGTGAGTGTGTGTGAGTATGTGTGAGTGTGCGTGAGATTGTGTGAGAGTGTGTCAGTGTGTGGGTGTCTGGGTGTGAGAGTGTGTGTGAGTGTGTGAGTGTGTGTGAGAGTGTGCGTGTATGTGTGACAGTGTGTGAGTGTGTGTGACAGTGTGTGGGTGTGAGAGTGTGTGAGTGTGTGTGAGAGTGTGTGTAAGAGTGTGTGAGTGTGTGTGAGAGTGTGTGAGTGTGTGTGAGAGTGTCTGAGAGTGTGTGAGTATGTGGGTGTGTGAGAGTGTGTGAATGAGTGTGAATGAGAGAGTGTGTATGTGAGAGTGTGTGAGAGTGTGTATGTGAGAGTGTGTGAGAGTGTGTGAGTGTGTGTGAGAGTGTGTAAGTGTGTGTAAGTGTGTGTGAGAGTGTGTGAGAGTGTGTGAGTGTGTGTGAGAGTGTGTGTGAGAATGTGTGAGTGTGTGTGAGAGTGTGTGTGTGCATGAGTGTGTGTGAGAGTGTGTGAGTGTGTGTGAGAGTGTGAGTGTGTGTGAGTCTGTGAGTGTGTGTGAGTGTGTGTGAGAGTGTGTGAGTGTGTGTGAGAGTGTGTGAGAGTGTGAGAGAGTGTGAGAGTGTGTGAGTATGTGGGTGTGAGAGTGTGTGAATGAGTGTGAATGAGAGAGTGTGTGTGAGACTGTGTGAGGATGTGGGTGTGAGAGTGTGTGAGTATGTCGGTGTGAGAGTGTGTGAGTGTGTGAAAGAGTGTGTATGAGAGAGTGTGTGAGAATGTGTGAGTGTGTGAATGAGTGTGAGTGAGATTGTGTGTGAGAGAGTGTGTGTGAGAGTGTGTGAGAGTGTGTGAGTATGTGTGAGAGTGTGTGAGTTTGTGTGAATGTGTGTGAGAGTGTGTGAATGTGTGTGAGAGTGTGTGAGTGTATGTGAGAGTGTGTGAGAGTGTGTGAGTGTGTGTGAGAGTGTGTGAGAGTGTGTAAGTGTGTGTGAGAGTGTGTGTGAGTGTGTGTGAGAGTGTGTGTGAGAATGTGTGAGTGTGTGAGAGTGTGTGTGTGTGCATGAGTGTGTGAGTATGTGGGTGTGAGGGTGTGTGAGAGTGTGTGAATGAGAGAGTGTGTATGTGAGAGTGTGTGAGTGTGTGTAAGAGTGTGTGAGTTTGTGTGAGAGTGTGAGTGTGTGTGAGTGTGTGTGAGAGTGTGTGTGAGAGTGTGTGAGTATGTGGGTGTGAGAGTGTGTGAATGAGTGTGAATGAGAGAGTGTGTGTGAGACTGTGTGAGGATGTGGGTGTGAGAGTGTGTGAGTATGTCGGTGTGAGAGTGTGTGAGTGTGTGAAAGAGTGTGAATGAGAGAGTGTGTGAGAATGTGTGAGTGTGTGTGAATAAGTGTGAGTGAGAGTGTGTGTAAGAGAGTGTGTGAGAGTGTTAGAGTGTGTGAGAGAGTGTGAGATCGTGTGAGAGTGTGAGAGAGTGTGAGAGTGTGTGTGAGAGTGTGTGAGAGTGTGTGAGTTTGTGGGTGTGAGTGTGTGAGTGTGTGAATGTGTGTGAGTGTGTGTGAGAGTGTGTGAAGTGTGTGAGAGTGTGAGAGAGTAAGAGAGTGTGTGAGAGTGTGTGAGAGTGTTTGAGAGTGTTTGAGAGTGTGTGAGTATGTGGGTGTGAGAGTGTGTTAGAGTGTGTGAGTGAGTGTGAATGAGAGTGTGTGTGTGAGTGTGTGTGAGAGTGTGTGTGAGAGTGTGTGAGAGTGTGTGAGTATGTGTGAGAGTGTGTGAGTGTGTGTGAGAGTGTGTGAGTGTGTTATTGTGTGTGAGTGTGTGTGAGAGTGTGTGAGTGTGCGTGAGATTGTGTGAGAGTGTGTCAGTGTGTGGGTGTCTGGGTGTGAGAGTGTGTGTGAGTGTGTGAGTGTGTGTGAGAGTGTGCGTGTATGTGTGACAGTGTGTGAGTGTGTGTGACAGTGTGTGGGTGTGAGAGTGTGTGAGTGTGTGTGAGAGTGTGTGTAAGAGTGTGTGAGTGTGTGTGAGAGTGTGTGAGTGTGTGTGAGAGTGTCTGAGAGTGTGTGAGTATGTGGGTGTGTGAGAGTGTGTGAATGAGTGTGAATGAGAGAGTGTGTATGTGAGAGTGTGTGAGAGTGTGTATGTGAGAGTGTGTGAGAGTGTGTGAGTGTGTGTGAGAGTGTGTAAGTGTGTGTAAGTGTGTGTGAGAGTGTGTGAGAGTGTGTGAGTGTGTGTGAGAGTGTGTGTGAGAATGTGTGAGTGTGTGTGAGAGTGTGTGTGTGCATGAGTGTGTGTGAGAGTGTGTGAGTGTGTGTGAGAGTGTGAGTGTGTGTGAGTCTGTGAGTGTGTGTGAGTGTGTGTGAGAGTGTGTGAGTGTGTGTGAGAGTGTGTGAGAGTGTGAGAGAGTGTGAGAGTGTGTGAGTATGTGGGTGTGAGAGTGTGTGAATGAGTGTGAATGAGAGAGTGTGTGTGAGACTGTGTGAGGATGTGGGTGTGAGAGTGTGTGAGTATGTCGGTGTGAGAGTGTGTGAGTGTGTGAAAGAGTGTGTATGAGAGAGTGTGTGAGAATGTGTGAGTGTGTGAATGAGTGTGAGTGAGATTGTGTGTGAGAGAGTGTGTGTGAGAGTGTGTGAGAGTGTGTGAGTATGTGTGAGAGTGTGTGAGTTTGTGTGAATGTGTGTGAGAGTGTGTGAATGTGTGTGAGAGTGTGTGAGTGTATGTGAGAGTGTGTGAGAGTGTGTGAGTGTGTGTGAGAGTGTGTGAGAGTGTGTAAGTGTGTGTGAGAGTGTGTGTGAGTGTGTGTGAGAGTGTGTGTGAGAATGTGTGAGTGTGTGAGAGTGTGTGTGTGTGCATGAGTGTGTGAGTATGTGGGTGTGAGGGTGTGTGAGAGTGTGTGAATGAGAGAGTGTGTATGTGAGAGTGTGTGAGTGTGTGTAAGAGTGTGTGAGTTTGTGTGAGAGTGTGAGTGTGTGTGAGTGTGTGTGAGAGTGTGTGTGAGAGTGTGTGAGTATGTGGGTGTGAGAGTGTGTGAATGAGTGTGAATGAGAGAGTGTGTGTGAGACTGTGTGAGGATGTGGGTGTGAGAGTGTGTGAGTATGTCGGTGTGAGAGTGTGTGAGTGTGTGAAAGAGTGTGAATGAGAGAGTGTGTGAGAATGTGTGAGTGTGTGTGAATAAGTGTGAGTGAGAGTGTGTGTAAGAGAGTGTGTGAGAGTGTTAGAGTGTGTGAGAGAGTGTGAGATCGTGTGAGAGTGTGAGAGAGTGTGAGAGTGTGTGTGAGAGTGTGTGAGAGTGTGTGAGTTTGTGGGTGTGAGTGTGTGAGTGTGTGAATGTGTGTGAGTGTGTGTGAGAGTGTGTGAAGTGTGTGAGAGTGTGAGAGAGTAAGAGAGTGTGTGAGAGTGTGTGAGAGTGTTTGAGAGTGTTTGAGAGTGTGTGAGTATGTGGGTGTGAGAGTGTGTTAGAGTGTGTGAGTGAGTGTGAATGAGAGTGTGTGTGTGAGTGTGTGTGAGAGTGTGTGTGAGAGTGTGTGAGAGTGTGTGAGTATGTGTGAGAGTGTGTGAGTGTGTGTGAGAGTGTGTGAGTGTGTTATTGTGTGTGAGTGTGTGTGAGAGTGTGTGAGTGTGCGTGAGATTGTTTGAGTGTGAGTGTGTGTGAGAGTGTTAGAGTGTGTCAGAGTGTGAGAGAGTGTTAGAGTGTGTGAGAGTGTGTGAGTGTGTGTGAGAGTGTGTGAGTGTGTGAGAGTGTGTGAGAGTGTGTGTGAGAGTGTGTGAGTGTGTGTGAGAGTGTGTGAGTGTGTGTGAGAGTGTGTGAGAGTGTGTGAGTATGTGGGTGTGTGAGTGTGTGTGAGTGTGTGTGAGAGTGTGTGTGAGAGTGTGTGAGAGTGTGTGAGTATGTGGGTGTGTGAGAGTGTGTGAGTATGTGGGTGTGAGGGTGTGTGAGAGTGTGTGAATGAGAGAGTGTGTATGTGAGAGTGTGTGAGAGAGTGTATGTGAGAGTGTGTGAGAGTGTGTGAGTGTGTGTGAGAGTGTGTAAGTGTGTGTAAGTGTGTGTGAGAGTGTGTGAGAGTGTGTGAGTGTGTGTGAGAGTGTGTGTGAGAATGTGTGAGTGTGTGTGAGAGTGTGTGTGTGCATGAGTGTGTGTGTGAGTGTGTGAGTGTGTGTGAGTGTGTGTGAGAGTGTGAGTGTGTGTGAGTCTGTGAGTGTGTGTGAGTGTGTGTGAGAGTGTGTGAGTGTGTGAATGAGAGAGTGTGTGTGTGAGTGTGTGTGAGAGTGTGTGTGAGAATGTGTGAGAGAGTGTGTGAGTGTGTGAGAGTGTGTGAGAGTGTGTGAGTGTGCGTGAGAGTGTGTGAGTGTGTGTGAGAGTGTGAGAGAGTATGAGTGTGTTATTGTGTGTGAGTGTGTGTGTGTGAGTGTGTGTGAGAGAGTGTGAGTGTGTGCGAGTGTGTGTGAGAGTGTGTGAGTGTGTGTGAGAGTGTGAGAGTGTGTGAGTGTGTGTGAGTATGTGTGAGAGTGTGTGTGAGAGAGAGATTGTGTGAGAGTGTGTGAGTGTGTGTGAGTGTGTGTGACAGTGTGAGTGTGTGTGAGAGTGTGTGAGTGTGTGTGTGAGTGTGTGTGAGAGTGTGTGAGTGTGTGTGTGAGTGTGTGTGAGAGTGTGTGAGTGTGTGTGAGAGTGTGTGAGTGTGTGTGAGAATGTGTGAGTGTGTGTGAGAGTGTGTGTGAGTGTGTGTGAGAGTGTGTGAGTGTGTGTGAGTGTGTGTGAGAGTGTGTGAGTGTGTGTGCATGAGTGTGAGTGAAAGTGTGTGTGTGAGAGTGTGTGAGTGTGTGTGAGAGTGTGAGTGTGTGTGTGTGAGAGTGTGTGAGTGTGTGAGAGTGTGTGAGTATGTGGGTGTGAGACTGTGTGAATGAGTGTGAATGAGAGAGTGTGTGTGTGAGAATGTGTGAGTATGTGGGTGTGAGAGTGTGTGAGTGTGTAAATGAGTGTGAATGAGAGATTGTGTGTTAGAGTGTGTGAGTGTGTGTAAGAGTGAGAGTGTGTGAGAGTGTGTGAGTGTGTGTAAGAGTGAGAGTGTGTGAGAGTGTGTGTGAGAGTGTGTGAGTGTGTGTGAGAGTGCGAGTGTGTGTGAATGAGTGTGTGTAAATGAGTGTGAGTGTGTGTGAGTGTGTGCGAGAGTGTGTGAGAGTGTGTGAGTATGTGGGTGTGAGTGTGTGAGAGTGTGTGAGTGTGTGTGAATGAGTGTGAGTGAGAGAGTGTGTGTGAGAGTGTGTCAGCGTGTGTAAGAGTGTGTGAGTGTGTGTGAGTGTGTGTGAGTGTGTGTGAGTATGTGGGTGTTAGGGTGTGTGAATGAGAAAGTGTGTATGTGAGAGTGTGTGTGAGAGTGTGTGAGTGTGTGTGAGTGTGTGGGTGTGTGAGTGTGTGGGTGTGTGAGTGTGTGTGAGAGAGTTTGAGAGTGTGTGAGAGTGTGTGAGAGAGTGTGTCAGTGTGTGAGAGTGTGTGAATGAGTGTGAATGAGAGAGTGTGTGTGTGTGTTTGTGAGAGTGTGTGAGAGTGTGTGAGAGAGTGTGTGAGAGTGCGTTATTGTGTGTGAGTGTGTGTGAGAGTGTGTGAGAGTGTGAGAGTGTGTGAGTGTGTGTGAGAGTGTGTGAGAGTGTGTGAGTATGTGTGAGAGTGTGTGTGAGTGTGTGTGAGAGAAAGAGTGTGTGAGAGTGTGTGAGTGTGTGTGAGAGAAAGAGTGTGTGAGAGTGTGTGAGTGTGTGTGAGAGTGTGTGAGAGTGTGTGAGTGTGTGAATGAGTGTGAATGAGAGAGTGTGTGTGAGAGTGTGTGAGTGTGTGAGAGAGTGTGTGAGTGTGTGTGAGTGTGAGAGTGTGTGTGAGAGTGTGTGAGAGTGTGTGAGTGTGTGTGAGTGTGTGTGTGAGTGTGTGTGAGCGTGTGTGAGAGTGTGTGAGTATGTGGGTGTGAGGGAGTGTGAATGAGAGAGTGTATGAGTGTGAGTGAGAGATTGTGTGTGTGAGAGTGTGTGAGTGTGTGTGAAAGTGTGTGAGTGTGTGTGAGAGTGTGTGAGTGTGTGAGTGTGTGTGAGAGTGTGTGAGATTGTGTAAGAGTGTGTGAGTGTGTGTGAGAGTGTGAGAGTGTGTGAGAGTGTGTGAGAGTGTGTGAGTGTGTGTGAGTGTGTTTGAGTGTGTGTGAGAGTGTGTGAGTGTGTGTGAATGAGTGTGAGTGAGAGAGTGTGTGAGTGTGTGTGAGAGTGTGTGAGTGTGTGTGAGTGTGTGAGAGTGTGTGTGAGTGTGTGTGAGAGTGTGTGATAGTGTGTGTGATAGTGTGTGAGTGTGTGTGTTAGAGTGTGAGAGTGTGTGTGAGAGTGTGAGAGTGTGTGAGTGTGTGTGAGTGTGTGTGAGTATGTGTGAGAGTGTGTGAGTGTGTGTGAGTATGTGTGAGAGTGTGTGAGTGTGTGTGAATGTGTGTGAGAGTGTGTGAATGTGTGTGAGAGTGTGTGAGAGTGTGTGGGTATGTGGCTGTGAGAGTGTGTTAGATTGTGTGAATGAGAGTGTGTGTGTGAGTGTGTGTGAGTGTGTGTGTGAGAATGTGTGAGAGAGTGTGTGAGTGTGTGAGAGTGTGTGAGAGTGTGTGAGTGTGCGTGAGAGTGTGTGAGTGTGTGTGAGAGTGTGAGAGAGTGTGAGTGTGTTATTGTGTGTGAGTGTGTGTGAGTGTGTGTGAGAGAGTGTGAGTGTGTGTGAGTGTGTGTGAGAGTGTGTGAGTGTGTGTGAGAGTGTGTGAGTGTGTGTGAGTATGTGTGAGAGTGTGTGTGAGAGAGAGATTGTGTGAGAGTGTGTGAGTGTGTGTGAGTGTGTGTGAGAGTGTGAGTGTGTGTGAGAGTGTGTGAGAGTATGTGAGTGTGTGTGAGAGTGTGTGAGTGTGTGTGAGTGTGTGTGAGAGTGTGTGAGAATGTGTGAGTGTGTGTGAGAGTGTGTGTGAGTGTGTGTGAGAGTGTGTGAGTGTGTGTGAGAGTGTGTGAGTGTGTGTGCATGAGTGTGAGTGAAAGTGTGTGTGTGAGAGTGTGTGAGTGTGTGTGAGAATGTGAGTGTGTGTGTGTGAGAGTGTGTGAGAGTGTGAGTGTGTGAGTATGTGGGTGTCAGAGTGTGTGAATGTGTGAATGAGAGAGTGTGTGTGAGTATGTGGGTGTGAGAGTGTGTGAGTATGTGGGTGTGAGAGTGTGTGAGTATGTGGGTGTGAGAGTGTGTGAGTGTGTAAATGAGTGTGAATGAGAGAGTGTGTGTTAGAGTGTGTGAGTGTGTGTAAGAGTGAGAGTGTGTGAGAGTGTGTGTGAGAGTGTGTGAGTGTGTGTGAGAGTGCGAGTGTGTGTGAATGAGTGTGAGTGAGAGAGTGTGTGTGAGAGTGTGTGAGAGTGTTAGAGTGTGTGAGATCATGTGAGATCGTGTGAGAGTGTGTGAGTGTGTGCGAGAGTGTGTGAGAGTGTGTGAGTGTGTGTGAGAGTGTTTGAGAGTGTGTGAGAGTGTGTGAGAGTGTGTGAGAGAGTGTGTCAGTGTGTGAGAGTGTGTGAATGAGTGTGAATGAGAGAGTGTGTGTGTGAGTGTTTGTGAGAGTGTGTGAGAGTGTGTGAGAGAGTGTGTGAGAGTGCGTTATTGTGTGTGAGTGTGTGTGAGAGTGTGAGAGTGTGTGAGTGTGTGTGAGAGTGTGTGAGTATGTGTGAGAGTGTGTGTGAGTGTGTGTGAGAGAAAGAGTGTGTGAGAGTGTGTGTGAGAGAAAGAGTGTGTGAGAGTGTGTGAGTGTGTGTGAGAGTGTGTGAGAGTGTGTGAGTGTGTGAATGAGTGTGAATGAGAGAGTGTGTGTGAGAGTGTGTGAGTGTGTGAGAGAGTGTGTGAGTGTGTGTGAGTGTGAGAGTGTGTGAGTGTGTGTGAGAGTGTGTGAGTGTGTGTGAGTGTGTGTGTGAGTGTGTGTGAGCGTGTGTGAGAGTGTGTGAGTATGTGGGTGTGAGGGTGTGTGAATGAGAGAGTGTATGTGTGTGAGTGAGAGATTGTGTGTGTGAGAGTGTGTGAGTGTGTGTGAAAGTGTGTGAGTGTGTGTGAGAGTGTGTGAGTGTGTGAGTGTGTGTGAGAGTGTGTGAGATTGTGTAAGAGTGTGTGAGTGTGTGTGAGAGTGTGAGAGTGTGTGAGAGTGTGTGAGAATGTGTGAGTGTGTGTGAGTGTGTGTGAGTGTGTGTGAGAGTGTGTGAGTGTGTGTGAATGAGTGTGAGTGAGAGAGTGTGTGAGTGTGTGTGAGAGTGTGTGAGTGTGTGAGAGTGTGTGTGAGTGTGTGTGAGAGTGTGTGATAGTGTGTGTGATAGTGTGTGAGTGTGTGTGAGTGTGTGTGTTAGAGTGTGAGAGTGTGTGAGAGAGTGTGTGTGAGAGTGTGAGAGTGTGTGAGTGTGTGTGAGTATGTGTGAGAGTATGTGAGTGTGTGTGAATGTGTGTGAGAGTGTGTGAATGTGTGTGAGAGTGTGTGAGAGTGTGTGGGTATGTGGCTGTGAGAGTGTGTTAGATTGTGTGAATGAGAGAGTGTGTGTGTGAGTGTGTGTGAGAATGTGTGAGAGAGTGTGTGAGTGTGTGAGAGTGTGTGAGAGTGTGTGAGTGTGCGTGAGAGTGTGTGAGTGTGTGTGAGAGTGTGAGAGAGTGTGAGTGTGTTATTGTGTGTGAGTGTGTGTGAGAGAGTGTGAGTGTGTGTGAGTGTGTGTGAGAGTGTGTGAGTGTGTGTGAGAGTGTGTGAGTGTGTGTGAGAGTGTGTGAGTATGTGTGAGAGTGTGTGTGAGAGAGAGATTGTGTGAGAGTGTGTGAGTGTGTGTGAGTGTGTGTGAGAGTGTGAGTGTGTGTGAGAGTGTGTGAGTGTGTGTGAGAGTGTGTGAGTGTGTGTGAGAGTGTGTGAGTGTGTTTGAGAGTGTGTGAGAATGTGTGAGTGTGTGTGAGAGTGTGTGTGAGTGTGTGTGAGAGTGTGTGAGTGTGTGTGAGTGTGTGTGAGAGTGTGTGAGTGTGTGTGCATGAGTGTGAGTGAAAGTGTGTGTGTGAGAGTGTGTGAGTGTGTGTGAGAATGTGAGTGTGTGTGTGTGAGAGTGTGTGAGAGTGTGAGTGTGTGAGAGTGTGTGAGTATGTGGGTGTCAGAGTGTGTGAATGTGTGAATGAGAGAGTGTGTGTGTGAGTATGTGGGTGTGAGAGTGTGTGAGTATGTGGGTGTGAGAGTGTGTGAGTGTGTAAATGAGTGTGAATGAGAGAGTGTGTGTTAGAGTGTGTGAGTGTGTGTAAGAGTGAGAGTGTGTGAGAGTGTGTGTGAGAGTGTTAGAGTGTGTGAGATCATGTGAGATCGTGTGAGAGTGTGTGAGTGTGTGCGAGAGTGTGTGAGAGTGTGTGAGTATGTGTGTGTGTGTGTGTGGGTGTGAGAGTGTGTGAGTGTGTGTGAGTGTGTGTGAATGAGTGTGAGTGAGAGAGTGTGTGTGAGAGTGTGTGAGCATGTGTAAGAGTGTGTGAGTGTGTGTGAGTATGTGGGTGTTAGGGTGTGTGAATGAGAAAGTGTGTATGTGAGAGTGTGTGTGAGAGTGTGTGTGAGTGTGTGGGTGTGTGAGTGTGTGTGAGAGTGTGTGAGAGTGTGTGAGTATGTGTGAGAGAGTGTGTCAGTGTGTGAGAGTGTGTTAGAGTGTGTGAATGCGTGTGAATGAGAGGGTGTGTGTGTGAGTGTTTGTGAGAGTGTGTGAGAGTGTGTGAGAGAGTGTGTGAGAGTGTGTGAGAGTGTGTGAGTGTGAGTGAGAGTGTGTGAGTGTGTGTGAGAGTGTGAGAGAGTGTGAGTGCGTTATTGTGTGTGAGTGTGTGTGAGAGTGTGAGAGTGTGTGAGTGTGTGTGAGAGTGTGTGAGAGTGTGTGAGTGTGTGTGAGAGTGTGTCAGTATGTGTGAGAGTGTGTGTGAGTGTGTGTGAGAGAAAGAGTGTGTGAGTGTGTGTGAGAGAAAGAGTGTGTGAGAGTGTGTTAGAGTGTGTGAATGAGTGTGAATGAGAGAGTGTGTGTGTGAGTGTTTGTGAGAGTGTGTGAGAGTGTGTGAGATAGTGTGTGAGTGTGCGTGAGAGTGTGTGTGAGAGTGTGAGAGAGTGTGAGTGCGTTATTGTGTGTGAGTGTGTGTGAGAGTGTGTGAGTGTGTGTGAGTGTGTGTGAGAGTGTGTGAGTATGTGTGAGAGTGTGTGTGAGAGAAAGAGTGTGTGAGAGTGTGAGTGTGTGTGAGAGAAAGAGTGTGTGAGAGTGTGTGAGTGTGTGTGAGTGTGTGTGAGAGTGTGTGAGTGTGTGAATGAGTGTGAATGAGAGAGTGTGTGTGAGAGTGTGTGAGTGTGTGAGAGAGTGTGTGAGTGTGTGTGAGAGTGTGTGAGTGTGTGTGAGAGTGTGTGAGAGTGTGTGAGTGTGTGTGAGAGTGTGTGAGTGTGTGTGAATGAGTGTGTGTGAGAGTGTTTGAGAGTGTGTGAGTGTGTGTGAGAGTGTGTGAGTGTGTGTGAATGAGTGTGTGTGAGAGTGTTTGAGAGTGTGTGAGTGTGTGTGAGAGTGTGTGGTGAGTGTGTGTGAGACTGTGTGAGTGTGTGTGAGAATGTGTGATTGTGTGTGAGAGTGTGTGAGAGTGTGTGTGAGAGTGTGTGAGTGTGTGTGAGTGTGTGTGAGAGTGTGTGTGCATGAGTGTGAGTGAAAGTGTGTGTGTGAGAGTGTGTGAGTGTGTGTGAGAGTGTGTGAGTGTGTGTGAGAGTGTGAGAGTGTGTGAGTGTGTGTGAGAGTGTGTGAGAGTGTGAGAGTGTGTGAGTATGTGGGTGTGAGAGTGTGTGAATGAGTGTGAATGAGAGAGTGTGTGTGTGAGAGTGTGTGAGTATGTGGGTGTGAGAGTGTGTGAGTGTGTGAATGAGTGTGAATGAGAGAGTGTTTGTTAGAGTGTGTGTAAGAGTGAGAGTGTGTGAGAGTGTGTGTGAGAGTGTGTGAGTGTGTGTGAGAGTGTTAGAGTGTGTGAGAGTGTGTGAGTATGTGGGTGTGAGTGTGTGTGAGAGTGTGTGAGTGTGTGTGAGAGTGTGTGAGTGTGTGAGAGTGTGTGAGAGTGTGTGAGAGTGTGTGTGAGAGTGTGTGAGAGTGTTTGAGAGTGTGTGAGAGTGTGTGAGTGTCTGTGTGAGTGTGTGTGAGAGTGTGTAAGTGTGTGTGAGAGTGTGTGAGAGTGTGTGAGTGTGTGTGAGTGTGTGTGAGAATGTGTGAGTGTGTGTGAGAGTGTGTGAGTGCGTGTGAGAGTGTGTGTGAGAGTGTGTGAGAGTGTGTGAGTGTGTGTGAGAGTGTGTGCATGAGTGTGAGTGAGAGTGTGTGTGTGAGAGTGTGTGAGAGTGTGAGTGTGTGTGAGTGTGTGTGAGAGTGTGTGAGAGTGCAAGAGTGTGTGAGTATGTGGATGTGAGAGTGTGTGAATGAGAGAGTGTGTGTGAGAGAGTGTGACTATGTGGGTGTGAGTGTGTGTGAGTATGTGGGTGTGAGAGTGTGTGAGTATGTGGGTGTGAGAGTGTGTGAGTATGTGGGTGTGAGAGTGTGTGAGTGTGTGATAGAGTGTGAATGAGAGAGTGTGTGTTAGAGTGTGTGAGAGTGTGTGTGAGAATGTGTGAGTGTGTGTGAGCGTGAGAGTGTGTGAGTGTGTGTGAGAGTGTGTGAGTGTGTGTGAATGAGTGTGAGTGAGAGAGTGTGTGTAAGAGAGTGTGTGAGAGTGTTAGAGTGTGTGAGAGTGTGTGAGATCGTGTGAGAGTGTGAGAGTGTGTGAGAGTGTGTGAGTGTGTGTGAGTGTGTGTGAGAGTGTGTGAGTGTGTGGGTGTGAGAGTGTGTGAGTGTGTGTGAATGAGTGTGAGTGAGAGAGTGTGTGTGTGAGAGTGTGTGAGCATGTGTAAGAGTGTGTGAGTGGGTGTGAGAGTGTGTGACTGTGTGTGAGTGTGTGTGAGAGTGTGTGAGTGTGTGTGAGTATGTGTGAGAGTGTGTGTGAGTGTGTGTGAGAGAGAGATTGTGTGAGAGTGTTTGTGAGTGTGTGAGAGTGTGGGTGTGAGAGTGTGTGAGAGTGTGTGAGTGTGTGAATGAGTGTGAATGAGAGAGTGTGTGTGAGATTGTGTGAGTGTGTGAGAGAGTGTGTGAGTGTGTGTGAGAGTGTGTGAGTGTGTGTGCATGAGTGTGAGTGAAAGTGTGTGTGTGAGAGTGTGGGAGAATGTGTGAGTGTGTGTGAGAGTGTGTGAGTTTGTGAGAGTGTGTGTGAGTGTGTGTGAGAGTGTGTGTGCATGAGTGTGAGTGAAAGTGTGTGTGAGTGTGTGTGAGAGTGTGTGAGTGTGTGTGAGAGTGTGAGTGTGTGTGAGTGTGTGTGAGAGTGAGTGTGAGAGTGTGTGAGAGTGTGAGTATATGGGTGTGAGAGTGTGTGAATGAGTGTGAATGAGAGAGAGTGTGTGTGAGAGTGTGTGAGTATGTGGGTGTGAGAAGGTGTGAGTGTGTGAATGAGAGAGTGTGTGTTAGAGTGTGTGTAAGAGTGAGAGTGTGTGAGAGTGTGTGTGAGAGTGTGTGAGAGTGTGTGAGTATGTGGGTGTGAGTGTGTGTGAGTGTGTGAGAGTGTGTGTGTGTGAATGAGTGTGAGTGAGAGAGTGTGTGAGAGTGTGTGTAAGAGTGTGTGAGTGTGTGTGAGAGTGTGTGAGAGTGTGTGAGTGTGTGTGAGTGTGTGTGAGATTGTGTGAGATTGTGTGAGTGTGTGTGAGCGTGTGTGAGAGTGTGTGAGTATGTGGGTGTGAGGGTGTGTGAATGAGAGAGTGTATGAGTGTGAGTGAGAGAGTGTGTGTGTGAGAGTGTGTGTGAAAGTGTGTGAGTGTGTGTGAGAGTGTGTGAGTGTGTGTGAGAGTGTGTGAGATTGTGTAAGAGTGTGTGAGTGTGTGTGAGAGTGTGTGAGAGTGTGTGAGTGTGCGTGAGTGTGTGAGTGTGTGTGAGAGTGTGTGTGAGTGTGTGTGAGAGTGTGTGTGAATGAGTGTGAGTGAGAGAGTGTGTGAGTGTGTGTGAGAGTGTGTGAGTGTGTCTGAGTGTGTGAGAGTGTGTGTGAGTGTGTGTGATAGAGTGTGATAGATAGTGAGTGTGTGTGTGAGTGTGTGAGAGTGTGTGAGTGTGTGTGAGTATGTGTGAGAGTGTGTGAGTTTGTGTGAATGTGTGTGAGAGTGTGTGAATGTGTGTGAGAGTGTGTGAGTGTGTGTGAGAGTGTGTGAATATGTGGCTGTGTGGGTGTGAGAGTGTGTGAATGAGTGTGAATGAGAGAGTGTGTATGTGAGAGTGTGTGAGTGTGTGTGAGAGTGTGTAAGTGTGTGTGAGAGTGTGTGAGTGTCTGTGAGTGTGTGTGAGAGTGTGTGAGTGTGTGTGAGAATGTGTGAGTGTGTGTGAGTGTGTGTGAGTGTGTGTGAGATTGTGTGAGAGTGTGTCAGTGTGTGGGTGTCTGGGTGTGAGAGTGTGAGTGTGTGTGTGTGAGAGTGTGTGAGAGTGTGTGTGAGTGTGTGAGTGTGTGTGAGAGTGTGTGAGTATGTGTGAGAGTGTGTGAGTGTGTGTGAGTTTGTGTGAATGAGTGTGAGTGAGAGAGTGTGTGTGAGAGAGTGTGTAAGAGTGTGTGAGTGTGTGTGAGAGTGTGTGATTGTGTGTGAGTGTGTGTGAGAGTGTGTGAGTGTGTGTGAGAGTGTGTGAGAGTGTGTGAGTATGTGGGTGTGTGAGAGTGTGTGAGTATGTGGGTGTGAGGGTGTGTGAGAGTGTGTGAATGAGTGTGAATGAGAGAGTGTGTATGTGAGAGTGTGTGAGATTGTGTGAGTGTGTGTGAGAGTGTGTGAGTGTGTGTGTGTGTGAGAGTGTGTGAGTGTGTGTGAGTGTGTGTGAGAGTGTGAGTGTGTGAGAGTGTGTGTGAGAATGTGTGAGTGTGTGTGTGTGTGAGAGTGTGTGAGTGTGTGTGAGTGTGTGTGAGAGTGTGAGTGTGTGTGAGTGTGTGTGAGAGTGTGAGTGTGTGTGAGAGTGTGTGAGTGTGTGTGAGTGTGTGTGAGAGTGTGTGAGAGTGTGTGTGAGAGTGTGTGAGAGTGTGAGAGTGTGTGAGTATGTGGGTGTGAGAGTGTGTGAATGAGTGTGAATGAGAGAGTGTGTGTGAGACTGTGTGAGGATGTGGGTGTGAGAGTGTGTGAGTATGTCGGTGTGAGAGTGTGCGAGTGTGTGAAAGAGTGTGAATGAGAGAGTGTGTGAGAATGCGTGAGTGTGTGTGAATGAGTGTGAGTGAGAGTGTGTGTAAGAGAGTGTGTGAGAGTGTTAGAGTGTGTGAGAGAGTGTGAGATCGTGTGAGAGTGTGAGACTGTGTGAGTGTGTGTGAGATTGTGTGAGAGTGTGTGAGTTTGTGGGTGTGAGTGTGTGAGATTGTGTGAGTGTGTGGGTGTGAGAGTGTGTGAGTGTGTGTGAGTGTGTGTGAATGAGTGTGAGTGTGAGTGTGTGTGAGAGTGTGTGAGTGTGTGGGTGTGTGAGTGTGTGTGAATGAGTGAGTGAGAGAGTGTGAGTGAGAGTGTGTGATTGCGTGTGAAAGTGTGTGAGTGTGTGTGAAAGTGTGTGAGATTGTGTGAGTGTGTGTGAGAGTGTGTGAGAGTGTCTGAGAGTGTCTGAGTGTGTGTGAGAGTGTGTGAGAGTGTGTGAGTATGTGTGAGTGTGTGAATGTGTGTGAATGCGTGTGAGAGTGTGTGAATGTGTGTGAGTGTGTGTGAGAGTGTGTGAAGTGTGTGAGAGTGTGAGAGTGTGAGAGAGTAAGAGAGTGTGTGAGAGTGTTTGAGAGTGTGTGAGAGTGTGTGAGTATGTGGGTGTGAGAGTGTGTTAGAGTGTGTGAGTGAGTGTGAATGAGAGAGTGTGTGTGTGAGTGTGTGTGAGAGTGTGTGTGAGTGTGTGTGAGAGTGTGTGAGAGTGTGTGAGTATGTGTGAGAGTGTGTGAGTGTGTGTGAGAGTGTGTGAGTGTGTTATTGTGTGTGAGTGTGTGTGAGTGTGTGTGAGATTGTTTGAGTGTGAGTGTGTGTGAGAGTGTTAGAGTGTGTGAGAGTGTGAGAGAGTGTTAGAGTGTGTGAGAGTGTGTGAGTGTGTGTGAGAGTGTGTGAGTGTGTGAGAGTGTGTGAGAGTGTGTGTGAGAGTGTTTGAGAGTATGTGAGAGTGTGTGAGTGTCTGTGTGAGTGTGTGTGAGAGTGTGTGAGAGTGTGTAAGTGTGTGTGAGAGTGTGTGAGTGTGTGTGAGAGTGTGTGAGTGTGTGTGAGAGTGTGTGAGTGTGTGTGAGAATGTGTGAGTGTGTGTGAGAGTGTGTGAGTGTGTGTGAGTGTGTGTGAGAGTGTGTGTGAGAGTGTGTGAGTGTGTGTGAGAGTGTGTGAGTGTGTGTGCATGAGTGTGAGTGAGAATGTGTGTGTGAGAGTGTGTGAGTGTGTGTGAGAGTGTGAGTGTGTGTGAGAGTGTGAGTTTGTGTGAGAGTGTGTGAGTATGTGGGTGTGAGAGTGTGTGAATGAGAGAGTGTGTGTGAGAGTGTGTGAGTATGTGGGTGTGAGAGTGTGTGATAGAGTGTGAATGAGAGAGTGTGTGTTAGAGTGTGTGAGAGTGTGTGAGTGTGTGTGAGAATGTGTGAGTGTGTGTGAGCGTGAGAGTGTGTGAGTGTGTGTGAGAGTGTGTGAGTGTGTGTGAATGAGTGTGAGTGAGAGAGTGTGTGTAAGAGAGTGTGTGAGAGTGTTAGAGTGTGTGAGAGTGTGTGAGATCGTGTGAGAGTGTGAGAGTGTGTGAGAGTGTGTGAGTGTGTGTGAGTGTGTGTGAGAGTGTGTGAGAGTGTGTGAGTATGTGGGTGTGAGTGTGTGAGAGTGTGTGAGTGTGTGGGTGTGAGAGTGTGTGAGTGTGTGTGAATGAGTGTGAGTGAGAGAGTGTGTGTGTGAGAGTGTGTGAGTGTGTGTAAGAGTGTGTGAGTGGGTGCGAGAGTGTGTGACTGTGTGTGAGTGTGTGTGAGAGTGTGTGAGTATGTGTGAGAGTGTGTGTGAGTGTGTGTGAGAGAGAGAGTGTGTGAGAGTGTGTGAGAGTGTGTGAGTGTGTGTGAGTGTGTGAGAGTGTGTGTGAGTGTGTGTGATAGTGTGTGAGTTTGTGTGAATGTGTGTGAGAGTGTGTGAATGTGTGTGAGAGTGTGTGAGTGTGTGTGAGAGTGTGTGAATATGTGGCTGTGTGGGTGTGAGAGTGTGTGAATGAGTGTGAATGAGAGAGTGTGTATGTGAGAGTGTGTGAGAGTGTGTGAGTGTGTGTGAGAGTGTGTAAGTGTGTGTGAGAGTGTGTGAGTGTCTGTGAGTGTGTGTGAGAGTGTGTGAGTGTGTGTGAGAATGTGTGAGTGTGTGTGAGTGTGTGTGAGTGTGTGTGAGATTGTGTGAGAGTGTGTCAGTGTGTGGGTGTCTGGGTGTGAGAGTGTGAGTGTGTGTGTGTGAGAGTGTGTGAGAGTGTGTGTGAGTGTGTGAGTGTGTGTGAGAGTGTGTGAGTATGTGTGAGAGTGTGTGAGTGTGTGTGAGTTTGTGTGAATGAGTGTGAGTGAGAGAGTGTGTGTGAGAGAGTGTGTAAGAGTGTGTGAGTGTGTGTGAGAGTGTGTGATTGTGTGTGAGTGTGTGTGAGAGTGTGTGAGTGTGTGTGAGAGTGTGTGAGAGTGTGTGAGTATGTGGGTGTGTGAGAGTGTGTGAGTATGTGGGTGTGAGGGTGTGTGAGAGTGTGTGAATGAGTGTGAATGAGAGAGTGTGTATGTGAGAGTGTGTGAGATTGTGTGAGTGTGTGTGAGAGTGTGTGAGAGTGTGTAAGTGTGTGTGAGAGTGTGTGAGTGTGTGAGAGTGTGTGTGAGAATGTGTGAGTGTGTGTGTGTGTGAGAGTGTGTGAGTGTGTGTGAGTGTGTGTGAGAGTGTGAGTGTGTGTGAGAGTGTGTGTGAGAGTGTGTGAATGAGTGTGAATGAGAGAGTGTGTGTGAGACTGTGTGAGGATGTGGGTGTGAGAGTGTGTGAGTATGTCGGTGTGAGAGTGTGCGAGTGTGTGAAAGAGTGTGAATGAGAGTGTGTGAGAATGCGTGAGTGTGTGTGAATGAGTGTGAGTGAGAGTGTGTGTAAGAGAGTGTGTGAGAGTGTTAGAGTGTGTAAGAGAGTGTGAGATCGTGTGAGAGTGTGAGAGAGTGTGAGACTGTGTGAGTGTGTGTGAGAGTGTGTGAGAGTGTGTGAGTTTGTGGGTGTGAGTGTGTGAGATTGTGTGAGTGTGTGGGTGTGAGAGTGTGTGAGTGTGTGTGAGTGTGTGTGAATGAGTGTGAGTGTGAGTGTGTGTGAGAGTGTGAGTATGTGGGTGTGAGGGTGTGTGAATGAGAAAGTGTGTATGTGAGAGTGTGTGAGTGTGTGTGAGAGTGTGTGAGTGTGTGGGTGTGTGAGTGTGTGTGAATGAGTGAGTGAAAGAGTGTGAGTGAGAGTGTGTGATTGCGTGTGAAAGTGTGTGAGTGTGTGTGAAAGTGTGTGAGATTGTGTGAGTGTGTGTGAGAGTGTGTGAGAGTGTCTGAGAGTGTCTGAGTGTGTGTGAGAGTGTGTGAGAGTGTGTGAGTATGTGTGAGTGTGTGAATGTGTGTGAATGCGTGTGAGAGTGTGTGAATGTGTGTGAGTGTGTGTGAGAGTGTGTGAAGTGTGTGAGAGTGTGAGAGAGTAAGAGAGTGTGTGAGAGTGTTTGAGAGTGTGTGAGAGTGTGTGAGTATGTGGGTGTGAGAGTGTGTTAGAGTGTGTGAGTGAGTGTGAATGAGAGAGTGTGTGTGTGAGTGTGTGTGAGAGTGTGTGTGAGTGTGTGTGAGAGTGTGTGAGAGTGTGTGAGTATGTGTGAGAGTGTGTGAGTGTGTGTGAGAGTGTGTGAGTGTGTTATTGTGTGTGAGTGTGTGTGAGTGTGTGTGAGATTGTTTGAGTGTGAGTGTGTGTGAGAGTGTTAGAGTGTGTGAGTGTGTGAGAGAGTGTTAGAGTGTGTGAGAGTGTGTGAGTGTGTGTGAGAGTGTGTGAGTGTGTGAGAGTGTGTGAGAGTGTGTGTGAGAGTGTTTGAGAGTGTGTGAGAGTGTGTGAGTGTCTGTGTGAGTGTGTGTGAGAGTGTGTGAGAGTGTGTAAGTGTGTGTGAGAGTGTGTGAGTGTGTGTGAGTGTGTGTGAGAGTGTGTGAGTGTGTGTGAGAATGTGTGAGTGTGTGTGAGAGTGTGTGAGTGTGTGTGAGTGTGTGTGTGAGTGTGTGTGAGAGTGTGTGAGTGTGTGTGAGAGTGTGTGAGTGTGTGTGCATGAGTGTGAGTGAGAATGTGTGTGTGAGAGTGTGTGAGTGTGTGTGAGAGTGTGAGTGTGTGTGAGAGTGTGAGTGTGTGTGAGAGTGTGAGTGTGTGTGAGAGTGTGTGAGTGTGTGTGAGTGTGTGTGAGAGTGTGTGAGTATGTGGGTGTGAGAGTGTGTGAATGAGAGAGTGTGTGTGAGAGTGTGTGAGTATGTGGGTGTGAGAGTGTGTGAGTATGTGGGTGTGAGAGTGTGTGAGTGTGTGATAGAGTGTGAATGAGAGAGTGTGTGTTAGAGTGTGTGAGAGTGTGTGAGAATGTGTGAGTGTGTGTGAGAGTGTGTGAGTGTGTGAGAGTGTGTGTGAGTGTGTGTGAGAGTGTGTGAGTGTGTGTGCATGAGCGTGAGTGAAAGTGTGTGTGTGAGAGTGTGTGAGTGTGTGTGAGAGTGTGAGTGTCTGTGAGTGTGTGTGAGAGTGTGTGTGAGAGTGTGTGAGAGTGTGAGTATGTGGGTGTGAGAGTGTGTGAATGAGAGAGTGTGTGTGTGAGAGTGTGTGAGTATGTGGGTGTGAGTGTGTGAGTATGTGGGTGTGAGAGTGTGTGAGTGTGTGAATGAGTGTGAATGAGAGAGTGTGTGTTAGAGTGTGTGAGTGTGTGTAAGAGTGAGAGTGTGTGAGAGTGTGTGTGAGAGTGTGTGAGAGTGTTAGAGTGTGTGAGAGTGTGTGAGTATGTGGGTGTGAGTGTGTGTGAGAGTGTGTGAGTATGTGGGTGTGAGTGTGTGAGAGTGTGTGAGTTTGTGGGTGTGTGAGTGTGTGTGAGTGTGTGTGAATGAGTGTGAGTGTGAGTGTGTGTGAGAGTGAGTATGTGGGTGTGAGGTTGTGTGAATGAGAAAGTGTGTATGTGAGAGTGTGTGAGTGTGTGTGAGAGTGTGTGAGTGTGTGTGAGTGTGTGTGAATGAGTGAGTGAGAGAGTGTGAGTGAGAGTGTGTGATTGCGTGTGAAAGTGTGTGAGTGTGTGTGAAAGTGTGTGAGTGTGTGTGAGATTGTGTGAGTATGTGTGAGTGTGTGTGAGAGTGTCTGAGAGTGTCTGAGTGTGTGTGAGAGTGTGTGAGAGTGTGTGAGTATGTGTGAGTGTGTGAGTGTGTGTGAATGCGTGTGAGAGTGTGTGAATGTGTGTGAGTGTGTGTGAGAGTGTGTGAAGTGTGTGAGAGTGTGAGAGAGTAAGAGAGTGTGTGAGAGTGTTTGAGAGTGTGTGAGAGTGTGTGAGTATGTGGGTGTGAGAGTGTGTTAGAGTGTGTGAGTGAGTGTGAATGAGAGAGTGTGTGTGTGAGTGTGTGTGAGAGTGTGTGTGTGAGTGTGTGTGAGAGTGTGTGTGAGTGTGTGTGAGAGTGTGTGAGAGTGTGTGAGTATGTGTGAGAGTGTTTGAGTGTGTGTGAGAGTATGTGAGTGTGTTATTGTGTGTGAGTGTGTGTGAGAGTATGTGAGTGTGTGTGAGATTGTTTGAGTGTGAGTGTGTGTGAGAGTGTTAGAGTGTGTGAGAGTGTGAGAGAGTGTTAGAGTGTGTGAGAGTGTGTGAGTGTGTGTGAGAGTGTGTGAGTGTGTGTGAGTGTGTGTGAGTGTGTGTGAGAGTGTGTGAGAGTGTGTGAGAGTGTGTGTGAGAGTGTTTGAGAGTGTGTGAGAGTGTGTGAGTGTCTGTGTGAGTGTGTGTGAGAGTGTGTAAGTGTGTGTGAGAGTGTGTGAGTGTGTGTGAGTGTGTGTGAGAGTGTGTGAGTGTGTGTGAGAATGTGTGAGTGTGTGTGAGAGTGTGTGAGTGTGTGTGAGAGTGTGTGAGAGTCTGTGAGTGTGTGTGAGAGTGTGTGTTCATGAGTGTGAGTGAGAGTGTGTGTTCATGAGTGTGAGTGAGAGTGTGTGTGTGAGAGTGTGTGAGTGTGTGTAAGAGTGTGTGAGTGTGTGTGAGAGTGTGTGAGAGTGTGTGAGTGTGTGTGAGTGTGTGTGAGCGTGTGTGAGAGTGTGTGAGTATGTGGGTGTGAGGGTGTGTGAATGAGAGAGTGTATGAGTGTGAGTGAGAGAGTGTGTGTGTGAGAGTGTGTGAGTGTGTGTGAGAGTGTGTGAGATTGTGTAAGAGTGTGTGAGTGTGTGTGAGAGTGTGTGAGTGTGCGTGAGTGTGTGAGTGTGTGTGAGAGAGTGTGTGAGAGTGTGTGTGAATGAGTGTGAGTGAGAGAGTGTGTGAGTGTGTGTGAGAGTGTGTGAGTGTGTGAGAGTGTGTGTGAGTGTGTGTGATAGTGTGTGTGATAGTGTGTGTGAGAGTGTGTGAGTGTGTGTGTGAGTGTGTGAGAGTGTGTGAGAGAGTGTGTGTGAGAGTGTGTGAGAGTGTGTGAGTGTGTGTGAGTATGTGTGAGAGTGTGTGAGTTTGTGTGAATGTGTGTGAGAGGGTGTGAATGTGTGTGAGAGTGTGTGAGTGTGTGTGAGAGTGTGTGAATGAGTGTGAATGAGAGAGTGTGTATGTGAGAGTGTGTGAGAGTGTGTGAGTGTGTGTGAGAGTGTGTAAGTGTGTGTGAGAGTGTGTGAGTGTCTGTGAGTGTGTGTGAGAGTGTGTGAGTGTGTGTGAGTGTGTGTGTGAGTGTGTGTGAGAGTGTGTGAGTGTGTGTGAGTGTGTGTGAGAGTGTGTGAGTGTGTGTGAGATAGTGTGTGAGTGTGCGTGAGAGTGTGTGAGTGTGTGTGAGAGTGTGAGAGAGTGTGAGTGCGTTATTGTGTGTGAGTGTGTGTGAGAGTGTGTGAGTGTGTGTGAGAGTGTGTGAGTGCATGTGAGTGTGTGTGAGAGTGTGTGAGTGCATGTGAGAGTGTGTGAGTGTGTGTGAGTATGTGTGAGAGTGTGTGTGAGAGAAAGAGTGTGTGAGAGTGTGAGTGTGTGTGAGAGAAAGAGTGTGTGAGAGTGTGTGAGTGTGTGAGAGAGTGTGTGAGTGTGTGTGAGAGTGTGAGAGTGTGTGAGAGTGTGTGAGAGTGTGTGAGTGTGTGAGAGTGTGTGAGTGTGTGTGAGAGTGTTTGAGTGTGTGTGAATGAGTGTGTGTGAGAGTGTGTGAGTGTGTGTGAGAGTGTGTGGTGAGTGTGTGTGAGAGTGTGTGAGTGTGTGTGAGAATGTGTGATTGTGTGTGAGAGTGTGTGAGTGTGTGTGAGAGTGTGAGAGTGTGTGAGAGTGTGTGTGTGTGTGTGAGTGTGTGTGAGAGTGTGTGTGCATGAGTGTGAATGAAAGTGTGTGTGTGAGAGTGTGTGAGTGTGTGTGAGAGTGTGTGAGTGTGTGTGAGAGTGTGAGTGTGTGTGAGTGTGTGTGAGAGTGTGTGAGTATGTGGGTGTGAGAGTGTGTGAATGAGTGTGAATGAGAGAGTGTGTGTGTGAGAGTGTGTGAGTATGTGGGTGTGAGAGTGTGTGAGTGTGTGAATGAGTGTGAATGAGAGAGTGTGTGTAAGAGTGAGAGTGTGTGAGAGTGTGTGTGAGAGTGTGTGAGAGTGTTAGAGTGTGTGAGAGTGTGTGAGTATGTGGGTGTGAGTGTGTGTGAGAGTGTATGAGTGTGTGTGAGAGTGTGTGAGTGTGTGTGAGCGTGTGTGAGAGTGTGTGAGTATGTGGGTGTGAGGGTGTGTGAATGAGAGAGTGTGTATGTGAGAGTGTGTGAGTGTGTGTGAGAGTGTGTGAGTGTGTGTGAGAGTGTGTGAGTGTGTGGGCGTGTGAGAGTGTGTGAGTGTGTGTGAATGAGTGTGAGTGAGAGAGTGTGTGTGAGAGAGTGTGTGTGAAAGTGTGTGAGAGTGTGTGAGAGTGTGTGAGTGTGTGAGTGTGTGAGAGTGTGTGTGAGAGTGTGTGTGAGAGTGTGTGTGAGAGTGTGTGTGAGAGTGTGTGAGAGTGTGTGAGTGTGTGTGAGAGTGTGTGAGAGTGTGTGTGTAAAAGTGTGCGTGAGAGTGTGTGTGAGAGTGTGTAAGTGTGGTAGAGTGTGCATGAATAATTGTGAGTGAGAGTGTGTGTGTGTGAGAGTGTGTGAGTGTGTGTGAATGAGTGTGAGTGAGTGTGTGAGTGTGTGTTAGAGTGTGTGAGAGTGTGTGAGTGTGTGTGAGTGTGTGTGAGAGTGTGTGAGTGTGTGTGAGAGTGTGTGAGAGTGTGTGAGAGTGAGAGTATGTGGGTGTGAGAGTGAGAGTATGTGGGTGTGAGAGTGTGTGAATGAATGTGAATGAGAGTGTGTGAGTGTGTGTGAGTGTGTGTGAGAGTGTGTGAGTGTGTGTGAGAGTGTGTGAGTGTGTGTGAGAGTGTATGAGAGTGTGTGAGTGTGCGTGAGAGTGTGTGAGAGTGTGTGTGAGAGTGGGTAAGAGTGTGTGTGAGTGTGTGAGTATGTGTGAGAGTGTGTGTGAGTGTGTGTTAGAGTGTGTGAGTGTGTGTGAGAGTGTGAGAGTGTGTGTGAGTATGTGTGAGAGTGTGTGGGTGTGTGTGAGTGTGTGTGAGTGTGTGTGAAAGTGTGTGTGAGTGTGTGTGAGAGTGTTAGAGTGTGTGAGAGAGTGTTAGAGTGTGTGAGAGAGTGTGAGAGTGTGTGAGTGTGTGTGAGTGAGAGTGTGTGTGCATGTGTGTGCAAGTGTGTGAGTGTGTGTGAGAGTGTGAGTGTGTGTGAGAGTGTGTGAGAGTGTGTGTGAGAGTGTGTCGGTGTGTGGGTGTGTGAGAGTGTGTGTGAGAGTGTGTGAATGAGTGTGAGTGAGTGTGTGAGTGTGTGTGAGAGTGTGTCAGTGTGTGTGAGTGAGAGTGTGTGTGAGAGTGCGTGAGTGTGTGTGAGTGAGAGTGTGTGAGAGTGTGTGAGACTGTGTGGGTGTGAGAGTGTGCGAGACTGTGTGAGAGTGTGTAAGTGTGTGTGAGTGTGCATGAATAAGTGTGAGTGAGAGTGTGTGTGTGAGAGTGTGTGAGTGTGTGTGAGTTTGTGAATGTGAATGAGAGTGTGTGAGTGTGTGTGAGAGTGTGTGAGTGTGTGTGAGAGTGTGTGAGTGTGTGTGAGAGTGTGTGAGTGTGTGAGTGTGTGTGAGAGTGTGTGAGAGTGTGTGAGTGTGCGTGAGAGTGTGTGAGAGTGTGTGTGAGAGTGTGTAAGAGTGTGTGTGAGTGTGTGAGTATGTGTGAGAGTGTGTGTGAGTGTGTGTTAGAGTGTGTGAGTGTGTGTGAGAGTGTGAGAGTGTGTGTGAGTATGTGTGAGAGTGTGTGGGTGTGTGTGAGTGTGTGTGAGTGTGTGTGAAAGTGTGTGTGAGTGTGTGTGAGAGTGTTAGAGTGTGTGAGAGAGTGTTAGAGTGTGTGAGAGAGTGTGAGAGTGTGTGAGTGTGTGTGAGTGAGAGTGTGTGTGCGTGTGTGTGCAAGTGTGTGAGTGTGTGTGAGAGTGTGAGTGTGTGTGAGAGTGTGTGAGAGTGTGTGTGAGAGTGTGTCGGTGTGTGGGTGTGTGAGAGTGTGTGAATGAGTGTGAGTGAGTGTGTGAGTGTGTGTGAGAGTGTGTCAGTGTGTGTGAGTGAGAGTGTGTGTGAGAGTGCGTGAGTGTGTGTGAGTGAGAGTGTGTGAGACTGTGTGGGTGTGAGAGTGTGCGAGACTGTGTGAGAGTGTGTAAGTGTGTGTGAGTGTGCATGAATAAGTGTGAGTGAGAGTGTGTGTGTGAGAGTGTGTGAGTGTGTGTGAGTTTGTGAGTGTGTGTGAGAGTGTGTGAGTGTGTGTGAGAGTTTGTGAGTGTGTGTGAGAGTGTGTGAGTGTGTGAGAGTGTGTGAGAGTGTGTGAGTGTGTGTGTAAAAGTGTGCGTGAGAGTGTGTGTGAGAGTGTGTAAGTGTGTGTGAGTGTGTGTGTGAGAGTGTGTGAGTGTGTGAATGAGTGTGAGTGAGTGTGTGAGTGTGTGTGAGAGTGTGTGAGTGTGTGTGAGCGAGAGTGTGTGAATGAGTGTGAGTGAGAGTGTGTTATTGTGTGTGAGTGTGTGAGAGTGTGAGAGAGTGTGAGAGTGTGTGAGTGTGTGTGAGAGTGTGTGAGTGTGTGAAAGTGTGAAAGTGTGTGAGTGTGTGTGCATGTATGTGCAAGTGTGTGAGTGTGTGTGTGAGAGTGTGTGAGAGTGTGTGTGAGAGTGTGTCAGTGTGTGGGTGTGTGAATGAGTGAGTGAGTGTGTGAGTGTGTGTGAGAGTGTGTGAGTGTGTGTGAGTGAGAGTGTGTGTGAGAGTGTGTGAGATTGTGTGAGTGTGTGTGAGAGTATGTGAGAGTGTTTGAGAGTGTGTGAGTATGTGGCTGTGAGAGTGTGTTAGAGTGTGTGAATGAGAGTGTGTGTGTGAGTGTGTGTGAGAGTGTGTGAGTGTGTGTGAGTGTGAGAGTGTGAGTGTGTGAGAGTGTGTGAGAGTGTCTGTGTGAGTGTGTGTGAGTGTGTGTGAGTATGTGTGAGTGTGTGAGTGTGTGTGAATGCGTGTGAGAGTGTGTGAATGTGTGTGAGTGTGTGTGAGAGTGTGTGAAGTGTGTGAGAGTGTGAGAGTGTTTGAGAGTGTGTGAGAGTGTGTGAGTATGTGGGTGTGAGAGTGTGTTAGAGTGTGTGAATGAGAGAGTGTGTGTGTGAGTGTGTGTGAGAGTGTGTGAGTATGTGTGAGAGTGTGTGAGTGTGTGTGAGAGTATGTGAGTGTGTTATTGTGTGTGAGTGTGTGTGAGAGTGTGTGAGTGTGTGTGAGATTGTTTGAGTGTGAGTGTGAGAGAGTGTTAGTGTGTGTGAGAGTGTGTGAGTGTGTGTGAGAGTGTGTGAGTGTGTGTGAGTGTGTGTGAGAGTGTGTGTGAGAGTGTTTGAGAGTGTGTGAGTGTCTGTGTGAGTGTGTGTCAGAGTGTGTAAGTGTGTGTGAGAGTGTGTGAGTGTGTGTGAGTGTGTGTGAGAGTGTGTGAGTGTGTGTGAGAATGTGTGAGAGTGTGTGTGAGAGTGTGTGTGAGAGTGTGTGAGAGTGTGTGAGTGTGTGTGCATGAGTGTGAGTGAGAGTGTGTGTGTGAGAGTGTGTGAGTGTGTGTGAGAGTGTGAGTGTGTGTGAGAGTGTGTGAGTGTGTGTGAGAGTGCGAGAGTGTGTGAGTATGTGGGTGTGAGAGTGTGTGAATGAGAGAGTGTGTGTGAGAGTGTGTGAGTGTGTGATAGAGTGTGAATGAGAGAGTGTGTTTTAGAGTGTGTGAGAGTGTGTGAGCGTGTGTGAGAATGTGTGAGTGTGTGTGAGCGTGAGAGTGTGTGAGTGTGTATGAGTGTGTGTGAGGGTGTGTGAGTGTGTGTGAGAGTGTGTGAGTGTGTGTGAATGAGTGTGAGTGAGAGAGTGTGTGTAAGAGAGTGTGTGAGATCGTGTGAGAGTGTGAGAGAGTTTGAGAGTGTGTGAGTGTGTGTGAGAGTGTGTGAGAGTGTGTGAGTATGTGGGTGTGAGTGTGTGAGAGTGTATGAGTGTGTGGGTGTGAGAGTGTGTGAGTGTGTGTGAGTGTGTGTGAATGAGTGTGAGTGAGAGAGAGTGTGTGTGAGAGTGTGTGAGCGTGTGTGAGAGTGTGTGAGTATGTGGGTGTTAGGGTGTGTGAATGAGAAAGTGTGTATGTGAGAGTGTGTGAGTGTGTGTGAGAGTGTGTGGGTGTGTGTGGGTGTGTGAGTGTGTGGGTGTGTGAGTGTGTGTGAGAGTGTGTGAGTGTGTGATAGAGTGTGAATGAGAGAGTGTGTTTTAGAGTGTGTGAGAGTGTGTGAGCGTGTGTGAGAATGTGTGAGTGTGTGTGAGCGTGAGAGTGTGTGAGTGTGTATGAGTGTGTGTGAGTGTGTGTGAGTGTGTGTGAGAGTGTGTGAGTGTGTGTGAATGAGTGTGAGTGAGAGAGTGTGTGTAAGAGAGTGTGTGAGATCGTGTGAGAGTGTGAGAGAGTTTGAGAGTGTGTGAGTGTGTGTGAGAGTGTGTGAGAGTGTGTGAGTATGTGGGTGTGAGTGTGTGAGAGTGTATGAGTGTGTGGGTGTGAGAGTGTGTGAGTGTGTGTGAGTGTGTGTGAATGAGTGTGAGTGAGAGAGTGTGTGAGCGTGTGTGAGAGTGTGTGAGTATGTGGGTGTTAGGGTGTGTGAATGAGAAAGTGTGTATGTGAGAGTGTGTGAGTGTGTGTGAGAGTGTGTGGGTGTGTGTGGGTGTGTGAGTGTGTGGGTGTGTGAGTGTGTGTGAGAGAGTTTGAGAGTGTGTGAGAGTGTGTGAGTATGTGTGAGAGAGTGTGTGAGTGTGTGAGAGTGTGTTAGAGTGTGTGAATGAGAGAGTGTGTGTGAGTGTGTGTGAGAGTGTGTGAGAGTGTGTGAGTATGTGTGAGAGAGTGTGTGAGTGTGTGAGAGTGTGTGAGTGTGCGTGAGAGTGTGTGAGTGTGTGTGAGAGTGTGAGAGATTGTGAGTATGTTATTGTGTGTGAGAGTGTGTGAGTGTGTGTGAGAGTGTGAGTGTGTGTGAGAGTGTGTGAGTGTGTGTGAGAGTGTGTTAGTATGTGTGAGAGTGTTTGAGAGTGTGTGAGTGTCTGTGTGAGTGTGTGTGAGAGTGTGTAAGTGTGTGTGAGAGTGTGTGAGTGTGTGTGAGTGTGTGTGAGAGTGTGTGAGTGTGTGTGAGAATGTGTGAGAGTGTGTGTGAGAGTGTGTGTGAGAGTGTGTGAGTGTGTGTGCATGAGTGTGAGTGAGAGTGTGTGTGTGAGAGTGTGTGAGTGTGTGTGAGAGTGTGAGTGTGTGTGAGAGTGTGTGAGTGTGTGTGAGAGTGCGAGAGTGTGTGAGTATGTGGGTGTGAGAGTGTGTGAATGAGAGAGTGTGTGTGAGAGTGTGTGAGTATGTGGGTGTGAGAGTGTGTGAGTATGTGGGTGTGAGAGTGTGTGAGTGTGTGATAGAGTGTGAATGAGAGAGTGTGTTTTAGAGTGTGTGAGAGTGTGTGAGCATGTGTGAGAATGTGTGAGTGTGTGTGAGCGTGAGAGTGTGTGAGTGTGTATGAGTGTGTGTGAGGGTGTGTGAGTGTGTGTGAGAGTGTGTGAGTGTGTGTGAATGAGTGTGAGTGAGAGAGTGTGTGTAAGAGAGTGTGTGAGATCGTGTGAGAGAGTTTGAGAGTGTGTGAGTGTGTGTGAGAGTGTGTGAGAGTGTGTGAGTATGTGGGTGTGAGTGTGTGAGAGTGTATGAATGTGTGGGTGTGAGAGTGTGTGAGTGTGTGTGAGTGTGTGTGAATGAGTGTGAGTGAGAGAGTGTGTGTGTGAGAGTGTGTGAGCGTGTGTGAGTATGTGGGTGTTAGGGTGTGTGAATGAGAAAGTGTGTATGTGAGAGTGTGTGAGTGTGTGTGAGAGTGTGTGGGTGTGTGTGGGTGTGTGAGTGTGTGGGTGTGTGAGTGTGTGTGAGTGTGTGATAGAGTGTGAATGAGAGAGTGTGTTTTAGAGTGTGTGAGAGTGTGTGAGCGTGTGTGAGAATGTGTGAGTGTGTGTGAGCGTGAGAGTGTGTGAGTGTGTATGAGTGTGTGTGAGTGTGTATGAGTGTGTGTGAGTGTGTGTGAGTGTGTGTGAGAGTGTGTGAGTGTGTGTGAATGAGTGTGAGTGAGAGAGTGTGTGTAAGAGAGTGTGTGAGATCGTGTGAGAGTGTGAGAGAGTTTGAGAGTGTGTGAGTGTGTGTGAGAGTGTGTGAGAGTGTGTGAGTATGTGGGTGTGAGTGTGTGAGAGTGTATGAGTGTGTGGGTGTGAGAGTGTGTGAGTGTGTGTGAGTGTGTGTGAATGAGTGTGAGTGAGAGAGTGTGTGAGCGTGTGTGAGAGTGTGTGAGTATGTGGGTGTTAGGGTGTGTGAATGAGAAAGTGTGTATGTGAGAGTGTGTGAGTGTGTGTGAGAGTGTGTGGGTGTGTGTGGGTGTGTGAGTGTGTGGGTGTGTGAGTGTGTGTGAGAGAGTTTGAGAGTGTGTGAGAGTGTGTGAGTATGTGTGAGACAGTGTGTGAGTGTGTGAGAGTGTGTTAGAGTGTGTGAATGAGAGAGTGTGTGTGAGTGTGTGTGAGAGTGTGTGAGAGTGTGTGAGTATGTGTGAGAGAGTGTGTGAGTGTGTGAGAGTGTGTGAGTGTGCGTGAGAGTGTGTGACTGTGTGTGAGAGTGTGAGAGATTGTGAGTGTGTTATTGTGTGTGAGAGTGTGTGAGTGTGTGTGAGAGTGTGAGTGTGTGTGAGAGTGTGTGAGTGTGTGTGAGAGTGTGTTAGTATGTGTGAGAGTGTGTGTGAGAGAGAGAGTGTGTGAGTGTTTGTGAGTGTGTGAGAGTGTGGGTGTGAGTGTGTGTGAGTGTGTGAATGAGTGTGAATGAGAGAGTGTGTGTGAGATTGTGTGAGTGTGTGAGAGAGTGTGTGAGTGTGTGTGAGAGTGTGTGAGAGTGTGAGTGTGTGTGAGAGTGTGTGAGTGTGTGTGAATGAGTGTGTGTGAGAGTGTTTGAGAGTGTGTAAGTGTGTGTGAGAGTGTGTGAGTGTGTGTGAGAGTGTGTGAGTGTGTGTGAGAGTGTGTGAGTGTGTGTGAGAATGTGTGAGTGTGTGTGAGAGTGTGTGAGTGTGTGAGAGTGTGTGTGAGTGTGTGTGAGAGTGTGTGAGTGTGTGTGCATGAGTGTGAGTGAAAGTGTGTGTGTGAGAGTGTGTGTGTGTGAGAGTGTGTGAGTGTGTGTGAGAGTGAGTGTGTGTGAGTGTGTGTGAGAGTGTGTGAGTATGTGGGTGTGAGAGTGTGTGAATGAGAGAGTGTGTGTGTGAGAGTGTGTGAGTATGTGGGTGTGAGAGTGTGTGAGTGTGTGAATGAGTGTGAATGAGAGAGTGTGTGTTAGAGTGTGTGTAAGAGTGAGAGTGTGTGAGAGTGTGTGAGAGTGTTAGAGTGTGTGAGAGTGTGTGAGTATGTGGGTGTGAGTGTGTGTGAGAGTGTGTGAGTGTGTGTGAGAGTGTGTGAGTGTGTGTGAGCGTGTGTGAGAGTGTGTGAGTATGTGGGTGTGAGGGTGTGTGAATGAGAGAGTGTGTATGTGAGAGTGTGTGAGTGTGTGTGTGAGAGTGTGTGAGTGTGTGTGAGAGTGTGTGAGTGTGTGAGTGTGTGTGAATGAGTGTGAGTGAGAGAGTGTGTGTGAAAATGTGTGAGAGTGTGTGAGTGTGTGAGTGTGTGTGAGAGTGTGTGTGAGAGTGTGTGTGAGAGTGTGTGAGAGTGTGTGAGTGTGTGTGAGAGTGTGTGAGAGTGTGTGTGTAAAAGTGTGCGTGAGAGTGTGTGTGAGAGTGTGTAAGTGTGTGAGAGTGTGTGAGTGTGTGTGAATGAGTGTGAGTGAGTGTGTGAGCGTGTGTGAGTGTGTGTGAGAATGTGTGAGTGTGTGTGAGTGTGTGGGAGATTGTGTGAGAGTGTGTCAGTGTGTGGGTGTCTGGGTGTGAGAGTGTGAGTGTGTGTGTGTGAGAGTGTGTGAGAGTGTGTGTGAGTGTGTGAGTGTGTGTGAGAGTGTGCGAGTATGTGTGAGAGTGTGTGAGTGTGTGTGAGAGTGTGTGGGTGTGAGAGTGTGTGAGTGTGTGTGAGAGTGTGTGAGTTTGTGTGAATGAGTGTGAGTGAGAGAGTGTGTGTGAGAGAGTGTGTAAGAGTGTGTGAGTGTGTGTGAGAGTGTGTGATTGTGTGTGAGTGTGTGTGAGAGTGTGTGAGTATGTGGGTGTGAGTGTGTGGGTGTGAGAGTGTGTGAGTGTGTGTGAATGAGTGTGAGTGAGAGAGTGTGTGTGAGAGTGTGTGAGCGTGTGTAAGAGTGTGTGAGTGTGTTGTGAGTATGTGGGTGTTAGGGTGTGTGAATGAGAAAGTGTGTATGTGAGAGTGTGTGTGAGAGTGTGTGAGTGTGTGTGAGTGTGTGGGTGTGTGAGTGTGTGGGTGTGTGGGTGTGTGTGAGAGTGTTTGAGAGTGTGTGAGAGTGTGTGAGAGTGTGTGAGTATGTGTGAGAGAGTGTGTCAGTGTGTGAGAGTGTGTTAGAGTGTGTGAATGAGTGTGAATGAGAGAGTGTGTGTGTGAGTGTTTGTGAGAGTGTGTGAGAGAGTGTGTGAGAGTGTGTGAGTGTGCGTGAGAGTGTGTGAGTGTGTGTGAGAGTGTGAGAGAGTGTGAGTGCGTTATTGTGTGTGAGTGTGTGTGAGAGTGTGTGAGTGTGTGTGAGTGTGTGTGAGTGTGTGTGAGTATGTGGGTGTTAGGGTGTGTGAATGAGAAACTGTGTATGTGAGAGTGTGTGAGTGTGTGGGTGTGTGAGTGTGTGTGAGAGTGTTTGAGAGTGTGTGAGAGTGTGTGAGTATGTGTGAGAGAGTGTGTCAGTGTGTGAGAGTGTGTTAGAGTGTGTGAATGAGTGTGAATGAGAGAGTGTGTTTGTGAGTGTTTGTGAGAGTGTGTGAGAGTGTGTGAGAGAGTGTGTGAGAGTGTGTGAGTGTGCGTGAGAGTGTGTGAGTGTGTGTGAGAGTGTGAGAGAGTGTGAGTGCGTTATTGTGTGTGAGTGTGTGTGAGAGTGTGTGAGTGTGTGTGAGTGTGTGTGAGAGTGTGTGAGAGTGTGTGAGTGTGTGTGAGAGTGTGTGAGTATGTGTGAGAGTGTGTGTGAGTGTGTGTGAGAGAAAGAGTGTGTGAGAGTGTGTGAGTGTGTGTGAGAGAAAGAGTGTGTGAGAGTGTGTGAGTGTGTGTGAGAGTGTGTGTGAGTGTGTGTGAGAGTGTGTGAGTGTGTGTGAGAATGTGTGATTGTGTGTGAGAGTGTGTGAGTGTGTGTGAGAGTGTGAGAGTGTGTGTGAGAGTGTGTGTGAGTGTGTGTGAGAGTGTGTGTGCATGAGTGTGAGTGAAAGTGTGTGTGTGAGAGTGTGTGTGTGTGAGAGTGTGTGTGTGTGAGAGTGAGTGTGTGTGAGTGTGTGTGAGAGTGTGTGAGTATGTGGGTGTGAGAGTGTGTGAATGAGTGTGAATGAGAGAGTGTGTGTGTGAGAGTGTGTGAGTATGTGGGTGTGAGAGTGTGTGAGTGTGTGAATGAGTGTGAATGAGAGAGTGTGTGTTAGAGTGTGTGTAAGAGTGAGAGTGTGTGAGAGTGTGTGAGAGTGTTAGAGTGTGTGAGAGTGTGTGAGTATGTGGGTGTGAGTGTGTGTGAGAGTGTGTGAGTGTGTGTGAGAGTGTGTGAGTGTGTGTGAGCGTGTGTGAGAGTGTGTGAGTATGTGGGTGTGAGGGTGTGTGAATGAGAGAGTGTGTATGTGAGAGTGTGTGAGTGTGTGTGTGAGAGTGTGTGAGTGTGTGTGAGAGTGTGTGAGTGTGTGAGTGTGTGTGAATGAGTGTGAGTGAGAGAGTGTGTGTGAAAATGTGTGAGAGTGTGTGAGTGTGTGAGTGTGTGTGAGAGTGTGTGTGAGAGTGTGTGAGAGTGTGTGAATGTGTGTGAGAGTGTGTGAGAGTGTGTGTGTAAAAGTGTGCGTGAGAGTGTGTGTGAGAGTGTGTAAGTGTGTGAGAGTGTGCATGAATAATTGTGAGTGAGAGTGTGTGTGTGTGAGAGTGTGTGAGTGTGTGTGAATGAGTGTGAGTGAGTGTGTGAGCGTGTGTGAGTGTGTGTGAGAATGTGTGAGTGTGTGTGAGTGTGTGGGAGATTGTGTGAGAGTGTGTCAGTGTGTGGGTGTCTGGGTGTGAGAGTGTGAGTGTGTGTGTGTGAGAGTGTGTGAGAGTGTGTGTGAGTGTGTGAGTGTGTGTGAGAGTGTGCGAGTATGTGTGAGAGTGTGTGAGTGTGTGTGAGAGTGTGTGGGTGTGAGAGTGTGTGAGTGTGTGTGAGAGTGTGTGAGTTTGTGTGAATGAGTGTGAGTGAGAGAGTGTGTGTGAGAGAGTGTGTAAGAGTGTGTGAGTGTGTGTGAGAGTGTGTGATTGTGTGTGAGTGTGTGTGAGAGTGTGTGAGTGTGTGAGAGAGTGTGTGAGAGTGTGTGAGTATGTGGGTGTGTGAGAGTGTGTGAGTATGTGGGTGTGAGGGTGTGTGAGAGTGTGTGAATGAGTGTGAATGAGAGAGTGTGTATGTGAGAGTGTGTGAGATTGTGTGAGTGTGTGTGAGAGTGTGTGAGAGTGTGTAAGTGTGTGTGAGAGTGTGTGAGAGTGTGTGAGTGTGTGAGAGTGTGTGTGAGAATGTGTGAGTGTGTGTGTGTGTGCATGTGTGTGTGTGAGAGTGTGTGAGTGTGTGTGAGAGTGTGAGTGTGTGTGAGAGTGTGTGAGTGTGTGTGAGTGTGTGTGAGTGTGTGTGAGAGTGTGTGAGAGTGTGTGAGAGTGTGTGTGAGAGTGTGTGAGAGTGTGAGAGTGTGTGAGTATGTGGGTGTGAGAGTGTGTGAATGAGTGTGAATGAGAGAGTGTGTGTGAGACTGTGTGAGGATGTGGGTGTGAGAGTGTGTGAGTATGTCGGTGTGAGAGTGTGCGAGTGTGTGAAAGAGTGTGAATGAGAGAGTGTGTGAGAATGCGTGAGTGTGTGTGAATGAGTGTGAGTGAGAGTGTGTGTAAGAGAGTGTGTGAGAGTGTTAGAGTGTGTGAGAGAGTGTGAGATCGTGTGAGAGAGTGTGAGAGTGTGTGAGTGTGTGTGAGAGTGTGTGAGAGTGTGTGAGTTTGTGGGTGTGAGTGTGTGAGATTGTGTGAGTGTGTGGGTGTGAGAGTGTGTGAGTGTGTGTGAGTGTGTGTGAATGAGTGTGAGTGTGAGTGTGTGTGAGAATGTGAGTAGGTGGGTGTGAGGGTGTGTGAATGAGAAAGTGTGTGTGTGAGAGTGTGAGTATGTGGGTGTGAGGGTGTGTGAATGAGAAAGTGTGTATGTGAGAGTGTGTGAGTGTGTGTGAGTGTGTGTGAGAGTGTGTGAGTGTGTGTGAGTGTGTGTGAGTGTGTGTGAATGAGTGTGAATGAAACAGTGTGTGTTAGAGTGTCTGAGTGTGTGTAAGAGTGAGAGTGTGTGTGAGAGTGTGTGAGTGTGTGTGAGAGTGTTAGAGTGTGTGAGAGTGTGTGAGTATGTGGGTGTGAGTGTGTGTGAGAGTGTGTGAGTGTGTGTGAGTGTGTGTGAACGAGTGTGAGTGTGAGTGTGTGTGAGAGTGTGAGTATGTGGGTGTGAGGGTGTGTGAATGAGAAAGTGTGTATGTGAGAGTGTGTGAGAGTGTGTGAGTGTGTGTGAGAGTGTGTGAGTGTGTGAGTGTGTGTGAGTGTGTGTGAATGAGTGAGTGAGAGAGTGTGAGTGAGAGTGTGTGATTGCGTGTGAAAGTGTGTGAGTGTGTGTGAAAGTGTGTGAGTGTGTGTGAGATTGTGTGAGTATGTGTGAGTGTGTGTGAGAGTGTGTGAGAGTGTCTGAGAGTGTCTGAGTGTGTGTGAGAGTGTGTGAGTATGTGTGAGTGTGTGAGTGTGTGTGAATGCGTGTGAGAGTGTGTGAATGTGTGTGAGTGTGTGTGAGAGTGTGTGAAGTGTGTGAGAGTGTGAGAGAGTAAGAGAGTGTGTGAGAGTGTGTGAGAGTTTGAGAGTGTGTGAGAGTGTGTGAGTATGTGGGTGTGAGAGTGTGTTAGAGTGTGTGAGTGAGTGTGAATGAGACAGTGTGTGTGTGAGTGTGTGTGAGAGTGTGTGTGTGAGTGTGTGTGAGAGTGTGTGTGAGTGTGTGTGAGAGTGTGTGAGTATGTGTGAGAGTGTGTTAGTGTGTGTGAGAGTATGTGAGTGTGTTATTGTGTGTGAGTGTGTGAGAGTGTGTGAGTGTGTGTGAGATTGTTTGAGTGTGAGTGTGTGTGAGAGTGTTAGAGTGTGTGAGAGTGTGTGAGTGTGTGAGAGTGTGTGAGTGTGTGTGAGAGTGTGAGTGTGTGAGAGTGTGTGAGTGTGTGTGAGTGTGTGTGAGAGTGTGTTAGAGTGTGTGAATGAGAGAGTGTGTGTGAGTGTGTGTGAGAGTGTGTGAGAGTGTGTGAGTATGTGTGAGAGAGTGTGTGAGTGTGTGAGAGTGTGTGAGTGTGCGTGAGAGTGTGTGAGTGTGTGTGAGAGTGTGAGAGATTGTGAGTGTGTTATTGTGTGTGAGAGTGTGTGAGTGTGTGTGAGAGTGTGAGTGTGTGTGAGAGTGTGTGAGTGTGTGTGAGAGTGTGTTAGTATGTGTGAGAGTGTGTGTGAGAGAGAGAGTGTGTGAGTGTTTGTGAGTGTGTGAGAGTGTGGGTGTGAGAGTGTGTGAGTGTGTGAATGAGTGTGAATGAGAGAGTGTGTGTGAGATTGTGTGAGTGTGTGAGAGAGTGTGTGAGTGTGTGTGAGAGTGTGTGAGAGTGTGAGTGTGTGTGAGAGTGTGTGAGTGTGTGTGAATGAGTGTGTGTGAGAGTGTTTGAGAGTGTGTAAGTGTGTGTGAGAGTGTGTGAGTGTGTGTGAGAGTGTGTGAGTGTGTGTGAGAGTGTGTGAGTGTGTGTGAGAATGTGTGAGTGTGTGTGAGAGTGTGTGAGTGTGTGAGAGTGTGTGTGAGTGTGTGTGAGAGTGTGTGAGTGTGTGTGCATGAGTGTGAGTGAAAGTGTGTGTGTGAGAGTGTGTGAGTGTGTGTGAGAGTGTGTGAGTGTGTGTGAGTGTGTGTGAGTGTGTGTGAGAGTGTGTGAGAGTGTGTGAGAGTGTGTGAATGAGAGAGTGTGTGTGAGAGTGTGTGAGTATGTGGGTGTGAGAGTGTGTGAATATGTGGGTGTGAGAGTGTGTGAATGAGTGTGAATGAGAGAGTGTGTGTTAGAGTGTGTGAGTGTGTGTAAGAGTGCGAGTGTGTGTGAATGAGTGTGTGTGAATGAGTGTGAGTGAGAGAGTGTGTGTGAGAGTGTGTGAGAGTGTTAGAGTGTGTGAGATCGTGTGAGAGTGTGTGAGTGTGTGTGAGTGTGTGCGAGAGTGTGTGAGAGTGTGTGAGTATGTGGGTGTGAGTGTGTGGGTGTGAGAGTGTGTGAGTGTGTGTGAATGAGTGTGAGTGAGAGAATGTGTGTGAGAGTGTGTGAGCGTGTGTAAGAGTGTGTGAGTGTGTTGTGAGTATGTGGGTGTTAGGGTGTGTGAATGAGAAAGTGTGTATGTGAGAGTGTGTGTGAGAGTGTGTGAGTGTGTGTGAGTGTGTGGGTGTGTGAGTGTGTGGGTGTGTGGGTGTGTGTGAGAGTGTTTGAGAGTGTGTGAGAGTGTGTGAGAGTGTGTGAGTATGTGTGAGAGAGTGTGTCAGTGTGTGAGAGTGTGTTAGAGTGTGTGAATGAGTGTGAATGAGAGAGTGTGTGTGTGAGTGTTTGTGAGAGTGTGTGAGAGAGTGTGTGAGAGTGTGTGAGTGTGCGTGAGAGTGTGTGAGTGTGTGTGAGAGTGTGAGAGAGTGTGAGTGCGTTATTGTGTGTGAGTGTGTGTGAGAGTGTGTGAGTGTGTGTGAGTGTGTGTGAGTATGTGGGTGTTAGGGTGTGTGAATGAGAAAGTGTGTATGTGAGAGTGTGTGTGAGAGTGTGTGAGTGTGTGGGTGTGTGAGTGTGTGTGAGAGTGTTTGAGAGTGTGTGAGAGTGTGTGAGTATGTGTGAGAGAGTGTGTCAGTGTGTGAGAGTGTGTTAGAGTGTGTGAATGAGTGTGAATGAGAGAGTGTGTTTGTGAGTGTTTGTGAGAGTGTGTGAGAGTGTGTGAGAGAGTGTGTGAGAGTGTGTGAGTCTGCGTGAGAGTGTGTGAGTGTGTGTGAGAGTGTGAGAGAGTGTGAGTGCGTTATTGTGTGTGAGTGTGTGTGAGAGTGTGTGAGTGTGTGTGAGTGTGTGTGAGAGTGTGTGAGAGTGTGTGAGTGTGTGTGAGAGTGTGTGAGTATGTGTGAGAGTGTGTGTGAGTGTGTGTGAGAGAAAGAGTGTGTGAGAGTGTGTGAGTGTGTGTGAGAGAAAGAGTGTGTGAGAGTGTGTGAGTGTGTGTGAGAGTGTGTGGTGAGTGTGTGTGAGAGTGTGTGAGTGTGTGTGAGAATGTGTGATTGTGTGTGAGAGTGTGTGAGTGTGTGTGAGAGTGTGAGAGTGTGTGTGAGAGTGTGTGTGAGTGTGTGTGAGAGTGTGTGTGCATGAGTGTGAGTGAAAGTGTGTGTGTGAGAGTGTGTGAGTGTGTGTGAGAGTGTGTGAGTGTGTGTGAGAGTGAGTGTGTGTGAGTGTGTGTGAGAGTGTGTGAGTATGTGGGTGTGAGAGTGTGTGAATGAGTGTGAATGAGAGAGTGTGTGTGTGAGAGTGTGTGAGTATGTGGGTGTGAGAGTGTGTGAGTGTGTGAATGAGTGTGAATGAGAAAGTGTGTGTTAGAGTGTGTGTAAGAGTGAGAGTGTGTGAGAGTGTGTGAGAGTGTTAGAGTGTGTGAGAGTGTGTGAGTATGTGGGTGTGAGTGTGTGTGAGAGTGTGTGTGAGAGTGTGTGAGTGTGTGTGAGCGTGTGTGAGAGTGTGTGAGTATGTGGGTGTGAGGGTGTGTGAATGAGAGAGTGTGTATGTGAGAGTATGTGAGTGTGTGTGTGAGAGTGTGTGAGTGTGTGTGAGAGTGTGTGAGTGTGTGAGTGTGTATGAATGAGTGTGAGTGAGAGAGTGTGTGTGAAAATGTGTGAGAGTGTGTGAGTGTGAGAGTGTGTGTGAGAGTGTGTGTGAGAGTGTGTGTGAGAGTGTGTGAGAGTGTGTGAGTGTGTGTGAGAGTGTGTGAGAGTGTGTGTGTAAAAGTGTGCGTGAGAGTGTGTGTGAGAGTGTGTAAGTGTGTGAGAGTGTGCATGAATAATTGTGAGTGAGAGTGTGTGTGTGTGAGAGTGTGTGAGTGTGTGTGAATGAGTGTGAGTGAGTGTGTGAGCGTGTGTGAGTGTGTGTGAGAATGTGTGAGTGTGTGTGAGTGTGTGGGAGATTGTGTGAGAGTGTGTCAGTGTGTGGGTGTCTGGGTGTGAGAGTGTGAGTGTGTGTGTGTGAGAGTGTGTGAGAGTGTGTGTGAGTGTGTGAGTGTGTGTGAGAGTGTGCGAGTATGTGTGAGAGTGTGTGAGTGTGTGTGAGAGTGTGTGGGTGTGAGAGTGTGTGAGTGTGTGTGAGAGTGTGTGAGTTTGTGTGAATGAGTGTGAGTGAGAGAGTGTGTGTGAGAGAGTGTGTAAGAGTGTGTGAGTGTGTGTGAGAGTGTGTGATTGTGTGTGAGTGTGTGTGAGAGTGTGTGAGTGTGTGAGAGTGTGTGTGAGAATGTGTGAGTGTGTGTGTGTGTGCATGTGTGTGTGTGAGAGTGTGTGAGTGTGTGTGAGAGTGTGAGTGTGTGTGAGAGTGTGTGAGTGTGTGTGAGTGTGTGTGAGTGTGTGTGAGAGTGTGTGAGAGTGTGTGTGAGAGTGTGTGAGAGTGTGAGAGTGTGTGAGTATGTGGGTGTGAGAGTGTGTGAATGAGTGTGAATGAGAGAGTGTGTGTGAGACTGTGTGAGGATGTGGGTGTGAGAGTGTGTGAGTATGTCGGTGTGAGAGTGTGCGAGTGTGTGAAAGAGTGTGAATGAGAGAGTGTGTGAGAATGCGTGAGTGTGTGTGAATGAGTGTGAGTGAGAGTGTGTGTAAGAGAGTGTGTGAGAGTGTTAGAGTGTGTGAGAGAGTGTGAGATCGTGTGAGAGAGTGTGAGAGTGTGTGAGTGTGTGTGAGAGTGTGTGAGAGTGTGTGAGTTTGTGGGTGTGAGTGTGTGAGATTGTGTGAGTGTGTGGGTGTGAGAGTGTGTGAGTGTGTGTGAGTGTGTGTGAATGAGTGTGAGTGTGAGTGTGTGTGAGAGTGTGAGTAGGTGGGTGTGAGGGTGTGTGAATGAGAAAGTGTGTGTGAGAGTGTGAGTATGTGGGTGTGAGGGTGTGTGAATGAGAAAGTGTGTATGTGAGAGTGTGTGAGTGTGTGTGAGTGTGTGTGAGAGTGTGTGAGTGTGTGTGAGTGTGTGTGAATGAGTGTGAATGAAAGAGTGTGTGTTAGAGTGTGTGAGTGTGTGTAAGAGTGAGAGTGTGTGTGAGAGTGTGTGAGAGTGTGTGAGTGTGTGTGAGAGTGTTTGAGTGTGTGAGAGTGTGTGAGTATGTGGGTGTGAGTGTGTGTGAGAGTGTGTGAGAGTGTGTGAGTGTGTGTGAGTGTGTGTGAATGAGTGTGAGTGTGAGTGTGTGTGAGAGTGTGAGTATGTGGGTGTGAGGGTGTGTGAATGAGAAAGTGTGTATGTGAGAGTGTGTGAGAGTGTGTGAGTGTGTGTGAGAGTGTGTGAGTGTGTGTGAGTGTGTGTGAATGAGTGAGTGAGAGAGTGTGAGTGAGAGTGTGTGATTGCGTGTGAAAGTGTGTGAGTGTGTGTGAAAGTGTGTGAGTGTGTGTGAGATTGTGTGAGTATGTGTGAGTGTGTGTGAGAGTGTGTGAGAGTGTCTGAGAGTGTCTGAGTGTGTGTGAGAGTGTGTGAGTATGTGTGAGTGTGTGAGTGTGTGTGAATGCGTGTGAGAGTGTGTGAATGTGTGTGAGTGTGTGTGAGAGTGTGTGAAGTGTGTGAGAGTGTGAGAGAGTAAGAGAGTGTGTGAGAGTGTGTGAGAGTTTGAGAGTGTGTGAGAGTGTGTGAGTATGTGGGTGTGAGAGTGTGTTAGAGTGTGTGAGTGAGTGTGAATGAGACAGTGTGTGTGTGAGTGTGTGTGAGAGTGTGTGTGTGAGTGTGTGTGAGAGTGTGTGTGAGTGTGTGTGAGAGTGTGTGAGTATGTGTGAGAGTGTGTGAGTGTGTGTGAGAGTATGTGAGTGTGTTATTGTGTGTGAGTGTGTGAGAGTGTGTGAGTGTGTGTGAGATTGTTTGAGTGTGAGTGTGTGTGAGAGTGTTAGAGTGTGTGAGAGTGTGTGAGTGTGTGAGAGTGTGTGAGTGTGTGTGAGAGTGTGTGAGTGTGTGAGAGTGTGTGAGTGTGTGTGAGTGTGTGTGAGAGTGTGTGAGAGTGTGTGAGAGTGTGTGTGAGAGTGTTTGAGAGTGTGTGAGAGTGTGTGAGTGTCTGTGTGAGAGTGTGTAAGTGTGTGTGAGAGTGTGTGAGTGTGTGTGAGTGTGTGTGAGAGAGTGTGAGTGTGTGAGAGTGTGTGAGTGTGTGTGAGAATGTGTGAGTGTGTGTGAGAGTGTGTGAGTGTGTGTGAGAGTGTGTGAGAGTGTGTGAGAGAGTGTGTGAGAGTGTGTGAGTGTGCGTGAGAGTGTGTGAGTGTGTGTGAGAGTGTGAGAGAGTGTGAGTGCGTTATTGTGTGTGAGTGTGTGTGAGAGTGTGTGAGTGTGTGTGAGTGTGTGTGAGTATGTGGGTGTTAGGGTGTGTGAATGAGAAAGTGTGTATGTGAGAGTGTGTGTGAGAGTGTGTGAGTGTGTGGGTGTGTGAGTGTGTGTGAGAGTGTTTGAGAGTGTGTGAGAGTGTGTGAGTATGTGTGAGAGAGTGTGTCAGTGTGTGAGAGTGTGTTAGAGTGTGTGAATGAGTGTGAATGAGAGAGTGTGTTTGTGAGTGTTTGTGAGAGTGTGTGAGAGTGTGTGAGAGAGTGTGTGAGAGTGTGTGAGTCTGCGTGAGAGTGTGTGAGTGTGTGTGAGAGTGTGAGAGAGTGTGAGTGCGTTATTGTGTGTGAGTGTGTGTGAGAGTGTGTGAGTGTGTGTGAGTGTGTGTGAGAGTGTGTGAGAGTGTGTGAGTGTGTGTGAGAGTGTGTGAGTATGTGTGAGAGTGTGTGTGAGTGTGTGTGAGAGAAAGAGTGTGTGAGAGTGTGTGAGTGTGTGTGAGAGAAAGAGTGTGTGAGAGTGTGTGAGTGTGTGTGAGAGTGTGAGAGTGTGTGTGAGAGTGTGTGTGAGTGTGTGTGAGAGTGTGTGTGCATGAGTGTGAGTGAAAGTGTGTGTGTGAGAGTGTGTGAGTGTGTGTGAGAGTGTGTGAGTGTGTGTGAGAGTGAGTGTGTGTGAGTGTGTGTGAGAGTGTGTGAGTATGTGGGTGTGAGAGTGTGTGAATGAGTGTGAATGAGAGAGTGTGTGTGTGAGAGTGTGTGAGTATGTGGGTGTGAGAGTGTGTGAGTGTGTGAATGAGTGTGAATGAGAAAGTGTGTGTTAGAGTGTGTGTAAGAGTGAGAGTGTGTGAGAGTGTGTGAGAGTGTTAGAGTGTGTGAGAGTGTGTGAGTATGTGGGTGTGAGTGTGTGTGAGAGTGTGTGTGAGAGTGTGTGAGTGTGTGTGAGCGTGTGTGAGAGTGTGTGAGTATGTGGGTGTGAGGGTGTGTGAATGAGAGAGTGTGTATGTGAGAGTATGTGAGTGTGTGTGTGAGAGTGTGTGAGTGTGTGTGAGAGTGTGTGAGTGTGTGAGTGTGTATGAATGAGTGTGAGTGAGAGAGTGTGTGTGAAAATGTGTGAGAGTGTGTGAGTGTGAGAGTGTGTGTGAGAGTGTGTGTGAGAGTGTGTGAGAGTGTGTGAGTGTGTGTGAGAGTGTGTGAGAGTGTGTGTGTAAAAGTGTGCGTGAGAGTGTGTGTGAGAGTGTGTAAGTGTGTGAGAGTGTGCATGAATAATTGTGAGTGAGAGTGTGTGTGTGTGAGAGTGTGTGAGTGTGTGTGAATGAGTGTGAGTGAGTGTGTGAGCGTGTGTGAGTGTGTGTGAGAATGTGTGAGTGTGTGTGAGTGTGTGGGAGATTGTGTGAGAGTGTGTCAGTGTGTGGGTGTCTGGGTGTGAGAGTGTGAGTGTGTGTGTGTGAGAGTGTGTGAGAGTGTGTGTGAGTGTGTGAGTGTGTGTGAGAGTGTGCGAGTATGTGTGAGAGTGTGTGAGTGTGTGTGAGAGTGTGTGGGTGTGAGAGTGTGTGAGTGTGTGTGAGAGTGTGTGAGTTTGTGTGAATGAGTGTGAGTGAGAGAGTGTGTGTGAGAGAGTGTGTAAGAGTGTGTGAGTGTGTGTGAGAGTGTGTGATTGTGTGTGAGTGTGTGTGAGAGTGTGTGAGTGTGTGAGAGTGTGTGTGAGAATGTGTGAGTGTGTGTGTGTGTGCATGTGTGTGTGTGAGAGTGTGTGAGTGTGTGTGAGAGTGTGAGTGTGTGTGAGAGTGTGTGAGTGTGTGTGAGTGTGTGTGAGTGTGTGTGAGAGTGTGTGAGAGTGTGTGTGAGAGTGTGTGAGAGTGTGAGAGTGTGTGAGTATGTGGGTGTGAGAGTGTGTGAATGAGTGTGAATGAGAGAGTGTGTGTGAGACTGTGTGAGGATGTGGGTGTGAGAGTGTGTGAGTATGTCGGTGTGAGAGTGTGCGAGTGTGTGAAAGAGTGTGAATGAGAGAGTGTGTGAGAATGCGTGAGTGTGTGTGAATGAGTGTGAGTGAGAGTGTGTGTAAGAGAGTGTGTGAGAGTGTTAGAGTGTGTGAGAGAGTGTGAGATCGTGTGAGAGAGTGTGAGAGTGTGTGAGTGTGTGTGAGAGTGTGTGAGAGTGTGTGAGTTTGTGGGTGTGAGTGTGTGAGATTGTGTGAGTGTGTGGGTGTGAGAGTGTGTGAGTGTGTGTGAGTGTGTGTGAATGAGTGTGAGTGTGAGTGTGTGTGAGAGTGTGAGTAGGTGGGTGTGAGGGTGTGTGAATGAGAAAGTGTGTGTGAGAGTGTGAGTATGTGGGTGTGAGGGTGTGTGAATGAGAAAGTGTGTATGTGAGAGTGTGTGAGTGTGTGTGAGTGTGTGTGAGAGTGTGTGAGTGTGTGTGAGTGTGTGTGAATGAGTGTGAATGAAAGAGTGTGTGTTAGAGTGTGTGAGTGTGTGTAAGAGTGAGAGTGTGTGTGAGAGTGTGTGAGAGTGTGTGAGTGTGTGTGAGAGTGTTTGAGTGTGTGAGAGTGTGTGAGTATGTGGGTGTGAGTGTGTGTGAGAGTGTGTGAGTGTGTGTGAGTGTGTGTGAATGAGTGTGAGTGTGAGTGTGTGTGAGAGTGTGAGTATGTGGGTGTGAGGGTGTGTGAATGAGAAAGTGTGTATGTGAGAGTGTGTGAGAGTGTGTGAGTGTGTGTGAGAGTGTGTGAGTGTGTGTGAGTGTGTGTGAATGAGTGAGTGAGAGAGTGTGAGTGAGAGTGTGTGATTGCGTGTGAAAGTGTGTGAGTGTGTGTGAAAGTGTGTGAGTGTGTGTGAGATTGTGTGAGTATGTGTGAGTGTGTGTGAGAGTGTGTGAGAGTGTCTGAGAGTGTCTGAGTGTGTGTGAGAGTGTGTGAGTATGTGTGAGTGTGTGAGTGTGTGTGAATGCGTGTGAGAGTGTGTGAATGTGTGTGAGTGTGTGTGAGAGTGTGTGAAGTGTGTGAGAGTGTGAGAGAGTAAGAGAGTGTGTGAGAGTGTGTGAGAGTTTGAGAGTGTGTGAGAGTGTGTGAGTATGTGGGTGTGAGAGTGTGTTAGAGTGTGTGAGTGAGTGTGAATGAGACAGTGTGTGTGTGAGTGTGTGTGAGAGTGTGTGTGTGAGTGTGTGTGAGAGTGTGTGTGAGTGTGTGTGAGAGTGTGTGAGTATGTGTGAGAGTGTGTGAGTGTGTGTGAGAGTATGTGAGTGTGTTATTGTGTGTGAGTGTGTGAGAGTGTGTGAGTGTGTGTGAGATTGTTTGAGTGTGAGTGTGTGTGAGAGTGTTAGAGTGTGTGAGAGTGTGTGAGTGTGTGAGAGTGTGTGAGTGTGTGTGAGAGTGTGTGAGTGTGTGAGAGTGTGTGAGTGTGTGTGAGTGTGTGTGAGAGTGTGTGAGAGTGTGTGAGAGTGTGTGTGAGAGTGTTTGAGAGTGTGTGAGAGTGTGTGAGTGTCTGTGTGAGAGTGTGTAAGTGTGTGTGAGAGTGTGTGAGTGTGTGTGAGTGTGTGTGAGAGAGTGTGAGTGTGTGAGAGTGTGTGAGTGTGTGTGAGAATGTGTGAGTGTGTGTGAGAGTGTGTGAGTGTGTGTGAGAGTGTGTGAGAGTGTGTGAGTGTGTGTGAGAGTGTGTGAGTGTGTGTGCATGAGTGTGAGTGAGAGTGTGTGTGTGAGAGTGTGTGAGTGTGTGTGAGAGTGTGAGTGTGTGTGAGTGTGTGTGAGAGTGTGTGAGAGTGCGAGAGTGTGTGAGTATGTGGGTGTGAGAGTGTGTGAATGAGAGAATGTGTGTGAGAGTGTGTGAGTATGTGGGTGTGAGAGTGTGTGAGTATGTGGGTGTGAGAGTGTGTGATAGAGTGTGAATGAGAGAGTGTGTGTTAGAGTGTGTGAGAGTGTGTGAGTGTGTGTGAGAATGTGTGAGTGTGTGTGAGCGTGAGAGTGTGTGAGAGTGTGTGAGTGTGTGTGAGTGTGTGTGAGTGTGTGTGAGAGTGTGTGAGTGTGTGTGAATGAGTGTGAGTGAGAGAGTGTGTGTAAGAGAGTGTGTGAGAGTGTTAGAGTGTGTGAGATCGTGTGAGAGTGTGAGAGTGTGTGAGAGTGTGTGAGTGTGTGTGAGAGTGTGTGAGAGTGTGTGAGTGTGTGGGTGTGAGAGTGTGTGAGTGTGTGTGAGTGTGTGTGAATGAGTGTGAGTGAGAGAGTGTGTGTGAGAGTGTGTGAGCGTGTGTAAGAGTGTGTGAGTGGGTGTGAGAGTGTGTGACTGTGTGTGAGTGTGTGTGAGAGTGTGTGAGTGTGTGTGAGTATGTGTGAGAGTGTGTGAGAGAGAGAGAGTGTGTGAGAGTGTGTGAGTGTGTGTGAGTATGTGTGAGAGTGTGTGAGAGAGAGAGAGTGTGTGAGAGTGTGTGAGTGTGTGTGAGTGTGTGAGAGTGTGGGTGTGAGAGTGTGTGAGTGTGTGAATGAGTGTGAATGAGAGAGTGTATGTGAGATTGTGTGAGTGTGTGAGAGAGTGTGTGAGTGTGTGTGAGAGTGTGAGAGTGTGTGAGTGTGTGTGAGAGTGTGTGAGTGTGTGAGAGTGTGTGAGTGTGTGTGAGAGTGTGTGAGTGTGTGTGAATGAGTGTGTGTGAGTGTTTGAGAGTGTGTGAGTTTGTGTGAGAGTGTGTGAGTGTGTGTGAGAGTGTGTGAGTGTGTGTGAGAATGTGTGAGTGTGTGTGAGAGTGTGTGAGTGTGTGTGAGAGTGTGTGAGAGTGTGTGAGAGTGTGTGTGAGAGTGTGTGAGTGTGTGTGCATGAGTGTGAGTGAAAGTGTGTGTGTGAGATTGTGTGAGTGTGTGTGAGAGTGTGAGTGTGTGTGAGTGTGTGTGAGAGTGTGTGTGAGAGTGTGTGAGAGTGTGAGTATGTGGGTGTGAGAGTGTGTGAATGAGTGTGAATGAGAGAGTGTGTGTGTGAGAGTGTGTGAGTATGTGCGTGTGAGAGTGTGTGAGTATGTGGGTGTGAGAGTGTCTGAATGAGTGTGAATGAGAGAGTGTGTGTTAGAGTGTGTGAGAGTGTGTGAGTGTGTGTAAGAGAGAGTGTGTGAGAGTGTGTGTGAGAGTGTGTGAGTGTGTGTGAGAGTGTTAGAGTGTGAGTATGTGGGTGTGAGTGTGTGTGAGTGTGTGGGTGTGAGATTGTGTGAGAGTGTGTGTGTGAGAGTGTGTGTGAATGAGTGTGAATGAGACAGTGTGTATGTGAGAGTGTGTGAGTGTGTGGGTGTGTGAGTGTGTGTGAGTGTGTGTGAGAGAGTTTGAGAGTGTGTGAGAGTGTGTGAGTATGTGTGCGAGAGGGTGTGAGTGTGTGAGAGTGTGTTAGAGTGTGTGAATGAGAGAGTGTGAGTGAGTGTGTGTGAGAGTGTGTGAGAGTGTGTGAGTATGTGTGAGAGAGTGTGTGAGTGTGCGTGAGAGTGTGTGAGTGTGTGTGAGAGTGTGAGAGAGTGTGAGTGTGTTATTGTGTGTGAGAGTGTGTGAGTGTGTGTGAGAGTGTGTGAGAGTGTGTTAGTATGTGTGAGAGTGTGTGTGAGAGAGAGAGTGTGTGAGAGTGTGTGAGTGTTTGTGAGTGTGTGAGAGTGTGGGTGTGAGATTGTGTGAGTGTGTGAATGAGTGTGAATGAGAGAGTGTGTGTGAGATTGTGTGAGAGTGTGAGTGTGTGTGAGAGTGTGTGAGTGTGTGTGAATGAGTGTGTGTGAGAGTGTTTGAGAGTGTGTAAGTGTGTGTGAGAGTGTGTGAGTGTGTGTGAGAGTGTGTGAGTGTGTGTGAGAGTGTGTGAGAATGTGTGAGTGTGTGTGAGAGTGTGTGAGTGTGTGTGAGAGTGTGTGAGTGTGTGAGAGTGTGTGTGAGTGTGTGTGAGAGTGTGTGAGTGTGTGTGCATGAGTGTGAGTGAAAGTGTGTGTGTGAGAGTGTGTGAGTGTGTGTGAGAGTGTGTGAGTGTGTGTGAGAGTGTGTGTGAGAGTTGTGAGAGTGTGTGAGAGTGTGAGTATGTGGGTGTGAGAGTGTGTGAATGAGAGAGTGTGTGTGAGAGTGTGTGAGTATGTGGGTGTGAGAGTGTGTGAGTATGTGGGTGTGAGAGTGTGTGAATGAGTGTGAATGAGAGAGTGTGTGTTAGAGTGTGTGAGTGTGTGTAAGAGTGAGAGTGTGTGTGAGTGTGTGTGAGTATGTGGGTGTTAGGGTGTGTGAATGAGAAAGTGTGTATGTGAGAGTGTGTGTGAGAGTGTGTGAGTGTGTGTGAGTGTGTGGGTGTGTGAGTGTGTGGGTGTGTGAGTGTGTGAGTGTGTGTGAGAGTGTTTGAGAGTGTGTGAGAGTGTGTGAGAGTGTGTGAGTATGTGTGAGAGAGTGTGTGAGTGTGTGAGAGTGTGTGAGTGTGCGTGAGAGTGTGTGAATGAGAGAGTGTGTGTGTGAGTGTTTGTGAGAGTGTGTGAGAGTGTGTGAGATAGTGTGTGAGTGTGCGTGAGAGTGTGTGAGTGTGTGTGAGAGTGTGAGAGAGTGTGAGTGCGTTATTGTGTGTGAGTGTGTGTGAGAGTGTGTGAGTGTGTGTGAGAGTGTGTGAGTGCATGTGAGAGTGTGTGAGTGTGTGTGAGTATGTGTGAGAGTGTGTGTGAGAGAGTGTGTGAGAGTGTGAGTGTGTGTGAGAGAAAGAGTGTGTGAGAGTGTGTGAGTGTGTGAGAGAGTGTGTGAGTGTGTGTGAGAGTGTGAGAGTGTGTGAGTGTGTGTGAGAGTGTGTGAGTGTGTGAGAGTGTGTGAGTGTGTGTGAGAGTGTTTGAGTGTGTGTGAATGAGTGTGTGTGAGAGTGTGTGAGTGTGTGTGAATGAGTGTGAGTGAGAGAGTGTGTGTAAGAGAGTGTGTGAGATCGTGTGAGAGTGTGAGAGAGTTTGAGAGTGTGTGAGTGTGTGTGAGAGTGTGTGAGAGTGTGTGAGTATGTGGGTGTGAGTGTGTGAGAGTGTATGAGTGTGTGGGTGTGAGAGTGTGTGAGTGTGTGTGAATGAGTGTGAGTGAGAGAGTGTGTGAGCGTGTGTGAGAGTGTGTGAGTATGTGGGTGTTAGGGTGTGTGAATGAGAAAGTGTGTATGTGAGAGTGTGTGAGTGTGTGTGAGAGTGTGTGGGTGTGTGTGGGTGTGTGAGTGTGTGGGTGTGTGAGTGTGTGTGAGAGAGTTTGAGAGTGTGTGAGAGTGTGTGAGTATGTGTGAGAGAGTGTGTGAGTGTGTGAGAGTGTGTTAGAGTGTGTGAATGAGAGAGTGTGTGTGAGTGTGTGTGAGAGTGTGTGAGAGTGTGTGAGTATGTGTGAGAGAGTGTGTGAGTGTGTGAGAGTGTGTGAGTGTGCGTGAGAGTGTGTGAGTGTGTGTGAGAGTGTGAGAGATTGTGAGTGTGTTATTGTGTGTGAGAGTGTGTGAGTGTGTGTGAGAGTGTGAGTGTGTGTGAGAGTGTGTGAGTGTGTGTGAGAGTGTGTTAGTATGTGTGAGAGTGTGTGTGAGAGAGAGAGTGTGTGAGTGTTTGTGAGTGTGTGAGAGTGTGGGTGTGAGAGTGTGTGAGTGTGTGAATGAGTGTGAATGAGAGAGTGTGTGTGAGATTGTGTGAGTGTGTGAGAGAGTGTGTGAGTGTGTGTGAGAGTGTGTGAGAGTGTGAGTGTGTGTGAGAGTGTGTGAGTGTGTGTGAATGAGTGTGTGTGAGAGTGTTTGAGAGTGTGTAAGTGTGTGTGAGAGTGTGTGAGTGTGTGTGAGAGTGTGTGAGTGTGTGTGAGAGTGTGTGAGTGTGTGTGAGAATGTGTGAGTGTGTGTGAGAGTGTGTGAGTGTGTGAGAGTGTGTGTGAGTGTGTGTGAGAGTGTGTGAGTGTGTGTGCATGAGTGTGAGTGAAAGTGTGTGTGTGAGAGTGTGTGAGTGTGTGTGAGAGTGTGTGAGTGTGTGTGAGTGTGTGTGAGTGTGTGTGAGAGTGTGTGAGAGTGTGTGAGAGTGTGTGAATGAGAGAGTGTGTGTGAGAGTGTGTGAGTATGTGGGTATGAGAGTGTGTGAATATGTGGGTGTGAGAGTGTGTGAATGAGTGTGAATGAGAGAGTGTGTGTTAGAGTGTGTGAGTGTGTGTAAGAGTGAGAGTGTGTGTGAGAGTGTGTGAGTGTGTGTGAGAGTGCGAGTGTGTGTGAATGAGTGTGTGTGAATGAGTGTGAGTGAGAGAGTGTGTGTGAGAGTGTGTGAGAGTGTTAGAGTGTGTGAGATCGTGTGAGAGTGTGTGAGTGTGTGTGAGTGTGTGTGAGTGTGTGCGAGAGTGTGTGAGAGTGTGTGAGTATGTGGGTGTGAGAGTGTGTGAGTGTGTGTGAATGAGTGTGAGTGAGAGAGTGTGTGTAAGAGTGTGTGAGTGTGTTGTGAGTATGTGGGTGTTAGGGTGTGTGAATGAGAAAGTGTGTATGTGAGAGTGTGTGTGAGAGTGTGTGAGTGTGTGTGAGTGTGGGTGTGTGAGTGTGTGGGTGTGTGGGTGTGTGTGAGAGTGTTTGAGAGTGTGTGAGAGTGTGTGAGAGTGTGTGAGTATGTGTGAGAGAGTGTGTCAGTGTGTGAGAGTGTGTTAGAGTGTGTGAATGAGTGTGAATGAGAGAGTGTGTGTGTGAGTGTTTGTGAGAGAGTGTGAGAGTGTGTGAGAGAGTGTGTGAGAGTGTGTGAGTGTGCGTGAGAGTGTGTGAGTGTGTGTGAGAGTGTGAGAGAGTGTGAGTGCGTTATTGTGTGTGAGTGTGTGTGAGAGTGTGTGAGTGTGTGTGAGTGTGTGTGAGTATGTGGGTGTTAGGGTGTGTGAATGAGAAAGTGTGTATGTGAGAATGTGTGAGAGTGTGTGAGTGTGTGGGTGTGTGAGTGTGTGTGAGAGTGTTTGAGAGTGTGTGAGTATGTGTGAGAGAGTGTGTCAGTGTGTGAGAGTGTGTTAGAGTGTGTGAATGAGAGAGTGTGTTTGTGAGTGTTTGTGAGAGTGTGTGAGAGTGTGTGAGAGAGTGTGTGAGAGTGTGTGAGTGTGCGTGAGAGTGTGTGAGTGTGTGTGAGAGTGTGAGAGAGTGTGAGTGCGTTATTGTGTGTGAGTGTGTGTGAGAGTGTGTGAGTGTGTGTGAGTGTGTGTGAGAGTGTGTGAGAGTGTGTGAGTGTGTGTGAGAGTGTGTGAGTATGTGTGAGAGTGTGTGAGAGTGTGTGTGAGAGAAAGAGTGTGTGAGAGTGTGTGAGTGTGTGTGAGAGTGTGTGGTGAGTGTGTGTGAGAGTGTGTGAGTGTGTGTGAGAATGTGTGATTGTGTGTGAGAGTGTGTGAGTGTGTGTGAGAGTGTGTGTGAGAGTGTGTGTGAGTGTGTGTGAGAGTGTGTGTGCATGAGTGTGAGTGAAAGTGTGTGTGTGAGAGTGTGTGAGTGTGTGTGAGAGTGTGTGAGTGTGTGTGAGAGTGAGTGTGTGTGAGTGTGTGTGAGAGTGTGTGAGTATGTGGGTGTGAGGGTGTGTGAATGAGAGAGTGTGTATGTGAGAGTGTGTGAGTGTGTGTGTGAGAGTGTGTGAGTGTGTGTGAGAGTGTGTGAGTGTGTGAGTGTGTGTGAATGAGTGTGAGTGAGAGAGTGTGTGTGAAAATGTGTGAGAGTGTGTGAGTGTGTGAGTGTGTGTGAGAGTGTGTGTGAGAGTGTGTGAGTGTGTGTGAGAGTGTGTGAGAGTGTGTGTGTAAAAGTGTGCGTGAGAGTGTGTGTGAGAGTGTGTAAGTGTGTGAGAGTGTGCATTAATAATTGTGAGTGAGAGTGTGTGTGTGTGAGAGTGTGTGAGTGTGTGTGAATGAGTGTGAGTGAGTGTGTGAGTGTGTGTTAGAGTGTGTGAGAGTGTGTGAGTGTGTGTGAGTGTGTGTGTGTGAGAGTGTGTGAGTGTGTGTGAGAGTGTGTGAGAGTGTGTGAGAGTGAGAGTATGTGGGTGTGAGAGTGAGAGTATGTGGGTGTGAGAGTGTGTGAATGAATGTGAATGAGAGTGTGTGAGTGTGTGTGAGAGTGTGTGTGAGAGTGTGTGAGTGTGTGTGAGAGTGTGTGAGAGTGTGTGAGTGTGCGTGAGAGTGTGTGAGAGTGTGTGAGTATGTGTGAGAGTGTGTGAGTGTGTGTGAGTGTGTGTGAGTGAGAGAGTGTGTGTGAGAGTGTGTGAATGAGTGTGAGTGAGAGAGAGTGTGTGAGTGTGTGTGAGAGTGTGTGTGAGTGTGTGAGAGTGTGCGTGAGTGTGTGTGAGAGTGTGTGAGTGTGTGTGAGAGTGTGTGAGTTTGTGTGAATGTGTGTGTGAATGTGTGTGAGTGTGTGTGAATGTGTGTGAGTGTGTGTGAGAGTGTGAGAGAGTGTGAGAGAGTAAGAGAGTGTGTGAGAGTGTGTGAGTATGTGGGTGTGAGAGTGTGTGAGTATGTGGGTGTGAGAGTGTGTGAATGAGTGTGAATGAGAGTCTGTGTGTGTGAGTGTGTGTGAGAGTGTGTCAGTGTGTGTGTGTGTGTGAGAGTGTGTGTGAGAGTGTGTGAGTGTGTGTGAGAGTGTGTGAGTATGTGTGAGAGTGAGTGTGTGAGAGTGTGTGAGAGTATGTGAGTGTGTGTGAGAGTGTGAGAGTGTGTGAGTGTGAGAGTGTGTGAGTGCATGTGAGAGTGTGTGAGAGAGTGGGTGTGAGTGTGTGAGAGTGTGTGTGAGAATGTGTGAGTGTGTGTGAGAGTGTGTGTGGGCGTGTGTGAGTGTGTGTGAGAGTGTGTGAGTGTGTGGGTGTGAAAGTGTGTGAGAGTGTGTGTGTGTGAGAGTGTGTGAGAGTGTGTGTGTGTGAGAGAGTGTGTGTGTGAGTGTGTGTGAGAGTGTGTGAGTGTGTGTTGTGAGTGTGTGTGAGAGTGTGTGTGTGTGAGAGTGTGTGAGAGTGTGTGAGTGTGTGTGAGAGTGCGTGAGAGTGTGTGTGAGAGTGTGTAAGAGTGTGTGTGAGTGTGTGAGTATGTGTGAGAGTGTGTGTGAGTGTGTGTTAGAGTGTGTGAGTGTGTGTGAGAGTGTGAGAGTGTGTGTGAGTAGGTGTGAGAATGTGTGGGTGTGTGTGAGTGTGTGTGAGAGTGTGTGAGTGTGTGTGAAAGTGTGTGTGAGTGTGTGTGAGAGTGTTAGAGTGCGTGAGAGAGTGTTAGACTGTGTGAGAGAGTGTGAGAGTGTGTGAGTGTGTGTGAGTGAGAGTGTGTGTGCGTGTGTGTGCAAGTGTGTGAGTGTGTGTGAGAGTGTGAGTGTGTGTGAGAGTGTGAGAGTGTGTGTGAGAGTGTGTCGGTGTGTGGGTGTGTGAGAGTGTGTGTGAGAGTGTGTGAATGAGTGTGAGTGAGTGTGTGAGTGTGTGTGAGTGAGAGTGTGTGTGAGAGTGCGTGAGTGTGTGTGAGTGAGTGTGTGTGTGAGAGTGCGTGAGTGTGTGTGAGAGTGTGTGAGAGTGTGTGAGACTGTGTGGGTGTGAGAGTGTGCGAGACTGTGTGTAAGTGTGTGTGAGTGTGTGTGAGAGTGTGTCAGTGTGTGTGTGTGTGTGAGAGTGTGTGTGAGAGTGTGTGAGTGTGTGTGAGAGTGTGTGAGTATGTGTGAGAGTGAGTGTGTGAGAGTGTGTGAGAGTATGTGAGTGTGTGTGAGAGTGTGAGAGTGTGTGAGTGTGTTATTGTGTGTGAGTGTGTGTGAGAGTGTGTGTGTGTGTGAGTGTGTGTGAGAGTGTGTGAGTGTGTGTGAGTGTGTGAGTATGTGTGAGTGTGTGTGAGAGTGTGTGAGTGTGTGTGAGTGTGTGAGAGTGTGAGAGTGTGTGAGTGCATGTGAGTGTGTGTGAGAGTGTGTGAGAGAGTGGGTGTGAGTGTGTGAGAGTGTGTGTGTGAGAGTGTGTGAGTGTGTGAATGAGTGTGAGTGAGTGTGTGTGAGAGTGTGCGAGTGTGTGTGAGTGAGAGTGTGTGTGAGAGTGTGTGAGTGTGTGTGAGTGTGTGTGAGAGTATGTGAGAGTGTGTGAGTGTGTGAGTGTGTGTGAGTGTGTGTGAGAGTGTGTGAGAGTGTGTGAGTGTGTGTGAGAGTGTGTATGAGTGTGTGAAAGTGTGTGAGAGTGTGTGAGTGTGTGTGTAAAAGTGTGCGTGAGAGTGTGTAAGTGTGTGTGAGTGTGCATGAATAATTGTGAGTGAGAGTGTGTGTGTGTGAGAGTGTGTGTGTGAGAGTGTGTGAGTGTGTGAATGAGTGTGAGTGAGTGTGTGAGTGTGTGTGAGAGTGTGTGAGTGTGTGTGAGTGAGAGTGTGTGTGAGAGTGTGAGTGTGTGTGAGTGTGTGTGAGAGTATGTGAGAGTGTGTGAGTGTGTGTGAGTGTGTGTGAGTGTGTGTGAGAGTGTGCGAGAGTGTGTGAGTGTGTGTGTGTGAGAGTGTGTGAGTGTGTGTGTGAGTGTGTGTGTGTGAGTGTGTTAGAGTGTGAGAGTGTGAGAGTGTTAGAGTGTGTGAGAGTGTGTGAGTGTGTGAGTGTGTGTGAGAGTGTGTGAGTGTGTGGGTGAGAGGGTGTGTGTGTGAGAGTGTTAGAGTGTGTGAGAGTGTGTGTGAGTGTGTGTGATTGTGTGGGTGTGAGTGTGTGTGAGAGTGTGTGAATGAGTGTGAGTGAGAGTGTGTTATTGTGTGTGAGTGTGTGAGAGTGTGAGAGAGTGTGAGAGTGTGTGAGTGTGTGTGAGAGTGTGTGAGTGTGTGAAAGTGTGTGAGTGTGTGTGCATGTATGTGCAAGTGTGTGAGTGTGTGTGAGAGTGTGAGTGTGTGTGAGAGTGTGTGAGAGTGTGTGTGAGAGTGTGTCAGTGTGTGGGTGTGTGAGAGTGTGTGTGTGTGAGAGTGTGTGAGTGTGTGTGAGAGTGTGTGAAGTGTGTGAAGTGTGTGAGAGTGTTTGAGAGTGTGTGAGAGTGTGTGAGTATGTGGGTGTGAGAGTGTGTTAGAGTGTGTGAATGAGAGAGTGTGTGTGTGAGTGTGTGTGAGAGTGTGTGAGTATGTGTGAGAGTGTGTGAGTGTGTGTGAGAGTATGTGAGTGTGTTATTGTGTGTGAGTGTGTGTGAGAGTGTGTGAGTGTGTGTGAGATTGTTTGAGTGTGAGTGTGTGAGAGTGTTAGTGTGAGAGAGTGTTAGTGTGTGTGAGAGTGTGTGAGTGTGTGTGAGAGTGTGTGAGTGTGTGTGAGTGTGTGTGAGAGTGTGTGTGAGTGTGTGTGAGAGTGTGTGAGAGTGTGTGAGAGTGTGTGTGAGAGTGTTTGAGAGTGTGTGAGTGTCTGTGTGAGTGTGTGTGAGAGTGTGTAAGTGCGTGTGAGAGTGTGTGAGTGTGTGTGAGAGTGTGTGAGTGTGTGTGAGAATGTGTGAGAGTGTGTGTGAGAGTGTGTGTGAGAGTGTGTGAGAGTGTGTGAGTGTGTGTGAGTGTGTGTGCATGAGTGTGAGTGAGAGTGTGTGTGTGAGAGTGTGTGAGTGTGTGTGAGAGTGTGAGTGTGTGTGAGAGTGTGTGAGTGTGTGTGAGAGTGCGAGAGTGTGTGAGTATGTGGGTGTGAGAGTGTGTGAATGAGAGAGTGTGTGTGAGAGTGTGTGAGTATGTGGGTGTGAGAGTGTGTGATAGAGTGTGAATGAGAGAGTGTGTTTTAGAGTGTGTGAGAGTGTGTGAGCGTGTGTGAGAATGTGTGAGTGTGTGTGAGCGTGAGAGTGTGTGAGTGTGTATGAGTGTGTGTGAGTGTGTGTGAGAGTGTGTGAGTGTGAGTGAATGAGTGTGAGTGAGAGAGTGTGTGTAAGAGAGTGTGTGAGATCGTGTGAGAGTGTGAGAGAGTTTGAGAGTGTGTGAGTGTGTGTGAGAGTGTGTGAGAGTGTGTGAGTATGTGGGTGTGAGTGTGTGAGAGTGTATGAGTGTGTGGGTGTGAGAGTGTGTGAGTGTGTGTGAGTGTGTGTGATTGAGTGTGAGTGAGAGAGTGTGTGTGTGAGAGTGTGTGAGCGTGTGTAAGAGTGTGTGAGTGGGTGTGAGAGTGTGTGAACTGTGTGTGAGAGTGTGTGAGTGTGTGTGAGAGTGTGTGAGTGTGTGAGAGTGTGTGAGTGTGTGTGTGTGTGAGAGTGTGTGAGAGTGTGTGTGAGAGTGTTTGAGAGTGTGTGAGTGTCTGTGTGAGTGTGTGAGTGTGTGTGAGAGTGTGTAAGTGTGTGTGAGAGTGTGTGAGTGTGTGTGAGTGTGTGTGAGAGTGTGTGAGTGTGTGTGAGAATGTGTGAGAGTGTGTGTGAGAGTGTGTGAGAGTGTGTGAGTGTGTGTGCATGAGTGTGAGTGAGAGTGTGTGTGTGAGAGTGTGTGAGTGTGTGTGAGAGTGTGAGTGTGTGTGAGAGTGTGTGAGTGTGTGTGAGAGTGCGAGAGTGTGTGAGTATGTGGGTGTGAGAGTGTGTGAATGAGAGAGTGTGTGTGAGAGTGTGTGAGTATGTGGGTGTGAGAGTGTGTGAGTATGTGGGTGTGAGAGTGTGTGATAGCGTGTGAATGAGAGAGAGTGTTTTAGAGTGTGTGAGAGTGTGTGAGCGTGTGTGAGAATGTGTGAGTGTGTGTGAGCGTGAGAGTGTGTGAGTGTGTATGAGTTTGTGTGAGTGTGTGTGAGTGTGTGTGAGAGTGTGTGAGTGTGTGTGAATGAGTGTGAGTGAGAGAGTGTGTGTAAGAGAGTGTGTGAGATCGTGTGAAAGAGTTTGAGAGTGTGTGAGTGTGTGTGAGTGTGTGTGAGAGTGTGTGAGTATGTGGGTGTGAGTGTGTGAGAGTGTATGAGTGTGTGGGTGTGAGAGTGTGTGTGAATGAGTGTGAGTGAGAGAGTGTGTGTGTGAGAGTGTGTGAGCGTGTGTAAGAGTGTGTGAGTGGGTGTGAGAGTGTGTGAACTGTGTGTGAGTGTGTGTGAGAGTGTGTGAGTGTGTGTGAGAGTGTGTGAGTATGTGGGTGTTAGGGTGTGTGAATGAGAAAGTGTGTATGTGAGAGTGTGTGAGTGTGTGTGAGAGTGTGTGAGTGTGTGGGTGTGTGAGTGTGTGTGAGAGAGTTTGAGAGTGTGTGAGTATGTGTGAGAGAGTGTGTGAGTGTGTGAGAGTGTGTTAGAGTGTGTGAATGAGAGAGTGTGTGTGAGTGTGTGTGAGAGTGTGTGAGTATGTGTGAGAGAGTGTGTGAGTGTGTGAGAGTGTGTGAGTGTGCGTGAGAGTGTGTGAGTGTGTGTGAGAGTGTGAGAGATTGTGAGTGTGTTATTGTGTGTGAGAGTGTGTGAGTGTGTGTGAGAGTGTGAGAGTGTGTGAGTGTGTGTGAGAGTGTGTGAGTATGTGTGAGAGTGTGTGTGAGTGTGTGTGAGAGAGAGAGTGTGTGAGAGTGTGTGAGTGTGTGTGAGGTGTGAGATTGTGGGTGTGAGAGTGTGTGAGTGTGTGAATGAGTGTGAATGAGAGAGTGTGTGTGAGATTGTGTGAGTGTGTGAGAGAGTGTGTGAGTGTGTGTGAGAGTGTGTGAGTGTGTGAGTGTGTGTGAGAGTGTGTGAGTGTGTGAGAGTGTGTGAGTGTGTGTGAATGAGTGTGTGTGAGAGTGTTTGAGAGTGTGTGTGTGTGTGAGTGTGTGAGTGTGTGTGAGAGTGTGTGTGAGAGTGTGTGAGTGTGTGTGAGTGTGTGTGAGAGTGTGAGTGTGTGTGAGTGTGTGTGAGTGTGTGTGTGAGAGTGTGTGAGAGTGTGAGTATGTGGGTGTGAGAGTGTGTGAATGAGCTAGTGTGTGTGTGAGAGTGTGTATGTGGGTGTGAGAGTGTGTGAGTATGTGGGTGTGTGAATGAGTGTGAGTGAGAGAGTGTGTGAGAGTGTGTGAGTGTGTGTAAGAGTGTGTGAGTGTGTGTGAGAGTGTGTGAGTGTGTGTGAGTGTGTGTGAAAGTGTGTGAGAGTGTGTGAGTATGTGGGTGTGAGGGTGTGTGAATGAGAGAGTGTATGAGTGTGAGTGAGAGAGTGTGTGTGTGAGAGTGTGTGTGAAAGTGTGTGAGTGTGTGTGAGAGTGTGTGAGTGTGTGTGAGAGTGTGTGAGTGTGTGTGAGAGTGTGTGAGATTGTGTAAGAGTGTGTGAGTGTGTGTGAGAGTGTGTGAGTGTGTGTGAGAGTGTGTGTGAGAGTGTGTGAGTGTGTGTGAGAGAGTGTGAGTGTGTGTGAGAGTGTGTGAGTGTGTGTGAATGAGTGTGAGTGAGAGAGTGTGTGAGTGTGTGTGAGAGTGTGTGAGTGTGTGTGAGTGTGTGAGAGTGTGTGTGAGTGTGTGTGAGAGTGTGTGTTAGTGTGTGAGAGAGTGTGTGAGTGTGTGTGAGAGTGTGTGAGTGTGTGTGAGAGTGAGTGTGTGTGAGTGTGTGTGAGAGTGTGTGAGTATGTGGGTGTGAGAGTGTGTGAATGAGTGTGAATGAGAGAGTGTGTGTGTGAGAGTGTGTGAGTATGTGGGTGTGAGAGTGTGTGAGTGTGTGAATGAGTGTGAATGAGAGAGTGTGTGTTAGAGTGTGTGTAAGAGTGAGAGTGTGTGAGAGTGTGTGAGAGTGTTAGAGTGTGTGAGAGTGTGTGAGTATGTGGGTGTGAGTGTGTGTGAGAGTGTGTGAGTGTGTGTGAGAGTGTGTGAGTGTGTGTGAGCGTGTGTGAGAGTGTGTGAGTATGTGGGTGTGAGGGTGTGTGAATGAGAGAGTGTGTATGTGAGAGTGTGTGAGTGTGTGTGTGAGAGTGTGTGAGTGTGTGTGAGAGTGTGTGAGTGTGTGAGTGTGTGTGAATGAGTGTGAGTGAGAGAGTGTGTGTGAAAATGTGTGAGAGTGTGTGAGTGTGTGTGAGAGTGTGTGTGAGAGTGTGTGTGAGAGTGTGTGAGAGTGTGTGAGTGTGTGTGAGAGTGTGTGAGAGTGTGTGTGTAAAAGTGTGCGTGAGAGTGTGTGTGAGAGTGTGTAAGTGTGTGAGAGTGTGCATGAATAATTGTGAGTGAGAGTGTGTGTGTGTGAGAGTGTGTGAGTGTGTGTGAATGAGTGTGAGTGAGTGTGTGAGTGTGTGTTAGAGTGTGTGAGAGTGTGTGAGTGTGTGTGAGTGTGTGTGTGTGAGAGTGTGTGAGTGTGTGTGAGAGTGTGTGAGAGTGTGTGAGAGTGAGAGTATGTGGGTGTGAGAGTGAGAGTATGTGGGTGTGAGAGTGTGTGAATGAATGTGAATGAGAGTGTGTGAGTGTGTGTGAGAGTGTGTGAGTGTGTGTGAGAGTGTGTGAGTGTGTGTGAGAGTGTGTGAGAGTGTGTGAGTGTGCGTGAGAGTGTGTGAGAGTGTGTGAGTATGTGTGAGAGTGTGTGAGTGTGTGCGAGTGTGTGTGAGTGAGAGAGTGTGTGAATGAGTGTGAGTGAGAGAGAGTGTGTGAGTGTGTGTGAGAGTGTGTGTGAGTGTGTGAGAGTGTGCGTGAGTGTGTGTGAGAGTGTGTGAGAGTGTGTGAGTGTGTGTGAGAGTGTGTGAGTTTGTGTGAATGTGTGTGTGAATGTGTGTGAGTGTGTGTGAGAGTGTGAGAGAGTGTGAGAGTGTGTGAGTATGTGGGTGTGAGAGTGTGTGAATGAGTGTGAATGAGAGTCTGTGTGTGTGAGTGTGTGTGAGAGTGTGTCAGTGTGTGTGTGTGTGTGAGAGTGTGTGTGAGAGTGTGTGAGTGTGTGTGAGAGTGTGTGAGTATGTGTGAGAGTGAGTGTGTGAGAGTGTGTGAGAGTATGTGAGTGTGTGTGAGAGTGTGTGAGTGTGTTATTGTGTGTGAGTGTGTGTGAGAGTGTGTGTGTGTGTGAGTGTGTGTGAGAGTGTGTGAGTGTGTGTGAGTGTGTGTGAGTGTGTGAGTATGTGTGAGTGTGTGTGAGAGTGTGAGTGTGTGTGAGTGTGTGAGAGTGTGAGAGTGTGTGAGTGCATGTGTGAGTGTGTGAGAGAGTGGGTGTGAGTGTGTGAGAGTGTGTGTGAGAATGTGTGAGTGTGTGTGAGAGTGTGTGTGGGCGTGTGTGAGTGTGTGTGAGAGTGTGTGAGTGTGTGGGTGTGAAAGTGTGTGAGAGTGTGTGTGTGTGAGAGTGTGTGTGTGTGAGAGAGTGTGTGTGTGAGTGTGTGTGAGAGTGTGTGAGTGTGTGTTGTGAGTGTGTGTGAGAGTGTGTGTGTGTGTGAGAGTGTGTGAGAGTGTGTGAGTGTGTGTGAGAGTGTGAGAGTGTGTGTGAGAGTGCGTGAGAGTGTGTGTGAGAGTGTGTAAGAGTGTGTGTGAGTGTGTGAGTATGTGTGAGAGTGTGTGTGAGTGTGTGTTAGAGTGTGTGAGTGTGTGTGAGAGTGTGAGAGTGTGTGTGAGTAGGTGTGAGAATGTGTGGGTGTGTGTGAGTGTGTGTGAGAGTGTGTGAGTGTGTGTGAAAGTGTGTGTGAGTGTGTGTGAGAGTGTTAGAGTGTGTGAGAGAGTGTTAGAGTGTGTGAGAGAGTGTGAGAGTGTGTGAGTGTGTGTGAGTGAGAGTGTGTGTGCGTGTGTGTGCAAGTGTGTGAGTGTGTGTGAGAGTGTGAGTGTGTGTGAGAGTGTGAGAGTGTGTGTGAGAGTGTGTCGGTGTGTGGGTGTGTGAGAGTGTGTGTGAGAGTGTGTGAATGAGTGTGAGTGAGTGTGTGAGTGTGTGTGAGAGTGTGTGAGTGTGTGTGAGTGAGAGTGTGTGTGAGAGTGCGTGAGTGTGTGTGAGTGAGAGTGTGTGTGAGAGTGCGTGAGTGTGTGTGAGAGTGTGTGAGAGTGTGTGAGACTGTGTGGGTGTGAGAGTGTGCGAGACTGTGTGTAAGTGTGTGTGAGTGTGCATGAATAAGTGTGAGTGAGAGTGTGTGTGTGAGAGTGTGTGAGTGTGTGTGAGTGTGTGTGAGAGTGTGTGTGCATGAGTGTGAGTGAAAGTGTGTGTGTGAGAGTGTGTGAGTGTGTGTGAGAGTGTGAGTGTGTGTGAGTGTGTGTGAGAGTGTGTGAGTATGTGGGTGTGAGAGTGTGTGAATGAGTGTGAATGAGAGAGTGTGTGTGTGAGAGTGTGTGAGTATGTGGGTGTGAGAGTGTGTGAGTGTGTGAATGAGTGTGAATGAGAGAGTGTGTGTTAGAGTGTGTGTAAGAGTGAGAGTGTGTGAGAGTGTGTGTGAGAGTGTGTGAGAGTGTTAGAGTGTGTGAGAGTGTGTGAGTATGTGGGTGTGAGTGTGTGTGAGAGTGTGTGAGTGTGTGTGAGAGTGTGTGAGTGTGTGTGAGCGTGTGTGAGAGTGTGTGAGTATGTGGGTGTGAGGGTGTGTGAATGAGAGAGTGTGTATGTGAGAGTGTGTGAGTGTGTGTGAGAGTGTGTGAGTGTGTGTGAGAGTGTGTGAGTGTGTGGGCGTGTGAGAGTGTGTGAGTGTGTGTGAATGAGTGTGAGTGAGAGAGTGTGTGTGAGAGAGTGTGTGTGAAAGTGTGTGAGAGTGTGTGAGTGTGTGAGTGTGTGAGAGTGTGTGTGAGAGTGTGTGTGAGAGTGTGTGAGAGTGTGTGAGTGTGTGTGAGAGTGTGTGAGAGTGTGTGTGTAAAAGTGTGCGTGAGAGTGTGTGTGAGAGTGTGTAAGTGTGTGAGAGTGTGCATGAATAATTGTGAGTGAGAGTGTGTGTGAATGAGTGTGAGTGAGTGTGTGTTAGAGTGTGTGAGAGTGTGTGAGTGTGTGTGAGTGTGTGTGAGAGTGTGTGAGTGTGTGAGAGTGTGTGAGAGTGAGAGTATGTGGGTGTGAGAGTGAGAGTATGTGGGTGTGAGAGTGTGTGAATGAATGTGAATGAGAGTGTGTGAGTGTGTGTGAGAGTGTGTGAGTGTGTGTGAGAGTGTGTGAGTGTGTGAGTGTGGTGTGAAGTGTGTGAGAGTGTTTGAGAGTGTGTGAGAGTGTGTGAGTATGTGGGTGTGAGAGTGTGTTAGAGTGTGTGAATGAGAGAGTGTGTGTGTGAGTGTGTGTGAGAGTGTGTGGGTGTGTGTGGGTGTGTGAGTGTGTGGGTGTGTGAGTGTGTGTGAGTGTGTGATAGAGTGTGAATGAGAGAGTGTGTTTTAGAGTGTGTGAGAGTGTGTGAGCGTGTGTGAGAATGTGTGAGTGTGTGTGAGAGTGTGAGAGTGTGTGTGAGTATGTGTGAGAATGTGTGGGTGTGTGTGAGTGTGTGTGAGAGTGTGTGAGTGTGTGTGAAAGTGTGTGTGAGTGTGTGTGAGAGTGTTAGAGTGTGTGAGAGAGTGTTAGAGTGTGTGAGAGAGTGTGAGAGTGTGTGAGTGTGTGTGAGTGAGAGTGTGTGTGCGTGTGTGTGCAAGTGTGTGAGTGTGTGTGAGAGTGTGAGTGTGTGTGAGAGTGTGTGAGAGTGTGTGTGAGAGTGTGTCGGTGTGTGGGTGTGTGAGGGTGTGTGTGAGAGTGTGTGAATGAGTGTGAGTGAGTGTGTGAGTGTGTGTGAGAGTGTGTGAGTGTGTGTGAGTGAGAGTGTGTGTGAGAGTGCGTGAGTGTGTGTGAGTGAGAGTGTGTGTGAGAGTGCGTGAGTGTGTGTGAGAGTGTGTGAGAGTGTGTGAGACTGTGTGGGTGTGAGAGTGTGCGAGACTGTGTGTAAGTGTGTGTGAGTGTGCATGAATAAGTGAGAGTGTGTGAGTGTGTGTGAGAGTGTGTGAGTGTGTGTGAGCGTGTGTGAGAGTGTGTGAGTATGTGGGTGTGAGGGTGTGTGAATGAGAGAGTGTGTATGTGAGAGTGTGTGAGTGTGTGTGAGAGTGTGTAGTGTGTGAGAGAGTGTGTGAGTGTGTGGGCGTGTGAGAGTGTGTGAGTGTGTGTGAATGAGTGTGAGTGAGAGAGTGTGTGTGAGAGAGTGTGTGTGAAAGTGTGTGAGAGTGTGTGTGAGTGTGTGAGTGTGTGAGAGTGTGTGTGAGAGTGTGTGAGAGTGTGTGAGTGTGTGTGAGAGTGTGTGAGAGTGTGTGTGAGAGTGTGTAAGTGTGTGAGAGTGTGCATGAATAATTGTGAGTGAGAGTGTGTGTGTGTGAGAGTGTGTGTGAATGAGTGTGAGTGAGTGTGTGAGTGTGTGTTAGAGTGTGTGAGAGTGTGTGAGTGTGTGTGAGTGTGTGTGAGAGTGTGTGAGTGTGTGTGAGAGTGTGTGAGAGTGTGTGAGAGTGAGAGTATGTGGGTGTGAGAGTGAGAGTATGTGGGTGTGAGAGTGTGTGAATGAATGTGAATGAGAGTGTGTGAGTGTGTGTGAGAGTGTGTGAGTGTGTGTGAGAGTGTGTGAGTGTGTGTGAGAGTGTGTGAGTGTGTGTGAGAGTGTGTGAGTGTGTGTGAGAGTGTGTGAGTGTGTGAGTGTGTGTGAGAGTGTGTGAGTGTGAGTGGGCGTGAGAGTGTGTGAGAGTGTGTGAGTATGTGTGAGAGTGTGTGAGTGTGTGTGAGAGTGTGTGAATGAGTGTGAGTGAGAGAGAGTGTGTGAGTGTGTGTGATAGTGTGTGTGAGTGTGTGAGAGTGTGCGTGAGTGTGTTTGAGAGTGTGTGAGAGTGTGTGAGTGTGTGTGAGAGTGTGTGAGTTTGTGTGAATGTGTGTGTGAATGTGTGTGAGTGTGTGTGAGTGTGTGTGAGAGTGTGAGAGAGTGTGAGAGAGTAAGAGAGTGTGTGAGAGTGTGTGAGTATGTGGGTGTGAGAGTGTGTGAATGAGTGTGAATGAGAGTCTGTGTGTGTGAGTGTGTGTGAGAGTGTGTCAGTGTGTGTGTGTGTGTGTGAGAGTGTGTGTGAGAGTGTGTGAGTGTGTGTGAGAGTGTGTGAGTATGTGTGAGAGTGAGTGTGTGAGAGTGTGTGAGAGTATGTGAGTGTGTGTGAGAGTGTGAGAGTGTGTGAGTGTGTTATTGTGTGTGAGTGTGTGTGAGAGTGTGTGTGTGTGTGAGTGTGTGTGAGAGTGTGTGAGTGTGTGTGAGTGTGTGAGTATGTGTGAGTGTGTGTGAGAGTGTGTGAGTGTGTGTGAGTGTGTGAGAGTGTGAGAGTGTGTGAGTGCATGTGAGTGTGTGTGAGAGTGTGTGAGAGAGTGGGTGTGAGTGTGTGAGAGTGTGTGTGAGAATGTGTGAGTGTGTGTGAGAGTGTGTGTGGGCGTGTGTGAGTGTGTGAGTGTGTGGGTGTGAAAGTGTGTGAGAGTGTGTGTGTGTGAGAGTGTGTGAGAGTGTGTGTGTGTGAGAGAGTGTGTGTGTGAGTGTGTGTGAGAGTGTGTGAGTGTGTGTTGTGAGTGTGTGTTGTGAGTGTGTGTGAGAGTGTGTGTGTGTGTGAGAGTGTGTGAGTGTGTGTGAGAGTGTGTGAGTGTGTGTGAGAGTGCGTGAGAGTGTGTGTGAGAGTGTGTAAGAGTGTGTGTGAGTGTGTGAGTATGTGTGAGAGTGTGTGTGAGTGTGTGTTAGAGTGTGTGAGTGTGTGTGAGAGTGTGAGAGTGTGTGTGAGTATGTGTGAGAGTGTGTGGGTGTGTGTGAGTGTGTGTGAGAGTGTGTGAGTGTGTGTGAAAGTGTGTGTGAGAGTGTTAGAGTGTGTGAGAGAGTGTTAGAGTGTGTGAGAGAGTGTGAGAGTGTGTGAGTGTGTGTGAGTGAGAGTGTGTGTGCGTGTGTGTGCAAGTTTGTGAGTGTGTGTGAGAGTGTGAGTGTGTGTGAGAGTGTGTGAGAGTGTGTGTGAGAGTGTGTCGGTGTGTGGGTGTGTGAGAGTGTGTGAATGAGTGTGAGTGAGTGTGTGAGTGTGTGTGAGAGTGTGTGAGTGTGTGTGAGTAAGAGTGTGTGTGAGAGTGCGTGAGTGTGTGTGAGTGAGAGTGTGTGAGACTGTGTGGGTGTGAGAGTGTGCGAGACTGTGTGAGAGTGTGTAAGTGTGTGTGAGTGTGCATGAATAAGTGTGAGTGAGAGTGTGTGTGTGAGAGTGTGTGAGTGTGTGTGAGTTTGTGAGTGTGTGTGAGAGTGTGTGAGTGTGTGTGAGAGTTTGTGTGTGTGAGAGTGTGTGAGTGTGTGAGAGTGTGTGAGTATGTGTGTAAAAGTGTGCGTGAGAGTGTGTGTGAGAGTGTGTAAGTGTGTGTGAGTGTGTGTGAGTGTGCATGAATAATTGTGAGTGAGTGTGTGTGTGTGTGAGAGTGTGTGTGTGAGAGTGTGTGAGTGTGTGAATGAGTGTGAGTGAGTGTGTGTGAGAGTGTGCGAGTGTGTGTGAGTGAGAGTGTGTGTGAGAGTGTGTGAGTGTGTGTGAGTGTGTGTGAGAGTATGTGAGAGTGTGTGAGTGTGTGAGTGTGTGTGAGTGTGTGTGAGAGTGTGTGAGAGTGTGTGAGTGTGTGTGAGAGTGTGTATGAGTGTGTGAAAGTGTGTGAGAGTGTGTGAGTGTGTGTGTAAAAGTGTGCGTGAGAGTGTGTAAGTGTGTGTGAGTGTGCATGAATAATTGTGAGTGAGAGTGTGTGTGTGTGAGAGTGTGTGTGTGAGAGTGTGTGAGTGTGTGAATGAGTGTGAGTGAGTGTGTGAGTGTGTGTGAGAGTGTGTGAGTGTGTGTGAGTGAGAGTGTGTGTGAGAGTGTGTGAGTGTGTGTGAGTGTGTGTGAGAGTATGTGAGAGTGTGTGAGTGTGTGTGAGTGTGTGTGAGTGTGTGTGAGAGTGTGCGAGAGTGTGTGAGTGTGTGTGTGTGAGAGTGTGTGAGTGTGTGTGTGAGTGTGTGTGTGAGTGTGTTAGAGTGTGAGAGTGTGAGAGTGTTAGAGTGTGTGAGAGTGTGTGAGTGTGTGAGTGTGTGTGAGAGTGTGTGAGTGTGTGGGTGAGAGGGTGTGTGTGTGAGAGTGTTAGAGTGTGTGAGAGTGTGTGAGTGTGTGTGTGAGAGTGTGTAGAGTGTGAGAGTGTGTGTGAGTGTGTGTGAGTGTGTGGGTGTGAGTGTGTGTGAGAGTGTGTGAATGAGTGTGAGTGAGAGTGTGTTATTGTGTGTGAGTGTGTGAGAGTGTGAGAGAGTGTGAGAGTGTGTGAGTGTGTGTGAGAGTGTGTGAGTGTGTGAAAGTGTGAAAGTGTGTGAGTGTGTGTGCATGTATGTGCAAGTGTGTGAGTGTGTGTGAGAGTGTGAGTTTGTGTGAGAGTGTGTGAGAGTGTGTGTGAGAGTGTGTCAGTGTGTGGGTGTGTGAGAGTGTGTGTGTGAGAGAGTGTGTGAGTGTGTGAATGAGTGTGAGTGAGTGTGTGAGTGTGTGTGAGAGTGTGTGAGTGTGTGTGAGTGAGAGTGTGTGTGAGAGTGTGTGAGTGTGTGTGAGAGTGTGTGAGTGTGTGTGAGAGTATGTGAGAGTGTTTGAGAGTGTGTGAGAGTGTGTGAGTATGTGGCTGTGAGAGTGTGTTAGAGTGTGTGAATGAGAGTGTGTGTGTGAGTGTGAGAGTGTGAGTGTGTGAGAGTGTGTGAGAGTGTGAGAGTGTGTGTGTGAGTGTGTGTGAGTATGTGTGAGTGTGTGAGTGTGTGTGAATGCGTGTGAGAGTGTGTGAATGTGTGTGAGTGTGTGTGAGAGTGTGTGAAGTGTGTGAAGTGTGTGAGAGTGTTTGAGAGTGTGTGAGAGTGTGTGAGTATGTGGGTGTGAGAGTGTGTTAGAGTGTGTGAATGAGAGAGTGTGTGTGTGAGTGTGTGTGAGAGTGTGTGAGTATGTGTGAGAGTGTGTGAGTGTGTGTGAGAGTATGTGAGTGTGTTATTGTGTGTGAGTGTGTGTGAGAGTGTGTGAGTGTGTGTGAGATTGTTTGAGTGTGAGTGTGTGAGAGTGTTAGTGTGAGAGAGTGTTAGTGTGTGTGAGAGTGTGTGAGTGTGTGTGAGAGTGTGTGAGTGTGTGTGAGTGTGTGTGAGAGTGTGTGTGAGTGTGTGTGAGAGTGTGTGAGAGTGTGTGAGAGTGTGTGTGAGAGTGTTTGAGACTGTGTGAGTGTCTGTGTGAGTGTGTGTGAGAGTGTGTAAGTGCGTGTGAGAGTGTGTGAGTGTGTGTGAGAGTGTGTGAGTGTGTGTGAGAATGTGTGAGAGTGTGTGTGAGAGTGTGTGAGAGTGTGTGAGTGTGTGTGCATGAGTGTGAGTGAGAGTGTGTGTGTGAGAGTGTGTGAGTGTGTGTGAGAGTGTGAGTGTGTGTGAGAGTGTGTGAGTGTGTGTGAGCGTGAGAGTGTGTGAGTGTGTATGAGTGTGTGTGAGTGTGTGTGAGAGTGTGTGAGTGTGAGTGAATGAGTGTGAGTGAGAGAGTGTGTGTAAGAGAGTGTGTGAGATCGTGTGAGAGTGTGAGAGAGTTTGAGAGTGTGTGAGTGTGTGTGAGAGTGTGTGAGAGTGTGTGAGTATGTGGGTGTGAGTGTGTGAGAGTGTATGAGTGTGTGGGTGTGAGAGTGTGTGAGTGTGTGTGAGTGTGTGTGATTGAGTGTGAGTGAGAGAGTGTGTGTGTGTGAGAGTGTGTGAGCGTGTGTAAGAGTGTGTGAGTGGGTGTGAGAGTGTGTGAACTGTGTGTGAGAGTGTGTGAGTGTGTGTGAGAGTGTGTGAGTGTGTGAGAGTGTGTGAGTGTGTGTGTGTGTGAGAGTGTGTGAGAGTGTGTGTGAGAGTGTTTGAGAGTGTGTGAGTGTCTGTGTGAGTGTGTGAGTGTGTGTGAGAGTGTGTAAGTGTGTGTGAGAGTGTGTGAGTGTGTGTGAGTGTGTGTGAGAGTGTGTGAGTGTGTGTGAGAATGTGTGAGAGTGTGTGTGAGAGTGTGTGAGAGTGTGTGAGAGTGTGTGAGAGTGTGTGAGTGTGTGTGCATGAGTGTGAGTGAGAGTGTGTGTGTGAGAGTGTGTGAGTGTGTGTGAGAGTGTGAGTGTGTGTGAGAGTGTGTGAGTGTGTGTGAGAGTGCGAGAGTGTGTGAGTATGTGGGTGTGAGAGTGTGTGAATGAGAGAGTGTGTGTGAGAGTGTGTGAGTATGTGGGTGTGAGAGTGTGTGAGTATGTGGGTGTGAGAGTGTGTGATAGCGTGTGAATGAGAGAGAGTGTTTTAGAGTGTGTGAGAGTGTGTGAGCGTGTGTGAGAATGTGTGAGTGTGAGAGTGTGTGAGTGTGTATGAGTTTGTGTGAGTGTGTGTGAGTGTGTGTGAGAGTGTGTGAGTGTGTGTGAATGAGTGTGAGTGAGAGAGTGTGTGTAAGAGAGTGTGTGAGATCGTGTGAGAGAGTTTGAGAGTGTGTGAGTGTGTGTGAGTGTGTGTGAGAGTGTGTGAGTATGTGGGTGTGAGTGTGTGAGAGTGTATGAGTGTGTGGGTGTGAGAGTGTGTGTGAATGAGTGTGAGTGAGAGAGTGTGTGTGTGAGAGTGTGTGAGCGTGTGTAAGAGTGTGTGAGTGGGTGTGAGAGTGTGTGAACTGTGTGTGAGTGTGTGTGAGAGTGTGTGAGTGTGTGTGAGAGTGTGTGAGTATGTGGGTGTTAGGGTGTGTGAATGAGAAAGTGTGTATGTGAGAGTGTGAGAGTGTGTGTGAGAGTGTGTGAGTGTGTGGGTGTGTGAGTGTGTGTGAGAGAGTTTGAGAGTGTGTGAGAGTGTGTGAGTATGTGTGAGAGAGTGTGTGAGTGTGTGAGAGTGTGTTAGAGTGTGTGAATGAGAGAGTGTGTGTGAGTGTGTGTGAGTGTGTGTGAGTGAGAGTGTGTGTGCGTGTGTGTGCAAGTGTGTGAGTGTGTGTGAGAGTGTGAGTGTGTGTGAGAGTGTGTGAGAGTGTGTGTGAGAGTGTGTCGGTGTGTGGGTGTGTGAGGGTGTGTGTGAGAGTGTGTGAATGAGTGTGAGTGAGTGTGTGAGTGTGTGTGAGAGTGTGTGAGTGTGTGTGAGTGAGAGTGTGTGTGAGAGTGCGTGAGTGTGTGTGAGTGAGAGTGTGTGTGAGAGTGCGTGAGTGTGTGTGAGAGTGTGTGAGAGTGTGTGAGACTGTGTGGGTGTGAGAGTGTGCGAGACTGTGTGTAAGTGTGTGTGAGTGTGCATGAATAAGTGAGAGTGTGTGAGTGTGTGTGAGAGTGTGTGAGTGTGTGTGAGCGTGTGTGAGAGTGTGTGAGTATGTGGGTGTGAGGGTGTGTGAATGAGAGAGTGTGTATGTGAGAGTGTGTGAGTGTGTGTGAGAGTGTGTAGTGTGTGAGAGAGTGTGTGAGTGTGTGGGCGTGTGAGAGTGTGTGAGTGTGTGTGAATGAGTGTGAGTGAGAGAGTGTGTGTGAGAGAGTGTGTGTGAAAGTGTGTGAGAGTGTGTGTGAGTGTGTGAGTGTGTGAGAGTGTGTGTGAGAGTGTGTGAGAGTGTGTGAGTGTGTGTGAGAGTGTGTGAGAGTGTGTGTGAGAGTGTGTAAGTGTGTGAGAGTGTGCATGAATAATTGTGAGTGAGAGTGTGTGTGTGAGAGTGTGTGTGAATGAGTGTGAGTGAGTGTGTGAGTGTGTGTTAGAGTGTGTGAGAGTGTGTGAGTGTGTGTGAGTGTGTGTGAGAGTGTGTGAGTGTGTGTGAGAGTGTGTGAGAGTGTGTGAGAGTGAGAGTATGTGGGTGTGAGAGTGAGAGTATGTGGGTGTGAGAGTGTGTGAATGAATGTGAATGAGAGTGTGTGAGTGTGTGTGAGAGTGTGTGAGTGTGTGTGAGAGTGTGTGAGTGTGTGTGAGAGTGTGTGAGTGTGTGTGAGAGTGTGTGAGTGTGTGTGAGAGTGTGTGAGTGTGTGAGTGTGTGTGAGAGTGTGTGAGTGTGAGTGGGCGTGAGAGTGTGTGAGAGTGTGTGAGTATGTGTGAGAGTGTGTGAGTGTGTGTGAGAGTGTGTGAATGAGTGTGAGTGAGAGAGAGTGTGTGAGTGTGTGTGATAGTGTGTGTGAGTGTGTGAGAGTGTGCGTGAGTGTGTTTGAGAGTGTGTGAGAGTGTGTGAGTGTGTGTGAGAGTGTGTGAGTTTGTGTGAATGTGTGTGTGAATGTGTGTGAGTGTGTGTGAGTGTGTGTGAGAGTGTGAGAGAGTGTGAGAGAGTAAGAGAGTGTGTGAGAGTGTGTGAGTATGTGGGTGTGAGAGTGTGTGAATGAGTGTGAATGAGAGTCTGTGTGTGTGAGTGTGTGTGAGAGTGTGTCAGTGTGTGTGTGTGTGTGTGAGAGTGTGTGTGAGAGTGTGTGAGTGTGTGTGAGAGTGTGTGAGTATGTGTGAGAGTGAGTGTGTGAGAGTGTGTGAGAGTATGTGAGTGTGTGTGAGAGTGTGAGAGTGTGTGAGTGTGTTATTGTGTGTGAGTGTGTGTGAGAGTGTGTGTGTGTGTGAGTGTGTGTGAGAGTGTGTGAGTGTGTGTGAGTGTGTGAGTATGTGTGAGTGTGTGTGAGAGTGTGTGAGTGTGTGTGAGTGTGTGAGAGTGTGAGAGTGTGTGAGTGCATGTGAGTGTGTGTGAGAGTGTGTGAGAGAGTGGGTGTGAGTGTGTGAGAGTGTGTGTGAGAATGTGTGAGTGTGTGTGAGAGTGTGTGTGGGCGTGTGTGAGTGTGTGAGTGTGTGGGTGTGAAAGTGTGTGAGAGTGTGTGTGTGTGAGAGTGTGTGAGAGTGTGTGTGTGTGAGAGAGTGTGTGTGTGAGTGTGTGTGAGAGTGTGTGAGTGTGTGTTGTGAGTGTGTGTTGTGAGTGTGTGTGAGAGTGTGTGTGTGTGTGAGAGTGTGTGAGTGTGTGTGAGAGTGTGTGAGTGTGTGTGAGAGTGCGTGAGAGTGTGTGTGAGAGTGTGTAAGAGTGTGTGTGAGTGTGTGAGTATGTGTGAGAGTGTGTGTGAGTGTGTGTTAGAGTGTGTGAGTGTGTGTGAGAGTGTGAGAGTGTGTGTGAGTATGTGTGAGAGTGTGTGGGTGTGTGTGAGTGTGTGTGAGAGTGTGTGAGTGTGTGTGAAAGTGTGTGTGAGAGTGTTAGAGTGTGTGAGAGAGTGTTAGAGTGTGTGAGAGAGTGTGAGAGTGTGTGAGTGTGTGTGAGTGAGAGTGTGTGTGCGTGTGTGTGCAAGTTTGTGAGTGTGTGTGAGAGTGTGAGTGTGTGTGAGAGTGTGTGAGAGTGTGTGTGAGAGTGTGTCGGTGTGTGGGTGTGTGAGAGTGTGTGAATGAGTGTGAGTGAGTGTGTGAGTGTGTGTGAGAGTGTGTGAGTGTGTGTGAGTAAGAGTGTGTGTGAGAGTGCGTGAGTGTGTGTGAGTGAGAGTGTGTGAGACTGTGTGGGTGTGAGAGTGTGCGAGACTGTGTGAGAGTGTGTAAGTGTGTGTGAGTGTGCATGAATAAGTGTGAGTGAGAGTGTGTGTGTGAGAGTGTGTGAGTGTGTGTGAGTTTGTGAGTGTGTGTGAGAGTGTGTGAGTGTGTGTGAGAGTTTGTGTGTGTGAGAGTGTGTGAGTGTGTGAGAGTGTGTGAGTATGTGTGTAAAAGTGTGCGTGAGAGTGTGTGTGAGAGTGTGTAAGTGTGTGTGAGTGTGTGTGAGTGTGCATGAATAATTGTGAGTGAGTGTGTGTGTGTGTGAGAGTGTGTGTGTGAGAGTGTGTGAGTGTGTGAATGAGTGTGAGTGAGTGTGTGTGAGAGTGTGCGAGTGTGTGTGAGTGAGAGTGTGTGTGAGAGTGTGTGAGTGTGTGTGAGTGTGTGTGAGAGTATGTGAGAGTGTGTGAGTGTGTGAGTGTGTGTGAGTGTGTGTGAGAGTGTGTGAGAGTGTGTGAGTGTGTGTGAGAGTGTGTATGAGTGTGTGAAAGTGTGTGAGAGTGTGTGAGTGTGTGTGTAAAAGTGTGCGTGAGAGTGTGTAAGTGTGTGTGAGTGTGCATGAATAATTGTGAGTGAGAGTGTGTGTGTGTGAGAGTGTGTGTGTGAGAGTGTGTGAGTGTGTGAATGAGTGTGAGTGAGTGTGTGAGTGTGTGTGAGAGTGTGTGAGTGTGTGTGAGTGAGAGTGTGTGTGAGAGTGTGTGAGTGTGTGTGAGTGTGTGTGAGAGTATGTGAGAGTGTGTGAGTGTGTGTGAGTGTGTGTGAGTGTGTGTGAGAGTGTGCGAGAGTGTGTGAGTGTGTGTGTGTGAGAGTGTGTGAGTGTGTGTGTGAGTGTGTGTGTGAGTGTGTTAGAGTGTGAGAGTGTGAGAGTGTTAGAGTGTGTGAGAGTGTGTGAGTGTGTGAGTGTGTGTGAGAGTGTGTGAGTGTGTGGGTGAGAGGGTGTGTGTGTGAGAGTGTTAGAGTGTGTGAGAGTGTGTGAGTGTGTGTGTGAGAGTGTGTAGAGTGTGAGAGTGTGTGTGAGTGTGTGTGAGTGTGTGGGTGTGAGTGTGTGTGAGAGTGTGTGAATGAGTGTGAGTGAGAGTGTGTTATTGTGTGTGAGTGTGTGAGAGTGTGAGAGAGTGTGAGAGTGTGTGAGTGTGTGTGAGAGTGTGTGAGTGTGTGAAAGTGTGAAAGTGTGTGAGTGTGTGTGCATGTATGTGCAAGTGTGTGAGTGTGTGTGAGAGTGTGAGTTTGTGTGAGAGTGTGTGAGAGTGTGTGTGAGAGTGTGTCAGTGTGTGGGTGTGTGAGAGTGTGTGTGTGAGAGAGTGTGTGAGTGTGTGAATGAGTGTGAGTGAGTGTGTGAGTGTGTGTGAGAGTGTGTGAGTGTGTGTGAGTGAGAGTGTGTGTGAGAGTGTGTGAGTGTGTGTGAGAGTGTGTGAGTGTGTGTGAGAGTATGTGAGAGTGTTTGAGAGTGTGTGAGAGTGTGTGAGTATGTGGCTGTGAGAGTGTGTTAGAGTGTGTGAATGAGAGTGTGTGTGTGAGTGTGAGAGTGTGAGTGTGTGAGAGTGTGTGAGAGTGTGAGAGTGTGTGTGTGAGTGTGTGTGAGTATGTGTGAGTGTGTGAGTGTGTGTGAATGCGTGTGAGAGTGTGTGAATGTGTGTGAGTGTGTGTGAGAGTGTGTGAAGTGTGTGAAGTGTGTGAGAGTGTTTGAGAGTGTGTGAGAGTGTGTGAGTATGTGGGTGTGAGAGTGTGTTAGAGTGTGTGAATGAGAGAGTGTGTGTGTGAGTGTGTGTGAGAGTGTGTGAGTATGTGTGAGATTGTGTGAGTGTGTGTGAGAGTATGTGAGTGTGTTATTGTGTGTGAGTGTGTGTGAGAGTGTGTGAGTGTGTGTGAGATTGTTTGAGTGTGAGTGTGTGAGAGTGTTAGTGTGAGAGAGTGTTAGTGTGTGTGAGAGTGTGTGAGTGTGTGTGAGAGTGTGTGAGTGTGTGTGAGTGTGTGTGAGAGTGTGTGTGAGTGTGTGTGAGAGTGTGTGAGAGTGTGTGAGAGTGTGTGTGAGAGTGTTTGAGACTGTGTGAGTGTCTGTGTGAGTGTGTGTGAGAGTGTGTAAGTGCGTGTGAGAGTGTGTGAGTGTGTGTGAGAGTGTGTGAGTGTGTGTGAGAATGTGTGAGAGTGTGTGTGAGAGTGTGTGAGAGTGTGTGAGTGTGTGTGCATGAGTGTGAGTGAGAGTGTGTGTGTGAGAGTGTGTGAGTGTGTGTGAGAGTGTGAGTGTGTGTGAGAGTGTGTGAGTGTGTGTGAGCGTGAGAGTGTGTGAGTGTGTATGAGTGTGTGTGAGTGTGTGTGAGAGTGTGTGAGTGTGAGTGAATGAGTGTGAGTGAGAGAGTGTGTGTAAGAGAGTGTGTGAGATCGTGTGAGAGTGTGAGAGAGTTTGAGAGTGTGTGAGTGTGTGTGAGAGTGTGTGAGAGTGTGTGAGTATGTGGGTGTGAGTGTGAGTGAGAGAGTGTGTGTGTGTGAGAGTGTGTGAGCGTGTGTAAGAGTGTGTGAGTGGGTGTGAGAGTGTGTGAACTGTGTGTGAGAGTGTGTGAGTGTGTGTGAGAGTGTGTGAGTGTGTGAGAGTGTGTGAGTGTGTGTGTGTGTGAGAGTGTGTGAGAGTGTGTGTGAGAGTGTTTGAGAGTGTGTGAGTGTCTGTGTGAGTGTGTGAGTGTGTGTGAGAGTGTGTAAGTGTGTGTGAGAGTGTGTGAGTGTGTGTGAGTGTGTGTGAGAGTGTGTGAGTGTGTGTGAGAATGTGTGAGAGTGTGTGTGAGAGTGTGTGAGAGTGTGTGAGAGTGTGTGAGAGTGTGTGAGTGTGTGTGCATGAGTGTGAGTGAGAGTGTGTGTGTGAGAGTGTGTGAGTGTGTGTGAGAGTGTGAGTGTGTGTGAGAGTGTGTGAGTGTGTGTGAGAGTGCGAGAGTGTGTGAGTATGTGGGTGTGAGAGTGTGTGAATGAGAGAGTGTGTGTGAGAGTGTGTGAGTATGTGGGTGTGAGAGTGTGTGAGTATGTGGGTGTGAGAGTGTGTGATAGCGTGTGAATGAGAGAGAGTGTTTTAGAGTGTGTGAGAGTGTGTGAGCGTGTGTGAGAATGTGTGAGTGTGAGAGTGTGTGAGTGTGTATGAGTTTGTGTGAGTGTGTGTGAGTGTGTGTGAGAGTGTGTGAGTGTGTGTGAATGAGTGTGAGTGAGAGAGTGTGTGTAAGAGAGTGTGTGAGATCGTGTGAGAGAGTTTGAGAGTGTGTGAGTGTGTGTGAGTGTGTGTGAGAGTGTGTGAGTATGTGGGTGTGAGTGTGTGAGAGTGTATGAGTGTGTGGGTGTGAGAGTGTGTGTGAATGAGTGTGAGTGAGAGAGTGTGTGTGTGAGAGTGTGTGAGCGTGTGTAAGAGTGTGTGAGTGGGTGTGAGAGTGTGTGAACTGTGTGTGAGTGTGTGTGAGAGTGTGTGAGTGTGTGTGAGAGTGTGTGAGTATGTGGGTGTTAGGGTGTGTGAATGAGAAAGTGTGTATGTGAGAGTGTGAGAGTGTGTGTGAGAGTGTGTGAGTGTGTGGGTGTGTGAGTGTGTGTGAGAGAGTTTGAGAGTGTGTGAGAGTGTGTGAGTATGTGTGAGAGAGTGTGTGAGTGTGTGAGAGTGTGTTAGAGTGTGTGAATGAGAGAGTGTGTGTGAGTGTGTGTGAGAGTGTGTGAGTATGTGTGAGAGAGTGTGTGAGTGTGTGAGAGTGTGTGAGTGTGCGTGAGAGTGTGTGAGTGTGTGTGAGAGTGTGAGAGATTGTGAGTGTGTTATTGTGTGTGAGAGTGTGTGAGTGTGTGTGAGAGTGTGTGAGTGTGTGTGAGAGTGTGTGAGTATGTGTGAGAGTGTGTGTGAGTGTGTGTCAGAGAGAGAGTGTGTGAGAGTGTGTGAGTGTGTGAGATTGTGGGTGTGAGAGCGTGTGAGTGTGTGAATGAGTGTGAATGAGAGAGTGTGTGTGAGATTGTGTGAGTGTGTGAGAGAGTGTGTGAGTGTGTGTGAGAGTGTGTGAGTGTGTGAGAGTGTGTGAGTGTGTGTGAATGAGTGTGTGTGAGAGTGTTTGAGAGTGTGTGTGCGTGAGAGTGTGTGTGAGAGTGTGTGAGTGTGTGTGAGAGTGTGTGTGAGAATGTGTGAGTGTGTGTGAGAGTGTGTGAGTGTGTGAGAGTGTGTGTGAGTGTGTGTGAGAGTGTGTGAGTGTGTGTGCATGAGTGTGAGTGAAAGTGTGTGTGTGAGAGTGTGTGAGTGTGTGTGAGAGTGTGTGAGTGTGTGTGAGTGTGTGTGAGAGTGTGAGTGTGTGTGAGTGTGTGTGAGAGTGTGTGTGAGAGTGTGTGAGAGTGTGAGTATGTGGGTGTGAGAGTGTGTGAATGAGAGAGTGTGTGTGTGAGAGTGTGTATGTGGGTGTGAGAGTGTGTGAGTATGTGGGTGTGTGAATGAGTGTGAGTGAGAGAGTGTGTGAGAGTGTGTGAGTGTGTGTAAGAGTGTGTGAGTGTGTGTGAGAGTGTGTGAGTGTGTGTGAGTGTGTGTGAGTGTGTGTGAGCGTGTGTGAGAGTGTGTGAGTATGTGGGTGTGAGGGTGTGTGAATGAGAGAGTGTATGAGTGTGAGTGAGAGAGTGTGTGTGTGAGAGTGTGTGTGAAAGTGTGTGAGTGTGTGTGAGAGTGTGTGAGTGTGTGTGAGAGTGTGTGAGATTGTGTAAGAGTGTGTGAGTGTGTGTGAGAGTGTGTGAGTGTGTGTGAGAGTGTGTGTGAGAGTGTGTGAGTGTGTGTGAGAGTGTGTGAGTGTGTGTGAGAGTGTGTGAGTGTGTGTGAATGAGTGTGAGTGAGAGAGTGTGTGAGTGTGTGTGAGAGTGTGTGAGTGTGTGTGAGTGTGTGAGAGTGTGTGTGAGTGTGTGTGAGAGTGTGTGTTAGTGTGTGAGAGAGTGTGTGAGTGTGTGAGAGTGTGTGAGTGTGCGTGACAGTGTGTGAGTGTGTGTGAGAGTGTGAGAGATTGTGAGTGTGTTATTGTGTGTGAGAGTGTGTGAGTGTGTGTGAGAGTGTGAGTGTGTGTGAGAGTGTGTGAGTGTGTGTGAGAGTGTGTTAGTATGTGTGAGAGTGTGTGTGAGAGAGAGTGTGTGAGAGTGTGTGAGTGTTTGTGAGTGTGTGAGAGTGTGGGTGTGAGAGTGTGTGAGTGTGTGAATGAGTGTGAATGAGAGAGTGTGTGTGAGATTGTGTAAGTGTGTGAGAGAGTGTGTGAGTGTGTGTGAGTGTGTGTAAGAGTGTGTGAGAGTGTGAGTGTGTGTGAGAGTGTTTGAGAGTGTGTAAGTGTGTGTGAGAGTGTGTGAGTGTGTGTGAGAGTGTGTGAGTGTGTGTGAGAATGTGTGAGTGTGTGTGAGAGTGTGTGAGAGTGTGTGTGAGAGTGTGTGAGAGAGTGTGTGAGAGTGTGTGAGTGTGCGTGAGAGTGTGTGAGTGTGTGTGAGAGTGTGAGAGAGTGTGAGTGCGTTATTGTGTGTGAGTGTGTGTGAGTGTGTGTGAGTGTGTGTGAGAGTGTGTGAGAGTGTGTGAGTGTGTGTGAGAGTGTGTGAGTATGTGTGAGAGTGTGTGTGAGTGTGTGTGAGAGAAAGAGTGTGTGAGAGTGTGTGAGTGTGTGTGAGAGAAAGAGTGTGTGAGAGTGTGTGAGTGTGTGTGAGAGTGTGTGGTGAGTGTGTGTGAGAGTGTGTGAGTGTGTGTGAGAATGTGTGATTGTGTGTGAGAGTGTGTGAGTGTGTGTGAGAGTGTGAGAGTGTGTGTGAGTGTGTGAGTGTGTGTGAGTGTGTGTGAGAGTGTGTGTGCATGAGTGTGAGTGAAAGTGTGTGTGTGAGAGTGTGTGAGTGTGTGTGAGAGTGTGTGAGTGTGTGTGAGAGTGTGAGTGTGTGTGAGTGTGTGTGAGAGTGTGTGAGTATGTGGGTGTGAGAGTGTGTGAATGAGTGTGAATGAGAGAGTGTGTGTGTGAGAGTGTGTGAGTATGTGGGTGTGAGAGTGTGTGAATGAGTGTGAATGAGAGAGTGTGTGTAAGAGTGAGAGTGTGTGAGAGTGTGTGTGAGAGTGTGTGAGTGTGTGTGAGAGTGTTAGAGTGTGTGAGTATGTGGGTGTGAGTGTGTGTGAGAGTGTGTGAGTGTGTGTGAGAGTGTGTGAGAATGTGTGAGAGTGTGTGTGAGAGTGTGTGAGAGTGTGTGAGTGTGTGTGCATGAGTGTGAGTGAGAGTGTGTGTGTGAGAGTGTGTGAGTGTGTGTGAGAGTGTGAGTGTGTGTGAGAGTGTGTGAGTGTGTGTGAGAGTGCGAGAGTGTGTGAGTATGTGGGTGTGAGAGTGTGTGAATGAGAGAGTGTGTGAGTGTGTGATAGAGTGTGAATGAGAGAGTGTGTTTTAGAGTGTGTGAGAGTGTGTGAGCGTGTGTGAGAATGTGTGAGTGTGTGTGAGCGTGAGAGTGTGTGAGTATGTGGGTGTTAGGGTGTGTGAATGAGAAAGTGTGTATGTGAGAGTGTGTGAGTGTGTGTGAGAGTGTGTGGGTGTGTGTGGGTGTGTGAGTGTGTGGGTGTGTGAGTGTGTGTGAGAGTGTGTGAGTGTGTGACAGAGTGTGAATGAGAGAGTGTGTTTTAGAGTGTGTGAGAGTGTGTGAGCGTGTGTGAGAATGTGTGAGTGTGTGTGAGCGTGAGAGTGTGTGAGTGTGTATGAGTGTGTGTGAGTGTGTGTGAGTGTGTGTGAGAGTGTGTGAGTGTGTGTGAATGAGTGTGAGTGAGAGAGTGTGTGTAAGAGAGTGTGAGAGTGTGAGAGAGTTTGAGAGTGTGTGAGTGTGTGTGAGAGTGTGTGAGAGTGTGTGAGTATGTGGGTGTGAGTGTGTGAGAGTGTATGAGTGTGTGGGTGTGAGAGTGTGTGAGTGTGTGTGAGTGTGTGTGAATGAGTGTGAGTGAGAGAGTGTGTGAGCGTGTGTGAGAGTGTGTGAGTATGTGGGTGTTAGGGTGTGTGAATGAGAAAGTGTGTATGTGAGAGTGTGTGACTGTGTGAGAGTGTGTGGGTGTGTGTGGGTGTGTGAGTGTGTGGGTGTGTGAGTGTGTGTGAGAGAGTTTGAGAGTGTGTGAGAGTGTGTGAGTATGTGTGAGAGAGTGTGTGAGTGTGTGAGAGTGTGTTAGAGTGTGTGAATGAGAGAGTGTGTGTGAGTGTGTGTGAGAGTGTGTGAGAGTGTGTGAGTATGTGTGAGAGAGTGTGTGAGTGTGTGAGAGTGTGTGAGTGTGCGTGAGAGTGTGTGAGTGTGTGTGAGAGTGTGAGAGATTGTGAGTGTGTTATTGTGTGTGAGAGTGTGTGAGTGTGTGTGAGAGTGTGAGTGTGTGTGAGAGTGTGTGAGTGTGTGTGAGAGTGTGTTAGTATGTGTGAGAGTGTTTGAGAGTGTGTGAGTGTCTGTGTGAGTGTGTGTGAGAGTGTGTAAGTGTGTGTGAGAGTGTGTGAGTGTGTGTGAGAGTGTGTGAGTGTGTGAGAATGTGTGAGAGTGTGTGTGAGAGTGTGTGAGAGTGTGTGTGAGAGTGTGTGTGAGAGTGTGTGAGAGTGTGTGAGTGTGTGTGCATGAGTGTGAGTGAGAGTGTGTGTGTGAGAGTGTGTGAGTGTGTGTGAGAGTGTGAGTGTGTGTGAGAGTGTGTGAGTGTGTGTGAGAGTGCGAGAGTGTGTGAGTATGTGGGTGTGAGAGTGTGTGAATGAGAGAGTGTGTGTGAGAGTGTGTGAGTATGTGGGTGTGAGAGTGTGTGAGTATGTGGGTGTGAGAGTGTGTGAGTGTGTGATAGAGTGTGAATGAGAGAGTGTGTTTTAGAGTGTGTGAGAGTGTGTGAGCATGTGTGAGAATGTGTGAGTGTGTGTGAGCGTGAGAGTGTGTGAGTGTGTATGAGTGTGTGTGAGGGTGTGTGAGTGTGTGTGAGAGTGTGTGAGTGTGTGTGAATGAGTGTGAGTGAGAGAGTGTGTGTAAGAGAGTGTGTGAGATCGTGTGAGAGTGTGAGAGAGTTTGAGAGTGTGTGAGTGTGTGTGAGAGTGTGTGAGAGTGTGTGAGTATGTGGGTGTGAGTGTGTGAGAGTGTATGAATGTGTGGGTGTGAGAGTGTGTGAGTGTGTGTGAGTGTGTGTGAATGAGTGTGAGTGAGAGAGTGTGTGTGTGAGAGTGTGTGAGCGTGTGTGAGAGTGTGTGAGTATGTGGGTGTTAGGGTGTGTGAATGAGAAAGTGTGTATGTGAGAGTGTGTGAGTGTGTGTGAGAGTGTGTGGGTGTGTGTGGGTGTGTGAGTGTGTGGGTGTGTGAGTGTGTGTGAGTGTGTGATAGAGTGTGAATGAGAGAGTGTGTTTTAGAGTGTGTGAGAGTGTGTGAGCGTGTGTGAGAATGTGTGAGTGTGTGTGAGCGTGAGAGTGTGTGAGTGTGTATGAGTGTGTGTGAGTGTGTGTGAGTGTGTGTGAGTGTGTGTGAATGAGTGTGAGTGAGAGAGTGTGTGTAAGAGAGTGTGTGAGATCGTGTGAGAGTGTGAGAGAGTTTGAGAGTGTGTGAGTGTGTGTGAGAGTGTGTGAGAGTGTGTGAGTATGTGGGTGTGAGTGTGTGAGAGTGTATGAGTGTGTGGGTGTGAGAGTGTGTGAGTGTGTGTGAGTGTGTGTGAATGAGTGTGAGTGAGAGAGTGTGTGAGCGTGTGTGAGAGTGTGTGAGTATGTGGGTGTTAGGGTGTGTGAATGAGAAAGTGTGTATGTGAGAGTGTGTGAGTGTGTGTGAGAGTGTGTGGGTGTGTGTGGGTGTGTGAGTGTGTGGGTGTGTGAGTGTGTGTGAGAGAGTTTGAGAGTGTGTGAGAGTGTGTGAGTATGTGTGAGAGAGTGTGTGAGTGTGTGAGAGTGTGTTAGAGTGTGTGAATGAGAGAGTGTGTGTGAGTGTGTGTGAGAGTGTGTGAGAGTGTGTGAGTATGTGTGAGAGAGTGTGTGAGTGTGTGAGTGTGCGTGAGAGTGTGTGAGTGTGTGTGAGAGTGTGAGAGATTGTGAGTGTGTTATTGTGTGTGAGAGTGTGTGAGTGTGTGTGAGAGTGTGAGTGTGTGTGAGAGTGTGTGAGTGTGTGTGAGAGTGTGTTAGTATGTGTGTGAGTGTGTGTGAGAGAGAGAGTGTGTGAGTGTTTGTGAGTGTGTGAGAGTGTGGGTGTGAGAGTGTGTGAGTGTGTGAATGAGTGTGAATGAGAGAGTGTGTGTGAGATTGTGTGAGTGTGTGAGAGAGTGTGTGAGTGTGTGTGAGAGTGTGTGAGAGTGTGAGTGTGTGTGAGAGTGTGTGAGTGTGTGTGAATGAGTGTGTGTGAGAGTGTTTGAGAGTGTGTAAGTGTGTGTGAGAGTGTGTGAGTGTGTGTGAGAGTGTGTGAGTGTGTGTGAGAGTGTGTGAGTGTGTGTGAGAGTGTGTGAGTGCGTGTGAGAATGTGTGAGTGTGTGTTAGAGTGTGTGAGTGTGTGTAAGAGTGAGAGTGTGTGTGAGAGTGTGTGAGTGTGTGTGAGAGTGCGAGTGTGTGTGAATGAGTGTGTGTGAATGAGTGTGAGTGAGAGAGTGTGTGTGAGAGTGTGTGAGAGTGTTAGAGTGTGTGAGATCGTGTGAGAGTGTGTGAGTGTGTGTGAGTGTGTGCGAGAGTGTGTGAGAGTGTGTGAGTATGTGGGTGTGAGTGTGTGGGTGTGAGAGTGTGTGAGTGTGTGTGAATGAGTGTGAGTGAGAGAGTGTGTGTGAGAGTGTGTGAGCGTGTGTAAGAGTGTGTGAGTGTGTTGTGAGTATGTGGGTGTTAGGGTGTGTGAATGAGAAAGTGTGTATGTGAGAGTGTGTGTGAGAGTGTGTGAGTGTGTGTGAGTGTGTGGGTGTGTGAGTGTGTGGGTGTGTGGGTGTGTGTGAGAGTGTTTGAGAGTGTGTGAGAGTGTGTGAGAGTGTGTGAGTATGTGTGAGAGAGTGTGTCAGTGTGTGAGAGTGTGTTAGAGTGTGTGAATGAGTGTGAATGAGAGAGTGTGTGTGTGAGTGTTTGTGAGAGTGTGTGAGAGTGTGTGAGAGAGTGTGTGAGAGTGTGTGAGTGTGCGTGAGAGTGTGTGAGTGTGTGTGAGAGTGTGAGAGAGTGTGAGTGCGTTATTGTGTGTGAGTGTGTGTGAGAGTGTGTGAGTGTGTGTGAGTGTGTGTGAGTATGTGGGTGTTAGGGTGTGTGAATGAGAAAGTGTGTATGTGAGAGTGTGTGTGAGAGTGTGTGAGTGTGTGGGTGTGTGAGTGTGTGTGAGAGTGTTTGAGAGTGTGTGAGAGTGTGTGAGTATGTGTGAGAGAGTGTGTCAGTGTGTGAGAGTGTGTTAGAGTGTGTGAATGAGTGTGAATGAGAGAGTGTGTTTGTGAGTGTTTGTGAGAGTGTGTGAGAGTGTGTGAGAGAGTGTGTGAGAGTGTGTGAGTGTGCGTGAGAGTGTGTGAGTGTGTGTGAGAGTGTGAGAGAGTGTGAGTGCATTATTGTGTGTGAGTGTGTGTGAGAGTGTGTGAGTGTGTGTGAGTGTGTGTGAGAGTGTGTGAGAGTGTGTGAGAGTGTGTGAGTGTGTGTGAGAGTGTGTGAGTATGTGTGAGAGTGTGTGTGAGTGTGTGTGAGAGAAAGAGTGTGTGAGAGTGTGTGTGAGAGAAAGAGTGTGTGAGAGTGTGTGAGTGTGTGTGAGAGTGTGTGGTGAGTGTGTGTGAGAGTGTGTGAGTGTGTGTGAGAATGTGTGATTGTGTGTGAGAGTGTGTGAGTGTGTGTGAGAGTGTGAGAGTGTGTGTGAGAGTGTGTGTGAGTGTGTGTGAGAGTGTGTGTGCATGAGTGTGAGTGAAAGTGTGTGTGTGAGAGTGTGTGAGTGTGTGTGAGAGTGTGTGAGTGTGTGTGAGAGTGAGTGTGTGTGAGTGTGTGTGAGAGTGTGTGAGTATGTGGGTGTGAGAGTGTGTGAATGAGTGTGAATGAGAGAGTGTGTGTGTGAGAGTGTGTGAGTATGTGGGTGTGAGAGTGTGTGAGTGTGTGAATGAGTGTGAATGAGAGAGTGTGTGTTAGAGTGTGTGTAAGAGTGAGAGTGTGTGAGAGTGTGTGAGAGTGTTAGAGTGTGTGAGAGTGTGTGAGTATGTGGGTGTGAGTGTGTGTGAGAGTGTGTGAGTGTGTGTGAGAGTGTGTGAGTGTGTGTGAGAGTGTGTGAGTATGTGGGTGTTAGGGTGTGTGAATGAGAAAGTGTGTATGTGAGAGTGTGTGAGTGTGTGTGAGAGTGTGTGAGTGTGTGGGTGTGTGAGTGTGTGTGAGAGAGTTTGAGAGTGTGTGAGAGTGTGTGAGTATGTGTGAGAGAGTGTGTGAGTGTGTGAGAGTGTGTTAGAGTGTGTGAATGAGAGAGTGTGTGTGAGTGTGTGTGAGAGTGTGTGAGTATGTGTGAGAGAGTGTGTGAGTGTGTGAGAGTGTGTGAGTGTGCGTGAGAGTGTGTGAGTGTGTGTGAGAGTGTGAGAGATTGTGAGTGTGTTATTGTGTGTGAGAGTGTGTGAGTGTGTGTGAGAGTGTGTGAGTGTGTGTGAGAGTGTGTGAGTATGTGTGAGAGTGTGTGTGAGTGTGTGTGAGAGAGAGAGTGTGTGAGAGTGTGTGAGTGTGTGAGATTGTGGGTGTGAGAGTGTGTGAGTGTGTGAATGAGTGTGAATGAGAGAGTGTGTGTGAGATTGTGTGAGTGTGTGAGAGAGTGTGTGAGTGTGTGTGAGAGTGTGTGAGAGTGTGTGAGTGTGTGTGAATGAGTGTGTGTGAGAGTGTTTGAGAGTGTGTGTGCGTGAGAGTGTGTGTGAGAGTGTGTGAGTGTGTGTGAGAGTGTGTGTGAGAATGTGTGAGTGTGTGTGAGAGTGTGTGAGTGTGTGAGAGTGTGTGTGAGTGTGTGTGAGAGTGTGTGAGTGTGTGTGCATGAGTGTGAGTGAAAGTGTGTGTGTGAGAGTGTGTGAGTGTGTGTGAGAGTGTGTGAGTGTGTGTGAGTGTGTGTGAGAGTGTGAGTGTGTGTGAGTGTGTGTGAGAGTGTGTGTGAGAGTGTGTGAGAGTGTGAGTATGTGGGTGTGAGAGTGTGTGAATGAGAGAGTGTGTGTGTGAGAGTGTGTATGTGGGTGTGAGAGTGTGTGAGTATGTGGGTGTGTGAATGAGTGTGAGTGAGAGAGTGTGTGAGAGTGTGTGAGTGTGTGTAAGAGTGTGTGAGTGTGTGTGAGAGTGTGTGAGTGTGTGTGAGTGTGTGTGAGTGTGTGTGAGCGTGTGTGAGAGTGTGTGAGTATGTGGGTGTGAGGGTGTGTGAATGAGAGAGTGTATGAGTGTGAGTGAGAGAGTGTGTGTGTGAGAGTGTGTGTGAAAGTGTGTGAGTGTGTGTGAGAGTGTGTGAGTGTGTGTGAGAGTGTGTGAGATTGTGTAAGAGTGTGTGAGTGTGTGTGAGAGTGTGTGAGTGTGTGTGAGAGTGTGTGTGAGAGTGTGTGAGTGTGTGTGAGAGTGTGTGAGTGTGTGTGAGAGTGTGTGAGTGTGTGTGAATGAGTGTGAGTGAGAGAGTGTGTGAGTGTGTGTGAGAGTGTGTGAGTGTGTGTGAGTGTGTGAGAGTGTGTGTGAGTGTGTGTGAGAGTGTGTGTTAGTGTGTGAGAGAGTGTGTGAGTGTGTGAGAGTGTGTGAGTGTGCGTGACAGTGTGTGAGTGTGTGTGAGAGTGTGAGAGATTGTGAGTGTGTTATTGTGTGTGAGAGTGTGTGAGTGTGTGTGAGAGTGTGAGTGTGTGTGAGAGTGTGTGAGTGTGTGTGAGAGTGTGTTAGTATGTGTGAGAGTGTGTGTGAGAGAGAGTGTGTGAGAGTGTGTGAGTGTTTGTGAGTGTGTGAGAGTGTGGGTGTGAGAGTGTGTGAGTGTGTGAATGAGTGTGAATGAGAGAGTGTGTGTGAGATTGTGTAAGTGTGTGAGAGAGTGTGTGAGTGTGTGTGAGTGTGTGTGAGAGTGTGTGAGAGTGTGAGTGTGTGTGAGAGTGTTTGAGAGTGTGTAAGTGTGTGTGAGAGTGTGTGAGTGTGTGTGAGAGTGTGTGAGTGTGTGTGAGAATGTGTGAGTGTGTGTGAGAGTGTGTGAGAGTGTGTGTGAGAGTGTGTGAGAGAGTGTGTGAGAGTGTGTGAGAGTGTGTGAGTGTGCGTGAGAGTGTGTGAGTGTGTGTGAGAGTGTGAGAGAGTGTGAGTGCGTTATTGTGTGTGAGTGTGTGTGAGTGTGTGTGAGTGTGTGTGAGAGTGTGTGAGAGTGTGTGAGTGTGTGTGAGAGTGTGTGAGTATGTGTGAGAGTGTGTGTGAGTGTGTGTGAGAGAAAGAGTGTGTGAGAGTGTGTGAGTGTGTGTGAGAGAAAGAGTGTGTGAGAGTGTGTGAGTGTGTGTGAGAGTGTGTGGTGAGTGTGTGTGAGAGTGTGTGAGTGTGTGTGAGAATGTGTGATTGTGTGTGAGAGTGTGTGAGTGTGTGTGAGAGTGTGAGAGTGTGTGTGAGTGTGTGAGTGTGTGTGAGTGTGTGTGAGAGTGTGTGTGCATGAGTGTGAGTGAAAGTGTGTGTGTGAGAGTGTGTGAGTGTGTGTGAGAGTGTGTGAGTGTGTGTGAGAGTGTGAGTGTGTGTGAGTGTGTGTGAGAGTGTGTGAGTATGTGGGTGTGAGAGTGTGTGAATGAGTGTGAATGAGAGAGTGTGTGTGTGAGAGTGTGTGAGTATGTGGGTGTGAGAGTGTGTGAATGAGTGTGAATGAGAGAGTGTGTGTAAGAGTGAGAGTGTGTGAGAGTGTGTGTGAGAGTGTGTGAGTGTGTGTGAGAGTGTTAGAGTGTGTGAGTATGTGGGTGTGAGTGTGTGTGAGAGTGTGTGAGTGTGTGTGAGAGTGTGTGAGAATGTGTGAGAGTGTGTGTGAGAGTGTGTGAGAGTGTGTGAGTGTGTGTGCATGAGTGTGAGTGAGAGTGTGTGTGTGAGAGTGTGTGAGTGTGTGTGAGAGTGTGAGTGTGTGTGAGAGTGTGTGAGTGTGTGTGAGAGTGCGAGAGTGTGTGAGTATGTGGGTGTGAGAGTGTGTGAATGAGAGAGTGTGTGAGTGTGTGATAGAGTGTGAATGAGAGAGTGTGTTTTAGAGTGTGTGAGAGTGTGTGAGCGTGTGTGAGAATGTGTGAGTGTGTGTGAGCGTGAGAGTGTGTGAGTATGTGGGTGTTAGGGTGTGTGAATGAGAAAGTGTGTATGTGAGAGTGTGTGAGTGTGTGTGAGAGTGTGTGGGTGTGTGTGGGTGTGTGAGTGTGTGGGTGTGTGAGTGTGTGTGAGAGTGTGTGAGTGTGTGACAGAGTGTGAATGAGAGAGTGTGTTTTAGAGTGTGTGAGAGTGTGTGAGCGTGTGTGAGAATGTGTGAGTGTGTGTGAGTGTGAGAGTGTGTGAGTGTGTATGAGTGTGTGTGAGTGTGTGTGAGTGTGTGTGAGAGTGTGTGAGTGTGTGTGAATGAGTGTGAGTGAGAGAGTGTGTGTAAGAGAGTGTGAGAGTGTGAGAGAGTTTGAGAGTGTGTGAGTGTGTGTGAGAGTGTGTGAGAGTGTGTGAGTATGTGGGTGTGAGTGTGTGAGAGTGTATGAGTGTGTGGGTGTGAGAGTGTGTGAGTGTGTGTGAGTGTGTGTGAATGAGTGTGAGTGAGAGAGTGTGTGAGCGTGTGTGAGAGTGTGTGAGTATGTGGGTGTTAGGGTGTGTGAATGAGAAAGTGTGTATGTGAGAGTGTGTGACTGTGTGAGAGTGTGTGGGTGTGTGTGGGTGTGTGAGTGTGTGGGTGTGTGAGTGTGTGTGAGAGAGTTTGAGAGTGTGTGAGAGTGTGTGAGTATGTGTGAGAGAGTGTGTGAGTGTGTGAGAGTGTGTTAGAGTGTGTGAATGAGAGAGTGTGTGTGAGTGTGTGTGAGAGTGTGTGAGAGTGTGTGAGTATGTGTGAGAGAGTGTGTGAGTGTGTGAGAGTGTGTGAGTGTGCGTGAGAGTGTGTGAGTGTGTGTGAGAGTGTGAGAGATTGTGAGTGTGTTATTTTGTGTGAGAGTGTGTGAGTGTGTGTGAGAGTGTGAGTGTGTGTGAGAGTGTGTGAGTGTGTGTGAGAGTGTGTTAGTATGTGTGAGAGTGTTTGAGAGTGTGTGAGTGTCTGTGTGAGTGTGTGTGAGAGTGTGTAAGTGTGTGTGAGAGTGTGTGAGTGTGTGTGAGTGTGTGTGAGAGTGTGTGAGTGTGTGAGAATGTGTGAGAGTGTGTGTGAGAGTGTGTGTGAGAGTGTGTGAGAGTGTGTGTGAGAGTGTGTGTGAGAGTGTGTGAGAGTGTGTGAGTGTGTGTGCATGAGTGTGAGTGAGAGTGTGTGTGTGAGAGTGTGTGAGTGTGTGTGAGAGTGTGAGTGTGTGTGAGAGTGTGTGAGTGTGTGTGAGAGTGCGAGAGTGTGTGAGTATGTGGGTGTGAGAGTGTGTGAATGAGAGAGTGTGTGTGAGAGTGTGTGAGTATGTGGGTGTGAGAGTGTGTGAGTATGTGGGTGTGAGAGTGTGTGATAGAGTGTGAATGAGAGAGTGTGTTTTAGAGTGTGTGAGAGTGTGTGAGCATGTGTGAGAATGTGTGAGTGTGTGTGAGCGTGAGAGTGTGTGAGTGTGTATGAGTGTGTGTGAGGGTGTGTGAGTGTGTGTGAGAGTGTGTGAGTGTGTGTGAATGAGTGTGAGTGAGAGAGTGTGTGTAAGAGAGTGTGTGAGATCGTGTGAGAGTGTGAGAGAGTTTGAGAGTGTGTGAGTGTGTGTGAGAGTGTGTGAGAGTGTGTGAGTATGTGGGTGTGAGTGTGTGAGAGTGTATGAATGTGTGGGTGTGAGAGTGTGTGAGTGTGTGTGAGTGTGTGTGAATGAGTGTGAGTGAGAGAGTGTGTGTGTGAGAGTGTGTGAGCGTGTGTGAGAGTGTGTGAGTATGTGGGTGTTAGGGTGTGTGAATGAGAAAGTGTGTATGTGAGAGTGTGTGAGTGTGTGTGAGAGTGTGTGGGTGTGTGTGGGTGTGTGAGTGTGTGGGTGTGTGAGTGTGTGTGAGTGTGTGATAGAGTGTGAATGAGAGAGTGTGTTTTAGAGTGTGTGAGAGTGTGTGAGCGTGTGTGAGAATGTGTGAGTGTGTGTGAGCGTGAGAGTGTGTGAGTGTGTATGAGTGTGTGTGAGTGTGTGTGAGTGTGTGTGAGTGTGTGTGAATGAGTGTGAGTGAGAGAGTGTGTGTAAGAGAGTGTGTGAGATCGTGTGAGAGTGTGAGAGAGTTTGAGAGTGTGTGAGTGTGTGTGAGAGTGTGTGAGAGTGTGTGAGTATGTGGGTGTGAGTGTGTGAGAGTGTATGAGTGTGTGGGTGTGAGAGTGTGTGAGTGTGTGTGAGTGTGTGTGAATGAGTGTGAGTGAGAGAGTGTGTGAGCGTGTGTGAGAGTGTGTGAGTATGTGGGTGTTAGGGTGTGTGAATGAGAAAGTGTGTATGTGAGAGTGTGTGAGTGTGTGTGAGAGTGTGTGGGTGTGTGTGGGTGTGTGAGTGTGTGGGTGTGTGAGTGTGTGTGAGAGAGTTTGAGAGTGTGTGAGAGTGTGTGAGTATGTGTGAGAGAGTGTGTGAGTGTGTGAGAGTGTGTTAGAGTGTGTGAATGAGAGAGTGTGTGTGAGTGTGTGTGAGAGTGTGTGAGAGTGTGTGAGTATGTGTGAGAGAGTGTGTGAGTGTGTGAGTGTGCGTGAGAGTGTGTGAGTGTGTGTGAGAGTGTGAGAGATTGTGAGTGTGTTATTGTGTGTGAGAGTGTGTGAGTGTGTGTGAGAGTGTGAGTGTGTGTGAGAGTGTGTGAGTGTGTGTGAGAGTGTGTTAGTATGTGTGAGAGTGTGTGTGAGAGAGAGAGTGTGTGAGTGTTTGTGAGTGTGTGAGAGTGTGGGTGTGAGAGTGTGTGAGTGTGTGAATGAGTGTGAATGAGAGAGTGTGTGTGAGATTGTGTGAGTGTGTGAGAGAGTGTGTGAGTGTGTGTGAGAGTGTGTGAGAGTGTGAGTGTGTGTGAGAGTGTGTGAGTGTGTGTGAATGAGTGTGTGTGAGAGTGTTTGAGAGTGTGTAAGTGTGTGTGAGAGTGTGTGAGTGTGTGTGAGAGTGTGTGAGTGTGTGTGAGAGTGTGTGAGTGTGTGTGAGAGTGTGTGAGTGTGTGTGAGAATGTGTGAGTGTGTGTGAGAGTGTGTGAGTGTGTGAGAGTGTGTGTGAGTGTGTGAGAGTGTGTGAGTGTGTGTGCATGAGTTTGAGTGAAAGTGTGTGTGTGAGAGTGTGTGAGTGTGTGTGAGAGTGTGTGAGTGTGTGTGAGTGTGTGTGAGTGTGTGTGAGAGTGTGTGAGAGTGTGTGAGAGTGTGTGAATGAGAGAGTGTGTGTGAGAGTGTGTGAGTATGTGGGTGTGAGAGTGTGTGAATATGTGGGTGTGAGAGTGTGTGAATGAGTGTGAATGAGAGAGTGTGTGTTAGAGTGTGTGAGTGTGTGTAAGAGTGAGAGTGTGTGTGAGAGTGTGTGAGTGTGTGTGAGAGTGCGAGTGTGTGTGAATGAGTGTGTGTGAATGAGTGTGAGTGAGAGAGTGTGTGTGAGAGTGTGTGAGAGTGTTAGAGTGTGTGAGATCGTGTGAGAGTGTGTGAGTGTGTGTGAGTGTGTGCGAGAGTGTGTGAGAGTGTGTGAGTATGTGGGTGTGAGTGTGTGGGTGTGAGAGTGTGTGAGTGTGTGTGAATGAGTGTGAGTGAGAGAGTGTGTGTGAGAGTGTGTGAGCGTGTGTAAGAGTGTGTGAGTGTGTTGTGAGTATGTGGGTGTTAGGGTGTGTGAATGAGAAAGTGTGTATGTGAGAGTGTGTGTGAGAGTGTGTGAGTGTGTGTGAGTGTGTGGGTGTGTGAGTGTGTGGGTGTGTGGGTGTGTGTGAGAGTGTTTGAGAGTGTGTGAGAGTGTGTGAGAGTGTGTGAGTATGTGTGAGAGAGTGTGTCAGTGTGTGAGAGTGTGTTAGAGTGTGTGAATGAGTGTGAATGAGAGAGTGTGTGTGTGAGTGTTTGTGAGAGTGTGTGAGAGTGTGTGAGAGAGTGTGTGAGAGTGTGTGAGTGTGCGTGAGAGTGTGTGAGTGTGTGTGAGAGTGTGAGAGAGTGTGAGTGCGTTATTGTGTGTGAGTGTGTGTGAGAGTGTGTGAGTGTGTGTGAGTGTGTGTGAGTATGTGGGTGTTAGGGTGTGTGAATGAGAAAGTGTGTATGTGAGAGTGTGTGTGAGAGTGTGTGAGTGTGTGGGTGTGTGAGTGTGTGTGAGAGAGTTTGAGAGTGTGTGAGAGTGTGTGAGTATGTGTGAGAGAGTGTGTCAGTGTGTGAGAGTGTGTTAGAGTGTGTGAATGAGTGTGAATGAGAGAGTGTGTTTGTGAGTGTTTGTGAGAGTGTGTGAGAGTGTGTGAGAGAGTGTGTGAGAGTGTGTGAGTGTGCGTGAGAGTGTGTGAGTGTGTGTGAGAGTGTGAGAGAGTGTGAGTGCATTATTGTGTGTGAGTGTGTGTGAGAGTGTGTGAGTGTGTGTGAGTGTGTGTGAGAGTGTGTGAGAGTGTGTGAGAGTGTGTGAGTGTGTGTGAGAGTGTGTGAGTATGTGTGAGAGTGTGTGTGAGTGTGTGTGAGAGAAAGAGTGTGTGAGAGTGTGTGAGTGTGTGTGAGAGAAAGAGTGTGTGAGAGTGTGTGAGTGTGTGTGAGAGTGTGTGGTGAGTGTGTGTGAGAGTGTGTGAGTGTGTGTGAGAATGTGTGATTGTGTGTGAGAGTGTGTGAGTGTGTGTGAGAGTGTGAGAGTGTGTGTGAGAGTGTGTGTGAGTGTGTGTGAGAGTGTGTGTGCATGAGTGTGAGTGAAAGTGTGTGTGTGAGAGTGTGTGAGTGTGTGTGAGAGTGTGTGAGTGTGTGTGAGAGTGAGTGTGTGTGAGTGTGTGTGAGAGTGTGTGAGTATGTGGGTGTGAGAGTGTGTGAATGAGTGTGAATGAGAGAGTGTGTGTGTGAGAGTGTGTGAGTATGTGGGTGTGAGAGTGTGTGAGTGTGTGAATGAGTGTGAATGAGAGAGTGTGTGTTAGAGTGTGTGTAAGAGTGAGAGTGTGTGAGAGTGTGTGAGAGTGTTAGAGTGTGTGAGAGTGTGTGAGTATGTGGGTGTGAGTGTGTGTGAGAGTGTGTGAGTGTGTGTGAGAGTGTGTGAGTGTGTGTGAGCGTGTGTGAGAGTGTGTGAGTATGTGGGTGTGAGGGTGTGTGAATGAGAGAGTGTGTATGTGAGAGTGTGTGAGTGTGTGTGTGAGAGTGTGTGAGTGTGTGTGAGAGTGTGTGAGTGTGTGAGTGTGTGTGAATGAGTGTGAGTGAGAGAGTGTGTGTGAAATGTGTGAGAGTGTGTGAGTGTGTGAGTGTGTGTGAGAGTGTGTGTGAGAGTGTGTGTGAGAGTGTGTGAGAGTGTGTGAGTGTGTGTGAGAGTGTGTGAGAGTGTGTGTGTAAAAGTGTGCGTGAGAGTGTGTGTGAGAGTGTGTAAGTGTGTGAGAGTGTGCATGAATAATTGTGAGTGAGAGTGTGTGTGTGTGAGAGTGTGTGAGTGTGTGTGAATGAGTGTGAGTGAGTGTGTGAGTGTGTGTTAGAGTGTGTGAGAGTGTGTGAGTGTGTGTGTGTGAGAGTGTGTGAGTGTGTGTGAGAGTGTGTGAGAGTGTGTGAGAGTGAGAGTATGTGGGTGTGAGAGTGAGAGTATGTGGGTGTGAGAGTGTGTGAATGAATGTGAATGAGAGTGTGTGAGTGTGTGTGAGAGTGTGTGAGTGTGTGTGAGAGTGTGTGAGTGTGTGTGAGAATGTGTGAGTGTGTGAGTGTGTGAGTGTGTGTGAGAGTGTGTGAGAGTGTGTGAGTGTGCGTGAGAGTGTGTGAGTATGTGTGAGAGTGTGTGAGTGTGTGTGAGTGTGTGTGAGTGAGAGAGTGTGTGTGAGAGTGTGTGAATGAGTGTGAGTGAGAGAGAGTGTGTGAGTGTGTGTGAGAGTGTGTGTGAGTGTGTGAGAGTGTGCGTGAGTGTGTGAGAGAGTGTGTGAGAGTGTGTGAGTGTGTGTGAGAGTGTGTGAGTTTGTGTGAATGTGTGTGTGAATGTGTGTGAGTGTGTGTGAATGTGTGTGAGTGTGTGTGAGAGTGTGAGAGAGTGTGAGAGAGTAAGAGAGTGTGTGAGAGTGTGTGAGTATGTGGGTGTGAGAGTGTGTGAATGAGTGTGAATGAGAGTCTGTGTGTGTGAGTGTGTGTGAGAGTGTGTCAGTGTGTGTGTGTGTGTGAGAGTGTGTGTGAGAGTGTGTGAGTGTGTGTGAGAGTGTGTGAGTATGTGTGAGAGTGAGTGTGTGAAAGTGTGTGAGAGTATGTGAGTGTGTGTGAGAGTGTGAGAGTGTGTGAGTGTGTTATTGTGTGTGAGTGTGTGTGAGAGTGTGTGTGTGTGTGAGTGTGTGTGAGAGTGTGTGAGTGTGTGTGAGTGTGTGAGTATGTGTGAGTGTGTGTGAGAGTGTGAGTGTGTGTGAGTGTGTGAGAGTGTGTGAGTGCATGTGAGAGTGTGTGAGAGAGTGGGTGTGAGTGTGTGAGAGTGTGTGTGAGAATGTGTGAGTGTGTGTGAGAGTGTGTGTGGGCGTGTGTGAGTGTGTGTGAGAGTGTGTGAGTGTGTGGGTGTGAAAGTGTGTGAGAGTGTGTGTGTGTGAGAGTGTGTGAGAGTGTGTGTGTGTGAGAGAGTGTGTGTGTGAGTGTGTGTGAGAGTGTGTGAGTGTGTGTTGTGAGTGTGTGTGAGAGTGTGTGTGTGTGTGAGAGTGTGTGAGAGTGTGTGAGTGTGTGTGAGAGTGTGAGAGTGTGTGTGAGTAGGTGTGAGAATGTGTGGGTGTGTGTGAGTGTGTGTGAGAGTGTGTGAGTGTGTGTGAAAGTGTGTGTGAGTGTGTGTGAGAGTGTTAGAGTGTGTGAGAGAGTGTTAGAGTGTGTGAGAGAGTGTGAGAGTGTGTGAGTGTGTGTGAGTGAGAGTGTGTGTGCGTGTGTGTGCAAGTGTGTGAGTGTGTGTGAGAGTGTGAGTGTGTGTGAGAGTGTGAGAGTGTGTGTGAGAGTGTGTCGGTGTGTGGGTGTGTGAGAGTGTGTGTGAGAGTGTGTGAATGAGTGTGAATGAGTGTGTGAGTGTGTGTGAGTGAGAGTGTGTGTGAGAGTGCGTGAGTGTGTGTGAGTGAGAGTGTGTGTGAGAGTGCGTGAGTGTGTGTGAGAGTGTGTGAGAGTGTGTGAGACTGTGTGGGTGTGAGAGTGTGCGAGACTGTGTGTAAGTGTGTGTGAGTGTGCATGAATAAGTGTGAGTGAGAGTGTGTGTGTGAGAGTGTGTGAGTGTGTGTGAGTGTGTGTGAGAGTGTGTGTGCATGAGTGTGAGTGAAAGTGTGTGTGTGAGAGTGTGTGAGTGTGTGTGAGAGTGTGAGTGTGTGTGAGTGTGTGTGAGAGTGTGTGAGTATGTGGGTGTGAGAGTGTGTGAATGAGTGTGAATGAGAGAGTGTGTGTGTGAGAGTGTGTGAGTATGTGGGTGTGAGAGTGTGTGAGTGTGTGAATGAGTGTGAATGAGAGAGTGTGTGTTAGAGTGTGTGTAAGAGTGAGAGTGTGTGAGAGTGTGTGTGAGAGTGTGTGAGAGTGTTAGAGTGTGTGAGAGTGTGTGAGTATGTGGGTGTGAGTGTGTGTGAGAGTGTGTGAGTGTGTGTGAGAGTGTGTGAGTGTGTGTGATCGTGTGTGAGAGTGTGTGAGTATGTGGGTGTGAGGGTGTGTGAATGAGAGAGTGTGTATGTGAGAGTGTGTGAGTGTGTGTGAGAGTGTGTGAGTGTGTGTGAGAGTGTGTGAGTGTGTGGGCGTGTGAGAGTGTGTGAGTGTGTGTGAATGAGTGTGAGTGAGAGAGTGTGTGTGAGAGAGTGTGTGTGAAAGTGTGTGAGAGTGTGTGAGAGTGTGTGAGTGTGTGAGTGTGTGAGAGTGTGTGTGAGAGTGTGTGTGAGAGTGTGTGAGAGTGTGTGAGTGTGTGTGAGAGTGTGTGAGAGTGTGTGTGTAAAAGTGTGCGTGAGAGTGTGTGTGAGAGTGTGTAAGTGTGTGAGAGTGTGCATGAATAATTGTGAGTGAGAGTGTGTGTGAATGAGTGTGAGTGAGTGTGTGAGTGTGTGTTAGAGTGTGTGAGAGTGTGTGAGTGTGTGTGAGTGTGTGTGAGAGTGTGTGAGTGTGTGAGAGTGTGTGAGAGTGAGAGTATGTGGGTGTGAGAGTGAGAGTATGTGGGTGTGAGAGTGTGTGAATGAATGTGAATGAGAGTGTGTGAGTGTGTGTGAGAGTGTGTGAGTGTGTGTGAGAGTGTGTGAGTGTGTGAGTGTGTGTGAGAGTGTGTGAGAGTGTGTGAGTGTGCGTGAGAGTGTGTGAGAGTGTGTGAGTATGTGTGAGAGTGTGTGAGTGTGTGTGAGTGTGTGTGAGTGAGAGAGTGTGTGTGAGAGTGTGTGAATGAGTGTGAGTGAGAGAGAGTGTGTGAGTGTGTGTGAGAGTGTGTGTGAGTGTGTGAGAGTGTGCGTGAGTGTGTGTGAGAGTGTGTGAGTGTGTGTGAGAGTGTGTGAGTTTGTGTGAATGTGTGTGAGTGTGTGTGAGAGTGTGAGAGAGTGTGAGAGAGTAAGAGAGTGTGTGAGAGTGTGTGAGTATGTGGGTGTGAGAGTGTGTGAATGAGTGTGAATGAGAGTCTGTGTGTGTGAGTGTGTGTGAGAGTGTGTCAGTGTGTGTGTGTGTGTGTGTGAGAGTGTGTGTGAGAGTGTGTGAGTGTGTGTGAGAGTGTGTGAGTATGTGTGAGAGTGAGTGTGTGAGAGTGTGTGAGAATATGTGAGTGTGTGTGAGAGTGTGTGAGTGTGTTATTGTGTGTGAGTGTATGTGAGAGTGTGTGTGTGTGTGAGTGTGTGTGAGAGTGTGTGAGTGTGTGTGAGTATGTGTGAGTGTGTGTGAGAGTGTGTGAGTGTGTGTGAGTGTGTGAGTGTGTGAGAGTGTGTGTGAGAATGTGTGAGTGTGTGTGAGAGTGTGTGTGGGCGTGTGTGAGTGTGTGTGAGAGTGTGTGAGTGTGTGGGTGTGAAAGTGTGTGAGAGTGTGTGTGTGTGAGAGTGTGTGAGAGTGTGTGTGTGTGAGAGAGTGTGTGTGTGAGTGTGTGTGAGAGTGTGTGAGTGTGTGTTGTGAGTGTGTGTTGTGAGTGTGTGTGAGAGTGTGTGTGTGTGTGAGAGTGTGTGAGTGTGTGTGAGAGTGTGAGAGTGTGTGTGAGAGTGCGTGAGAGTGTGTGTGAGAGTGTGTAAGAGTGTGTGTGAGTGTGTGAGTATGTGTGAGAGTGTGTGTGAGTGTGTGTTAGAGTGTGTGAGTGTGTGTGAGAGTGTGAGAGTGTGTGTGAGTATGTGTGAGAATGTGTGGGTGTGTGTGAGTGTGTGTGAGAGTGTGTGAGTGTGTGTGAAAGTGTGTGTGAGTGTGTGTGAGAGTGTTAGAGTGTGTGAGAGAGTGTTAGAGTGTGTGAGAGAGTGTGAGAGTGTGTGAGTGTGTGTGAGTGAGAGTGTGTGTGCGTGTGTGTGCAAGTGTGTGAGTGTGTGTGAGAGTGTGAGTGTGTGTGAGAGTGTGTGAGAGTGTGTCGGTGTGTGGGTGTGTGAGGGTGTGTGTGAGAGTGTGTGAATGAGTGTGAGTGAGTGTGTGAGTGTGTGTGAGAGTGTGTGAGTGTGTGTGAGTGAGAGTGTGTGTGAGAGTGCGTGAGTGTGTGTGAGTGAGAGTGTGTGTGAGAGTGCGTGAGTGTGTGTGAGAGTGTGTGAGAGTGCGTGAGACTGTGTGGGTGTGAGAGTGTGCGAGACTGTGTGTAAGTGTGTGTGAGTGTGCATGAATAAGTGTGAGTGAGAGTGTGTGTGTGAGAGTGTGTGAGTGTGTGTGAGTGTGTGTGAGTGTGTGTGCATGAGTGTGAGTGAAAGTGTGTGTGTGAGAGTGTGTGAGTGTGTGTGAGAGTGTGTGAGTGTGTGTGAGAGTGTGAGTGTGTGTGAGTGTGTGTGAGAGTGTGTGAGTATGTGGGTGTGAGAGTGTGTGAATGAGTGTGAATGAGAGAGTGTGTGAGTATGTGGGTGTGAGAGTGTGTGAATGAGTGTGAATGAGAGAGTGTGTGTTAGAGTGTGTGTAAGAGTGAGAGTGTGTGAGAGTGTGTGTGAGAGTGTGTGAGAGTGTTAGAGTGTGTGAGAGTGTGTGAGTATGTGGGTGTGAGTGTGTGTGAGAGTGTGTGAGTGTGTGTGAGAGTGTGTGAGTGTGTGTGAGCGTGTGTGAGAGTGTGTGAGTATGTGGGTGTGAGGGTGTGTGAATGAGAGAGTGTGTATGTGAGAGTGTGTGAGTGTGTGTGAGAGTGTGTAGTGTGTGAGAGAGTGTGTGAGTGTGTGGGCGTGTGAGAGTGTGTGAGTGTGTGTGAATGAGTGTGAGTGAGAGAGTGTGTGTGAGAGAGTGTGTGTGAAAGTGTGTGAGAGTGTGTGAGAGTGTGTGAGTGTGTGAGTGTGTGAGAGTGTGTGTGAGAGTGTGTGAGTGTGTGTGAGAGTGTGTGAGAGTGTGTGTGTAAAAGTGTGCGTGAGAGTGTGTGTGAGAGTGTGTAAGTGTGTGAGAGTGTGCATGAATAATTGTGAGTGAGAGTGTGTGTGTGTGAGAGTGTGTGTGAATGAGTGTGAGTGAGTGTGTGAGTGTGTGTTAGAGTGTGTGAGAGTGTGTGAGTGTGTGTGAGTGTGTGTGAGAGTGTGTGAGTGTGTGTGAGAGTGTGTGAGAGTGTGTGAGAGTGAGAGTATGTGGGTGTGAGAGTGAGAGTATGTGGGTGTGAGAGTGTGTGAATGAATGTGAATGAGAGTGTGTGAGTGTGTGTGAGAGTGTGTGAGTGTGTGTGAGAGTGTGTGAGTGTGTGTGAGAGTGTGTGAGTGTGTGTGAGAGTGTGTGAGTGTGTGTGAGAGTGTGTGAGTGTGTGAGTGTGTGTGAGAGTGTGTGAGTGTGAGTGGGCGTGAGAGTGTGTGAGAGTGTGTGAGTATGTGTGAGAGTGTGTGAGTGTGTGTGAGAGTGTGTGAATGAGTGTGAGTGAGAGAGAGTGTGTGAGTGTGTGTGATAGTGTGTGTGAGTGTGTGAGAGTGTGCGTGAGTGTGTGTGAGAGTGTGTGAGTGTGTGTGAGAGTGTGTGAGTTTGTGTGAATGTGTGTGTGAATGTGTGTGAATGTGTGTGAGTGTGTGTGAGTGTGTGTGAGAGTGTGAGAGAGTGTGAGAGAGTAAGAGAGTGTGTGAGAGTGTGTGAGTATGTGGGTGTGAGAGTGTGTGAATGAGTGTGAATGAGAGTCTGTGTGTGTGAGTGTGTGTGAGAGTGTGTCAGTGTGTGTGTGTGTGTGTGAGAGTGTGTGTGAGAGTGTGTGAGTGTGTGTGAGAGTGTGTGAGTATGTGTGAGAGTGAGTGTGTGAGAGTGTGTGAGAGTATGTGAGTGTGTGTGAGAGTGTGAGAGTGTGTGAGTGTGTTATTGTGTGTGAGTGTGTGTGAGAGTGTGTGTGTGTGTGAGTGTGTGTGAGAGTGTGTGAGTGTGTGTGAGTGTGTGAGTATGTGTGAGTGTGTGTGAGAGTGTGTGAGTGTGTGTGAGTGTGTGAGAGTGTGAGAGTGTGTGAGTGCATGTGAGTGTGTGTGAAAGTGTGTGAGAGAGTGGGTGTGAGTGTGTGAGAGTGTGTGTGAGAATGTGTGAGTGTGTGTGAGAGTGTGTGTGGGCGTGTGTGAGTGTGTGGGTGTGAAAGTGTGTGAGAGTGTGTGTGTGAGAGTGTGTGAGAGTGTGTGTGTGTGAGAGAGTGTGTGTGTGAGTGTGTGTGAGAGTGTGTGAGTGTGTGTTGTGAGTGTGTGTTGTGAGTGTGTGTGAGAGTGTGTGTGTGTGTGAGAGTGTGTGAGTGTGTGTGAGAGTGTGTGAGTGTGTGTGAGAGTGCGTGAGAGTGTGTGTGAGAGTGTGTAAGAGTGTGTGTGAGTGTGTGAGTATGTGTGAGAGTGTGTGTGAGTGTGTGTTAGAGTGTGTGAGTGTGTGTGAGAGTGTGAGAGTGTGTGTGAGTATGTGTGAGAGTGTGTGGGTGTGTGTGAGTGTGTGTGAGAGTGTGTGAGTGTGTGTGAAAGTGTGTGTGAGTGTGTGTGAGAGTGTTAGAGTGTGTGAGAGAGTGTTAGAGTGTGTGAGAGAGTGTGAGAGTGTGTGAGTGTGTGTGAGTGAGAGTGTGTGTGCGTGTGTGTGCAAGTTTGTGAGTGTGTGTGAGAGTGTGAGTGTGTGTGAGAGTGTGTGAGAGTGTGTGTGAGAGTGTGTCGGTGTGTGAGAGTGTGTGAATGAGTGTGAGTGAGTGTGTGAGTGTGTGTGAGAGTGTGTGAGTGTGTGTGAGTAAGAGTGTGTGTGAGAGTGCGTGAGTGTGTGTGAGTGAGAGTGTGTGAGACTGTGTGGGTGTGAGAGTGTGCGAGACTGTGTGAGAGTGTGTAAGTGTGTGTGAGTGTGCATGAATAAGTGTGAGTGAGAGTGTGTGTGTGAGAGTGTGTGAGTGTGTGTGAGTTTGTGAGTGTGTGTGAGAGTGTGTGAGTGTGTGTGAGAGTTTGTGTGTGTGAGAGTGTGTGAGTGTGTGAGAGTGTGTGAGTATGTGTGTAAAAGTGTGCATGAGAGTGTGTGTGAGAGTGTGTAAGTGTGTGTGAGTGTGCATGAATAATTGTGAGTGAGTGTGTGTGTGTGTGAGAGTGTGTGTGTGAGAGTGTGTGAGTGTGTGAATGAGTGTGAGTGAGTGTGTGTGAGAGTGTGCGAGTGTGTGTGAGTGAGAGTGTGTGTGAGAGTGTGTGAGTGTGTGTGAGTGTGTGTGAGAGTATGTGAGAGTGTGTGAGTGTGTGAGTGTGTGTGAGTGTGTGTGAGAGTGTGTGAGAGTGTGTGAGTGTGTGTGAGAGTGTGTATGAGTGTGTGAAAGTGTGTGAGAGTGTGTGAGTGTGTGTGTAAAAGTGTGCGTGAGAGTGTGTAAGTGTGTGTGAGTGTGCATGAATAATTGTGAGTGAGAGTGTGTGTGTGTGAGAGTGTGTGTGTGAGAGTGTGTGAGTGTGTGAATGAGTGTGAGTGAGTGTGTGAGTGTGTGTGAGAGTGTGTGAGTGTGTGTGAGTGAGAGTGTGTGTGAGAGTGTGTGAGTGTGTGTGAGTGTGTGTGAGAGTATGTGAGAGTGTGTGAGTGTGTGTGAGTGTGTGTGAGAGTGTGCGAGAGTGTGTGAGTGTGTGTGTGTGAGAGTGTGTGAGTGTGTGTGTGAGTGTGTGTGTGAGTGTGTTAGAGTGTGAGAGTGTTAGAGTGTGAGAGTGTTAGAGTGTGTGAGAGTGTGTGAGTGTGTGAGTGTGTGTGAGAGTGTGTGAGTGTGTGGGTGAGAGGGTGTGTGTGTGAGAGTGTTAGAGTGTGTGAGAGTGTGTGAGTGTGTGTGTGAGAGTGTGTAGAGTGTGAGAGTGTGTGTGAGTGTGTGTGATTGTGTGGGTGTGAGTGTGTGTGAGAGTGTGTGAATGAGTGTGAGTGAGAGTGTGTTATTGTGTGTGAGTGTGTGAGAGTGTGAGAGAGTGTGAGAGTGTGTGAGTGTGTGTGAGTGTGTGAAAGTGTGAAAGTGTGTGAGTGTGTGTGCATGTATGTGCAAGTGTGTGAGTGTGTGTGAGAGTGTGAGTGTGTGTGAGAGTGTGTGAGAGTGTGTGTGAGAGTGTGTCAGTGTGTGGGTGTGTGAGAGTGTGTGTGTGTGAGAGTGTGTGAGTGTGTGAATGAGTGTGAGTGAGTGTGTGTGAGAGTGTGTGAGTGTGTGTGAGTGAGAGTGTGTGTGAGAGTGTGTGAGTGTGTGTGAGAGTGTGTGAGTGTGTGTGAGAGTATGTGAGAGTGTTTGAGAGTGTGTGAGAGTGTGTGAGTATGTGGCTGTGAGAGTGTGTTAGAGTGTGTGAATGAGAGTGTGTGTGTGAGTGTGTGTGAGAGTGTGTGAGTGTGAGAGTGTGAGTGTGTGAGAGTGTGTGAGAGTGTGAGAGTGTGTGTGTGAGTGTGTGTGAGTGTGTGTGAGTATGTGTGAGTATGTGTGAGTGTGTGAGTGTGTGTGAATGCGTGTGAGAGTGTGTGAATGTGTGTGAGTGTGTGTGAGAGTGTGTGAAGTGTGTGAGAGTGTTTGAGAGTGTGTGAGAGTGTGTGAGTATGTGGGTGTGAGAGTGTGTTAGAGTGTGTGAATGAGAGTGTGTGTGTGAGTGTGTGTGAGAGTGTGTGAGTATGTGTGAGAGTGTGTGAGTGTGTGTGAGAGTATGTGAGTGTGTTATTGTGTGTGAGTGTGTGTGAGAATGTGTGAGTGTGTGTGAGATTGTTTGAGTGTGAGTGTGTGAGAGTGTTAGTGTGAGAGAGTGTTAGTGTGTGTGAGAGTGCGTGAGTGTGTGTGAGAGTGTGTGAGTGTGTGTGAGTGTGTGAGTGTGTGTGAGAGTGTGTGTGAGTGTGTGTGAGAGTGTGTGAGAGTGTGTGAGAGTGTGTGTGAGAGTGTTTGAGAGTGTGTGAGTGTCTGTGTGAGTGTGTGTGAGAGTGTGTAAGTGCGTGTGAGAGTGTGTGAGTGTGTGTGAGAGTGTGTGAGTGTGTGTGAGAATGTGTGAGAGTGTGTGTGAGAGTGTGTGTGAGAGTGTGTGAGAGTGTGTGAGTGTGTGTGCATGAGTGTGAGTGAGAGTGTGTGTGTGAGAGTGTGTGAGTGTGTGTGAGAGTGTGAGTGTGTGTGAGAGTGTGTGAGTGTGTGTGAGAGTGCGAGAGTGTGTGAGTATGTGGGTGTGAGAGTGTGTGAATGAGAGAGTGTGTGTGAGAGTGTGTGAGTATGTGGGTGTGAGAGTGTGTGAGTATGTGGGTGTGAGAGTGTGTGAGTGTGTGATAGAGTGTGAATGAGAGAGTGTGTTTTAGAGTGTGTGAGAGTGTGTGAGCGTGTGTGAGAATGTGTGAGTGTGTGTGAGCGTGAGAGTGTGTGAGCGTGTATGAGTGTGTGTGAGTGTGTGTGAGAGTGTGTGATGGTGAGTAAATGAGTGTGAGTGAGAGAGTGTGTGTAAGAGAGTGTGTGAGATCGTGTGAGAGTGTTTGAGAGTGTGTGAGTGTGTGTGAGAGTGTGTGAGAGTGTGTGAGTATGTGGGTGTGAGTGTGTGAGAGTGTATGAGTGTGTGGGTGTGAGAGTGTGTGAGTGTGTGTGATTGAGTGTGAGTGAGAGAGTGTGTGTGTGAGAGTGTGTGTAAGAGTGTGTGAGTGGGTGTGAGAGTGTGTGAACTGTGTGTGAGAGTGTGTGAGTGTGTGTGAGAGTGTGTGAGTGTGTGAGAGTGTGTGAGTGTGTGTGTGTGTGAGAGTGTGTGAGAGTGTGTGTGAGAGTGTGTGAGTGTGTGTGAGAGTGTGTGAGTGTGTGTGAGAATGTGTGAGAGTGTGTGTGAGAGTGTGTGAGAGTGTGTGAGAGTGTGTGAGTGTGTGTGCATGAGTGTGAGTGAGAGTGTGTGTGTGAGAGTGTGTGAGTGTGTGTGAGAGTGTGAGTGTGTGTGAGAGTGTGTGAGTGTGTGTGAGAGTGCGAGAGTGTGTGAGTATGTGGGTGTGAGAGTGTGTGAATGAGAGAGTGTGTGTGAGAGTGTGTGAGTATGTGGGTGTGAGAGTGTGTGAGTATGTGGGTGTGAGAGTGTGTGATAGCGTGTGAATGAGAGAGAGTGTTTTAGAGTGTGTGAGAGTGTGTGAGCGTGTGTGAGAATGTGTGAGTGTGTGTGAGCGTGAGAGTGTGTGAGTGTGTATGAGTTTGTGTGAGTGTGTGTGAGTGTGTGTGAGTGTGTGTGAGAGTGTGTGAGTGTGTGTGAATGAGTGTGAGTGAGAGAGTGTGTGTAAGAGAGTGTGTGAGATCGTGTGAGAGAGTTTGAGAGTGTGTGAGTGTGTGTGAGTGTGTGTGAGAGTGTGTGAGTATGTGGGTGTGAGTGTGTGAGAGTGTATGAGTGTGTGGGTGTGAGAGTGTGTGTGAATGAGTGTGAGTGAGAGAGTGTGTGTGTGAGAGTGTGTGAGCGTGTGTAAGAGTGTGTGAGTGGGTGTGAGAGTGTGTGAACTGTGTGTGAGTGTGTGTGAGAGTGTGTGAGTGTGTGTGAGAGTGTGTGAGTATGTGGGTGTTAGGGTGTGTGAATGAGAAAGTGTGTATGTGAGAGTGTGTGAGTGTGTGTGTGAGTGTGTGAGTGTGTGGGTGTGTGAGTGTGTGGGTGTGTGAGTGTGTGTGAGAGAGTTTGAGAGTGTGTGAGAGTGTGTGAGTATGTGTGAGAGAGTGTGTGAGTGTGTGAGAGTGTGTTAGAGTGTGTGAATGAGAGAGTGTGTGTGAGTGTGTGTGAGTGTGTGAGAGTGTGTGAGTATGTGTGAGAGAGTGTGTGAGTGTGTGAGAGTGTGTGAGTGTGCGTGAGAGTGTGTGAGTGTGTGAGAGTGTGAGAGATTGTGAGTGTGTTATTGTGTGTGAGAGTGTGTGAGTGTGTGTGAGAGTGTGTGAGTGTGTGTGAGAGTGTGTGAGTATGTGTGAGAGTGTGTGTGAGAGAGAGAGTGTGTGAGAGTGTGTGAGTGTGTGTGAGTGTGTGAGATTGTGGGTGTGAGAGTGTGTGAGTGTGTGAATGAGTGTGAATGAGAGAGTGTGTGTGAGATTGTGTGAGTGTGTGAGAGAGTGTGTGAGTGTGTGTGAGAGTGTGTGAGAGTGTGTGAGTGTGTGTGAATGAGTGTGTGTGAGAGTGTTTGAGAGTGTGTGTGTGTGAGAGTGTGTGTGAGAGTGTGTGAGTGTGTGTGAGAGTGTGTGTGAGAATGTGTGAGTGTGTGTGAGAGTGTGTGAGTGTGTGAGAGTGTGTGTGAGTGTGTGTGAGAGTGTGTGAGTGTGTGTGCATGAGTGTGAGTGAAAGTGTGTGTGTGAGAGTGTGTGTGAGAGTGTGTGAGTGTGTGTGAGTGTGTGTGAGAGTGTGAGTGTGTGTGAGTGTGTGTGAGAGTGTGTGTGAGAGTGTGTGAGAGTGTGAGTATGTGGGTGTGAGAGTGTGTGAATGAGAGAGTGTGTGTGTGAGAGTGTGTATGTGGGTGTGAGAGTGTGTGAGTATGTGGGTGTGTGAATGAGTGTGAGTGAGAGAGTGTGTGAGAGTGTGTGTAAGAGTGTGTGAGTGTGTGTGAGTGTGTGTGAGTGTGTGTGAGTGTGTGTGAGCGTGTGTGAGAGTGTGTGAGTATGTGGGTGTGAGGGTGTGTGAATGAGAGAGTGTATGAGTGTGAGTGAGAGAGTGTGTGTGTGAGAGTGTGTGTGAAAGTGTGTGAGTGTGTGTGAGAGTGTGTGAGTGTGTGTGAGAGTGTGTGAGATTGTGTAAGAGTGTGTGAGTGTGTGTGAGAGTGTGTGAGTGTGTGTGAGAGTGTGTGTGAGAGTGTGTGAGTGTGTGTGAGAGTGTGTGAGTGTGTGTGAGAGTGTGTGAGTGTGTGTGAATGAGTGTGAGTGAGAGAGTGTGTGAGTGTGTGTGAGAGTGTGTGAGTGTGTGTGAGTGTGTGAGAGTGTGTGTGAGTGTGTGTGAGAGTGTGTGTTAGTGTGTGAGAGAGTGTGTGAGTGTGTGAGAGTGTGTGAGTGTGCGTGACAGTGTGTGAGTGTGTGTGAGAGTGTGAGAGATTGTGAGTGTGTTATTGTGTGTGAGAGTGTGTGAGTGTGTGTGAGTATGTGAGTGTGTGTGAGAGTGTGTGAGTGTGTGTGAGAGTGTGTTAGTATGTGTGAGAGTGTGTGTGAGAGAGAGTGTGTGAGAGTGTGTGAGTGTTTGTGAGTGTGTGAGAGTGTGGGTGTGAGAGTGTGTGAGTGTGTGAATGAGTGTGAATGAGAGAGTGTGTGTGAGATTGTGTAAGTGTGTGAGAGAGTGTGTGAGTGTGTGTGAGTGTGTGTGAGAGTGTGTGAGAGTGTGAGTGTGTGTGAGAGTGTGTGAGTGTGTGTGAATGAGTGTGTGTGAGAGTGTTTGAGAGTGTGTAAGTGTGTGTGAGAGTGTGTGAGTGTGTGTGAGAGTGTGTGAGTGTGTGTGAGAATGTGTGAGTGTGTGTGAGAGTGTGTGAGTGTGTGAGAGTGTGTGTGAGAGTGTGTGAGAGAGTGTGTGAGAGAGTGTGTGAGAGTGTGTGAGTGTGCGTGAGAGTGTGTGAGTGTGTGTGAGAGTGTGAGAGAGTGTGAGTGCGTTATTGTGTGTGAGTGTGTGTGAGAGTGTGTGAGTGTGTGTGAGTGTGTGTGAGAGTGTGTGAGAGTGTGTGAGTGTGTGTGAGAGTGTGTGAGTATGTGTGAGAGTGTGTGTGAGTGTGTGTGAGAGAAAGAGTGTGTGAGAGTGTGTGAGTGTGTGTGAGAGTGTGTGGTGAGTGTGTGTGAGAGTGTGTGAGTGTGTGTGAGAATGTGTGATTGTGTGTGAGAGTGTGTGAGTGTGTGTGAGAGTGTGAGAGTGTGTGTGAGTGTGTGAGTGTGTGTGAGTGTGTGTGAGAGTGTGTGTGCATGAGTGTGAGTGAAAGTGTGTGTGTGAGAGTGTGTGAGTGTGTGTGAGAGTGTGTGAGTGTGTGTGAGAGTGTGTGAGTGTGTGTGAGAGTGTGTGAGTATGTGGGTGTGAGAGTGTGTGAATGAGTGTGAATGAGAGAGTGTGTGTGTGAGAGTGTGTGAGTATGTGGGTGTGAGAGTGTGTGAATGAGTGTGAATGAGAGAGTGTGTGTAAGAGTGAGAGTGTGTGAGAGTGTGTGTGAGAGTGTGTGAGTGTGTGTGAGAGTGTTAGAGTGTGTGAGAGTGTGTGAGTATGTGGGTGTGAGTGTGTGTGAGAGTGTGTGTGAGTGTGTGTGAGTGTGTGTGAGCGTGTGTGAGCGTGTGTGAGAGTGTGTGAGTATGTGGGTGTGAGGGTGTGTGAATGAGAGAGTGTGTATGTGAGAGTGTGTGAGAGTGTGTGAGAGTGTGTGAGTGTGTGTGAGAGTGTGTGAGTGTGTGGGCGTGTGAGAGTGTGTGAGTGTGTGTGAATGAGTGTGAGTGAGAGAGTGTGTGTGAAAATGTGTGAGAGTGTGTGAGTGTGTGTGAGAGTGTGAGAGTGTGTGAGAGTGTGTGTGAGAGTGTGTGTGAGAGTGTGTGAGAGTGTGTGAGAGTGTGTGTGTAAAAGTGTGCGAGAGAGTGTGTGTGAGAGTGTGTAAGTGTGTGAGAGTGTGCATGAATAATTGTGAGTGAGAGTGTGTGTGTGTGAGAGTGTGTGAGTGTGTGTGTGAGAGTGTGTGAGTGTGTGTGAATGAGTGTGAGTGAGTGTGTGTTAGAGTGTGTGAGAGTGTGTGAGTGTGTGTGAGTGTGTGTGAGAGTGTGTGAGTGTGTGTGAGAGTGTGTGAGAGTGTGTGAGAGTGAGAGTATGTGGGTGTGAGAGTGAGAGTATGTGGGTGTGAGAGTGTGTGAATGAATGTGAATGAGAGTGTGTGAGTGTGTGTGAGAGTGTGTGAGTGTGTGTGAGAGTGTGTGAGTGTGTGTGAGAGTGTGTGAGAGTGTGTGAGTGTGTGTGAGAGTGTGTGAGTGTGTGTGAGAGTGTGTGAGAGTGTGTGAGTGTGCGTGAGAGTGTGTGAGAGTGTGTGAGTGTGTGTGAGTGAGAGAGTGTGTGTGAGAGTGTGTGAATGAGTGTGAGTGAGAGAGAGTGTGTGAGTGTGTGTGAGAGTGTGTGTGAGTGTGTGAGAGTGTGCGTGAGTGTGTGTGAGAGTGTGTGAGAGTGTGTGAGTGTGTGTGAGAGTGTGTGAGTTTGTGTGAATGTGTGTGAGTGTGTGTGAATGTGTGTGAGTGTGTGTGAGTGTGTGTGAGTGTGTGTGAGAGAGTGAGAGAGTGTGAGAGAGTAAGAGAGTGTGTGAGAGTGTGTGAGTATGTGGGTGTGAGAGTGTGTGAATGAGTGTGAATGAGAGTCTGTGTGTGTGAGTGTGTGTGAGAGTGTGTGAGTATGTGTGAGAGTGAGTGTGTGAGAGTGTGTGAGAGTATGTGAGTGTGTGTGAGAGTGTGAGAGTGTGTGAGTGTGTTATTGTGTGTGAGTGTGTGTGAGAGTGTGTGTGTGTGTGAGTGTGTGTGAGAGTGTGTGAGTGTGTGTGAGTGTGTGTGAGAGTGTGTGAGTGTGTGAGAGTGTGAGAGTGTGTGAGTGCATGTGAGTGTGTGTGAGAGTGTGTGAGAGAGTGGGTGTGAGTGTGTGAATGAGAGAGTGTGTGTGAGAGTGTGTGTGAGAATGTGTGAGTGTGTGTGAGAGTGTGTGTGGGCGTGTGTGAGTGTGTGTGAGAGTGTGTGAGTGTGTGGGTGTGAAAGTGTGTGAGTGTGTGTGTGTGAGAGTGTGTGAATGAGTGTGAGTGAGAGAGTGTGTGTGTGTGTGTGTGAGAGTGTGTGAGTGTGTGTGAGAGTGTGTGAGTGTGTGTGAGAGTGCGTGAGAGTGTGTGTGAGAGTGTGTAAGAGTGTGTGTGAGTGTGTGAGTATGTGTGAGAGTGTGTGTGAGTGTGTGTTAGAGTGTGTGAGTGTGTGTGAGAGTGTGAGAGTGTGTGTGAGTATGTGTGAGAGTGTGTGGGTGTGTGTGAGTGTGTGTGAGAGTGAGTGAGTGTGTGTGAAAGTGTGTGTGAGTGTGTGTGAGAGTGTTAGAGTGTGTGAGAGAGTGTTAGAGTGTGTGAGTGTGTGTGAGAATGTGTGATTGTGTGTGAGAGTGTGTGAGTGTGTGTGAGAGTGTGAGAGTGTGTGTGAGTGTGTGAGTGTGTGTGAGTGTGTGTGAGAGTGTGTGTGCATGAGTGTGAGTGAAAGTGTGTGTGTGAGAGTGTGTGAGTGTGTGTGAGAGTGTGTGAGAGTGTGTGAGTGTGTGTGAGTGTGTGTGAGTATGTGGGTGTGAGAGTGTGTGAATGAGAGAGTGTGTGTGTGAGAGTGTGTGAGTATGTGGGTGTGAGAGTGTGTGAATGAGTGTGAATGAGAGAGTGTGTGTAAGAGTGAGAGTGTGTGAGAGTGTGTGTGAGAGTGTGTGAGTGTGTGTGAGAGTGTTAGAGTGTGTGAGAGTGTGTGAGTATGTGGGTGTGAGTGTGTGTGAGAGTGTGTGTGAGTGTGTGTGAGTGTGTGTGAGCGTGTGTGAGCGTGTGTGAGAGTGTGTGAGTATGTGGGTGTGAGGGTGTGTGAATGAGAGAGTGTGTATGTGAGTGTGTGAGTGTGTGTGAGAGTGTGTGAGAGTGTGTGAGTGTGTGTGAGAGTGTGTGAGTGTGTGGGCGTGTGAGAGTGTGTGAGTGTGTGTGAATGAGTGTGAGTGAGAGAGTGTGTGTGAGAGAGTGTGTGTGAAAGTGTGTGAGAGTGTGTGAGAGTGTGAGAGTGTGTGAGAGTGTGTGTGAGAGTGTGTGTGAGAGTGTGTGAGAGTGTGTGAGAGTGTGTGTGTAAAAGTGTGCGAGAGAGTGTGTGTGAGAGTGTGTAAGTGTGTGAGAGTGTGCATGAATAATTGTGAGTGAGAGTGTGTGTGTGTGAGAGTGTGTGAGTGTGTGTGTGAGAGTGTGTGAGTGTGTGTGAATGAGTGTGAGTGAGTGTGTGTTAGAGTGTGTGAGAGTGTGTGAGTGTGTGTGAGTGTGTGTGAGAGTGTGTGAGTGTGTGTGAGAGTGTGTGAGAGTGTGTGAGAGTGAGAGTATGTGGGTGTGAGAGTGAGAGTATGTGGGTGTGAGAGTGTGTGAATGAATGTGAATGAGAGTGTGTGAGTGTGTGTGAGAGTGTGTGAGTGTGTGTGAGAGTGTGTGAGTGTGTGTGAGAGTGTGTGAGAGTGTGTGAGTGTGTGTGAGAGTGTGTGAGTGTGTGTGAGAGTGTGTGAGAGTGTGTGAGTGTGCGTGAGAGTGTGTGAGAGTGTGTGAGTGTGTGTGAGTGAGAGAGTGTGTGTGAGAGTGTGTGAATGAGTGTGAGTGAGAGAGAGTGTGTGAGTGTGTGTGAGAGTGTGTGTGAGTGTGTGAGAGTGTGCGTGAGTGTGTGTGAGAGTGTGTGAGAGTGTGTGAGTGTGTGTGAGAGTGTGTGAGTTTGTGTGAATGTGTGTGAGTGTGTGTGAATGTGTGTGAGTGTGTGTGAGTGTGTGTGAGTGTGTGTGAGAGTGTGAGAGAGTGTGAGAGAGTAAGAGAGTGTGTGAGAGTGTGTGAGTATGTGGGTGTGAGAGTGTGTGAATGAGTGTGAATGAGAGTCTGTGTGTGTGAGTGTGTGTGAGAGTGTGTGAGTATGTGTGAGAGTGAGTCTGTGAGAGTGTGTGAGAGTATGTGAGTGTGTGTGAGAGTGTGAGAGTGTGTGAGTGTGTTATTGTGTGTGAGTGTGTGTGAGAGTGTGTGTGTGTGTGAGTGTGTGTGAGAGTGTGTGAGTGTGTGTGAGTGTGTGTGAGAGTGTGTGAGTGTGTGAGAGTGTGAGAGTGTGTGAGTGCATGTGAGTGTGTGTGAGAGTGTGTGAGAGAGTGGGTGTGAGTGTGTGAGAGTGTGTGAATGAGAGAGTGTGTGTGAGAATGTGTGAGTGTGTGTGAGAGTGTGTGTGGGCGTGTGTGAGTGTGTGTGAGAGTGTGTGAGTGTGTGGGTGTGAAAGTGTGTGAGAGTGTGTGTGTGTGAGAGTGTGTGAATGAGTGTGAGTGAGAGAGTGTGTGTGTGTGTGTGTGAGAGTGTGTGAGTGTGTGTGAGAGTGTGTGAGTGTGTGTGAGAGTGCGTGAGAGTGTGTGTGAGAGTGTGTAAGAGTGTGTGTGAGTGTGTGAGTATGTGTGAGAGTGTGTGTGAGTGTGTGTTAGAGTGTGTGAGTGTGTGTGAGAGTGTGAGAGTGTGTGTGAGTATGTGTGAGAGTGTGTGGGTGTGTGTGAGTGTGTGTGAGAGTGAGTGAGTGTGTGTGAAAGTGTGTGTGAGTGTGTGTGAGAGTGTTAGAGTGTGTGAGAGAGTGTTAGTGTGTGAGAGAGTGTGAGAGTGTGTGAGTGTGTGTGAGAGTGTGTGAGTGTGTGAAAGTGTGTGAGTGTGTGTGCGTGTGTGTGCAAGTGTGTGAGTGTGTGTGAGAGTGTGAGTGTGTGTGAGAGTGTGTGTGAGAGTGTGTCGGTGTGTGGGTGTGTGAGAGTGTGTGTGAGAGTGTGTGAATGAGTGTGAGTGAGTGTGTGAGTGTGTGTGAGAGTGTGTGAGTGTGTGTGAGTGAGAGTGTGTGTGAGAGTGCGTGAGTGTGTGTGAGAGTGTGTGAGAGAGTGTGTGAGTGTGTGTGAGAGTGTGTGAGAGTGTGTGAGACTGTGTGGGTGTGAGAGTGTGCGAGACTGTGTGAGAGTGTGTAAGTGAGTGTGAGTGTGCATGAATAAGTGTGAGTGAGAGTGTGTGTGTGAGAGTGTGTGAGTGTGTGTGAGTGAGAGTGTGTGTGAGAGTGTGTGAGTGTGTGTGAGTGTGTGTGAGAGTATGTGAGAGTGTGTGAGTGTGTGAGTGTGTGTGAGTGTGTGTGAGAGTGTGTGAGAGTGTGTGAGTGTGTGTGAGAGTGTGTATGAGTGTGTGAAAGTGTGTGAGTGTGTGAGAGTGTGTGAGTGTGTGTGAGTGTGAGAGTGTGTGAGTGTGCGAGTGTGTGTGAGAGTGTGCGAGAGTGTGTGTGTGTGAGAGTGTGTGAGTGTGTGAGAGTGTGTGAGAGTGTGTGAGTGTGTGTGTAAAAGTGTGCGTGAGAGTGTGTGTGAGAGTGTGTAAGTGTGTGTGAGTGTGCATGAATAATTGTGAGTGAGAGTTTGTGTGTGTGAGAGTGTGTGAGTGTGTGAATGAGTGTGAGTGAGTGTGTGAGTGTGTGTGAGAGTGTGTGAGTGTGTGTGAGTGAGAGTGTGTGTGAGAGTGTGTGAGTGTGTGTGAGTGTGTGTGAGAGTATGTGAGAGTGTGTGAGTGTGTGTGAGTGTGTGTGAGAGTGTGCGAGAGTGTGTGAGTGTGTGTGTGTGTGTGAGAGTGTGTGAGAGTGTGTGAGTGTGTGAGAGTGTGAGAGTGTGTGAGTGTGTGAGTGTGTGTGAGAGTGTGTGAGTGTGTGGGTGAGAGGGTGTGTGTGTGAGAGTGTTAGAGTGTGTGAGAGTGTGTGATTGTGTGTGTGAGAGTGTGTAGAGTGTGAGAGTGTGTGTGAGTGTGTGTGAGAGTGTGTGTGAGAGTGTGTGATTGTGTGGGTGTGAGTGTGTGTGAGAGTGTGTGAATGAGTGTGAGTGAGAGTGTGTTATTGTGTGTGAGTGTGTGAGAGTGTGAGAGAGTGTGAGAGTGTGTGAGTGTGTGTGAGAGTGTGTGAGTGTGTGAAAGTGTGAAAGTGTGTGATTGTGTGTGCATGTGTGTGCAAGTGTGTGAGTGTGTGTGAGAGTGTGAGTGTGTGTGAGAGTGTGTGAGAGTGTGTGTGAGAGTGTGTCAGTGTGTGGGTGTGTGAGAGTGTGTGTGTGTGAGAGTGTGTGAATGAGTGTGAGTGAGTGTGTGAGTGTGTGTGAGAGTGTGTGAGTGTGTGTGAGTGAGAGTGTGTGTGAGAGTGTGTGAGTGTGTGTGAGAGTATGTGAGAGTGTTTGAGAGTGTGTGAGAGTGTGTGAGTATGTGGCTGTGAGAGTGTGTTAGAGTGTGTGAATGAGTGTGAATGAGAGTGTGTGTGTGAGTGTGTGTGAGAGTGTGTGAGTGTGTGTGAGTGTGAGAGTGTGAGTGTGTGAGAGTGTGTGAGAGTGTGTGTGTGAGTGTGTGTGAGTGTGTGAGTGTGTGTGAATGCGTGTGAGAGTGTGTGAATGTGTGTGAGTGTGTGTGAGAGTGTGTGAAGTGTGTGAGAGTGTGAGAGTGTTTGAGAGTGTGTGAGTATGTGGGTGTGAGAGTGTGTTAGTGTGAATGAGAGAGTGTGTGTGAGAGTGTGTGAGTATGTGTGAGAGTGTGTGAGTGTGTGTGAGAGTATGTGAGTGTGTTATTGTGTGTGAGTGTGTGTGAGAGTGTGAGTGTGTGTGAGATTGTTTGAGTGTGAGTGTGTGTGAGAGTGTTAGAGTGTGAGAGAGTGTTAGTGTGTGTGAGTGTGTGTGAGAGTGTGTGAGTTTGTGAGTGTGTGAGAGTGTGTGAGTGTGTGTGAGTGTGTGTGAGAGTGTGTGAGAGTGTGTGTGAGAGTGTTTGAGAGTGTGTGAGTGTCTGTGTGAGTGTGTGTGAGAGTGTGTAAGTGTGTGTGAGAGTGTGTGAGTGTGTGTGAGTGTGTGTGAGAGTGTGTGAGTGTGTGTGAGAATGTGTGAGAGTGTGTGTGAGAGTGTGTGTGAGAGTGTGTGAGAGTGTGTGAGTGTGCATGAGTGTGAGTGAGAGTGTGTGTGTGAGAGTGTGTGAGTGTGTGTGAGAGTGTGAGTGTGTGTGAGAGTGTGAGTGTGTGTGAGAGTGTGTGAGTATGTGGGTGTGAGAGTGTGTGAATGAGAGAGTGTGTGTGAGAGTGTGTGAGTATGTGGGTGTGAGAGTGTGTGAGTATGTGGGTGTGAGAGTGTGTGAGTGTGTGATAGAGTGTGAATGAGAGAGTGTGTTTTAGAGTGTGTGAGAGTGTGTGAGCGTGTGTGAGAATGTGTGAGTGTGTGTGAGCGTGAGAGTGTGTGAGTGTGTATGAGTGTGTGTGAGTGTGTGTGAGTGTGTGTGAGAGTGTGTGAGTGTGTGTGAATGAGTGTGAGTGAGAGAGTGTGTGTAAGAGAGTGTGTGAGATCGTGTGAGAGTGTGAGAGAGTTTGAGAGTGTGTGAGTGTGTGTGAGTGTGTGTGAGAGTGTGTGAGAGTGTGTGAGTATGTGGGTGTGAGTGTGTGAGAGTGTATGAGTGTGTGGGTGTGAGAGTGTGTGAGTGTGTGTGAGTGTGTGTGAATGAGTGTGAGTGAGAGAGTGTGTGTGTGAGAGTGTGTGAGCGTGTGTAAGAGTGTGTGAGCGTGTGTAAGGGTGTGTGAGTGGGTGTGAGAGTGTGTGAACTGTGTGTGAGTGTGTGTGAGAGTGTGAGTGTGTGTGAGAGTGTGTGAGTATGTGGGTGTTAGGGTGTGTGAATGAGAAAGTGTGTATGTGAGAGTGTGTGAGTGTGTGTGAGAGTGTGTGAGTGTGTGGGTGTGTGTGGGTGTGTGAGTGTGTGGGTGTGTGAGTGTGTGTGAGAGAGTTTGAGAGTGTGTGAGAGTGTGTGAGTATGTGTGAGAGAGTGTGTGAGTGTGTGAGAGTGTGTTAGAGTGTGTGAATGAGAGAGTGTGTGTGAGTGTGTGTGAGAGTGTGTGAGAGTGTGTGAGTATGTGTGAGAGAGTGTGTGAGTGTGTGAGAGTGTGTGAGTGTGCGTGAGAGTGTGTGAGTGTGTGTGAGAGTGTGAGAGATTGTGAGTGTGTTATTGTGTGTGAGAGTGTGTGAGTGTGTGTGAGAGTGTGTGAGTATGTGTGAGAGTGTGTGTGAGTGTGTGTGAGAGAGAGAGTGTGTGAGAGTGTGTGAGTGTGTGAGATTGTGGGTGTGAGAGTGTGTGAGAGTGTGTGAGTGTGTGAATGAGTGTGAATGAGAGAGTGTGTGTGAGATTGTGTGAGTGTGTGGGAGAGTGTGTGAGTGTGTGTGAGAGTGTGTGTGAGAGTGTGTGAGTGTGTGAGAGTGTGTGAGTGTGTGTGAATGAGTGTGTGTGAGAGTGTTTGAGAGTGTGTGTGAGAGTGTGTGAGTGTGTGTGAGAGTGTGTGAGAATGTGTGAGTGTGTGTGAGAGTGTGTGAGTGTGTGAGAGTGTGTGTGAGTGTGTGTGAGAGTGTGTGAGTGTGTGTGCATGAGTGTGAGTGAAAGTGTGTGTGTGAGAGTGTGTGAGTGTGTGTGAGAGTGTGTGAGTGTGTGTGAGTGTGTGTGAGTGTGTGTGAGAGTGTGAGTGTGTGTGAGTGTGTGTGAGAGTGTGTGAGAGTGTGAGTATGTGGGTGTGAGAGTGTGTGAATGAGTGTGAATGAGAGTGTGTGTGTGAGAGTGTGTATGTGGGTGTGAGAGTGTGTGAGTATGTGGGTGTGTGAATGAGTGTGAGTGAGAGAGTGTGTGAGTGTGTGTGAGAGTGTGTGAGTGTGTGTGAGTGTGTGTGAGAGTGTGTGAGTGTGTGTGAGCGTGTGTGAGAGTGTGTGAGTATGTGGGTGTGAGGCTGTGTGAATGGGAGAGTGTATGAGTGTGAGTGAGAGAGTGTGTGTGTGAGAGTGTGTGTGAAAGTGTGTGAGTGTGTGTGAGAGTGTGTGAGTGTGTGTGAGAGTGTGTGAGATTGTGTAAGAGTGTGTGAGTGTGTGTGAGAGTGTGTGAGTGTGTGTGAGTGTGTGTGAGAGTGTGTGTGAGAGTGTGTGAGTGTGTGTGAATGTGTGTGAGTGTGTGTGAATGAGTGTGAGTGAGAGAGTGTGTGAGTGTGTGTGAGAGTGTGTGAGTGTGTGAGAGTGTGTGTGAGTGTGTGTGAGAGTGTGTGATAGTGTGTGTGATAGTGTGTGAGTGTGTGTGTTAGTGTGTGAGAGAGTGTGTGTGAGAGTGTGTGATAGTGTGTGTGATAGTGTGTGAGTGTGTGTGTGAGTGTGTGAGAGTGTGTGAGAGAGTGTGTGTGAGAGTGTGTGAGTGTGTGAGTGTGTGTGAGTATGTGTGAGAGTGTGTGAGTTTGTGTGAATGTGTGTGAGAGTGTGTGAATGTGTGTGAGAGTGTGTGAGTGTGTGTGAGAGTGTGTGAGTATGTGGCTGTGTGGGTGTGAGGGTGTGTGAATGAGTGTGAATGAGAGAGTGTGTATGTGAGAATGTGTGAGAGTGTGTTAGTGTGTGTGAGAGTGTGTGAGTGTCTGTGAGTGTGTGTGAGAGTGTGTGAGTGTGTGTGAGAATGTGTGAGTGTGTGTGAGTGTGTGTGAGAGTGTGTCAGTGTGTGGGTGTCTGGGTGTGAGAGTGTGGGAGTGTGAGTGTGTGTGTGTGAGAGTGCGTGAGAGTGTGTGTGAGTGTGTGAGAGTGTGTGAGAGTGTGTGTGAGTGTGTGTGAGAGTGTGCGAGTATGTGTGAGAGTGTGTGAGTGTGTGTGAGAGTGTGTGGGTGTGAGAGTGTGTGAGTGTGTGTGAGAGTGTGTGAATGAGTGTGAGTGAGAGAGTGTGTTTGAGAGAGTGTGTAAGAGTGTGTGAGTGTGTGTGAGAGTGTGTGAGTGTTTGTGATAGTGTGTGAGAGTGTGTGAGTATGTGGGTGTGTGAGAGTGTGTGAGTATGTGGGTGTGAGGGTGTGTGAGAGTGTGTGAATGAGTGTGAGTGAGAGAGTGTGTAAGAGTGTGAAGTGTGTGTGAGAGTGTGTGAGTGTGTGTGAGTGTGTGCGAGAGTGTGTGAGAGTGTGTGAGTATGTGGGTGTGAGTGTGTGGGTGTGAGAGTGTGTGAGTGTGTGTGAATGAGTGTGAGTGAGAGAGTGTGTGTAAGAGTGTGTGAGTGTGTGTGTGAGTATGTGGGTGTTAGGGTGTGTGAATGAGAAAGTGTGTATGTGAGAGTGTGTGTGAGAGTGTGTGAGTGTGTGTGAGTGTGTGGGTGTGTGAGTGTGTGGGTGTGTGAGTGTGTGTGAGAGTGTTTGAGAGTGTGTGAGAGTGTGTGAGTATGTGTGAGAGAGTGTGTCAGTGTGTGAGAGTGTGTTAGAGTGTGTGAATGAGTGTGAATGAGAGAGTGTGTGTGTGAGTGTTTGTGAGAGTGTGTGAGAGTGTGTGAGATAGTGTGTGAGAGTGTGTGAGTGTGCGTGAGAGTGTGTGAGTGTGTGTGAGAGTGTGAGAGAGTGTGAGTGCGTTATTGTGTGTGAGTGTGTGTGAGTGTGTGTGAGAGTGTGTGAGTGCGCGTGAGTGTGTGTGTGAGAGTGTGTGAGTATGTGTGAGAGTGTGTGTGAGAGAAAGAGTGTGTGAGAGTGTGAGTGTGTGTGAGAGAAAGAGTGTGTGAGAGTGTGTGAGTGTGTGTGAGAATGTGTGAGTGTGTGAATGAGTGTGAATGAGAGAGTGTGTGTGAGAGTGTGAGTGTGTGAGAGAGTGTGTGAGTGTGTGTGAGAGTGTGTGAGTGTGTGTCAGAGTGAGTGTGTGAGAGTGTGTGAGTGTGTGTGAGAGTGTGTGAGTGTGTGTGAATGAGTGTGTGTGAGAGTGTTTGAGAGTGTGTGAGTGTGTGTGAGAGTGTGTGGTGAGTGTGTGTGAGAGTGTGTGAGTGTGTGTGAGAATGTGTGATTGTGTGTGAGTGTGTGTGAGAGTGTGAGAGTGTGTGTGACAGTGTGTGAGTGTGTGTGAGAGTGTGTGAGTGTGTGTGCATGAGTGTGAGTGAAAGTGTGTGTGTGAGAGTGTGTGAGTGTGTGTGAGAGTGTGTGAGTGTGTGTGAGAGTGTGAGTGTGTGTGAGTGTGTGTGAGAGTGTGTGAGTATGTGGGTGTGAGAGTGTGTGAATGAGTGTGAATGAGAGAGTGTGTGTGTGAGAGTGTGTGAGTATGTGGGTGTGAGAGTGTGTGAATGAGTGTGAATGAGAGAGTGTGTGTTAGAGTGTGTGTAAGAGTGAGAGTGTGTGAGAGTGTGTGTGAGAGTGTGTGAGTGTGTGTGAGAGTGTTAGAGTGTGTGAGAGTGTGTGAGTATGTGGGTGTGAGTGTGTGTGAGAGTGTGTGAGTGTGTGTGAGCGTGTGTGAGAGTGTGTGAGTATGTGGGTGTGAGGGTGTGTGAATGAGAGAGTGTGTATGTGAGAGTGTGTGAGAGTGTGTGAGTGTGTGTGAGAGTGTGTGAGTGTGTGGGCGTGTGAGAGTGTGTGAGTGTGTGTGAATGAGTGTGAGTGAGAGAGTGTGTGTGAGAGAGTGTGTGTGAAAGTGTGTGAGAGTGTGTGAGAGTGTGTGAGTGTGTGAGTGTGTGTGAGAGTGTGTGAGAGTGTGAGAGTGTGTGAGAGTGTGTGTGAGAGTGTGTGTGAGAGTGTGTGAGAGTGTGTGAGTGTGTGTGAGAGTGTGTGAGAGTGTGTGTGTAAAAGTGTGCATGAGAGTGTGTGTGAGAGTGTGCATGAATAATTGTGAGTGAGAGTGTGTGTGTGTGAGAGTGTGTGAGTGTGTGTGTGAGAGTGTGTGAGTGTGTGTGAATGAGTGTGAGTGAGTGTGTGAGTGTGTGTTAGAGTGTGTGAGAGTGTGTGAGTGTGTGTGAGTGTGTGTGAGAGTGTGTGAGTGTGTGTGAGAGTGTGTGAGAGTGTGTGAGAGTGAGAGTATGTGGGTGTGAGAGTGAGAGTATGTGGGTGTGAGTGTGTGAATGAATGTGAATGAGAGTGTGTGTGAGAGTGTGTGAGTGTGTGTGAGAGTGTGTGAGTGTGTGTGAGAGTGTGTGAGAGTGTGTGAGAGTGTGTGAGTGTGTGTGAGAGTGTGTGAGTGTGTGAGTGTGTGTGAGAGTGTGAGAGTGTGTGAGTGTGCGTGAGAGTGTGTGAAAGTGTGTGAGTATGTGTGAGAGTGTGTAAGTGTGTGTGAGTGTGTGTGAGTGAGAGAGTGTGTGTGAGAGTGTGTGAATGAGTGTGAGTGAGAGAGAGTGTGTGAGTGTGTGTGAGAGTGTGTGTGAGTGTGTGAGAGTGTGCGTGAGTGTGTGTGAGTGTGTGTGAATGTTTGTGAGTGTGTGTGAGTGTGTGTGAGAGTGTGAGAGAGTGTGAGAGAGTAAGAGAGTGTGTGAGAGTGTGTGAGTATGTGGGTGTGAGAGTGTGTGAATGAGTGTGAATGAGAGTCTGTGTGTGTGAGTGTGTGTGAGAGTATGTGAGAGTGTGTGAGTGTGTGAGTGTGTGTGAGTGTGTGTGAGAGTGTGTGAGTGTGTGTGAGAGTGTGTATGAGTGTGTGAAAGTGTGTGAGTGTGTGAGAGTGTGTGAGTGTGTGTGAGAGTGTGAGAGTGTGTGAGTGTGCGAGTGTGTGTGAGAGTGTGCGAGAGTGTGTGTGTGTGAGAGTGTGTGAGTGTGTGAGAGTGTGTGAGTGTGTGTGTAAAAGTGTGCGTGAGAGTGTGTGTGAGATTTTGTAAGTGTGTGTGAGTGTGCATGAATAATTGTGAGTGAGAGTGTGTGTGTGTGAGAGTGTGTGTGTGAGTGTGTGAATGAGTGTGAGTGAGTGTGTGAGTGTGTGTGAGAGTGTGTGAGTGTGTGTGAGTGAGAGTGTGTGTGAGAGTGTGTGAGTGTGTGTGAGTGTGTGTGAGAGTGTGTGAGTGTGTGAGTGTGTGTGAGTGTGTGTGAGAGTGTGCGAGAGTGTGTGAGTGTGTGTGTGTGAGAGTGTGTGAGTGTGTGTGTGAGTGTGTTAGAGTGTGAGAGTGTTAGAGTGTGTGAGAGTGTGTGAGTGTGTGAGAGTGTGAGAGTGTGTGAGTGTGTGAGTGTGTGTGAGAGTGTGTGAGTGTGTGGGTGAGAGGGTGTGTGTGTGAGAGTGTTAGAGTGTGTGAGTGTGTGTGTGAGAGTGTGTAGAGTGTGAGAGTGTGTGTGAGAGTGTGTGATTGTGTGGGTGTGAGTGTGTGTGAGAGTGTGTGAATGAGTGTGAGTGAGAGTGTGTTATTGTGTGTGAGTGTGTGAGAGTGTGTGAGAGTGTGAGAGTGTGTGAGTGTGTGTGAGAGTGTGTGAGTGTGTGAAAGTGTGAAAGTGTGTGAGTGTGTGTGCATGTGTGTGCAAGTGTGTGAGTGTGTGTGAGAGTGTGTCAGTGTGTGGGTGTGTGTGTGTGTGAGAGTCTGTGAGTGTGTGAATGAGTGTGAGTGAGAGTGTGAGTGAGTGTGTGAGTGTGTGTGAGAGTGTGTGAGTGTGTGTGAGTGAGAGTGTGTGTGAGAGTGTGTGAGTGTGTGTGAGAGTGTGTGAGTGTGTGTGAGAGTATGTGAGAGTGTTTGAGAGTGTGTGAGAGTGTGTGAGTATGTGGCTGTGAGAGTGTGTTAGAGTGTGTGAATGAGTGTGAATGAGAGTGTGTGTGTGAGTGTGTGTGAGAGTGTGTGAGTGTGTGTGAGTGTGAGAGTGTGTGAGAGTGTGAGAGTGTGTGTGTGAGTGTGTGTGAGTATGTGTGAGTGTGTGAGTGTGTGTGAATGCGTGTGAGAGTGTGTGAATGTGTGCGAGTGTGTGTGAGAGTGTGTGAAGTGTGTGAGAGTCTGAGAGTGTGTGAGTATGTGGGTGTGAGAGTGTGTTAGAGTGTGTGAATGAGAGAGTGTGTGTGAGAGTGTGTGAGAGTATGTGAGTGTGTTATTGTGTGTGAGTGTGTGTGAGAGTGTGTGAGTGTGTGTGAGATTGTTTGAGTGTGAGTGTGTGTGAGAGTGTTAGAGTGTGAGAGAGTGTTAGTGTGTGTGAGAGTGTGTGTGAGAGTGTGTGAGTGTGTGAGAGTGTGTGAGTGTGTGTGTGTGTGTGTGAGAGTGTGTGAGAGTGTGTGTGAGAGTGTTTGAGAGTGTGTGAGTGTCTGTGTGAGTGTGTGAGTGTGTGTGAGAGTGTGTAAGTGTGTGTGAGAGTGTGTGTGAGTGTGTGTGAGAGTGTGTGAGTGTGTGTGAGAATGTGTGAGAGTGTGTGTGAGAGTGTGTGAGAGTGTGTGAGTGTGTGTGCATGAGTGTGAGTGAGAGTGTGTGTGTGAGAGTGTGTGAGTGTGTGTGAGAGTGTGAGTGTGTGTGAGAGTGTGTGAGTGTGTGTGAGAGTGCGAGAGTGTGTGAGTATGTGGGTGTGAGAGTGTGTGAATGAGAGAGTGTGTGTGAGAGTGTGTGAGTATGTGGGTGTGAGAGTGTGTGAGTATGTGGGTGTGAGAGTGTGTGATAGCGTGTGAATGAGAGAGTGTGTTTTAGAGTGTGTGAGAGTGTGTGAGCGTGTGTGAGAATGTGTGAGTGTGTGTGAGCGTGAGAGTGTGTGAGTGTGTATGAGTGTGTGTGAGTGTGTGTGAGTGTGTGTGAGAGTGTGTGAGTGTGTGTGAATGAGTGTGAGTGAGAGAGTGTGTGTAAGAGAGTGTGTGAGATCGTGTGAGAGAGTTTGAGAGTGTGTGAGTGTGTGTGAGTGTGTGTGAGAGTGTGTGAGAGTGTGTGAGTATGTGGGTGTGAGTGTGTGAGAGTGTATGAGTGTGTGGGTGTGAGAGTGTGTGAGTGTGTGTGAGTGTGTGTGAATGAGTGTGAGTGAGAGAGTGTGTGTGTGAGAGTGTGTGAGCGTGTGTAAGAGTGTGTGAGTGGGTGTGAGAGTGTGTGAACTGTGTGTGAGTGTGTGTGAGAGTGTGTGAGTATGTGGGTGTTAGGGTGTGTGAATGAGAAAGTGTGTATGTGAGAGTGTGTGAGTGTGTGTGAGAGTGTGTGAGTGTGTGGGTGTGTGAGTGTGTGGGTGTGTGAGTGTGTGTGAGAGAGTTTGAGAGTGTGTGAGAGTGTGTGAGTATGTGTGAGAGAGTGTGTGAGTGTGTGAGAGTGTGTTAGAGTGTGTGAATGAGAGAGTGTGTGTGAGTGTGTGTGAGAGTGTGTGAGTATGTGTGAGAGAGTGTGTGAGTGTGTGAGAGTGTGTGAGTGTGCGTGAGAGTGTGTGAGTGTGTGTGAGAGTGTGAGAGATTGTGAGTGTGTTATTGTGTGTGAGAGTGTGTGAGTGTGTGTGAGAGTGTGAGAGTGTGTGAGTGTGTGTGAGAGTGTGTGAGTATGTGTGAGAGTGTGTGTGAGTGTGTGTGAGAGAGAGAGTGTGTGAGAGTGTGTGAGTGTGTGTGAGTGTGTGAGATTGTGGGTGTGAGAGTGTGTGAGAGTGTGTGAGTGTGTGAATGAGTGTGAATGAGAGAGTGTGTCTGAGATTGTGTGAGTGTGTGAGAGAGTGTGTGAGTGTGTGTGAGAGTGTGAGAGTGTGTGAGTGTGTGTGAGAGTGTGTGAGTGTGTGAGAGTGTGTGAGTGTGTGTGAATGAGTGTGTGTGAGAGTGTTTGAGAGTGTGTGTGTGTGAGAGTGTGTGTGAGAGTGTGTGAGTGTGTGTGAGAATGTGTGAGTGTGTGTGAGAATGTGTGAGTGTGTGAGAGTGTGTGTGAGTGTGTGTGAGAGTGTGTGTGCATGAGTGTGAGTGAAAGTGTGTGTGTGAGAGTGTGTGAGTGTGTGTGAGTGGGTGAGTGTGTGTGAGTGTGTGTGAGAGTGTGAGTGTGTGTGAGAGTGTGTGAGAGTGTGAGTATGTGGGTGTGAGAGTGTGTGAATGAGTGTGAATGAGAGAGTGTGTGTGTGAGAGTGTGTATGTGGGTGTGAGAGTGTGTGAGTATGTGGGTGTGTGAATGAGTGTGAGTGAGAGAGTGTGTGAGAGTGTGTGAGTGTGTAAGAGTGTGTGAGTGTGTGTGAGAGTGTGTGAGTGTGTGTGAGTGTGTGTGAGTGTGTGTGAGTGTGTGTGAGCGTGTGTGAGAGTGTGTGAGTATGTGGGTGTGAGGGTGTGTGAATGAGAGAGTGTATGAGTGTGAGTGAGAGAGTGTGTGTGTGAGAGTGTGTGTGAAAGTGTGTGAGTGTGTGTGAGAGTGTGTGAGTGTGTGTGAGAGTGTGTGAGATTGTGTAAGAGTGTGTGAGTGTGTGTGAGAGTGTGTGAGTGTGTGTGAGTGTGTGTGAGAGTGTGTGTGAGAGTGTGTGAGTGTGTGTGAGAGTGTGTGAGTGTGTGTGAATGAGTGTGAGTGAGAGAGTGTGTGAGTGTGTGTGAGAGTGTGTGAGTGTGTGTGAGTGTGTGTGAGTGTGTGTGATAGTGTGTGAGAGAGTGTGTGAGTGTGTGAGAGTGTGTGAGTGTGCGTGAGAGTGTGTGAGTGTGTGTGAGAGTGTGAGAGATTGTGAGTGTGTTATTGTGTGTGAGAGTGTGTGTGAGAGTGTGAGTGTGTGTGAGAGTGTGTGAGTGTGTGTGAGAGTGTGTTAGTATGTGTGAGAGTGTGTGTGAGAGAGAGAGTGTGTGAGAGTGTGTGAGTGTTTGTGAGTGTGTGAGAGTGTGGGTGTGAGAGTGTGTGAGTGTGTGAATGAGTGTGAATGAGAGAATGTGTGTGAGATTGTGTGAGTGTGTGAGAGAGTGTGTGAGTGTGTGTGAGTGTGTGTGAGAGTGTGTGAGAGTGTGAGTGTGTGTGAGAGTGTGTGAGTGTGTGTGAATGAGTGTGTGTGAGAGTGTTTGAGAGTGTGTAAGTGTGTGTGAGAGTGTGTGAGTGTGTGTGAGAGTGTGTGAGTGTGTGTGAGAATGTGTGAGTGTGTGTGAGAGTGTGTGAGTGTGTGAGAGTGTGTGTGAGAGTGTGTGAGAGTGTGTGAGAGAGTGTGTGAGAGTGTGTGAGAGTGTGTGAGTGTGCGTGAGAGTGTGTGAGTGTGTGTGAGAGTGTGAGAGAGTGTGAGTGCGTTATTGTGTGTGAGTGTGTGTGAGAGTGTGTGAGTGTGTGTGAGTGTGTGAGAGTGTGTGAGAGTGTGTGAGTGTGTGTGAGAGTGTGTGAGTATGTGTGAGAGTGTGTGTGAGTGTGTGTGAGAGAAAGAGTGTGTGAGAGTGTGTGAGTGTGTGTGAGAGAAAGAGTGTGTGAGTGTGTGTGAGAGTGTGTGGTGAGTGTGTGTGAGAGTGTGTGAGTGTGTGTGAGAATGTGTGATTGTGTGTGAGAGTGTGTGAGTGTGTGTGAGAGTGTGAGAGTTTGTGTGAGAGTGTGTGTGAGTGTGTGTGAGAGTGTGTGTGCATGAGTGTGAGTGAAAGTGTGTGTGTGAGAGTGTGTGTGAGAGTGTGTGAGTGTGTGTGAGAGTGTGAGTGTGTGTGAGAGTGTGTGAGTATGTGGGTGTGAGAGTGTGTGAATGAGTGTGAATGAGAGAGTGTGTGTGTGAGAGTGTGTGAGTATGTGGGTGTGAGAGTGTGTGAGTGTGTGAATGAGTGTGAATGAGAGAGTGTGTGTTAGAGTGTGTGTAAGAGTGAGAGTGTGTGAGAGTGTGTGTGAGAGTGTTAGAGTGTGTGAGAGTGTGTGAGTATGTGGGTGTGAGTGTGTGTGAGAGTGTGTGAGTGTGTGTGAGAGTGTGCGAGAGTGTGTGAGTGTGTGTGTGAGAGAGTGTGTGAGTGTGTGTGTGAGTGTGTTAGAGTGTGAGAGTGTTAGAGTGTGTGAGAGTGTGTGAGTGTGTGAGAGTGTGAGAGTGTGTGAGTGTGTGAGTGTGTGTGAGAGTGTGTGAGTGTGTGGGTGAGAGGGTGTGTGTGTGAGAGTGTTAGAGTGTGTGAGTGTGTGTGTGAGAGTGTGTAGAGTGTGAGAGTGTGTGTGAGAGTGTGTGATTGTGTGGGTGTGAGTGTGTGTGAGAGTGTGTGAATGAGTGTGAGTGAGAGTGTGTTATTGTGTGTGAGTGTGTGACAGTGTGAGAGTGTGTGAGAGTGTGAGAGTGTGTGAGTGTGTGTGAGAGTGTGTGAGTGTGTGAAAGTGTGAAAGTGTGTGAGTGTGTGTGCATGTGTGTGCAAGTGTGTGAGTGTGTGTGAGAGTGTGTGTGAGAGTGTGTCAGTGTGTGGGTGTGTGAGAGTGTGTGTGTGTGAGAGTCTGTGAGTGTGTGAATGAGTGTGAGTGAGAGTGTGAGTGAGTGTGTGAGTGTGTGTGAGAGTGTGTGAGTGTGTGTGAGTGAGAGTGTGTGTGAGAGTGTGTGAGTGTGTGTGAGAGTGTGTGAGTGTGTGTGAGAGTATGTGAGAGTGTTTGAGAGTGTGTGAGAGTGTGTGAGTATGTGGCTGTGAGAGTGTGTTAGAGTGTGTGAATGAGTGTGAATGAGAGTGTGTGTGTGAGTGTGTGTGAGAGTGTGTGAGTGTGTGTGAGTGTGAGAGTGTGTGAGAGTGTGTGTGTGAGTGTGTGAGTGTGTGTGAGTATGTGTGAGTGTGTGAGTGTGTGTGAATGCGTGTGAGAGTGTGTGAATGTGTGTGAGTGTGTGTGAGAGTGTGTGAAGTGTGTGAGAGTCTGAGAGTGTGTGAGTATGTGGGTGTGAGAGTGTGTTAGAGTGTGTGAATGAGAGAGTGTGTGTGAGAGTGTGTGAGTGTGTGTGAGATTGTTTGAGTGTGAGTGTGTGTGAGAGTGTTAGAGTGTGAGAGAGTGTTAGTGTGTGTGAGAGTGTGTGAGTGTGTGTGAGAGTGTGTGAGTGTGTGAGAGTGTGTGAGTGTGTGTGTGTGTGTGAGAGTGTGTGAGAGTGTGTGTGAGAGTGTTTGAGAGTGTGTGAGTGTCTGTGTGAGTGTGTGAGTGTGTGTGAGAGTGTGTAAGTGTGTGTGAGAGTGTGTGTGAGTGTGTGTGAGAGTGTGTGAGTGTGTGTGAGAATGTGTGAGAGTGTGTGTGAGAGTGTGTGAGAGTGTGTGAGTGTGTGTGCATGAGTGTGAGTGAGAGTGTGTGTGTGAGAGTGTGTGAGTGTGTGTGAGAGTGTGAGTGTGTGTGAGAGTGTGTGAGTGTGTGTGAGAGTGCGAGAGTGTGTGAGTATGTGGGTGTGAGAGTGTGTGAATGAGAGAGTGTGTGTGAGAGTGTGTGAGTATGTGGGTGTGAGAGTGTGTGAGTATGTGGGTGTGAGAGTGTGTGATAGCGTGTGAATGAGAGAGTGTGTTTTAGAGTGTGTGAGAGTGTGTGAGCGTGTGTGAGAATGTGTGAGTGTGTGTGAGCGTGAGAGTGTGTGAGTGTGTATGAGTGTGTGTGAGTGTGTGTGAGTGTGTGTGAGAGTGTGTGAGTGTGTGTGAATGAGTGTGAGTGAGAGAGTGTGTGTAAGAGAGTGTGTGAGATCGTGTGAGAGAGTTTGAGAGTGTGTGAGTGTGTGTGAGTGTGTGTGAGAGTGTGTGAGAGTGTGTGAGTATGTGCGTGTGAGTGTGTGAGAGTGTATGAGTGTGTGGGTGTGAGAGTGTGTGAGTGTGTGTGAGTGTGTGTGAATGAGTGTGAGTGAGAGAGTGTGTGTGTGAAAGTGTGTGAGCGTGTGTAAGAGTGTGTGAGTGGGTGTGAGAGTGTGTGAACTGTGTGTGAGTGTGTGTGAGAGTGTGTGAGAGTGTGTGAGTATGTGGGTGTTAGGGTGTGTGAATGAGAAAGTGTGTATGTGAGAGTGTGTGAGTGTGTGTGAGAGTGTGTGAGTGTGTGGGTGTGTGAGTGTGTGGGTGTGTGAGTGTGTGTGAGAGAGTTTGAGAGTGTGTGAGTATGTGTGAGAGAGTGTGTGAGTGTGTGAGAGTGTGTTAGAGTGTGTGAATGAGAGAGTGTGTGTGAGTGTGTGTGAGAGTGTGTGAGTATGTGTGAGAGAGTGTGTGAGTGTGTGAGAGTGTGTGAGTGTGCGTGAGAGTGTGTGAGTGTGTGTGAGAGTGTGAGAGATTGTGAGTGTGTTATTGTGTGTGAGTGTGTGTGAGAGTGTTTGAGAGTGTGTGTGTGTGAGAGTGTGTGTGAGAGTGTGTGAGTGTGTGTGAGAGTGTGTGTGAGAGTGTGTGTGAGTGTGTGTGAGAGTGTGTGTGAGAGTGTGTGAGAGTGTGAGTATGTGGGTGTGAGAGTGTGTGAATGAGTGTGAATGAGAGAGTGTGTGTGTGAGAGTGTGTATGTGGGTGTGAGAGTGTGTGAGTATGTGGGTGTGTGAATGAGTGTGAGTGAGAGAGTGTGTGAGAGTGTGTGAGTGTGTAAGAGTGTGTGAGTGTGTGTGAGAGTGTGTGAGTGTGTGTGAGTGTGTGTGAGTGTGTGTGAGCGTGTGTGAGAGTGTGTGAGTATGTGGGTGTGAGGGTGTGTGAATGAGAGAGTGTATGAGTGTGAGTGAGAGAGTGTGTGTGTGAGAGTGTGTGTGAAAGTGTGTGAGTGTGTGTGAGAGTGTGTGAGTGTGTGTGAGAGTGTGTGAGATTGTGTAAGAGTGTGTGAGTGTGTGTGAGAGTGTGTGAGTGTGTGTGAGTGTGTGTGAGAGTGTGTGTGAGAGTGTGTGAGTGTGTGTGAGAGTGTGTGAGAGTGTGTGAGTGTGTGTGAATGAGTGTGAGTGAGAGAGTGTGTGAGTGTGTGTGAGAGTGTGTGAGTGTGTGAGAGTGTGTGTGAGTGTGTGTGAGAGTGTGTGATAGTGTGTGAGAGAGTGTGTGAGTGTGTGAGAGTGTGTGAGTGCGCGTGAGAGTGTGTGAGTGTGTGTGAGAGTGTGAGAGATTGTGAGTGTGTTATTGTGTGTGAGAGTGTGTGTGAGAGTGTGAGTGTGTGTGAGAGTGTGTGAGTGTGTGTGAGAGTGTGTTAGTATGTGTGAGAGTGTGTGTGAGAGAGAGAGTGTGTGAGAGTGTGTGAGTGTTTGTGAGTGTGTGAGAGTGTGGGTGTGAGAGTGTGTGAGTGTGTGAATGAGAGAATGTGTGTGAGATTGTGTGAGTGTGTGAGAGAGTGTGTGAGTGTGTGTGAGTGTGTGTGAGAGTGTGTGAGAGTGTGAGTGTGTGTGAGAGTGTGTGAGTGTGTGTGAATGAGTGTGTGTGAGAGTGTTTGAGAGTGTGTAAGTGTGTGTGAGAGTGTGTGTGTGTGAGAGTGTGTGAGTGTGTGTGAGAATGTGTGAGTGTGTGTGAGAGTGTGTGAGTGTGTGAGAGTGTGTGTGAGAGTGTGTGAGAGTGTGTGAGAGAGTGTGTGAGAGTGTGTGAGAGTGTGTGAGTGTGCGTGAGAGTGTGTGAGTGTGTGTGAGAGTGTGAGAGAGTGTGAGTGCGTTATTGTGTGTGAGTGTGTGTGAGAGTGTGTGAGTGTGTGTGAGTGTGTGAGAGTGTGTGAGTGTGTGTGAGTGTGTGTGAGAGTGTGTGAGTATGTGTGAGAGTGTGTGTGAGTGTGTGTGAGAGAAAGAGTGTGTGAGAGTGTGTGAGTGTGTGTGAGAGAAAGAGTGTGTGAGTGTGTGTGAGAGTGTGTGGTGAGTGTGTGTGAGAGTGTGTGAGTGTGTGTGAGAATGTGTGATTGTGTGTGAGAGTGTGTGAGTGTGTGTGAGAGTGTGAGAGTGTGTGTGAGAGTGTGTGAGTGTGTGTGAGTGTGTGTGAGAGTGTGTGTGCATGAGTGTGAGTGAAAGTGTGTGTGTGAGAGTGTGTGTGAGAGTGTGTGAGTGTGTGTGAGAGTGTGAGTGTGTGTGAGTGTGTGTGAGAGTGTGTGAGTATGTGGGTGTGAGAGTGTGTGAATGAGTGTGAATGAGAGAGTGTGTGTGTGAGAGTGTGTGAGTATGTGGGTGTGAGAGTGTGTGAGTGTGTGAATGAGTGTGAATGAGAGAGTGTGTGTAAGAGTGAGAGTGTGTGAGAGTGTGTGTGAGAGTGTTAGAGTGTGTGAGAGTGTGTGAGTATGTGGGTGTGAGTGTGTGTGAGAGTGTGTGCATGTGTGTGAGAGTGTGTGAGTGTGTGTGAGCGTGTGTGAGAGTGTGTGAGTATGTGGGTGTGAGGGTGTGTGAATGAGAGAGTGTGTATGTGAGAGTGTGTGTGAGAGTGTGTGAGAGTGTGTGAGTGTGTGTGAGAGTGTGTGAGTGTGTGGGCGTGTGAGAGTGTGTGAGTGTGTGTGAATGAGTGTGAGTGAGAGAGTGTGTGTGAGAGAGTGTGTGTGAAAGTGTGTGAGAGTGTGTGAGTGTGTGAGTGTGTGTGAGAGTGTGAGAGTGTGTGTGAGAGTGTGTGTGAGAGTGTGTGAGAGTGTGTGAGTGTGTGTGAGAGTGTGTGAGAGTGTGTGTGTAAAAGTGTGCGTGAGAGTGTGTAAGTGTGTGAGAGTGTGCATGAATAATTGTGAGTGAGAGTGTGTGTGTGTGAGAGTGTGTGTGAATGAGTGTGAGTGAGTGTGTGAGTGTGTGTGAGAGTGTGCGAGAGTGTGTGAGTGTGTGTGTGTGAGAGTGTGTGAGTGTGTGTGTGAGTGTGTTAGAGTGTGAGAGTGTTAGAGTGTGTGAGAGTGTGTGAGAGTGTGAGAGTGTGTGAGTGTGTGAGTGTGTGTGAGAGTGTGTGAGTGTGTGGGTGAGAGGGTGTGTGTGTGAGAGTGTTAGAGTGTGTGAGTGTGTGTGTGAGAGTGTGTAGATTGTGAGAGTGTGTGTGAGAGTGTGTGATTGTGTGGGTGTGAGTGTGTGTGAGAGTGTGTGAATGAGTGTGAGTGAGAGTGTGTTATTGTGTGTGAGTGTGTGAGAGTGTGAGAGTGTGTGAGAGTGTGAGAGTGTGTGAGTGTGTGTGAGTGTGTGAAAGTGTGAAAGTGTGTGAGTGTGTGTGCATGTGTGTGCAAGTGTGTGAGTGTGTGTGAGAGTGTGTGTGAGAGTGTGTCAGTGTGTGGGTGTGTGTGTGTGTGAGAGTCTGTGAGTGTGTGAATGAGTGTGAGTGAGAGTGTGAGTGAGTGTGTGAGTGTGTGTGAGAGTGTGTGAGTGTGTGTGAGTGAGAGTGTGTGTGAGAGTGTGTGAGTGTGTGTGAGAGTGTGTGAGTGTGTGTGAGAGTATGTGAGAGTGTTTGAGAGTGTGTGAGAGTGTGTGAGTATGTGGCTGTGAGAGTGTGTTAGAGTGTGTGAATGAGTGTGAATGAGAGTGTGTGTGTGAGTGTGTGTGAGAGTGTGTGAGTGTGTGTGAGTGTGAGAGTGTGTGAGAGTGTGAGAGTGTGTGTGTGAGTGTGTGTGAGTATGTGTGAGTATGTGTGAGTGTGTGAGTGTGTGTGAATGCGTGTGAGAGTGTGTGAATGTGTGTGAGTGTGTGTGAGAGTGTGTGAAGTGTGTGAGAGTCTGAGAGTGTGTGAGTATGTGGGTGTGAGAGTGTGTTAGAGTGTGTGAATGAGAGAGTGTGTGTGAGAGTGTGTGAGAGTATGTGAGTGTGTTATTGTGTGTGAGTGTGTGTGAGAGTGTGTGAGTGTGTGTGAGATTGTTTGAGTGTGAGTGTGTGTGAGAGTGTTAGAGTGTGAGAGAGTGTTAGTGTGTGTGAGAGTGTGTGTGAGAGTGTGTGAGTGTGTGAGAGTGTGTGAGTGTGTGTGTGTGTGTGTGAGAGTGTGTGAGAGTGTGTGTGAGAGTGTTTGAGAGTGTGTGAGTGTCTGTGTGAGTGTGTGTGAGAGTGTGTAAGTGTGTGTGAGAGTGTGTGTGAGTGTGTGTGAGAGTGTGTGAGTGTGTGTGAGAATGTGTGAGAGTGTGTGTGAGAGTGTGTGAGAGTGTGTGAGTGTGTGTGCATGAGTGTGAGTGAGAGTGTGTGTGTGAGAGTGTGTGAGTGTGTGTGAGAGTGTGAGTGTGTGTGAGAGTGTGTGAGTGTGTGTGAGAGTGCGAGAGTGTGTGAGTATGTGGGTGTGAGAGTGTGTGAATGAGAGAGTGTGTGTGAGAGTGTGTGAGTATGTGGGTGTGAGAGTGTGTGAGTATGTGGGTGTGAGAGTGTGTGATAGCGTGTGAATGAGAGAGTGTGTTTTAGAGTGTGTGAGAGTGTGTGAGCGTGTGTGAGAATGTGTGAGTGTGTGTGAGCGTGAGAGTGTGTGAGTGTGTATGAGTGTGTGTGAGTGTGTGTGAGTGTGTGTGAGTGTGTGTGAGAGTGTGTGAGTGTGTGTGAATGAGTGTGAGTGAGAGAGTGTGTGTAAGAGAGTGTGTGAGATCGTGTGAGAGAGTTTGAGAGTGTGTGAGTGTGTGTGAGTGTGTGTGAGAGTGTGTGAGAGTGTGTGAGTATGTGGGTGTGAGTGTGTGAGAGTGTATGAGTGTGTGGGTGTGAGAGTGTGTGAGTGTGTGTGAGTGTGTGTGAATGAGTGTGAGTGAGAGAGTGTGTGTGTGAGAGTGTGTGAGCGTGTGTAAGAGTGTGTGAGTGGGTGTGAGAGTGTGTGAACTGTGTGTGAGTGTGTGTGAGAGTGTGTGAGTATGTGGGTGTTAGGGTGTGTGAATGAGAAAGTGTGTATGTGAGAGTGTGTGAGTGTGTGTGAGAGTGTGTGAGTGTGTGGGTGTGTGAGTGTGTGGGTGTGTGAGTGTGTGTGAGAGAGTTTGAGAGTGTGTGAGAGTGTGTGAGTATGTGTGAGAGAGTGTGTGAGTGTGTGAGAGTGTGTTAGAGTGTGTGAATGAGAGAGTGTGTGTGAGTGTGTGTGAGAGTGTGTGAGTATGTGTGAGAGAGTGTGTGAGTGTGTGAGAGTGTGTGAGTGTGCGTGAGAGTGTGTGAGTGTGTGTGAGAGTGTGAGAGATTGTGAGTGTGTTATTGTGTGTGAGAGTGTGTGAGTGTGTGTGAGAGTGTGAGAGTGTGTGAGTGTGTGTGAGAGTGTGTGAGTATGTGTGAGAGTGTGTGTGAGTGTGTGTGAGAGAGAGAGTGTGTGAGAGTGTGTGAGTGTGTGTGAGTGTGTGAGATTGTGGGTGTGAGAGTGTGTGAGTGTGTGAATGAGTGTGAATGAGAGAGTGTGTCTGAGATTGTGTGAGTGTGTGAGAGAGTGTGTGAGTGTGTGTGAGAGTGTGAGAGTGTGTGAGTGTGTGTGAGAGTGTGTGAGTGTGTGAGAGTGTGTGAGTGTGTGTGAATGAGTGTGTGTGAGAGTGTTTGAGAGTGTGTGTGTGTGAGAGTGTGTGTGAGAGTGTGTGAGTGTGTGTGAGAGTGTGTGTGAGAATGTGTGAGTGTGTGTGAGAATGTGTGAGTGTGTGAGAGTGTGTGTGAGTGTGTGTGAGAGTGTGTGTGCATGAGTGTGAGTGAAAGTGTGTGTGTGAGAGTGTGTGAGTGTGTGTGAGTGGGTGAGTGTGTGTGAGTGTGTGTGAGAGTGTGAGTGTGTGTGAGAGTGTGTGAGAGTGTGAGTATGTGGGTGTGAGAGTGTGTGAATGAGTGTGAATGAGAGAGTGTGTGTGTGAGAGTGTGTATGTGGGTGTGAGAGTGTGTGAGTATGTGGGTGTGTGAATGAGTGTGAGTGAGAGAGTGTGTGAGAGTGTGTGAGTGTGTAAGAGTGTGTGAGTGTGTGTGAGAGTGTGTGAGTGTGTGTGAGTGTGTGTGAGTGTGTGTGAGTGTGTGTGAGCGTGTGTGAGAGTGTGTGAGTATGTGGGTGTGAGGGTGTGTGAATGAGAGAGTGTATGAGTGTGAGTGAGAGAGTGTGTGTGTGAGAGTGTGTGTGAAAGTGTGTGAGTGTGTGTGAGAGTGTGTGAGTGTGTGTGAGAGTGTGTGAGATTGTGTAAGAGTGTGTGAGTGTGTGTGAGAGTGTGTGAGTGTGTGTGAGTGTGTGTGAGAGTGTGTGTGAGAGTGTGTGAGTGTGTGTGAGAGTGTGTGAGTGTGTGTGAATGAGTGTGAGTGAGAGAGTGTGTGAGTGTGTGTGAGAGTGTGTGAGTGTGTGTGAGTGTGTGAGAGTGTGTGTGAGTGTGTGTGATAGTGTGTGAGAGAGTGTGTGAGTGTGTGAGAGTGTGTGAGTGTGCGTGAGAGTGTGTGAGTGTGTGTGAGAGTGTGAGAGATTGTGAGTGTGTTATTGTGTGTGAGAGTGTGTGTGAGAGTGTGAGTGTGTGTGAGAGTGTGTGAGTGTGTGTGAGAGTGTGTTAGTATGTGTGAGAGTGTGTGTGAGAGAGAGAGTGTGTGAGAGTGTGTGAGTGTTTGTGAGTGTGTGAGAGTGTGGGTGTGAGAGTGTGTGAGTGTGTGAATGAGTGTGAATGAGAGAATGTGTGTGAGATTGTGTGAGTGTGTGAGAGAGTGTGTGAGTGTGTGTGAGTGTGTGTGAGAGTGTGTGAGAGTGTGAGTGTGTGTGAGAGTGTGTGAGTGTGTGTGAATGAGTGTGTGTGAGAGTGTTTGAGAGTGTGTAAGTGTGTGTGAGAGTGTGTGAGTGTGTGTGAGAGTGTGTGAGTGTGTGTGAGAATGTGTGAGTGTGTGTGAGAGTGTGTGAGTGTGTGAGAGTGTGTGTGAGAGTGTGTGAGAGTGTGTGAGAGAGTGTGTGAGAGTGTGTGAGAGTGTGTGAGTGTGCGTGAGAGTGTGTGAGTGTGTGTGAGAGTGTGAGAGAGTGTGAGTGCGTTATTGTGTGTGAGTGTGTGTGAGAGTGTGTGAGTGTGTGTGAGTGTGTGAGAGTGTGTGAGAGTGTGTGAGTGTGTGTGAGTGTGTGTGAGAGTGTGTGAGTATGTGTGAGAGTGTGTGTGAGTGTGTGTGAGAGAAAGAGTGTGTGAGAGTGTGTGAGTGTGTGTGAGAGAAAGAGTGTGTGAGTGTGTGTGAGAGTGTGTGGTGAGTGTGTGTGAGAGTGTGTGAGTGTGTGTGAGAATGTGTGATTGTGTGTGAGAGTGTGTGAGTGTGTGTGAGAGTGTGAGAGTTTGTGTGAGAGTGTGTGTGAGTGTGTGTGAGAGTGTGTGTGCATGAGTGTGAGTGAAAGTGTGTGTGTGAGAGTGTGTGTGAGAGTGTGTGAGTGTGTGTGAGAGTGTGAGTGTGTGTGAGAGTGTGTGAGTATGTGGGTGTGAGAGTGTGTGAATGAGTGTGAATGAGAGAGTGTGTGTGTGAGAGTGTGTGAGTATGTGGGTGTGAGAGTGTGTGAGTGTGTGAATGAGTGTGAATGAGAGAGTGTGTGTTAGAGTGTGTGTAAGAGTGAGAGTGTGTGAGAGTGTGTGTGAGAGTGTTAGAGTGTGTGAGAGTGTGTGAGTATGTGGGTGTGAGTGTGTGTGAGAGTGTGTGAGTGTGTGTGAGAGTGTGCGAGAGTGTGTGAGTGTGTGTGTGAGAGAGTGTGTGAGTGTGTGTGTGAGTGTGTTAGAGTGTGAGAGTGTTAGAGTGTGTGAGAGTGTGTGAGTGTGTGAGAGTGTGAGAGTGTGTGAGTGTGTGTGAGAGTGTGTGAGTGTGTGGGTGAGAGGGTGTGTGTGTGAGAGTGTTAGAGTGTGTGAGTGTGTGTGTGAGAGTGTGTAGAGTGTGAGAGTGTGTGTGAGAGTGTGTGATTGTGTGGGTGTGAGTGTGTGTGAGAGTGTGTGAATGAGTGTGAGTGAGAGTGTGTTATTGTGTGTGAGTGTGTGACAGTGTGAGAGTGTGTGAGAGTGTGAGAGTGTGTGAGTGTGTGTGAGAGTGTGTGAGTGTGTGAAAGTGTGAAAGTGTGTGAGTGTGTGTGCATGTGTGTGCAAGTGTGTGAGAGTGTGTGAGTGTGTGAGTGTGTGTGAGAGTGTGTGAGAGTGTGAGAGTGTGTGAGAGTGTGTGTGAGAGTGTGTGTGAGTGTGTGAGAGTGTGTGAGTGTGTGTGAGAGTGTGTGAGAGTGTGTGTGTAAAAGTGTGCATGAGAGTGTGTGTGAGAGTGTGCATGAATAATTGTGAGTGAGAGTGTGTGTGTGTGAGAGTGTGTGAGTGTGTGTGTGAGAGTGTGTGAGTGTGTGTGAATGAGTGTGAGTGAGTGTGTGAGTGTGTGTTAGAGTGTGTGAGAGTGTGTGAGTGTGTGTGAGTGTGTGTGAGAGTGTGTGAGTGTGTGTGAGAGTGTGTGAGAGTGTGTGAGAGTGAGAGTATGTGGGTGTGAGAGTGAGAGTATGTGGGTGTGAGTGTGTGAATGAATGTGAATGAGAGTGTGTGTGAGAGTGTGTGAGTGTGTGTGAGAGTGTGTGAGTGTGTGTGAGAGTGTGTGAGAGTGTGTGAGAGTGTGTGAGTGTGTGTGAGAGTGTGTGAGTGTGTGAGTGTGTGTGAGAGTGTGAGAGTGTGTGAGTGTGCGTGAGAGTGTGTGAAAGTGTGTGAGTATGTGTGAGAGTGTGTGAGTGTGTGTGAGTGTGTGTGAGTGAGAGAGTGTGTGTGAGAGTGTGTGAATGAGTGTGAGTGAGAGAGAGTGTGTGAGTGTGTGTGAGAGTGTGTGTGAGTGTGTGAGTGTGTGCGTGAGTGTGTGTGAGTGTGTGTGAATGTGTGTGAGTGTGTGTGAGTGTGTGTGAGAGTGTGAGAGAGTGTGAGAGAGTAAGAGAGTGTGTGAGAGTGTGTGAGTATGTGGGTGTGAGAGTGTGTGAATGAGTGTGAATGAGAGTCTGTGTGTGTGAGTGTGTGTGAGAGTATGTGAGAGTGTGTGAGTGTGTGAGTGTGTGTGAGTGTGTGTGAGAGTGTGTGAGTGTGTGTGAGAGTGTGTATGAGTGTGTGAAAGTGTGTGAGTGTGTGAGAGTGTGTGAGTGTGTGTGAGAGTGTGAGAGTGTGTGAGTGTGCGAGTGTGTGTGAGAGTGTGCGAGAGTGTGTGTGTGTGAGAGTGTGTGAGTGTGTGAGTGTGTGAGTGTGTGTGTAAAAGTGTGCGTGAGAGTGTGTGTGAGATTTTGTAAGTGTGTGTGAGTGTGCATGAATAATTGTGAGTGAGAGTGTGTGTGTGTGAGAGTGTGTGTGTGAGTGTGTGAATGAGTGTGAGTGAGTGTGTGAGTGTGTGTGAGAGTGTGTGAGTGTGTGTGAGTGAGAGTGTGTGTGAGAGTGTGTGAGTGTGTGTGAGTGTGTGTGAGAGTGTGTGAGTGTGTGAGTGTGTGTGAGTGTGTGTGAGAGTGTGCGAGAGTGTGTGAGTGTGTGTGTGTGAGAGTGTGTGAGTGTGTGTGTGAGTGTGTTAGAGTGTGAGAGTGTTAGAGTGTGTGAGAGTGTGTGAGTGTGTGAGAGTGTGAGAGTGTGTGAGTGTGTGAGTGTGTGTGAGAGTGTGTGAGTGTGTGGGTGAGAGGGTGTGTGTGTGAGAGTGTTAGAGTGTGTGAGTGTGTGTGTGAGAGTGTGTAGAGTGTGAGAGTGTGTGTGAGAGTGTGTGATTGTGTGGGTGTGAGTGTGTGTGAGAGTGTGTGAATGAGTGTGAGTGAGAGTGTGTTATTGTGTGTGAGTGTGTGAGAGTGTGAGAGTGTGTGAGAGTGTGAGAGTGTGTGAGTGTGTGTGAGAGTGTGTGAGTGTGTGTGAGAGTGTGTGAGTGTGTGAAAGTGTGAAAGTGTGTGAGTGTGTGTGCATGTGTGTGCAAGTGTGTGAGTGTGTGTGAGAGTGTGTCAGTGTGTGGGTGTGTGTGTGTGTGAGAGTCTGTGAGTGTGTGAATGAGTGTGAGTGAGAGTGTGAGTGAGTGTGTGAGTGTGTGTGAGAGTGTGTGAGTGTGTGTGAGTGAGAGTGTGTGTGAGAGTGTGTGAGTGTGTGTGAGAGTGTGTGAGTGTGTGTGAGAGTATGTGAGAGTGTTTGAGAGTGTGTGAGAATGTGTGAGTATGTGGCTGTGAGAGTGTGTTAGAGTGTGTGAATGAGTGTGAATGAGAGTGTGTGTGTGAGTGTGTGTGAGAGTGTGTGAGTGTGTGTGAGTGTGAGAGTGTGTGAGAGTGTGAGAGTGTGTGTGTGAGTGTGTGTGAGTATGTGTGAGTGTGTGAGTGTGTGTGAATGCGTGTGAGAGTGTGTGAATGTGTGTGAGTGTATGTGAGAGTGTGTGAAGTGTGTGAGAGTCTGAGAGTGTGTGAGTATGTGGGTGTGAGAGTGTGTTAGAGTGTGTGAATGAGAGAGTGTGTGTGAGAGTGTGTGAGAGTATGTGAGTGTGTTATTGTGTGTGAGTGTGTGTGAGATTGTTTGAGTGTGAGTGTGTGTGAGAGTGTTAGAGTGTGAGAGAGTGTTAGTGTGTGTGAGAGTGTGTGTGAGAGTGTGTGAGTGTGTGAGAGTGTGTGAGTGTGTGTGTGTGTGTGTGAGAGTGTGTGAGAGTGTGTGTGAGAGTGTTTGAGAGTGTGTGAGTGTCTGTGTGAGTGTGTGAGTGTGTGTGAGAGTGTGTAAGTGTGTGTGAGAGTGTGTGTGAGTGTGTGTGAGAGTGTGTGAGTGTGTGTGAGAATGTGTGAGAGTGTGTGTGAGAGTGTGTGAGAGTGTGTGAGTGTGTGTGCATGAGTGTGAGTGAGAGTGTGTGTGTGAGAGTGTGTGAGTGTGTGTGAGAGTGTGAGTGTGTGTGAGAGTGTGTGAGTGTGTGTGAGAGTGCGAGAGTGTGTGAGTATGTGGGTGTGAGAGTGTGTGAATGAGAGAGTGTGTGTGAGAGTGTGTGAGTATGTGGGTGTGAGAGTGTGTGAGTATGTGGGTGTGAGAGTGTGTGATAGCGTGTGAATGAGAGAGTGTGTTTTAGAGTGTGTGAGAGTGTGTGAGCGTGTGTGAGAATGTGTGAGTGTGTGTGAGCGTGAGAGTGTGTGAGTGTGTATGAGTGTGTGTGAGTGTGTGTGAGTGTGTGTGAGAGTGTGTGAGTGTGTGTGAATGAGTGTGAGTGAGAGAGTGTGTGTAAGAGAGTGTGTGAGATCGTGTGAGAGAGTTTGAGAGTGTGTGAGTGTGTGTGAGTGTGTGTGAGAGTGTGTGAGAGTGTGTGAGTATGTGGGTGTGAGTGTGTGAGAGTGTATGAGTGTGTGGGTGTGAGAGTGTGTGAGTGTGTGTGAGTGTGTGTGAATGAGTGTGAGTGAGAGAGTGTGTGTGTGAGAGTGCGTGAGCGTGTGTAAGAGTGTGTGAGTGGGTGTGAGAGTGTGTGAACTGTGTGTGAGTGTGTGTGAGAGTGTGTGAGTATGTGGGTGTTAGGGTGTGTGAATGAGAAAGTGTGTATGTGAGAGTGTGTGAGTGTGTGTGAGAGTGTGTGAGTGTGTGGGTGTGTGAGTGTGTGGGTGTGTGAGTGTGTGTGAGAGAGTTTGAGAGTGTGTGAGAGTGTGTGAGTATGTGTGAGAGAGTGTGTGAGTGTGTGAGAGTGTGTTAGAGTGTGTGAATGAGAGAGTGTGTGTGAGTGTGTGTGAGAGTGTGTGAGTATGTGTGAGAGAGTGTGTGAGTGTGTGAGAGTGTGTGAGTGTGCGTGAGAGTGTGTGAGTGTGTGTGAGAGTGTGAGAGATTGTGAGTGTGTTATTGTGTGTGAGAGTGTGTGAGTGTGTGTGAGAGTGTGAGAGTGTGTGAGTGTGTGTGAGAGTGTGTGAGTATGTGTGAGAGTGTGTGTGAGTGTGTGTGAGAGAGAGAGTGTGTGAGAGTGTGTGAGTGTGTGTGAGTGTGTGAGATTGTGGGTGTGAGAGTGTGTGAGAGTGTGTGAGTTTGTGAATGAGTGTGAATGAGAGAGTGTGTCTGAGATTGTGTGAGTGTGTGAGAGAGTGTGTGAGTGTGTGTGAGAGTGTGAGAGTGTGTGAGTGTGTGTGAGAGTGTGTGAGTGTGTGAGAGTGTGTGAGTGTGTGTGAATGAGTGTGTGTGAGAGTGTTTGAGAGTGTGTGTGTGTGAGAGTGTGTGTGAGAGTGTGTGAGTGTGTGTGAGAGTGTGTGTGAGAATGTGTGAGTGTGTGTGAGAATGTGTGAGTGTGTGAGAGTGTGTGTGAGTGTGTGTGAGAGTGTGTGTGCATGAGTGTGAGTGAAAGTGTGTGTGTGAGAGTGTGTGAGTGTGTGTGAGTGGGTGAGTGTGTGTGAGTGTGTGTGAGAGTGTGAGTGTGTGTGAGAGTGTGTGAGAGTGTGAGTATGTGGGTGTGAGAGTGTGTGAATGAGTGTGAATGAGAGAGTGTGTGTGTGAGAGTGTGTATGTGGGTGTGAGAGTGTGTGAGTATGTGGGTGTGTGAATGAGTGTGAGTGAGAGAGTGTGTGAGAGTGTGTGAGTGTGTAAGAGTGTGTGAGTGTGTGTGAGAGTGTGTGAGTGTGTGTGAGTGTGTGTGAGTGTGTGTGAGTGTGTGTGAGCGTGTGTGAGAGTGTGTGAGTATGTGGGTGTGAGGGTGTGTGAATGAGAGAGTGTATGAGTGTGAGTGAGAGAGTGTGTGTGTGAGAGTGTGTGTGAAAGTGTGTGAGTGTGTGTGAGAGTGTGTGAGTGTGTGTGAGAGTGTGTGAGATTGTGTAAGAGTGTGTGAGTGTGTGTGAGAGTGTGTGAGTGTGTGTGAATGAGTGTGAGTGAGAGAGTGTGTGAGTGTGTGTGAGAGTGTGTGAGTGTGTGTGAGTGTGTGAGAGTGTGTGTGAGTGTGTGTGATAGTGTGTGAGAGAGTGTGTGAGTGTGTGAGAGTGTGTGAGTGTGCGTGAGAGTGTGTGAGTGTGTGTGAGAGTGTGAGAGATTGTGAGTGTGTTATTGTGTGTGAGAGTGTGTGTGAGAGTGTGAGTGTGTGTGAGAGTGTGTGAGTGTGTGTGAGAGTGTGTTAGTATGTGTGAGAGTGTGTGTGAGAGAGAGAGTGTGTGAGAGTGTGTGAGTGTTTGTGAGTGTGTGAGAGTGTGGGTGTGAGAGTGTGTGAGTGTGTGAATGAGTGTGAATGAGAGAATGTGTGTGAGATTGTGTGAGTGTGTGAGAGAGTGTGTGAGTGTGTGTGAGTGTGTGTGAGAGTGTGTGAGAGTGTGAGTGTGTGTGAGAGTGTGTGAGTGTGTGTGAATGAGTGTGTGTGAGAGTGTTTGAGAGTGTGTAAGTGTGTGTGAGAGTGTGTGAGTGTGTGTGAGAGTGTGTGAGTGTGTGTGAGAATGTGTGAGTGTGTGTGAGAGTGTGTGAGTGTGTGAGAGTGTGTGTGAGAGTGTGTGAGAGTGTGTGAGAGAGTGTGTGAGAGTGTGTGAGAGTGTGTGAGTGTGCGTGAGAGTGTGTGAGTGTGTGTGAGAGTGTGAGAGAGTGTGAGTGCGTTATTGTGTGTGAGTGTGTGTGAGAGTGTGTGAGTGTGTGTGAGTGTGTGAGAGTGTGTGAGAGTGTGTGAGTGTGTGTGAGTGTGTGTGAGAGTGTGTGAGTATGTGTGAGAGTGTGTGTGAGTGTGTGTGAGAGAAAGAGTGTGTGAGAGTGTGTGAGTGTGTGTGAGAGAAAGAGTGTGTGAGTGTGTGTGAGAGTGTGTGGTGAGTGTGTGTGAGAGTGTGTGAGTGTGTGTGAGAATGTGTGATTGTGTGTGAGAGTGTGTGAGTGTGTGTGAGAGTGTGAGAGTTTGTGTGAGAGTGTGTGTGAGTGTGTGTGAGAGTGTGTGTGCATGAGTGTGAGTGAAAGTGTGTGTGTGAGAGTGTGTGTGAGAGTGTGTGAGTGTGTGTGAGAGTGTGAGTGTGTGTGAGAGTGTGTGAGTATGTGGGTGTGAGAGTGTGTGAATGAGTGTGAATGAGAGAGTGTGTGTGTGAGAGTGTGTGAGTATGTGGGTGTGAGAGTGTGTGAATGAGTGTGAATGAGAGAGTGTGTGTTAGAGTGTGTGTAAGAGTGAGAGTGTGTGAGAGTGTGTGTGAGAGTGTTAGAGTGTGTGAGAGTGTGTGAGTATGTGGGTGTGAGTGTGTGTGAGAGTGTGTGAGTGTGTGTGAGAGTGTGCGAGAGTGTGTGAGTGTGTGTGTGAGAGAGTGTGTGAGTGTGTGTGTGAGTGTGTTAGAGTGTGAGAGTGTTAGAGTGTGTGAGAGTGTGTGAGTGTGTGAGAGTGTGAGAGTGTGTGAGTGTGTGAGTGTGTGTGAGAGTGTGTGAGTGTGTGGGTGAGAGGGTGTGTGTGTGAGAGTGTTAGAGTGTGTGAGTGTGTGTGTGAGAGTGTGTAGAGTGTGAGAGTGTGTGTGAGAGTGTGTGATTGTGTGGGTGTGAGTGTGTGTGAGAGTGTGTGAATGAGTGTGAGTGAGAGTGTGTTATTGTGTGTGAGTGTGTGACAGTGTGAGAGTGTGTGAGAGTGTGAGAGTGTGTGAGTGTGTGTGAGAGTGTGTGAGTGTGTGAAAGTGTGAAAGTGTGTGAGTGTGTGTGCATGTGTGTGCAAGTGTGTGAGTGTGTGTGAGAGTGTGTGTGAGAGTGTGTCAGTGTGTGGGTGTGTGAGAGTGTGTGTGTGTGAGAGTCTGTGAGTGTGTGAATGAGTGTGAGTGAGAGTGTGAGTGAGTGTGTGAGTGTGTGTGAGAGTGTGTGAGTGTGTGTGAGTGAGAGTGTGTGTGAGAGTGTGTGAGTGTGTGTGAGAGTGTGTGAGTGTGTGTGAGAGTATGTGAGAGTGTTTGAGAGTGTGTGAGAGTGTGTGAGTATGTGGCTGTGAGAGTGTGTTAGAGTGTGTGAATGAGTGTGAATGAGAGTGTGTGTGTGAGTGTGTGTGAGAGTGTGTGAGTGTGTGTGAGTGTGAGAGTGTGTGAGAGTGTGTGTGTGAGTGTGTGAGTGTGTGTGAGTATGTGTGAGTGTGTGAGTGTGTGTGAATGCGTGTGAGAGTGTGTGAATGTGTGTGAGTGTGTGTGAGAGTGTGTGAAGTGTGTGAGAGTCTGAGAGTGTGTGAGTATGTGGGTGTGAGAGTGTGTTAGAGTGTGTGAATGAGAGAGTGTGTGTGAGAGTGTGTGAGAGTATGTGAGTGTGTTATTGTGTGTGAGTGTGTGTGAGAGTGTGTGAGTGTGTGTGAGATTGTTTGAGTGTGAGTGTGTGTGAGAGTGTTAGAGTGTGAGAGAGTGTTAGTGTGTGTGAGAGTGTGTGAGTGTGTGTGAGAGTGTGTGAGTGTGTGAGAGTGTGTGAGTGTGTGTGTGTGTGTGAGAGTGTGTGAGAGTGTGTGTGAGAGTGTTTGAGAGTGTGTGAGTGTCTGTGTGAGTGTGTGAGTGTGTGTGAGAGTGTGTAAGTGTGTGTGAGAGTGTGTGTGAGTGTGTGTGAGAGTGTGTGAGTGTGTGTGAGAATGTGTGAGAGTGTGTGTGAGAGTGTGTGAGTGTGTGTGCATGAGTGTGAGTGAGAGTGTGTGTGTGAGAGTGTGTGAGTGTGTGTGAGAGTGTGAGTGTGTGTGAGAGTGTGTGAGTGTGTGTGAGAGTGCGAGAGTGTGTGAGTATGTGGGTGTGAGAGTGTGTGAATGAGAGAGTGTGTGTGAGAGTGTGTGAGTATGTGGGTGTGAGAGTGTGTGAGTATGTGGGTGTGAGAGTGTGTGATAGCGTGTGAATGAGAGAGTGTGTTTTAGAGTGTGTGAGAGTGTGTGAGCGTGTGTGAGAATGTGTGAGTGTGTGTGAGCGTGAGAGTGTGTGAGTGTGTATGAGTGTGTGTGAGTGTGTGTGAGTGTGTGTGAGAGTGTGTGAGTGTGTGTGAATGAGTGTGAGTGAGAGAGTGTGTGTAAGAGAGTGTGTGAGATCGTGTGAGAGAGTTTGAGAGTGTGTGAGTGTGTGTGAGTGTGTGTGAGAGTGTGTGAGAGTGTGTGAGTATGTGGGTGTGAGTGTGTGAGAGTGTATGAGTGTGTGGGTGTGAGAGTGTGTGAGTGTGTGTGAGTGTGTGTGAATGAGTGTGAGTGAGAGAGTGTGTGTGTGAAAGTGTGTGAGCGTGTGTAAGAGTGTGTGAGTGGGTGTGAGAGTGTGTGAACTGTGTGTGAGTGTGTGTGAGAGTGTGTGAGAGTGTGTGAGTATGTGGGTGTTAGGGTGTGTGAATGAGAAAGTGTGTATGTGAGATTGTGTGAGTGTGTGTGAGAGTGTGTGAGTGTGTGGGTGTGTGAGTGTGTGGGTGTGTGAGTGTGTGTGAGAGAGTTTGAGAGTGTGTGAGTATGTGTGAGAGAGTGTGTGAGTGTGTGAGAGTGTGTTAGAGTGTGTGAATGAGAGAGTGTGTGTGAGTGTGTGTGAGAGTGTGTGAGTATGTGTGAGAGAGTGTGTGAGTGTGTGAGAGTGTGTGAGTGTGCGTGAGAGTGTGTGAGTGTGTGTGAGAGTGTGAGAGATTGTGAGTGTGTTATTGTGTGTGAGTGTGTGTGAGAGTGTTTGAGAGTGTGTGTGTGTGAGAGTGTGTGTGAGAGTGTGTGAGTGTGTGTGAGAGTGTGTGTGAGAGTGTGTGTGAGTGTGTGTGAGAGTGTGTGTGAGAGTGTGTGAGAGTGTGAGTATGTGGGTGTGAGAGTGTGTGAATGAGTGTGAATGAGAGAGTGTGTGTGTGAGAGTGTGTATGTGGGTGTGAGAGTGTGTGAGTATGTGGGTGTGTGAATGAGTGTGAGTGAGAGAGTGTGTGAGAGTGTGTGAGTGTGTAAGAGTGTGTGAGTGTGTGTGAGAGTGTGTGAGTGTGTGTGAGTGTGTGTGAGTGTGTGTGAGCGTGTGTGAGAGTGTGTGAGTATGTGGGTGTGAGGGTGTGTGAATGAGAGAGTGTATGAGTGTGAGTGAGAGAGTGTGTGTGTGAGAGTGTGTGTGAAAGTGTGTGAGTGTGTGTGAGAGTGTGTGAGTGTGTGTGAGAGTGTGTGAGATTGTGTAAGAGTGTGTGAGTGTGTGTGAGAGTGTGTGAGTGTGTGTGAGTGTGTGTGAGAGTGTGTGTGAGAGTGTGTGAGTGTGTGTGAGAGTGTGTGAGAGTGTGTGAGTGTGTGTGAATGAGTGTGAGTGAGAGAGTGTGTGAGTGTGTGTGAGAGTGTGTGAGTGTGTGAGAGTGTGTGTGAGTGTGTGTGAGAGTGTGTGATAGTGTGTGAGAGAGTGTGTGAGTGTGTGAGAGTGTGTGAGTGTGCGTGAGAGTGTGTGAGTGTGTGTGAGAGTGTGAGAGATTGTGAGTGTGTTATTGTGTGTGAGAGTGTGTGTGAGAGTGTGAGTGTGTGTGAGAGTGTGTGAGTGTGTGTGAGAGTGTGTTAGTATGTGTGAGAGTGTGTGTGAGAGAGAGAGTGTGTGAGAGTGTGTGAGTGTTTGTGAGTGTGTGAGAGTGTGGGTGTGAGAGTGTGTGAGTGTGTGAATGAGAGAATGTGTGTGAGATTGTGTGAGTGTGTGAGAGAGTGTGTGAGTGTGTGTGAGTGTGTGTGAGAGTGTGTGAGAGTGTGAGTGTGTGTGAGAGTGTGTGAGTGTGTGTGAATGAGTGTGTGTGAGAGTGTTTGAGAGTGTGTAAGTGTGTGTGAGAGTGTGTGTGTGTGAGAGTGTGTGAGTGTGTGTGAGAATGTGTGAGTGTGTGTGAGAGTGTGTGAGTGTGTGAGAGTGTGTGTGAGAGTGTGTGAGAGTGTGTGAGAGAGTGTGTGAGAGTGTGTGAGTGTGTGTGAGAGTGTGTGAGTGTGTGTGAGAGTGTGAGAGAGTGTGAGTGCGTTATTGTGTGTGAGTGTGTGTGAGAGTGTGTGAGTGTGTGTGAGTGTGTGAGAGTGTGTGAGTGTGTGTGAGTGTGTGTGAGAGTGTGTGAGTATGTGTGAGAGTGTGTGTGAGTGTGTGTGAGAGAAAGAGTGTGTGAGAGTGTGTGAGTGTGTGTGAGAGAAAGAGTGTGTGAGTGTGTGTGAGAGTGTGTGGTGAGTGTGTGTGAGAGTGTGTGAGTGTGTGTGAGAATGTGTGATTGTGTGTGAGAGTGTGTGAGTGTGTGTGAGAGTGTGAGAGTGTGTGTGAGAGTGTGTGAGTGTGTGTCAGTGTGTGTGAGAGTGTGTGTGCATGAGTGTGAGTGAAAGTGTGTGTGTGAGAGTGTGTGTGAGAGTGTGTGAGTGTGTGTGAGAGTGTGAGTGTGTGTGAGTGTGTGTGAGAGTGTGTGAGTATGTGGGTGTGAGAGTGTGTGAATGAGTGTGAATGAGAGAGTGTGTGTGTGAGAGTGTGTGAGTATGTGGGTGTGAGAGTGTGTGAGTGTGTGAATGAGTGTGAATGAGAGAGTGTGTGTTAGAGTGTGTGTAAGAGTGAGAGTGTGTGAGAGTGTGTGTGAGAGTGTTAGAGTGTGTGAGAGTGTGTGAGTATGTGGGTGTGAGTGTGTGTGAGAGTGTGTGCGTGTGTGTGAGAGTGTGTGAGTGTGTGTGAGCGTGTGTGAGAGTGTGTGAGTATGTGGGTGTGAGGGTGTGTGAATGAGAGAGTGTGTATGTGAGAGTGTGTGAGAGTGTGTGAGTGTGTGGGCGTGTGAGAGTGTGTGAGTGTGTGTGAATGAGTGTGAGTGAGAGAGTGTGTGTGAGAGAGTGTGTGTGAAAGTGTGTGAGAGTGTGTGAGTGTGTGAGTGTGTGTGAGAGTGTGTGTGAGAGTGTGTGAGAGTGTGTGAGTGTGTGTGAGAGTGTGTGAGAGTGTGTGTGTAAAAGTGTGCGTGAGAGTGTGTAAGTGTGTGAGAGTGTGCATGAATAATTGTGAGTGAGAGTGTGTGTGTGTGAGAGTGTGTGTGAATGAGTGTGAGTGAGTGTGTGAGTGTGTGTGAGAGTGTGCGAGAGTGTGTGAGTGTGTGTGTGTGAGAGTGTGTGAGTGTGTGTGTGAGTGTGTTAGAGTGTGAGAGTGTTAGAGTGTGTGAGAGTGTGAGAGTGTGTGAGTGTGTGAGTGTGTGTGAGAGTGTGTGAGTGTGTGGGTGAGAGGGTGTGTGTGTGAGAGTGTTAGAGTGTGTGAGTGTGTGTGTGAGAGTGTGTAGAGTGTGAGAGTGTGTGTGAGAGTGTGTGATTGTGTGGGTGTGAGTGTGTGTGAGAGTGTGTGAATGAGTGTGAGTGAGAGTGTGTTATTGTGTGTGAGTGTGTGAGAGTGTGAGAGTGTGTGAGAGTGTGAGAGTGTGTGAGTGTGTGTGAGTGTGTGAAAGTGTGAAAGTGTGTGAGTGTGTGTGCATGTGTGTGCAAGTGTGTGAGTGTGTGTGAGAGTGTGTGTGAGAGTGTGTCAGTGTGTGGGTGTGTGTGTGTGTGTGAGTCTGTGAGTGTGTGAATGAGTGTGAGTGAGAGTGTGAGTGAGTGTGTGAGTGTGTGTGAGAGTGTGTGAGTGTGTGTGAGTGAGAGTGTGTGTGAGAGTGTGTGAGTGTGTGTGAGAGTGTGTGAGTGTGTGTGAGAGTATGTGAGAGTGTTTGAGAGTGTGTGAGAGTGTGTGAGTATGTGGCTGTGAGAGTGTGTTAGAGTGTGTGAATGAGTGTGAATGAGAGTGTGTGTGTGAGTGTGTGTGAGAGTGTGTGAGTGTGTGTGAGTGTGAGAGTGTGTGAGAGTGTGAGAGTGTGTGTGTGAGTGTGTGTGAGTATGTGTGAGTATGTGTGAGTGTGTGAGTGTGTGTGAATGCGTGTGAGAGTGTGTGAATGTGTGTGAGTGTGTGTGAGAGTGTGTGAAGTGTGTGAGAGTCTGAGAGTGTGTGAGTATGTGGGTGTGAGAGTGTGTTAGAGTGTGTGAATGAGAGAGTGTGTGTGAGAGTGTGTGAGAGTATGTGAGTGTGTTATTGTGTGTGAGTGTGTGTGAGAGTGTGTGAGTGTGTGTGAGATTGTTTGAGTGTGAGTGTGTGTGAGAGTGTTAGAGTGTGAGAGAGTGTTAGTGTGTGTGAGAGTGTGTGTGAGAGTGTGTGAGTGTGTGAGAGTGTGTGAGTGTGTGTGTGTGTGTGTGAGAGTGTGTGAGAGTGTGTGTGAGAGTGTTTGAGAGTGTGTGAGTGTCTGTGTGAGTGTGTGAGTGTGTGTGAGAGTGTGTAAGTGTGTGTGAGAGTGTGTGTGAGTGTGTGTGAGAGTGTGTGAGTGTGTGTGAGAATGTGTGAGAGTGTGTGTGAGAGTGTGTGAGAGTGTGTGAGTGTGTGTGCATGAGTGTGAGTGAGAGTGTGTGTGTGAGAGTGTGTGAGTGTGTGTGAGAGTGTGAGTGTGTGTGAGAGTGTGTGAGTGTGTGTGAGAGTGCGAGAGTGTGTGAGTATGTGGGTGTGAGAGTGTGTGAATGAGAGAGTGTGTGTGAGAGTGTGTGAGTATGTGGGTGTGAGAGTGTGTGAGTATGTGGGTGTGAGAGTGTGTGATAGCGTGTGAATGAGAGAGTGTGTTTTAGAGTGTGTGAGCGTGTGTGAGAATGTGTGAGTGTGTGTGAGCGTGAGAGTGTGTGAGTGTGTATGAGTGTGTGTGAGTGTGTGTGAGTGTGTGTGAGAGTGTGTGAGTGTGTGTGAATGAGTGTGAGTGAGAGAGTGTGTGTAAGAGAGTGTGTGAGATCGTGTGAGAGAGTTTGAGAGTGTGTGAGTGTGTGTGAGTGTGTGTGAGAGTGTGTGAGAGTGTGTGAGTATGTGGGTGTGAGTGTGTGAGAGTGTATGAGTGTGTGGGTGTGAGAGTGTGTGAGTGTGTGTGAGTGTGTGTGAATGAGTGTGAGTGAGAGAGTGTGTGTGTGAGAGTGTGTGAGCGTGTGTAAGAGTGTGTGAGTGGGTGTGAGAGTGTGTGAACTGTGTGTGAGTGTGTGTGAGAGTGTGTGAGTATGTGGGTGTTAGGGTGTGTGAATGAGAAAGTGTGTATGTGAGAGTGTGTGAGTGTGTGTGAGAGTGTGTGAGTGTGTGGGTGTGTGAGTGTGTGGGTGTGTGAGTGTGTGTGAGAGAGTTTGAGAGTGTGTGAGAGTGTGTGAGTATGTGTGAGAGAGTGTGTGAGTGTGTGAGAGTGTGTTAGAGTGTGTGAATGAGAGAGTGTGTGTGAGTGTGTGTGAGAGTGTGTGAGTATGTGTGAGAGAGTGTGTGAGTGTGTGAGAGTGTGTGAGTGTGCGTGAGAGTGTGTGAGTGTGTGTGAGAGTGTGAGAGATTGTGAGTGTGTTATTGTGTGTGAGAGTGTGTGAGTGTGTGTGAGAGTGTGAGAGTGTGTGAGTGTGTGTGAGAGTGTGTGAGTATGTGTGAGAGTGTGTGTGAGTGTGTGTGAGAGAGAGAGTGTGTGAGAGTGTGTTAGTGTGTGTGAGTGTGTGAGATTGTGGGTGTGAGAGTGTGTGAGAGTGTGTGAGTGTGTGAATGAGTGTGAATGAGAGAGTGTGTCTGAGATTGTGTGAGTGTGTGAGAGAGTGTGTGAGTGTGTGTGAGAGTGTGAGAGTGTGTGAGTGTGTGTGAGAGTGTGTGAGTGTGTGAGAGTGTGTGAGTGTGTGTGAATGAGTGTGTGTGAGAGTGTTTGAGAGTGTGTGTGTGTGAGAGTGTGTGTGAGAGTGTGTGAGTGTGTGTGAGAGTGTGTGTGAGAATGTGTGAGTGTGTGTGAGAATGTGTGAGTGTGTGAGAGTGTGTGTGAGTGTGTGTGAGAGTGTGTGTGCATGAGTGTGAGTGAAAGTGTGTGTGTGAGAGTGTGTGAGTGTGTGTGAGTGGGTGAGTGTGTGTGAGTGTGTGTGAGAGTGTGAGTGTGTGTGAGAGTGTGAGTATGTGGGTGTGAGAGTGTGTGAATGAGTGTGAATGAGAGAGTGTGTGTGTGAGAGTGTGTATGTGGGTGTGAGAGTGTGTGAGTATGTGGGTGTGTGAATGAGTGTGAGTGAGAGAGTGTGTGAGAGTGTGTGAGTGTGTAAGAGTGTGTGAGTGTGTGTGAGAGTGTGTGAGTGTGTGTGAGTGTGTGTGAGTGTGTGTGAGTGTGTGTGAGCGTGTGTGAGAGTGTGTGAGTATGTGGGTGTGAGGGTGTGTGAATGAGAGAGTGTATGAGTGTGAGTGAGAGAGTGTGTGTGTGAGAGTGTGTGTGAAAGTGTGTGAGTGTGTGTGAGAGTGTGTGAGTGTGTGTGAGAGTGTGTGAGATTGTGTAAGAGTGTGTGAGTGTGTGTGAGAGTGTGTGAGTGTGTGTGAGTGTGTGTGAGAGTGTGTGTGAGAGTGTGTGAGTGTGTGTGAGAGTGTGTGAGTGTGTGTGAATGAGTGTGAGTGAGAGAGTGTGTGAGTGTGTGTGAGAGTGTGTGAGTGTGTGTGAGTGTGTGAGAGTGTGTGTGAGTGTGTGTGATAGTGTGTGAGAGAGTGTGTGAGTGTGTGAGAGTGTGTGAGTGTGCGTGAGAGTGTGTGAGTGTGTGTGAGAGTGTGAGAGATTGTGAGTGTGTTATTGTGTGTGAGAGTGTGTGTGAGAGTGTGAGTGTGTGTGAGAGTGTGTGAGTGTGTGTGAGAGTGTGTTAGTATGTGTGAGAGTGTGTGTGAGAGAGAGAGTGTGTGAGAGTGTGTGAGTGTTTGTGAGTGTGTGAGAGTGTGGGTGTGAGAGTGTGTGAGTGTGTGAATGAGTGTGAATGAGAGAATGTGTGTGAGATTGTGTGAGTGTGTGAGAGAGTGTGTGAGTGTGTGTGAGTGTGTGTGAGAGTGTGTGAGAGTGTGAGTGTGTGTGAGAGTGTGTGAGTGTGTGTGAATGAGTGTGTGTGAGAGTGTTTGAGAGTGTGTAAGTGTGTGTGAGAGTGTGTGAGTGTGTGTGAGAGTGTGTGAGTGTGTGTGAGAATGTGTGAGTGTGTGTGAGAGTGTGTGAGTGTGTGAGAGTGTGTGTGAGAGTGTGTGAGAGTGTGTGAGAGAGTGTGTGAGAGTGTGTGAGAGTGTGTGAGTGTGCGTGAGTGTGTGTGAGTGTGTGTGAGAGTGTGAGAGAGTGTGAGTGCGTTATTGTGTGTGAGTGTGTGTGAGAGTGTGTGAGTGTGTGTGAGTGTGTGAGAGTGTGTGAGAGTGTGTGAGTGTGTGTGAGTGTGTGTGAGAGTGTGTGAGTATGTGTGAGAGTGTGTGTGAGTGTGTGTGAGAGAAAGAGTGTGTGAGAGTGTGTGAGTGTGTGTGAGAGAAAGAATGTGTGAGTGTGTGTGAGAGTGTGTGGTGAGTGTGTGTGAGAGTGTGTGAGTGTGTGTGAGAATGTGTGATTGTGTGTGAGAGTGTGTGAGTGTGTGTGAGAGTGTGAGAGTTTGTGTGAGAGTGTGTGTGAGTGTGTGTGAGAGTGTGTGTGCATGAGTGTGAGTGAAAGTGTGTGTGTGAGAGTGTGTGTGAGAGTGTGTGAGTGTGTGTGAGAGTGTGAGTGTGTGTGAGAGTGTGTGAGTATGTGGGTGTGAGAGTGTGTGAATGAGTGTGAATGAGAGAGTGTGTGTGTGAGAGTGTGTGAGTATGTGGGTGTGAGAGTGTGTGAGTGTGTGAATGAGTGTGAATGAGAGAGTGTGTGTTAGAGTGTGTGTAAGAGTGAGAGTGTGTGAGAGTGTGTGTGAGAGTGTTAGAGTGTGTGAGAGTGTGTGAGTATGTGGGTGTGAGTGTGTGTGAGAGTGTGTGAGTGTGTGTGAGAGTGTGCGAGAGTGTGTGAGTGTGTGTGTGAGAGAGTGTGTGAGTGTGTGTGTGAGTGTGTTAGAGTGTGAGAGTGTTAGAGTGTGTGAGAGTGTGTGAGTGTGTGAGAGTGTGAGAGTGTGTGAGTGTGTGAGTGTGTGTGAGAGTGTGTGAGTGTGTGGGTGAGAGGGTGTGTGTGTGAGAGTGTTAGAGTGTGTGAGTGTGTGTGTGAGAGTGTGTAGAGTGTGAGAGTGTGTGTGAGAGTGTGTGATTGTGTGGGTGTGAGTGTGTGTGAGAGTGTGTGAATGAGTGTGAGTGAGAGTGTGTTATTGTGTGTGAGTGTGTGACAGTGTGAGAGTGTGTGAGAGTGTGAGAGTGTGTGAGTGTGTGTGAGAGTGTGTGAGTGTGTGAAAGTGTGTGAGTGTGTGTGCATGTGTGTGCAAGTGTGTGAGTGTGTGTGAGAGTGTGTGTGAGAGTGTGTCAGTGTGTGGGTGTGTGAGAGTGTGTGTGTGTGAGAGTCTGTGAGTGTGTGAATGAGTGTGAGTGAGAGTGTGAGTGAGTGTGTGAGTGTGTGTGAGAGTGTGTGAGTGTGTGTGAGTGAGAGTGTGTGTGAGAGTGTGTGAGTGTGTGTGAGAGTGTGTGAGTGTGTGTGAGAGTATGTGAGAGTGTTTGAGAGTGTGTGAGAGTGTGTGAGTATGTGGCTGTGAGAGTGTGTTAGAGTGTGTGAATGAGTGTGAATGAGAGTGTGTGTGTGAGTGTGTGTGAGAGTGTGTGAGTGTGTGTGAGTGTGAGAGTGTGTGAGAGTGTGTGTGTGAGTGTGTGAGTGTGTGTGAGTATGTGTGAGTGTGTGAGTGTGTGTGAATGCGTGTGAGAGTGTGTGAATGTGTGTGAGTGTGTGTGAGAGTGTGAAGTGTGTGAGAGTCTGAGAGTGTGTGAGTATGTGGGTGTGAGAGTGTGTTAGAGTGTGTGAATGAGAGAGTGTGTGTGAGAGTGTGTGAGAGTATGTGAGTGTGTTATTGTGTGTGAGTGTGTGTGAGAGTGTGTGAGTGTGTGTGAGATTGTTTGAGTGTGAGTGTGTGTGAGAGTGTTAGAGTGTGAGAGAGTGTTAGTGTGTGTGAGAGTGTGTGAGTGTGTGTGAGAGTGTGTGAGTGTGTGAGAGTGTGTGAGTGTGTGTGTGTGTGTGAGAGTGTGTGAGAGTGTGTGTGAGAGTGTTTGAGAGTGTGTGAGTGTCTGTGTGAGTGTGTGAGTGTGTGTGAGAGTGTGTAAGTGTGTGTGAGAGTGTGTGTGAGTGTGTGTGAGAGTGTGTGAGTGTGTGTGAGAATGTGTGAGAGTGTGTGTGAGAGTGTGTGAGTGTGTGTGCATGAGTGTGAGTGAGAGTGTGTGAGTGAGAGTGTGTGTGTGAGAGTGTGTGTGAGAGTGTGAGTGTGTGTGAGAGTGTGTGAGTGTGTGTGAGAGTGCGAGAGTGTGTGAGTATGTGGGTGTGAGAGTGTGTGAATGAGAGAGTGTGTGTGAGAGTGTGTGAGTATGTGGGTGTGAGAGTGTGTGAGTATGTGGGTGTGAGAGTGTGTGATAGCGTGTGAATGAGAGAGTGTGTTTTAGAGTGTGTGAGAGTGTGTGAGCGTGTGTGAGAATGTGTGAGTGTGTGTGAGCGTGAGAGTGTGTGAGTGTGTATGAGTGTGTGTGAGTGTGTGTGAGTGTGTGTGAGAGTGTGTGAGTGTGTGTGAATGAGTGTGAGTGAGAGAGTGTGTGTAAGAGAGTGTGTGAGATCGTGTGAGAGAGTTTGAGAGTGTGTGAGTGTGTGTGAGTGTGTGTGAGAGTGTGTGAGAGTGTGTGAGTATGTGGGTGTGAGTGTGTGAGAGTGTATGAGTGTGTGGGTGTGAGAGTGTGTGAGTGTGTGTGAGTGTGTGTGAATGAGTGTGAGTGAGAGAGTGTGTGTGTGAAAGTGTGTGAGCGTGTGTAAGAGTGTGTGAGTGGGTGTGAGAGTGTGTGAACTGTGTGTGAGTGTGTGTGAGAGTGTGTGAGTATGTGGGTGTTAGGGTGTGTGAATGAGAAAGTGTGTATGTGAGAGTGTGTGAGTGTGTGTGAGAGTGTGTGAGTGTGTGGGTGTGTGAGTGTGTGGGTGTGTGAGTGTGTGTGAGAGAGTTTGAGAGTGTGTGAGTATGTGTGAGAGAGTGTGTGAGTGTGTGAGAGTGTGTTAGAGTGTGTGAATGAGAGAGTGTGTGTGAGTGTGTGTGAGAGTGTGTGAGTATGTGTGAGAGAGTGTGTGAGTGTGTGAGAGTGTGTGAGTGTGCGTGAGAGTGTGTGAGTGTGTGTGAGAGTGTGAGAGATTGTGAGTGTGTTATTGTGTGTGAGTGTGTGTGAGAGTGTTTGAGAGTGTGTGTGTGTGAGAGTGTGTGTGAGAGTGTGTGAGTGTGTGTGAGAGTGTGTGTGAGAGTGTGTGTGAGTGTGTGTGAGAGTGTGTGTGAGAGTGTGTGAGAGTGTGAGTATGTGGGTGTGAGAGTGTGTGAATGAGTGTGAATGAGAGAGTGTGTGTGTGAGAGTGTGTATGTGGGTGTGAGAGTGTGTGAGTATGTGGGTGTGTGAATGAGTGTGAGTGAGAGAGTGTGTGAGAGTGTGTGAGTGTGTAAGAGTGTGTGAGTGTGTGTGAGAGTGTGTGAGTGTGTGTGAGTGTGTGTGAGTGTGTGTGAGCGTGTGTGAGAGTGTGTGAGTATGTGGGTGTGAGGGTGTGTGAATGAGAGAGTGTATGAGTGTGAGTGAGAGAGTGTGTGTGTGAGAGTGTGTGTGAAAGTGTGTGAGTGTGTGTGAGAGTGTGTGAGTGTGTGTGAGAGTGTGTGAGATTGTGTAAGAGTGTGTGAGTGTGTGTGAGAGTGTGTGAGTGTGTGTGAGAGTGTGTGAGTGTGTGAGTGTGTGTGAGTGTGTGTGAGAGTGTGCGAGAGTGTGTGAGTGTGTGTGTGTGAGAGTGTGTGAGTGTGTGTGTGAGTGTGTTAGAGTGTGAGAGTGTTAGAGTGTGTGAGAGTGTGTGAGTGTGTGAGAGTGTGAGAGTGTGTGAGTGTGTGAGTGTGTGTGAGAGTGTGTGAGTGTGTGGGTGAGAGGGTGTGTGTGTGAGAGTGTTAGAGTGTGTGAGTGTGTGTGTGAGAGTGTGTAGAGTGTGAGAGTGTGTGTGAGAGTGTGTGATTGTGTGGGTGTGAGTGTGTGTGAGAGTGTGTGAATGAGTGTGAGTGAGAGTGTGTTATTGTGTGTGAGTGTGTGAGAGTGTGAGAGTGTGTGAGAGTGTGAGAGTGTGTGAGTGTGTGTGAGAGTGTGTGAGTGTGTGTGAGAGTGTGTGAGTGTGTGAAAGTGTGAAAGTGTGTGAGTGTGTGTGCATGTGTGTGCAAGTGTGTGAGTGTGTGTGAGAGTGTGTGTGAGAGTGTGTCAGTGTGTGGGTGTGTGTGTGTGTGAGAGTCTGTGAGTGTGTGAATGAGTGTGAGTGAGAGTGTGAGTGAGTGTGTGAGTGTGTGTGAGAGTGTGTGAGTGTGTGTGAGTGAGAGTGTGTGTGAGAGTGTGTGAGTGTGTGTGAGAGTGTGTGAGTGTGTGTGAGAGTATGTGAGAGTGTTTGAGAGTGTGTGAGAATGTGTGAGTATGTGGCTGTGAGAGTGTGTTAGAGTGTGTGAATGAGTGTGAATGAGAGTGTGTGTGTGAGTGTGTGTGAGAGTGTGTGAGTGTGTGTGAGTGTGAGAGTGTGTGAGAGTGTGAGAGTGTGTGTGTGAGTGTGTGTGAGTATGTGTGAGTGTGTGAGTGTGTGTGAATGCGTGTGAGAGTGTGTGAATGTGTGTGAGTGTATGTGAGAGTGTGTGAAGTGTGTGAGAGTCTGAGAGTGTGTGAGTATGTGGGTGTGAGAGTGTGTTAGAGTGTGTGAATGAGAGAGTGTGTGTGAGAGTGTGTGAGAGTATGTGAGTGTGTTATTGTGTGTGAGTGTGTGTGAGATTGTTTGAGTGTGAGTGTGTGTGAGAGTGTTAGAGTGTGAGAGAGTGTTAGTGTGTGTGAGAGTGTGTGTGAGAGTGTGTGAGTGTGTGAGAGTGTGTGAGTGTGTGTGTGTGTGTGTGAGAGTGTGTGAGAGTGTGTGTGAGAGTGTTTGAGAGTGTGTGAGTGTCTGTGTGAGTGTGTGAGTGTGTGTGAGAGTGTGTAAGTGTGTGTGAGAGTGTGTGTGAGTGTGTGTGAGAGTGTGTGAGTGTGTGTGAGAATGTGTGAGAGTGTGTGTGAGAGTGTGTGAGAGTGTGTGAGTGTGTGTGCATGAGTGTGAGTGAGAGTGTGTGTGTGAGAGTGTGTGAGTGTGTGTGAGAGTGTGAGTGTGTGTGAGAGTGTGTGAGTGTGTGTGAGAGTGCGAGAGTGTGTGAGTATGTGGGTGTGAGAGTGTGTGAATGAGAGAGTGTGTGTGAGAGTGTGTGAGTATGTGGGTGTGAGAGTGTGTGAGTATGTGGGTGTGAGAGTGTGTGATAGCGTGTGAATGAGAGAGTGTGTTTTAGAGTGTGTGAGAGTGTGTGAGCGTGTGTGAGAATGTGTGAGTGTGTGTGAGCGTGAGAGTGTGTGAGTGTGTATGAGTGTGTGTGAGTGTGTGTGAGTGTGTGTGAGAGTGTGTGAGTGTGTGTGAATGAGTGTGAGTGAGAGAGTGTGTGTAAGAGAGTGTGTGAGATCGTGTGAGAGAGTTTGAGAGTGTGTGAGTGTGTGTGAGTGTGTGTGAGAGTGTGTGAGAGTGTGTGAGTATGTGGGTGTGAGTGTGTGAGAGTGTATGAGTGTGTGGGTGTGAGAGTGTGTGAGTGTGTGTGAGTGTGTGTGAATGAGTGTGAGTGAGAGAGTGTGTGTGTGAGAGTGCGTGAGCGTGTGTAAGAGTGTGTGAGTGGGTGTGAGAGTGTGTGAACTGTGTGTGAGTGTGTGTGAGAGTGTGTGAGTATGTGGGTGTTAGGGTGTGTGAATGAGAAAGTGTGTATGTGAGAGTGTGTGAGTGTGTGTGAGAGTGTGTGAGTGTGTGGGTGTGTGAGTGTGTGGGTGTGTGAGTGTGTGTGAGAGAGTTTGAGAGTGTGTGAGAGTGTGTGAGTATGTGTGAGAGAGTGTGTGAGTGTGTGAGAGTGTGTTAGAGTGTGTGAATGAGAGAGTGTGTGTGAGTGTGTGTGAGAGTGTGTGAGTATGTGTGAGAGAGTGTGTGAGTGTGTGAGAGTGTGTGAGTGTGCGTGAGAGTGTGTGAGTGTGTGTGAGAGTGTGAGAGATTGTGAGTGTGTTATTGTGTGTGAGAGTGTGTGAGTGTGTGTGAGAGTGTGAGAGTGTGTGAGTGTGTGTGAGAGTGTGTGAGTATGTGTGAGAGTGTGTGTGAGTGTGTGTGAGAGAGAGAGTGTGTGAGAGTGTGTGAGTGTGTGTGAGTGTGTGAGATTGTGGGTGTGAGAGTGTGTGAGAGTGTGTGAGTTTGTGAATGAGTGTGAATGAGAGAGTGTGTCTGAGATTGTGTGAGTGTGTGAGAGAGTGTGTGAGTGTGTGTGAGAGTGTGAGAGTGTGTGAGTGTGTGTGAGAGTGTGTGAGTGTGTGAGAGTGTGTGAGTGTGTGTGAATGAGTGTGTGTGAGAGTGTTTGAGAGTGTGTGTGTGTGAGAGTGTGTGTGAGAGTGTGTGAGTGTGTGTGAGAGTGTGTGTGAGAATGTGTGAGTGTGTGTGAGAATGTGTGAGTGTGTGAGAGTGTGTGTGAGTGTGTGTGAGAGTGTGTGTGCATGAGTGTGAGTGAAAGTGTGTGTGTGAGAGTGTGTGAGTGTGTGTGAGTGGGTGAGTGTGTGTGAGTGTGTGTGAGAGTGTGAGTGTGTGTGAGAGTGTGTGAGAGTGTGAGTATGTGGGTGTGAGAGTGTGTGAATGAGTGTGAATGAGAGAGTGTGTGTGTGAGAGTGTGTATGTGGGTGTGAGAGTGTGTGAGTATGTGGGTGTGTGAATGAGTGTGAGTGAGAGAGTGTGTGAGAGTGTGTGAGTGTGTAAGAGTGTGTGAGTGTGTGTGAGAGTGTGTGAGTGTGTGTGAGTGTGTGTGAGTGTGTGTGAGTGTGTGTGAGCGTGTGTGAGAGTGTGTGAGTATGTGGGTGTGAGGGTGTGTGAATGAGAGAGTGTATGAGTGTGAGTGAGAGAGTGTGTGTGTGAGAGTGTGTGTGAAAGTGTGTGAGTGTGTGTGAGAGTGTGTGAGTGTGTGTGAGAGTGTGTGAGATTGTGTAAGAGTGTGTGAGTGTGTGTGAGAGTGTGTGAGTGTGTGTGAATGAGTGTGAGTGAGAGAGTGTGTGAGTGTGTGTGAGAGTGTGTGAGTGTGTGTGAGTGTGTGAGAGTGTGTGTGAGTGTGTGTGATAGTGTGTGAGAGAGTGTGTGAGTGTGTGAGAGTGTGTGAGTGTGCGTGAGAGTGTGTGAGTGTGTGTGAGAGTGTGAGAGATTGTGAGTGTGTTATTGTGTGTGAGAGTGTGTGTGAGAGTGTGAGTGTGTGTGAGAGTGTGTGAGTGTGTGTGAGAGTGTGTTAGTATGTGTGAGAGTGTGTGTGAGAGAGAGAGTGTGTGAGAGTGTGTGAGTGTTTGTGAGTGTGTGAGAGTGTGGGTGTGAGAGTGTGTGAGTGTGTGAATGAGTGTGAATGAGAGAATGTGTGTGAGATTGTGTGAGTGTGTGAGAGAGTGTGTGAGTGTGTGTGAGAGTGTGTGAGAGTGTGAGTGTGTGTGAGAGTGTGTGAGTGTGTGTGAATGAGTGTGTGTGAGAGTGTTTGAGAGTGTGTAAGTGTGTGTGAGAGTGTGTGAGTGTGTGTGAGAGTGTGTGAGTGTGTGTGAGAATGTGTGAGTGTGTGTGAGAGTGTGTGAGTGTGTGAGAGTGTGTGTGAGAGTGTGTGAGAGTGTGTGAGAGAGTGTGTGAGAGTGTGTGAGAGTGTGTGAGTGTGCGTGAGAGTGTGTGAGTGTGTGTGAGAGTGTGAGAGAGTGTGAGTGCGTTATTGTGTGTGAGTGTGTGTGAGAGTGTGTGAGTGTGTGTGAGTGTGTGAGAGTGTGTGAGAGTGTGTGAGTGTGTGTGAGTGTGTGTGAGAGTGTGTGAGTATGTGTGAGAGTGTGTGTGAGTGTGTGTGAGAGAAAGAGTGTGTGAGAGTGTGTGAGTGTGTGTGAGAGAAAGAGTGTGTGAGTGTGTGTGAGAGTGTGTGGTGAGTGTGTGTGAGAGTGTGTGAGTGTGTGTGAGAATGTGTGATTGTGTGTGAGAGTGTGTGAGTGTGTGTGAGAGTGTGAGAGTTTGTGTGAGAGTGTGTGTGAGTGTGTGTGAGAGTGTGTGTGCATGAGTGTGAGTGAAAGTGTGTGTGTGAGAGTGTGTGTGAGAGTGTGTGAGTGTGTGTGAGAGTGTGAGTGTGTGTGAGAGTGTGTGAGTATGTGGGTGTGAGAGTGTGTGAATGAGTGTGAATGAGAGAGTGTGTGTGTGAGAGTGTGTGAGTATGTGGGTGTGAGAGTGTGTGAATGAGTGTGAATGAGAGAGTGTGTGTTAGAGTGTGTGTAAGAGTGAGAGTGTGTGAGAGTGTGTGTGAGAGTGTTAGAGTGTGTGAGAGTGTGTGAGTATGTGGGTGTGAGTGTGTGTGAGAGTGTGTGAGTGTGTGTGAGAGTGTGCGAGAGTGTGTGAGTGTGTGTGTGAGAGAGTGTGTGAGTGTGTGTGTGAGTGTGTTAGAGTGTGAGAGTGTTAGAGTGTGTGAGAGTGTGTGAGTGTGTGAGAGTGTGAGAGTGTGTGAGTGTGTGAGTGTGTGTGAGAGTGTGTGAGTGTGTGGGTGAGAGGGTGTGTGTGTGAGAGTGTTAGAGTGTGTGAGTGTGTGTGTGAGAGTGTGTAGAGTGTGAGAGTGTGTGATTGTGTGGGTGTGAGTGTGTGTGAGAGTGTGTGAATGAGTGTGAGTGAGAGTGTGTTATTGTGTGTGAGTGTGTGACAGTGTGAGAGTGTGTGAGAGTGTGAGAGTGTGTGAGTGTGTGTGAGAGTGTGTGAGTGTGTGAAAGTGTGAAAGTGTGTGAGTGTGTGTGCATGTGTGTGCAAGTGTGTGAGTGTGTGTGAGAGTGTGTGTGAGAGTGTGTCAGTGTGTGGGTGTGTGAGAGTGTGTGTGTGTGAGAGTCTGTGAGTGTGTGAATGAGTGTGAGTGAGAGTGTGAGTGAGTGTGTGAGTGTGTGTGAGAGTGTGTGAGTGTGTGTGAGTGAGAGTGTGTGTGAGAGTGTGTGAGTGTGTGTGAGAGTGTGTGAGTGTGTGTGAGAGTATGTGAGAGTGTTTGAGAGTGTGTGAGAGTGTGTGAGTATGTGGCTGTGAGAGTGTGTTAGAGTGTGTGAATGAGTGTGAATGAGAGTGTGTGTGTGAGTGTGTGTGAGAGTGTGTGAGTGTGTGTGAGTGTGAGAGTGTGTGAGAGTGTGTGTGTGAGTGTGTGAGTGTGTGTGAGTATGTGTGAGTGTGTGAGTGTGTGTGAATGCGTGTGAGAGTGTGTGAATGTGTGTGAGTGTGTGTGAGAGTGTGTGAAGTGTGTGAGAGTCTGAGAGTGTGTGAGTATGTGGGTGTGAGAGTGTGTTAGAGTGTGTGAATGAGAGAGTGTGTGTGAGAGTGTGTGAGAGTATGTGAGTGTGTTATTGTGTGTGAGTGTGTGTGAGAGTGTGTGAGTGTGTGTGAGATTGTTTGAGTGTGAGTGTGTGTGAGAGTGTTAGAGTGTGAGAGAGTGTTAGTGTGTGTGAGAGTGTGTGAGTGTGTGTGAGAGTGTGTGAGTGTGTGAGAGTGTGTGAGTGTGTGTGTGTGTGTGAGAGTGTGTGAGAGTGTGTGTGAGAGTGTTTGAGAGTGTGTGAGTGTCTGTGTGAGTGTGTGAGTGTGTGTGAGAGTGTGTAAGTGTGTGTGAGAGTGTGTGTGAGTGTGTGTGAGAGTGTGTGAGTGTGTGTGAGAATGTGTGAGAGTGTGTGTGAGAGTGTGTGAGTGTGTGTGCATGAGTGTGAGTGAGAGTGTGTGTGTGAGAGTGTGTGAGTGTGTGTGAGAGTGTGAGTGTGTGTGAGAGTGTGTGAGTGTGTGTGAGAGTGCGAGAGTGTGTGAGTATGTGGGTGTGAGAGTGTGTGAATGAGAGAGTGTGTGTGAGAGTGTGTGAGTATGTGGGTGTGAGAGTGTGTGAGTATGTGGGTGTGAGAGTGTGTGATAGCGTGTGAATGAGAGAGTGTGTTTTAGAGTGTGTGAGAGTGTGTGAGCGTGTGTGAGAATGTGTGAGTGTGTGTGAGCGTGAGAGTGTGTGAGTGTGTATGAGTGTGTGTGAGTGTGTGTGAGTGTGTGTGAGAGTGTGTGAGTGTGTGTGAATGAGTGTGAGTGAGAGAGTGTGTGTAAGAGAGTGTGTGAGATCGTGTGAGAGAGTTTGAGAGTGTGTGAGTGTGTGTGAGTGTGTGTGAGAGTGTGTGAGAGTGTGTGAGTATGTGGGTGTGAGTGTGTGAGAGTGTATGAGTGTGTGGGTGTGAGAGTGTGTGAGTGTGTGTGAGTGTGTGTGAATGAGTGTGAGTGAGAGAGTGTGTGTGTGAAAGTGTGTGAGCGTGTGTAAGAGTGTGTGAGTGGGTGTGAGAGTGTGTGAACTGTGTGTGAGTGTGTGTGAGAGTGTGTGAGAGTGTGTGAGTATGTGGGTGTTAGGGTGTGTGAATGAGAAAGTGTGTATGTGAGATTGTGTGAGTGTGTGTGAGAGTGTGTGAGTGTGTGGGTGTGTGAGTGTGTGGGTGTGTGAGTGTGTGTGAGAGAGTTTGAGAGTGTGTGAGTATGTGTGAGAGAGTGTGTGAGTGTGTGAGAGTGTGTTAGAGTGTGTGAATGAGAGAGTGTGTGTGAGTGTGTGTGAGAGTGTGTGAGTATGTGTGAGAGAGTGTGTGAGTGTGTGAGAGTGTGTGAGTGTGCGTGAGAGTGTGTGAGTGTGTGTGAGAGTGTGAGAGATTGTGAGTGTGTTATTGTGTGTGAGTGTGTGTGAGAGTGTTTGAGAGTGTGTGTGTGTGAGAGTGTGTGTGAGAGTGTGTGAGTGTGTGTGAGAGTGTGTGTGAGAGTGTGTGTGAGTGTGTGTGAGAGTGTGTGTGAGAGTGTGTGAGAGTGTGAGTATGTGGGTGTGAGAGTGTGTGAATGAGTGTGAATGAGAGAGTGTGTGTGTGAGAGTGTGTATGTGGGTGTGAGAGTGTGTGAGTATGTGGGTGTGTGAATGAGTGTGAGTGAGAGAGTGTGTGAGAGTGTGTGAGTGTGTAAGAGTGTGTGAGTGTGTGTGAGAGTGTGTGAGTGTGTGTGAGTGTGTGTGAGTGTGTGTGAGCGTGTGTGAGAGTGTGTGAGTATGTGGGTGTGAGGGTGTGTGAATGAGAGAGTGTATGAGTGTGAGTGAGAGAGTGTGTGTGTGAGAGTGTGTGTGAAAGTGTGTGAGTGTGTGTGAGAGTGTGTGAGTGTGTGTGAGAGTGTGTGAGATTGTGTAAGAGTGTGTGAGTGTGTGTGAGAGTGTGTGAGTGTGTGTGAGTGTGTGTGAGAGTGTGTGTGAGAGTGTGTGAGTGTGTGTGAGAGTGTGTGAGAGTGTGTGAGTGTGTGTGAATGAGTGTGAGTGAGAGAGTGTGTGAGTGTGTGTGAGAGTGTGTGAGTGTGTGAGAGTGTGTGTGAGTGTGTGTGAGAGTGTGTGATAGTGTGTGAGAGAGTGTGTGAGTGTGTGAGAGTGTGTGAGTGTGCGTGAGAGTGTGTGAGTGTGTGTGAGAGTGTGAGAGATTGTGAGTGTGTTATTGTGTGTGAGAGTGTGTGTGAGAGTGTGAGTGTGTGTGAGAGTGTGTGAGTGTGTGTGAGAGTGTGTTAGTATGTGTGAGAGTGTGTGTGAGAGAGAGAGTGTGTGAGAGTGTGTGAGTGTTTGTGAGTGTGTGAGAGTGTGGGTGTGAGAGTGTGTGAGTGTGTGAATGAGAGAATGTGTGTGAGATTGTGTGAGTGTGTGAGAGAGTGTGTGAGTGTGTGTGAGTGTGTGTGAGAGTGTGTGAGAGTGTGAGTGTGTGTGAGAGTGTGTGAGTGTGTGTGAATGAGTGTGTGTGAGAGTGTTTGAGAGTGTGTAAGTGTGTGTGAGAGTGTGTGTGTGTGAGAGTGTGTGAGTGTGTGTGAGAATGTGTGAGTGTGTGTGAGAGTGTGTGAGTGTGTGAGAGTGTGTGTGAGAGTGTGTGAGAGTGTGTGAGAGAGTGTGTGAGAGTGTGTGAGAGTGTGTGAGTGTGTGTGAGAGTGTGTGAGTGTGTGTGAGAGTGTGAGAGAGTGTGAGTGCGTTATTGTGTGTGAGTGTGTGTGAGAGTGTGTGAGTGTGTGTGAGTGTGTGAGAGTGTGTGAGTGTGTGTGAGTGTGTGTGAGAGTGTGTGAGTATGTGTGAGAGTGTGTGTGAGTGTGTGTGAGAGAAAGAGTGTGTGAGAGTGTGTGAGTGTGTGTGAGAGAAAGAGTGTGTGAGTGTGTGTGAGAGTGTGTGGTGAGTGTGTGTGAGAGTGTGTGAGTGTGTGTGAGAATGTGTGATTGTGTGTGAGAGTGTGTGAGTGTGTGTGAGAGTGTGAGAGTGTGTGTGAGAGTGTGTGAGTGTGTGTGAGTGTGTGTGAGAGTGTGTGTGCATGAGTGTGAGTGAAAGTGTGTGTGTGAGAGTGTGTGTGAGAGTGTGTGAGTGTGTGTGAGAGTGTGAGTGTGTGTGAGTGTGTGTGAGAGTGTGTGAGTATGTGGGTGTGAGAGTGTGTGAATGAGTGTGAATGAGAGAGTGTGTGTGTGAGAGTGTGTGAGTATGTGGGTGTGAGAGTGTGTGAGTGTGTGAATGAGTGTGAATGAGAGAGTGTGTGTTAGAGTGTGTGTAAGAGTGAGAGTGTGTGAGAGTGTGTGTGAGAGTGTTAGAGTGTGTGAGAGTGTGTGAGTATGTGGGTGTGAGTGTGTGTGAGAGTGTGTGCGTGTGTGTGAGAGTGTGTGAGTGTGTGTGAGCGTGTGTGAGAGTGTGTGAGTATGTGGGTGTGAGGGTGTGTGAATGAGAGAGTGTGTATGTGAGAGTGTGTGAGAGTGTGTGAGTGTGTGGGCGTGTGAGAGTGTGTGAGTGTGTGTGAATGAGTGTGAGTGAGAGAGTGTGTGTGAGAGAGTGTGTGTGAAAGTGTGTGAGAGTGTGTGAGTGTGTGAGTGTGTGTGAGAGTGTGAGAGTGTGTGTGAGAGTGTGTGTGAGAGTGTGTGAGAGTGTGTGAGTGTGTGTGAGAGTGTGTGAGAGTGTGTGTGTAAAAGTGTGCGTGAGAGTGTGTAAGTGTGTGAGAGTGTGCATGAATAATTGTGAGTGAGAGTGTGTGTGTGTGAGAGTGTGTGTGAATGAGTGTGAGTGAGTGTGTGAGTGTGTGTGAGAGTGTGCGAGAGTGTGTGAGTGTGTGTGTGTGAGAGTGTGTGAGTGTGTGTGTGAGTGTGTTAGAGTGTGAGAGTGTTAGAGTGTGTGAGAGTGTGAGAGTGTGTGAGTGTGTGAGTGTGTGTGAGAGTGTGTGAGTGTGTGGGTGAGAGGGTGTGTGTGTGAGAGTGTTAGAGTGTGTGAGTGTGTGTGTGAGAGTGTGTAGAGTGTGAGAGTGTGTGTGAGAGTGTGTGATTGTGTGGGTGTGAGTGTGTGTGAGAGTGTGTGAATGAGTGTGAGTGAGAGTGTGTTATTGTGTGTGAGTGTGTGAGAGTGTGAGAGTGTGTGAGAGTGTGAGAGTGTGTGAGTGTGTGTGAGTGTGTGAAAGTGTGAAAGTGTGTGAGTGTGTGTGCATGTGTGTGCAAGTGTGTGAGTGTGTGTGAGAGTGTGTGTGAGAGTGTGTCAGTGTGTGGGTGTGTGTGTGTGTGTGAGTCTGTGAGTGTGTGAATGAGTGTGAGTGAGAGTGTGAGTGAGTGTGTGAGTGTGTGTGAGAGTGTGTGAGTGTGTGTGAGTGAGAGTGTGTGTGAGAGTGTGTGAGTGTGTGTGAGAGTGTGTGAGTGTGTGTGAGAGTATGTGAGAGTGTTTGAGAGTGTGTGAGAGTGTGTGAGTATGTGGCTGTGAGAGTGTGTTAGAGTGTGTGAATGAGTGTGAATGAGAGTGTGTGTGTGAGTGTGTGTGAGAGTGTGTGAGTGTGTGTGAGTGTGAGAGTGTGTGAGAGTGTGAGAGTGTGTGTGTGAGTGTGTGTGAGTATGTGTGAGTATGTGTGAGTGTGTGAGTGTGTGTGAATGCGTGTGAGAGTGTGTGAATGTGTGTGAGTGTGTGTGAGAGTGTGTGAAGTGTGTGAGAGTCTGAGAGTGTGTGAGTATGTGGGTGTGAGAGTGTGTTAGAGTGTGTGAATGAGAGAGTGTGTGTGAGATTGTGTGAGAGTATGTGAGTGTGTTATTGTGTGTGAGTGTGTGTGAGAGTGTGTGAGTGTGTGTGAGATTGTTTGAGTGTGAGTGTGTGTGAGAGTGTTAGAGTGTGAGAGAGTGTTAGTGTGTGTGAGAGTGTGTGTGAGAGTGTGTGAGTGTGTGAGAGTGTGTGAGTGTGTGTGTGTGTGTGTGAGAGTGTGTGAGAGTGTGTGTGAGAGTGTTTGAGAGTGTGTGAGTGTCTGTGTGAGTGTGTGAGTGTGTGTGAGAGTGTGTAAGTGTGTGTGAGAGTGTGTGTGAGTGTGTGTGAGAGTGTGTGAGTGTGTGTGAGAATGTGTGAGAGTGTGTGTGAGAGTGTGTGAGAGTGTGTGAGTGTGTGTGCATGAGTGTGAGTGAGAGTGTGTGTGTGAGAGTGTGTGAGTGTGTGTGAGTGTGTGTGAGAATGTGTGAGAGTGTGTGTGAGAGTGTGTGAGAGTGTGTGAGTGTGTGTGCATGAGTGTGAGTGAGAGTGTGTGTGTGAGAGTGTGTGAGTGTGTGTGAGAGTGTGAGTGTGTGTGAGAGTGTGTGAGTGTGTGTGAGAGTGCGAGAGTGTGTGAGTATGTGGGTGTGAGAGTGTGTGAATGAGAGAGTGTGTGTGAGAGTGTGTGAGTATGTGGGTGTGAGAGTGTGTGAGTATGTGGGTGTGAGAGTGTGTGATAGCGTGTGAATGAGAGAGTGTGTTTTAGAGTGTGTGAGAGTGTGTGAGCGTGTGTGAGAATGTGTGAGTGTGTGTGAGCGTGAGAGTGTGTGAGTGTGTATGAGTGTGTGTGAGTGTGTGTGAGTGTGTGTGAGAGTGTGTGAGTGTGTGTGAATGAGTGTGAGTGAGAGAGTGTGTGTAAGAGAGTGTGTGAGATCGTGTGAGAGAGTTTGAGAGTGTGTGAGTGTGTGTGAGTGTGTGTGAGAGTGTGTGAGTATGTGGGTGTGAGTGTGTGAGAGTGTATGAGTGTGTGGGTGTGAGAGTGTGTGAGTGTGTGTGAGTGTGTGTGAATGAGTGTGAGTGAGAGAGTGTGTGTGTGAGAGTGTGTGAGCGTGTGTAAGAGTGTGTGAGTGGGTGTGAGAGTGTGTGAACTGTGTGTGAGTGTGTGTGAGAGTGTGTGAGTATGTGGGTGTTAGGGTGTGTGAATGAGAAAGTGTGTATGTGAGAGTGTGTGAGTGTGTGTGAGAGTGTGTGAGTGTGTGGGTGTGTGAGTGTGTGGGTGTGTGAGTGTGTGTGAGAGAGTTTGAGAGTGTGTGAGAGTGTGTGAGTATGTGTGAGAGAGTGTGTGAGTGTGTGAGAGTGTGTTAGAGTGTGTGAATGAGAGAGTGTGTGTGAGTGTGTGTGAGAGTGTGTGAGTATGTGTGAGAGAGTGTGTGAGTGTGTGAGAGTGTGTGAGTGTGCGTGAGAGTGTGTGAGTGTGTGTGAGAGTGTGAGAGATTGTGAGTGTGTTATTGTGTGTGAGAGTGTGTGAGTGTGTGTGAGAGTGTGAGAGTGTGTGAGTGTGTGTGAGAGTGTGTGAGTATGTGTGAGAGTGTGTGTGAGTGTGTGTGAGAGAGAGAGTGTGTGAGAGTGTGTTAGTGTGTGTGAGTGTGTGAGATTGTGGGTGTGAGAGTGTGTGAGAGTGTGTGAGTGTGTGAATGAGTGTGAATGAGAGAGTGTGTCTGAGATTGTGTGAGTGTGTGAGAGAGTGTGTGAGTGTGTGTGAGAGTGTGAGAGTGTGTGAGTGTGTGTGAGAGTGTGTGAGTGTGTGAGAGTGTGTGAGTGTGTGTGAATGAGTGTGTGTGAGAGTGTTTGAGAGTGTGTGTGTGTGAGAGTGTGTGTGAGAGTGTGTGAGTGTGTGTGAGAGTGTGTGTGAGAATGTGTGAGTGTGTGTGAGAATGTGTGAGTGTGTGAGAGTGTGTGTGAGTGTGTGTGAGAGTGTGTGTGCATGAGTGTGAGTGAAAGTGTGTGTGTGAGAGTGTGTGAGTGTGTGTGAGTGGGTGAGTGTGTGTGAGTGTGTGTGAGAGTGTGAGTGTGTGTGAGAGTGTGTGAGAGTGTGAGTATGTGGGTGTGAGAGTGTGTGAATGAGTGTGAATGAGAGAGTGTGTGTGTGAGAGTGTGTATGTGGGTGTGAGAGTGTGTGAGTATGTGGGTGTGTGAATGAGTGTGAGTGAGAGAGTGTGTGAGAGTGTGTGAGTGTGTAAGAGTGTGTGAGTGTGTGTGAGAGTGTGTGAGTGTGTGTGAGTGTGTGTGAGTGTGTGTGAGTGTGTGTGAGCGTGTGTGAGAGTGTGTGAGTATGTGGGTGTGAGGGTGTGTGAATGAGAGAGTGTATGAGTGTGAGTGAGAGAGTGTGTGTGTGAGAGTGTGTGTGAAAGTGTGTGAGTGTGTGTGAGAGTGTGTGAGTGTGTGTGAGAGTGTGTGAGATTGTGTAAGAGTGTGTGAGTGTGTGTGAGAGTGTGTGAGTGTGTGTGAGTGTGTGTGAGAGTGTGTGTGAGAGTGTGTGAGTGTGTGTGAGAGTGTGTGAGTGTGTGTGAATGAGTGTGAGTGAGAGAGTGTGTGAGTGTGTGTGAGAGTGTGTGAGTGTGTGTGAGAGTGTGTGAGTGTGTGTGAGTGTGTGAGAGTGTGTGTGAGTGTGTGTGATAGTGTGTGAGAGAGTGTGTGAGTGTGTGAGAGTGTGTGAGTGTGCGTGAGAGTGTGTGAGTGTGTGTGAGAGTGTGAGAGATTGTGAGTGTGTTATTGTGTGTGAGAGTGTGTGTGAGAGTGTGAGTGTGTGTGAGAGTGTGTGAGTGTGTGTGAGAGTGTGTTAGTATGTGTGAGAGTGTGTGTGAGAGAGAGAGTGTGTGAGAGTGTGTGAGTGTTTGTGAGTGTGTGAGAGTGTGGGTGTGAGAGTGTGTGAGTGTGTGAATGAGTGTGAATGAGAGAATGTGTGTGAGATTGTGTGAGTGTGTGAGAGAGTGTGTGAGTGTGTGTGAGTGTGTGTGAGAGTGTGTGAGAGTGTGAGTGTGTGTGAGAGTGTGTGAGTGTGTGTGAATGAGTGTGTGTGAGAGTGTTTGAGAGTGTGTAAGTGTGTGTGAGAGTGTGTGAGTGTGTGTGAGAGTGTGTGAGTGTGTGTGAGAATGTGTGAGTGTGTGTGAGAGTGTGTGAGTGTGTGAGAGTGTGTGTGAGAGTGTGTGAGAGTGTGTGAGAGAGTGTGTGAGAGTGTGTGAGAGTGTGTGAGTGTGCGTGAGAGTGTGTGAGTGTGTGTGAGAGTGTGAGAGAGTGTGAGTGCGTTATTGTGTGTGAGTGTGTGTGAGAGTGTGTGAGTGTGTGTGAGTGTGTGAGAGTGTGTGAGAGTGTGTGAGTGTGTGTGAGTGTGTGTGAGAGTGTGTGAGTATGTGTGAGAGTGTGTGTGAGTGTGTGTGAGAGAAAGAGTGTGTGAGAGTGTGTGAGTGTGTGTGAGAGAAAGAATGTGTGAGTGTGTGTGAGAGTGTGTGGTGAGTGTGTGTGAGAGTGTGTGAGTGTGTGTGAGAATGTGTGATTGTGTGTGAGAGTGTGTGAGTGTGTGTGAGAGTGTGAGAGTTTGTGTGAGAGTGTGTGTGAGTGTGTGTGAGAGTGTGTGTGCATGAGTGTGAGTGAAAGTGTGTGTGTGAGAGTGTGTGTGAGAGTGTGTGAGTGTGTGTGAGAGTGTGAGTGTGTGTGAGAGTGTGTGAGTATGTGGGTGTGAGAGTGTGTGAATGAGTGTGAATGAGAGAGTGTGTGTGTGAGAGTGTGTGAGTATGTGGGTGTGAGAGTGTGTGAGTGTGTGAATGAGTGTGAATGAGAGAGTGTGTGTTAGAGTGTGTGTAAGAGTGAGAGTGTGTGAGAGTGTGTGTGAGAGTGTTAGAGTGTGTGAGAGTGTGTGAGTATGTGGGTGTGAGTGTGTGTGAGAGTGTGTGAGTGTGTGTGAGAGTGTGCGAGAGTGTGTGAGTGTGTGTGTGAGAGAGTGTGTGAGTGTGTGTGTGAGTGTGTTAGAGTGTGAGAGTGTTAGAGTGTGTGAGAGTGTGTGAGTGTGTGAGAGTGTGAGAGTGTGTGAGTGTGTGAGTGTGTGTGAGAGTGTGTGAGTGTGTGGGTGAGAGGGTGTGTGTGTGAGAGTGTTAGAGTGTGTGAGTGTGTGTGTGAGAGTGTGTAGAGTGTGAGAGTGTGTGTGAGAGTGTGTGATTGTGTGGGTGTGAGTGTGTGTGAGAGTGTGTGAATGAGTGTGAGTGAGAGTGTGTTATTGTGTGTGAGTGTGTGACAGTGTGAGAGTGTGTGAGAGTGTGAGAGTGTGTGAGTGTGTGTGAGAGTGTGTGAGTGTGTGAAAGTGTGAAAGTGTGTGAGTGTGTGTGCATGTGTGTGCAAGTGTGTGAGTGTGTGTGAGAGTGTGTCAGTGTGTGGGTGTGTGAGAGTGTGTGTGTGTGAGAGTCTGTGAGTGTGTGAATGAGTGTGAGTGAGAGTGTGAGTGAGTGTGTGAGTGTGTGTGAGAGTGTGTGAGTGTGTGTGAGTGAGAGTGTGTGTGAGAGTGTGTGAGTGTGTGTGAGAGTGTGTGAGTGTGTGTGAGAGTATGTGAGAGTGTTTGAGAGTGTGTGAGAGTGTGTGAGTATGTGGCTGTGAGAGTGTGTTAGAGTGTGTGAATGAGTGTGAATGAGAGTGTGTGTGTGAGTGTGTGTGAGAGTGTGTGAGTGTGTGTGAGTGTGAGAGTGTGTGAGAGTGTGTGTGTGAGTGTGTGAGTGTGTGTGAGTATGTGTGAGTGTGTGAGTGTGTGTGAATGCGTGTGAGAGTGTGTGAATGTGTGTGAGTGTGTGTGAGAGTGTGAAGTGTGTGAGAGTCTGAGAGTGTGTGAGTATGTGGGTGTGAGAGTGTGTTAGAGTGTGTGAATGAGAGAGTGTGTGTGAGAGTGTGTGAGAGTATGTGAGTGTGTTATTGTGTGTGAGTGTGTGTGAGAGTGTGTGAGTGTGTGTGAGATTGTTTGAGTGTGAGTGTGTGTGAGAGTGTTAGAGTGTGAGAGAGTGTTAGTGTGTGTGAGAGTGTGTGAGTGTGTGTGAGAGTGTGTGAGTGTGTGAGAGTGTGTGAGTGTGTGTGTGTGTGTGAGAGTGTGTGAGAGTGTGTGTGAGAGTGTTTGAGAGTGTGTGAGTGTCTGTGTGAGTGTGTGAGTGTGTGTGAGAGTGTGTAAGTGTGTGTGAGAGTGTGTGTGAGTGTGTGTGAGAGTGTGTGAGTGTGTGTGAGAATGTGTGAGAGTGTGTGTGAGAGTGTGTGAGTGTGTGTGCATGAGTGTGAGTGAGAGTGTGTGAGTGAGAGTGTGTGTGTGAGAGTGTGTGTGAGAGTGTGAGTGTGTGTGAGAGTGTGTGAGTGTGTGTGAGAGTGCGAGAGTGTGTGAGTATGTGGGTGTGAGAGTGTGTGAATGAGAGAGTGTGTGTGAGAGTGTGTGAGTATGTGGGTGTGAGAGTGTGTGAGTATGTGGGTGTGAGAGTGTGTGATAGCGTGTGAATGAGAGAGTGTGTTTTAGAGTGTGTGAGAGTGTGTGAGCGTGTGTGAGAATGTGTGAGTGTGTGTGAGCGTGAGAGTGTGTGAGTGTGTATGAGTGTGTGTGAGTGTGTGTGAGTGTGTGTGAGAGTGTGTGAGTGTGTGTGAATGAGTGTGAGTGAGAGAGTGTGTGTAAGAGAGTGTGTGAGATCGTGTGAGAGAGTTTGAGAGTGTGTGAGTGTGTGTGAGTGTGTGAGAGTGTATGAGTGTGTGGGTGTGAGAGTGTGTGAGTGTGTGTGAGTGTGTGTGAATGAGTGTGAGTGAGAGAGTGTGTGTGTGAAAGTGTGTGAGCGTGTGTAAGAGTGTGTGAGTGGGTGTGAGAGTGTGTGAACTGTGTGTGAGTGTGTGTGAGAGTGTGTGAGTATGTGGGTGTTAGGGTGTGTGAATGAGAAAGTGTGTATGTGAGAGTGTGTGAGTGTGTGTGAGAGTGTGTGAGTGTGTGGGTGTGTGAGTGTGTGGGTGTGTGAGTGTGTGTGAGAGAGTTTGAGAGTGTGTGAGTATGTGTGAGAGAGTGTGTGAGTGTGTGAGAGTGTGTTAGAGTGTGTGAATGAGAGAGTGTGTGTGAGTGTGTGTGAGAGTGTGTGAGTATGTGTGAGAGAGTGTGTGAGTGTGTGAGAGTGTGTGAGTGTGCGTGAGAGTGTGTGAGTGTGTGTGAGAGTGTGAGAGATTGTGAGTGTGTTATTGTGTGTGAGTGTGTGTGAGAGTGTTTGAGAGTGTGTGTGTGTGAGAGTGTGTGTGAGAGTGTGTGAGTGTGTGTGAGAGTGTGTGTGAGAGTGTGTGTGAGTGTGTGTGAGAGTGTGTGTGAGAGTGTGTGAGAGTGTGAGTATGTGGGTGTGAGAGTGTGTGAATGAGTGTGAATGAGAGAGTGTGTGTGTGAGAGTGTGTATGTGGGTGTGAGAGTGTGTGAGTATGTGGGTGTGTGAATGAGTGTGAGTGAGAGAGTGTGTGAGAGTGTGTGAGTGTGTAAGAGTGTGTGAGTGTGTGTGAGAGTGTGTGAGTGTGTGTGAGTGTGTGTGAGCGTGTGTGAGAGTGTGTGAGTATGTGGGTGTGAGGGTGTGTGAATGAGAGAGTGTATGAGTGTGAGTGAGAGAGTGTGTGTGTGAGAGTGTGTGTGAAAGTGTGTGAGTGTGTGTGAGAGTGTGTGAGTGTGTGTGAGAGTGTGTGAGATTGTGTAAGAGTGTGTGAGTGTGTGTGAGAGTGTGTGAGTGTGTGTGAGTGTGTGTGAGAGTGTGTGTGAGAGTGTGTGAGTGTGTGTGAGAGTGTGTGAGAGTGTGTGAGTGTGTGTGAATGAGTGTGAGTGAGAGAGTGTGTGAGTGTGTGTGAGAGTGTGTGAGTGTGTGTGAGTGTGTGAGAGTGTGTGTGAGTGTGTGTGAGAGTGTGTGATAGTGTGTGAGAGAGTGTGTGAGTGTGTGAGAGTGTGTGAGTGTGCGTGAGAGTGTGTGAGTGTGTGTGAGAGTGTGAGAGATTGTGAGTGTGTTATTGTGTGTGAGAGTGTGTGTGAGAGTGTGAGTGTGTGTGAGAGTGTGTGAGTGTGTGTGAGAGTGTGTTAGTATGTGTGAGAGTGTGTGTGAGAGAGAGAGTGTGTGAGAGTGTGTGAGTGTTTGTGAGTGTGTGAGAGTGTGGGTGTGAGAGTGTGTGAGTGTGTGAATGAGAGAATGTGTGTGAGATTGTGTGAGTGTGTGAGAGAGTGTGTGAGTGTGTGTGAGTGTGTGTGAGAGTGTGTGAGAGTGTGAGTGTGTGTGAGAGTGTGTGAGTGTGTGTGAATGAGTGTGTGTGAGAGTGTTTGAGAGTGTGTAAGTGTGTGTGAGAGTGTGTGTGTGTGAGAGTGTGTGAGTGTGTGTGAGAATGTGTGAGTGTGTGTGAGAGTGTGTGAGTGTGTGAGAGTGTGTGAGAGTGTGTGAGAGAGTGTGTGAGAGTGTGTGAGAGTGTGTGAGTGTGCGTGAGAGTGTGTGAGTGTGTGTGAGAGTGTGAGAGAGTGTGAGTGCGTTATTGTGTGTGAGTGTGTGTGAGAGTGTGTGAGTGTGTGTGAGTGTGTGAGAGTGTGTGAGTGTGTGTGAGTGTGTGTGAGAGTGTGTGAGTATGTGTGAGAGTGTGTGTGAGTGTGTGTGAGAGAAAGAGTGTGTGAGAGTGTGTGAGTGTGTGTGAGAGAAAGAGTGTGTGAGTGTGTGTGAGAGTGTGTGGTGAGTGTGTGTGAGAGTGTGTGAGTGTGTGTGAGAATGTGTGATTGTGTGTGAGAGTGTGTGAGTGTGTGTGAGAGTGTGAGAGTGTGTGTGAGAGTGTGTGTGAGAGTGTGTGTGCATGAGTGTGAGTGAAAGTGTGTGTGTGAGAGTGTGTGTGAGAGTGTGTGAGTGTGTGTGAGAGTGTGAGTGTGTGTGAGTGTGTGTGAGAGTGTGTGAGTATGTGGGTGTGAGAGTGTGTGAATGAGTGTGAATGAGAGAGTGTGTGTGTGAGAGTGTGTGAGTATGTGGGTGTGAGAGTGTGTGAGTGTGTGAATGAGTGTGAATGAGAGAGTGTGTGTTAGAGTGTGTGTAAGAGTGAGAGTGTGTGAGAGTGTGTGTGAGAGTGTTAGAGTGTGTGAGAGTGTGTGAGTATGTGGGTGTGAGTGTGTGTGAGAGTGTGTGCGTGTGTGTGAGAGTGTGTGAGTGTGTGTGAGCGTGTGTGAGAGTTTGTGAGTATGTGGGTGTGAGGGTGTGTGAATGAGAGAGTGTGTATGTGAGAGTGTGTGTGAGAGTGTGTGAGAGTGTGTGAGTGTGTGTGAGAGTGTGTGAGTGTGTGGGCGTGTGAGAGTGTGTGAGTGTGTGTGAATGAGTGTGAGTGAGAGAGTGTGTGTGAGAGAGTGTGTGTGAAAGTGTGTGAGAGTGTGTGAGTGTGTGAGTGTGTGTGAGAGTGTGAGAGTGTGTGTGAGAGTGTGTGAGAGTGTGTGAGTGTGTGTGAGAGTGTGTGAGAGTGTGTGTGTAAAAGTGTGCGTGAGAGTGTGTAAGTGTGTGAGAGTGTGCATGAATAATTGTGAGTGAGAGTGTGTGTGTGTGAGAGTGTGTGTGAATGAGTGTGAGTGAGTGTGTGAGTGTGTGTTAGAGTGTGTGAGTGTGTGTGAGAGTGTGTGAGTGTGTGTGAGAGTGTGTGAGAGTGTGTGAGAGTGAGAGTATGTGGGTGTGAGAGTGAGAGTATGTGGGTGTGAGAGTGTGTGAATGAGAGTGTGTGAGTGTGTGTGAGAGTGTGTGAGTGTGTGTGAGAGTGTGTGAGTGTGTGTGAGAGTGTGTGAGTGTGTGAGTGTGTGTGAGAGTGTGTGAGTGTGCGTGAGAGTGTGTGAGTATGTGTGAGAGTGTGTGAGTGTGTGTGAGTGTGTGTGAGTGAGAGAGTGTGTGTGAGAGTGTGAATGAGTGTGAGTGAGAGAGAGTGTGTGAGTGTGTGTGAGAGTGTGTGTGAGTGTGTGAGAGTGTGCGTGAGTGTGTGTAAGAGTGTGTGAGTGTGTGTGAGAGTGTGTGAGTTTGTGTGAATGTGTGTGTGAATGTGTGTGAGTGTGTGTGAGTGTGTGTGAGAGTGTGAGAGAGTGTGAGAGAGTAAGAGAGTGTGTGAGAGTGTGTGAGTATGTGGGTGTGAGAGTGTGTGAATGAGTGTGAATGAGAGTCTGTGTGTGTGAGTGTGTGTGAGAGTGTGTCAGTGTGTGTGTGTGTGAGAGTGTGTGTGAGAGTGTGTGAGTGTGTGTGAGAGTGTGTGAGTATGTGTGAGAGTGAGTGTGTGAGATTGTGTGAGAGTATGTGAGTGTGTGTGAGAGTGTGAGAGTGTGTGAGTGTGTTATTGTGTGTGAGTGTGTGTGAGAGTGTGTGTGTGTGAGTGTGTGTGAGAGTGTGTGAGTGTGTGTGAGTGTGTGAGTATGTGTGAGTGTGTGTGAGAGTGTGTGAGTGTGTGTGAGTGTGTGAGAGTGTGAGAGTGTGTGAGTGCATGTGAGAGTGTGTGAGAGAGTGGGTGTGAGTGTGTGAGAGTGTGTGAGAGAATGTGTGAGTGTGTGTGAGAGTGTGTGTGGGCGTGTGTGAGTGTGTGTGAGAGTGTGTGAGTGTGTGGGTGTGAAAGTGTGTGAGAGTGTGTGTGTGTGAGAGTGTGTGAGAGTGTGTGTGTGAGAGAGAGTGTGTGTGTGAGTGTGTGTGAGAGTGTGTGAGTGTGTGTTGTGAGTGTGTGTTGTGAGTGTGTGTGAGAGTGTGTGTGTGTGTGAGAGTGTATGAGTGTGTGTGAGAGTGTGTGAGTGTGTGTGAGAGTGCGTGAGAGTGTGTGTGAGAGTGTGTAAGAGTGTGTGTGAGTGTGTGAGTATGTGTGAGAGTGTGTGTGAGTGTGTGTTAGAGTGTGTGTGAGAGTGTGAGAGTGTGTGTGAGTATGTGTGAGAGTGTGTGGGTGTGTGTGAGTGTGTGTGAGAGTGTGTGAGTGTGTGTGAAAGTGTGTGTGAGTGTGTGTGAGAGTGTTAGAGTGTGTGAGAGAGTGTGAGAGTGTGTGAGTGCGTGTGAGTGAGAGTGTGTGTGCGTGTGTGTGCAAGTGTGTGAGTGTGTGTGAGAGTGTGTGAGAGTGTGTGTGAGAGTGTGTCGGTGTGTGGGTGTGTGAGAGTGTGTGTGAGAGTGTGTGAATGAGTGTGAGTGAGTGTGTGAGTGTGTGTGAGAGTGTGTGAGTGTGTGTGAGTGAGAGTGTGTGTGAGAGTGTGTGAGTGTGTGTGAGTGAGAGTGTGTGTGAGAGTGCGTGAGTGTGTGTGAGAGTGTGTGAGACTGTGTGGGTGTGAGAGTGTGCGAGACTGTGTGAGAGTGTGTAAGTGTGTGTGAGTGTGCATGAATAAGTGTGAGTGAGAGTGTGTGTGTGTGTGTGAGAGTGTGTGAGTGTGTGTGAGAGTGTGTGAGTGTGTGTGAGAGTGTGTGAGAGTGTGTGAGTGTGTGTGAGAGTGTGTGAGTGTGTGAGTGTGTGTGAGAGTGTGTGAGAGTGTGTGAGTGTGCGTGAGAGTGTGTGAGAGTGTGTGAGTATGTGTGAGAGTGTGTGAGTGTGTGTGAGTGAGAGAGTGTGTGTGAGAGTGTGTGAATGAGTGTGAGTGAGAGAGAGTGTGTGAGTGTGTGTGAGAGTGTGTGTGAGTGTGTGAGAGTGTGCGTGAGTGTGTGTGAGAGTGTGTGAGTGTGTGTGAGTTTGTGTGAATGTGTGTGAGTGTGTGTGAATGTGTGTGAGTGTGTGTGAGTGTGTGTGAGAGTGTGAGAGAATGTGAGAGAGTGTGAGAGAGTAAGAGAGTGTGTGAGAGTGTGTGAGTATGTGGGTGTGAGAGTGTGTGAATGAGTGTGAATGAGAGTCTGTGTGTGTGAGTGTGTGTGAGAGTGTGTGAGTATGTGTGAGAGTGTGTGAGAGTATGTGAGTGTGTGTGAGAGTGTGAGAGTGTGTGAGTGTGTTATTGTGTGTGAGTGTGTGTGAGAGTGTGTGTGTGTGTGAGTGTGTGTGAGAGTGTGTGAGTGTGTGTGAGTGTGTGAGTATGTGTGAGTGTGTGAGTGTGTGAGAGTGTGAGAGTGTGTGAGTGCATGTGAGTGTGTGTGAGAGTGTGTGAGAGAGTGGGTGTGAGTGTGTGAGAGTGTGTGAATGAGAGAGTGTGTGTGAGAGTGTGTGTGAGAATGTGTGAGTGTGTGTGAGAGTGTGTGTGGGCGTGTGTGAGTGTGTGTGAGAGTGTGTGAGTGTGTGGGTGTGAAAGTGTGTGAGAGTGTGTGTGTGTGAGAGTGTGTGAGTGTGTGTGAATGAGTGTGAGTGAGAGAGTGTGTGTGTGAGTGTGTGTGAGAGTGTGTGAGTGTGTGTTGTGAGTGTGTTGTGAGTGTGTGTTGTGAGTGTGTGTGAGAGTGTGTGTGTGTGTGTGTGCGAGTGTGTGAGTGTGTGTGAGAGTGTGTGAGTGTGTGTGAGAGTGCGTGAGAGTGTGTGTGAGAGTGTGTAAGAGTGTGTGTGAGTGTGTGAGTATGTGTGAGAGTGTGTGTGAGTGTGTGTGAGTGTGTGTTAGAGTGTGTGAGTGTGTGTGAGAGTGTGTGTGAGTATGTGTGAGAGTGTGTGGGTGTGTGTGAGAGTGTGTGAGTGTGTGTGAAAGTGTGTGTGAGTGTGTGTGAGAGTGTTAGAGTGTGTGAGAGAGTGTTAGAGTGTGTGAGAGAGTGTGAGAGTGTGTGAGTGTGTGAAAGTGTGTGTCCGTGTGTGTGCAAGTGTGTGAGTGTGTGTGAGAGTGTGTGTGAGAGTGTGTCGGTGTGTGGGTGTGTGAGAGTGTGTGTGAGAGTGTGTGAATGAGTGTGAGTGAGTGTGTGAGTGTGTGTGAGAGTGTGTGAGTGTGTGTGAGTGAGAGTGTGTGTGAGAGTGCGTGAGTGTGTGTGAGAGTGTGTGAGAGAGTGTGTGAGTGTGTGTGAGAGTGTGTGAGAGTGTGTGAGACTGTGTGGGTGTGAGAGTGTGCGAGACTGTGTGAGAGTGTGTAAGTGTGTGTGAGTGTGCATGAATAAGTGTGAGTGAGAGTGTGTGTGTGAGAGTGTGTGAGTGTGTGTGAGTTTGTGAGTGTGTGTGAGAGTGTGTGAGTGTGTGTGAGAGTTTGTGAGTGTGTGTGAGAGTGTGTAAGTGTGTGTGAGTGTGTGTGAGTGTGCATGAATAATTGTGAGTGAGAGTGTGTGTGTGTGAGAGTGTGTGTGTGAGAGTGTGTGAGTGTGTGAATGAGTGTGAGTGAGTGTGTGTGAGAGTGTGTGAGTGTGTGTGAGTGAGAGTGTGTGAGTGTGTGTGAGTGTGTGTGAGAGTATGTGAGAGTGTGTGAGTGTGTGAGTGTGTGTGAGTGTGTGTGAGAGTGTGTGAGAGTGTGTGAGTGTGTGTGAGAGTGTGTATGAGTGTGTGAAAGTGTGTGAGTGTGTGAGAGTGTGTGAGTGTGTGTGAGTGTGAGAGTGTGTGAGTGTGCGAGTGTGTGTGAGAGTGTGCGAGAGTGTGTGTGTGTGAGAGTGTGTGAGTGTGTGAGAGTGTGTGAGAGTGTGTGAGTGTGTGTGTAAAAGTGTGCGTGAGAGTGTGTGTGAGAGTGTGTAAGTGTGTGTGAGTGTGCATGAATAATTGTGAGTGAGAGTGTGTGTGTGAGAGAGTGTGTGTGTGAGAGTGTGTGAGTGTGTGAATGAGTGTGAGTGAGTGTGTGTGAGAGTGTGTGAGTGTGTGTGAGTGAGAGTGTGTGTGAGAGTGTGTGAGTGTGTGTGAGTGTGTGTGAGAGTATGTGAGAGTGTGTGAGTGTGTGTGAGTGTGTGTGAGAGTGTGTGAGAGTGTGTGAGTGTGTGTGTGTGAGAGTGTGTGAGTGTGTGTGTGAGTGTGTTAGAGTGTTAGAGTGTGTGAGAGTGTGTGAGTGTGTGAGAGTGTGAGAGTGTGTGAGTGTGTGAGTGTGTGTGAGAGTGTGTGGGTGAGAGGGTGTGTGTGTGAGAGTGTTAGAGTGTGTGAGAGTGTGTGATTGTGTGTGTGAGAGTGTGTAGAGTGTGAGAGTGTGTGTGAGTGTGTGTGAGAGTGTGTGATTGTGTGGGTGTGAGAGTGTGTGAATGAGTGTGAGTGAGAGTGTGTTATTGTGTGTGAGTGTGTGAGAGTGTGAGAGAGTGTGAGAGTGTGTGAGTGTGTGTGAGAGTGTGTGAGTGTGTGAAAGTGTGAAAGTGTGTGATTGTGTGTGCATGTGTGTGAGTGTGTGTGAGAGTGTGAGTGTGTGTGAGAGTGTGTGAGAGTGTGTGTGAGAGTGTGTCAGTGTGTGGGTGTGTGAGAGTGTGTGTGTGTGAGAGTGTGTGAGTGTGTGAATGAGTGTGAGTGAGTGTGTGAGTGTGTGTGAGAGTGTGTGAGTGTGTGTGAGTGAGAGTGTGTGTGAGAGTGTGTGAGTGTGTGTGAGAGTGTGTGAGTGTGTGTGAGAGTATGTGAGAGTGTTTGAGAGTGTGTGAGAGTGTGTGAGATTGTGGGTGTGAGAGTGTGTGAGAGTGTGTGAGTGTGTGAATGAGTGTGAATGAGAGAGTGTGTGTGAGATTGTGTGAGTGTGTGGGAGAGTGTGTGAGTGTGTGTGAGAGTGTGTGTGAGAGTGTGTGAGTGTGTGAGAGTGTGTGAGTGTGTGTGAATGAGTGTGTGTGAGAGTGTTTGAGAGTGTGTGTGAGAGTGTGTGAGTGTGTGTGAGAGTGTGTGAGTGTGTGTGAGAATGTGTGAGTGTGTGTGAGAGTGTGTGAGAGTGTGTGAGTGTGTGTGAGAGTGTGTGAGTGTGTGTGAGTGTGTGTGAGAGTGTGAGTGTGTGTGAGTGCGTGTGAGAGTGTGTGAGAGTGTGTGAGAGTGTGAGTATGTGGGTGTGAGAGTGGGTGAATGAGTGTGAATGAGAGAGTGTGTGTGTGAGAGTGTGTATGTGGGTGTGAGAGTGTGTGAGTATGTGGGTGTGTGAATGAGTGTGAGTGAGAGAGTGTGTGAGTGTGTGTAAGAGTGTGTGAGTGTGTGTGAGAGTGTGTGAGTGTGTGTGAGTGTGTGTGAGTGTGTGTGAGCGTGTGTGAGAGTGTGTGAGTATGTGGGTGTGAGGCTGTGTGAATGAGAGAGTGTATGAGTGTGAGTGAGAGAGTGTGTGTGTGAGAGTGTGTGTGAAAGTGTGTGAGTGTGTGTGAGAGTGTGTGAGTGTGTGTGAGAGTGTGTGAGATTGTGTAAGAGTGTGTGAGTGTGTGTGAGAGTGTGTGAGTGTGTGTGAGAGTGTGTGTGAGAGTGTGTGAGTGTGTGTGAGAGTGTGTGAGTGTGTGTGAATGAGTGTGAGTGAGAGAGTGTGTGAGTGTGTGTGAGAGTGTGTGAGAGTGTGTGTGAGTGTGTGTGAGAGTGTGTGATAGTGTGTGTGATAGTGTGTGAGTGTGTGTGTGAGTGTGTGAGAGTGTGTGAGAGAGTGTGTGTGAGAGTGTGTGTGAGAGTGTGTGATAGTGTGTGAGTGTGTGTGTGAGTGTGTGAGAGAGTGTGTGTGAGAGTGTGTGAGAGTGTGTGAGTGTGTGTGAGTATCTGTGAGAGTGTGTGAGTTTGTGTGAATGTGTGTGAGAGTGTGTGAATGTGTGTGAGAGTGTGTGAGTGTGTGTGAGAGTGTGTGAGTATGTGGCTGTGTGGGTGTGAGGGTGTGTGAATGAGTGTGAATGAGAGAGTGTGTATGTGAGAATGTGTGAGAGTGTGTGTGAGTGTGTAAGTGTGTGTGAGAGTGTGTGAGTGTCTGTGAGTGTGTGTGAGAGTGTGTGAGTGTGTGTGAGAATGTGTGAGTGTGTGTGAGTGTGTGTGAGAGTGTGTCAGTGTGTGGGTGTCTGGGTGTGAGAGTGTGAGTGTGTGTGTGTGAGAGTGTGTGAGAGTGTGTGTGAGTGTGTGAGAGTGTGTGAGAGTGTGTGTGAGTGTGTGAGTGTGTGTGAGAGTGTGCGAGTATGTGTGAGAGTGTGTGAGTGTGTGTGAGAGTGTGTGGGTGTGAGAGTGTGTGAGTGTGTGTGAGAGTGTGTGAGAGTGTGTGAATGAGTGTGAGTGAGAGAGTGTGTGTGAGAGAGTGTGTAAGAGTGTGTGAGTGTGTGTGAGAGTGTGGAGTGTGTGTGAGAGTGTGTGAGTATGTGGGTGTGTGAGAGTGTGTGAGTATGTGGGTGTGAGGGTGTGTGAGAGTGTGTGAATGAGTGTGAGTGAGAGAGTGTGTAAGAGTGTGAAGTGTGTGTGAGAGTGTGTGAGTGTGTGTGAGTGTGTGCGAGAGTGTGTGAGAGTGTGTGAGTATGTGGGTGTGAGTGTGTGGGTGTGAGAGTGTGTGAGTGTGTGTGAATGAGTGTGAGTGAGAGAGTGTGTGTAAGAGTGTGTGTGAGTATGTGGGTGTTAGGGTGTGTGAATGAGAAAGTGTGTATGTGAGAGTGTGTGTGAGAGTGTGTGAGTGTGTGTGAGTGTGTGGGTGTGTGAGTGTGTGAGTGTGTGTGAGAGTGTTTGAGAGTGTGTGAGAGTGTGTGAGAGTGTGTGAGTATGTGTGAGAGAGTGTGTCAGTGTGTGAGAGTGTGTTAGAGTGTGTGAATGAGTGTGAATGAGAGAGTGTTTGTGAGAGTGTGTGAGAGTGTGTGAGATAGTGTGTGAGAGTGTGTGAGTGTGCGTGAGAGTGTGTGAGTGTGTGTGAGAGTGTGAGAGAGTGTGAGTGCGTTATTGTGTGTGAGTGTGTGTGAGTGTGTGTGAGAGTGTGTGAGTGCGTGTGAGAGTGTGTGAATGTGTGTGAGAGTGTGTGAGTATGTGTGAGAGTGTGTGTGAGAGAAAGAGTGTGTGAGAGTGTGAGTGTGTGTGAGAGAAAGAGTGTGTGAGAGTGTGTGAGTGTGTGTGAGTGTGTGTGAGAGTGTGTGAGTGTGTGAATGAGTGTGAATGAGAGAGTGTGTGTGAGAGTGTGAGTGTGTGAGAGAGTGTGTGAGTGTGTGTGAGAGTGTGTGAGTGTGTGTGAGAGTGTGTGAGTGTGTGTGAGAGTGTGTGAGTGTGTCTGAGAATGTGTGAGTGTGTGTGAGAGTGTGTGAGTGTGTGAGAGTGTGTGTGAGTGTGTGTGAGAGTGTGTGAGTGTGTGGGCATGAGTGAGAGTGAAAGTGTGTGTGTGAGAGTGTGTGAGTGTGTGTGAGAGTGTGTGAGTGTGTGTGAGTGTGTGTGAGAGTGTGAGTGTGTGTGAGTGTGTGTGAGAGTGTGTGAGAGTGTGAGTATGTGGGTGTGAGAGTGGGTGAATGAGTGTGAATGAGAGAGTGTGTGTGTGAGAGTGTGTATGTGGGTGTGAGAGTGTGTGAGTATGTGGGTGTGTGAATGAGTGTGAGTGAGAGAGTGTGTGAGTGTGTGTAAGAGTGTGTGAGTGTGTGTGAGAGTGTGTGAGTGTGTGTGAGTGTGTGTGAGCGTGTGTGAGAGTGTGTGAGTATGTGGGTGTGAGGCTGTGTGAATGAGAGAGTGTATGAGTGTGAGTGAGAGAGTGTGTGTGTGAGAGTGTGTGTGAAAGTGTGTGAGAGTGTGTGAGTGTGTGTGAGAGTGTGTGAGATTGTGTAAGAGTGTGTGAGTGTGTGTGAGAGTGTGTGAGTGTGTGTGAGAGTGTGTGTGAGAGTGTGTGAGTGTGTGTGAGAGTGTGTGAGTGTGTGTGAATGAGTGTGAGTGAGAGAGTGTGTGAGTGTGTGTGAGAGTGTGTGAGTGTGTGAGAGTGTGTGTGAGTGTGTGTGAGAGTGAGTGATAGTGTGTGTGATAGTGTGTGAGTGTGTGTGTGAGTGTGTGAGAGTGTGTGAGAGAGTGTGTGTGAGAGTGTGTGATAGTGTGTGAGTGTGTGTGTGAGTGTGTGAGAGTGTGTGAGAGAGTGTGTGTGAGAGTGTGTGAGTGTGTGTGAGTGTGTGTGAGAGTGTGTGAGTTTGTGTGAATGTGTGTGAGAGTGTGTGAATGTGTGTGAGAGTGTGTGAGTATGTGGCTGTGTGGGTGTGAGGGTGTGTGAATGAGAGAGTGTGTATGTGAGAATGTGTGAGAGTGTGTGAGTGTGTGTGAGAGTGTGTAAGTGTGTGTGAGAGTGTGTGAGTGTCTGTGAGTGTGTGTGAGAGTGTGTGAGTGTGTGTGAGAATGTGTGAGTGTGTGTGAGAGTGTGTCAGTGTGTGGGTGTCTGGGTGTGAGAGTGTGGGAGTGTGAGTGTGTGTGTGTGAGAGTGTGTGAGAGTGTGTGTGAGTGTGTGAGAGTGTGTGAGAGTGTGTGTGAGTGTGTGAGTGTGTGTGAGAGTGTGCGAGTATGTGTGAGAGTGTGTGAGTGTGTGTGAGAGTGTGTGGGTGTGAGAGTGTGTGAGTGTGTGTGAGAGTGTGTGAGAGTGTGTGAATGAGTGTGAGTGAGAGAGTGTGTGTGAGAGAGTGTGTAAGAGTGTGTGAGTGTGTGTGAGAGTGTGTGAGTGTGTGTGAGAGTGTGAGAGTGTGTGAGTATGTGGGTGTGTGAGAGTGTGTGAGTATGTGGGTGTGAGGGTGTGTGAGAGTGTGTGCATGAGTGTGAGTGAGAGAGTGTGTAAGAGTGTGAAGTGTGTGTGAGAGTGTGTGAGTGTGTGTGAGTGTGTGCGAGAGTGTGTGAGAGTGTGTGAGTATGTGGGTGTGAGTGTGTGGGTGTGAGAGTGTGTGAGTGTGTGTGAATGAGTGTGAGTGAGAGAGTGTGTGTAAGAGTGTGTGAGTGTGTGTGTGAGTATGTGGGTGTTAGGGTGTGTGAATGAGAAAGTGTGTATGTGAGAGTGTGTGTGAGAGTGTGTGAGTGTGTGGGTGTGTGAGTGTGTGGGTGTGTGAGTGTGTGTGAGAGTGTTTGAGAGTGTGTGAGAGTGTGTGAGAGTGTGTGAGTATGTGTGAGAGAGTGTGTCAGTGTGTGAGAGTGTGTTAGAGTGTGTGAATGAGTGTGAATGAGAGAGTGTTTGTGAGAGTGTGTGAGAGTGTGTGAGATAGTGTGTGAGAGTGTGTGAGTGTGCGTGAGAGTGTGTGAGTGTGTGTGAGAGTGTGAGAGAGTGTGAGTGCGTTATTGTGTGTGAGTGTGTGTGAGAGTGTGTGAGTGTGTGTGAGAGTGTGTGAGTGCATGTGAGAGTGTGTGAGTGTGTGTGAGTATGTGTGAGAGTGTGTGTGAGAGAAAGAGTGTGTGAGAGTGTGAGTGTGTGTGAGAGAAAGAGTGTGTGAGAGTGTGTGAGTGTGTGTGATTGTGTGTGAGAGTGTGTGAGTGTGTGAATGAGTGTGAATGAGAGAGTGTGTGTGAGAGTGTGAGTGTGTGTGAGTGTGTGTGAGAGTGTGTGAGTGTGTGTGAGTGTGTGAGAGTGTGTGAGTGTGTGTGAGAGTGTGTGAGTGTGTGTGAATGAGTGTGTTTGAGAGTGTGTGAGTGTGTGTGAGAGTGTGTGGTGAGTGTGTGTGAGAGTGTGTGAGTGTGTGTGAGAATGTGTGATTGTGTGTGAGTGTGTGTGAGAGTGTGAGAGTGTGTGTGAGAGTGTGTGAGTGTGTGTGAGTGTGTGTGAGAGTGTGTGAGTGTGTGTGCATGAGTGTGAGTGAAAGTGTGTGTGTGAGAGTGTGTGAGTGTGTGTGAGAGTGTGAGTGTGTGTGAGTGTGTGTGAGAGTGTGAGAGTGTGTGAGTATGTGGGTGTGAGAGTGTGTGAATGAGAGAGTGTGTGTGTGAGAGTGTGTGAGTATGTGGGTGTGAGAGTGTGTGAATGAGTGTGAATGAGAGAGTGTGTGTTAGAGTGTGTGTAAGAGTGAGAGTGTGTGAGAGTGTGTGTGAGAGTGTGTGAGTGTGTGTGAGAGTGTTAGAGTGTGTGAGAGTGTGTGAGTATGTGGGTGTGAGTGTGTGTGAGCGTGTGTGAGAGTGTGTGAGTATGTGGGTGTGAGGGTGTGTGAATGAGAGAGTGTGTATGTGAGAGTGTGTGAGAGTGTGTGAGTGTGTGTGAATGAGTGTGAGTGAGAGAGTGTGTGTGAGAGAGTGTGTGTGAAAGTGTGTGAGAGTGTGTGAGTGTGTGAGTGTGTGTGAGAGTGTGTGAGAGTGTGAGAGTGTGTGAGAGTGTGTGTGAGAGTGTGTGTGAGAGTGTGTGAGTGTGTGTGAGAGTGTGTGAGAGTGTGTGTGTAAAAGTGTGCGTGAGAGTGTGTGTGAGAGTGTGTAAGTGTGTGAGAGTGTGCATGAATAATTGTGAGTGAGAGTGTGTGTGTGTGAGAGTGTGTGAGTGTGTGTGTGAGAGTGTGTGAGTGTGTGTGAATGAGTGTGAGTGTGTGAGTGTGTGTTAGAGTGTGTGAGAGTGTGTGAGTGTGTGTGAGTGTGTGTGAGAGTGTGTGAGTGTGTGTGAGAGTGTGTGAGAGTGTGTGAGAGTGAGAGTATGTGGGTGTGAGTGTGTGAATGAATGTGAATGAGAGTGTGTGAGTGTGTGTGAGAGTGTGTGAGTGTGTGTGAGAGTGTGTGAGTGTGTGTGAGAGTGTGTGAGAGTGTGTGAGAGTGTGTGAGTGTGTGTGAGAGTGTGTGAGTGTGTGTGAGAGTGTGTGAGAGTGTGTGAGTGTGCGTGAGAGTGTGTGAGAGTGTGTGAGTATGTGTGAGAGTGTGTGAGTGTGTGTGAGTGAGAGAGTGTGTGTGAGAGTGTGTGAATGAGTGTGAGTGAGAGAGAGTGTGTGAGTGTGTGTGAGAGTGTGTGTGAGTGTGTGAGAGTGTGCGTGAGTGTGTGTGAGTGTGTGTGAGTGTGTGAGTTTGTGTGAATGTGTGTGAGTGTGTGTGAATGTGTGTGAGTGTGTGTGAGTGTGTGTGAGAGTGTGAGAGAGTAAGAGAGTGTGTGTGAGTGTGAGTGTGTGAGAGTGTGTGAGAGTGTGTGAGAGTGTGAGAGTGTGTGAGTGTGTGTGTGAGTGTGTGTGAGTGTGTGAGTGTGTGTGAGTATGTGTGAGTGTGTGAGTGTGTGTGAATGCGTGTGAGAGTGTGTGAATGTGTGTGAGTGTGTGTGAGAGTGTGTGAAGTGTGTGAGAGTGTGAGAGTGTTTGAGAGTGTGTGAGAGTGTGTGAGTATGTGGGTGTGAGAGTGTGTTAGAGTGTGTGAATGAGAGAGTGTGTGTGTAAGTGTGTGTGAGTGTGTGTGAGAGTGTGTGAGTATGTGTGAGAGTGTGTGAGTGTGTGTGAGAGTATGTGAGTGTGTTATTGTGTGTGAGTGTGTGTGAGAGTGTGTGAGTGTGTGTGAGATTGTTTGAGTGTGAGTGTGTGTGAGAGTGTTAGAGTGTGTGAGAGTGTGTGAGTGTGTGTGAGAGTGTGTGAGTGTGTGAGAGTGTGTGAGTGTGTGTGAGTGTGTGTGAGAGTGTGTGAGAGTGTGTGTGAGAGTGTTTGAGAGTGTGTGAGTGTCTGTGTGAGTGTGTGAGTGTGTGTGAGAGTGTGTAAGTGTGTGTGAGAGTGTGTGAGTGTGTGTGAGAGTGTGTGAGTGTGTGTGAGAGTGTGTGTGAGAGTGTGTGTGAGAGTGTGTGAGAGTGTGTGAGTGTGTGTGCATGAGTGTGAGTGAGAGTGTGTGTGTGAGAGTGTGTGAGTGTGTGTGAGTGTGTGTGAGAGTGTGTGAGTGTGTGTGAGAGTGCGAGAGTGTGTGAGTATGTGGGTGTGAGAGTGTGTGAATGAGAGAGTGTGTGTGAGAGTGTGTGAGTATGTGGGTGTGAGAGTGTGTGAGTATGTGGGTGTGAGAGTGTGTGAGTGTGTGATAGAGTGTGAATGAGAGAGTGTGTTTTAGAGTGTGTGAGAGTGTGTGAGCGTGTGTGAGAATGTGTGAGTGTGTGTGAGCGTGAGAGTGTGTGAGTGTGTATGAGTGTGTGTGAGTGTGTGTGAGTGTGTGTGAGAGTGTGTGAGTGTGTGTGAATGAGTGTGAGTGAGAGAGTGTGTGTAAGAGAGTGTGTGAGATCGTGTGAGAGTGTGAGAGAGTTTGAGAGTGTGTGAGTGTGTGTGAGTGTGTGTGAGAGTGTGTGAGAGTGTGTGAGTATGTGGGTGTGAGTGTGTGAGAGTGTATGAGTGTGTGGGTGTGAGAGTGTGTGAGTGTGTGTGAATGAGTGTGAGTGAGAGAGTGTGTGTGTGAGAGTGTGTGAGCGTGTGTAAGAGTGTGTGAGTGGGTGTGAGAGTGTGTGAACTGTGTGTGAGTGTGTGTGAGTGTGTGTGAGAGTGTGTGAGTATGTGGGTGTTAGGGTGTGTGAATGAGAAAGTGTATGTGAGAGTGTGTGAGTGTGTGTGAGTGTGTGGGTGTGTGTGGGTGTGTGAGTGTGTGGGTGTGTGAGTGTGTGGGTGTGTGAGTGTGTGTGAGAGAGTTTGAGAGTGTGTGAGAGTGTGTGAGTATGTGTGAGAGAGTGTGTGAGTGTGTGAGAGTGTGTTAGAGTGTGTGAATGAGAGAGTGTGTGTGAGTGTGTGTGAGAGTGTGTGAGAGTGTGTGAGTATGTGTGAGTGTGTGAGTGTGTGTGAGAGTGTGAGAGATTGTGAGTGTGTTATTGTGTGTGAGAGTGTGTGAGTGTGTGTGAGAGTGTGTGAGTGTGTGTGAGAGTGTGAGAGTGTGTGAGTGTGTGTGAGAGTGTGTGAGTATGTGTGAGAGTGTGTGAGAGAGAGAGTGTGTGAGAGTGTGTGTGAGTGTGTGAGATTGTGGGTGTGAGAGTGTGTGAGTGTGTGAATGAGTGTGAATGAGAGAGTGTGTGTGAGATTGTGTGAGTGTGTGAGAGAGTGTGTGAGTGTGTGTGAGAGTGTGAGAGTGTGTGAGTGTGTGTGAGAGTGTGTGAGTGTGTGTGAATGAGTGTGTGTGAGAGTGTTTGAGAGTGTGTGTGTGTGAGAGTGTGTGTGAGAGTGTGTGAGTGTGTGTGAGAGTGTGTGAGTGTGTGTGAGAATGTGTGAGTGTGTGTGAGAGTGTGTGAGTGTGTGAGAGTGTGTGTGAGTGTGTGTGAGAGTGTGTGAGTGTGTGTGCATGAGTGTGAGTGAAAGTGTGTGTGTGAGACTGTGTGAGTGTGTGTGAGAGTGTGTGAGTGTGTGTGAGTGTGTGTGAGAGTGTGAGTGTGTGTGAGTGTGTGTGAGAGTGTGTGTGAGAGTGTGTGAGAGTGTGAGTATGTGGGTGTGAGAGTGTGTGAATGAGTGTGAATGAGAGAGTGTGTGTGTGAGAGTGTGTATGTGGGTGTGAGAGTGTGTGAGTATGTGGGTGTGTGAATGAGTGTGAATGAGAGAGTGTGTGTTAGAGTGTGTGAGTGTGTGTAAGAGTGAGAGTGTGTGAGAGTGTGTGAGAGTGTTAGAGTGTGTGAGAGTGTGTGAGTATGTGGGTGTGAGTGTGTGAGAGTGTGTGTGTGTGAATGAGTGTGAGTGAGAGAGTGTGTGAGAGTGTGTGAGTGTGTGTAAGAGTGTGTGAGTGTGTGTGAGAGTGTGTGAGTGTGTGTGAGAGTGTGTGAGTGTGTGTGAGCGTGTGTGAGAGTGTGTGAGTATGTGGGTGTGAGGGTGTGTGAATGAGAGAGTGTATGAGTGTGAGTGAGAGAGTGTGTGTGTGAGAGTGTGTGAGTGTGTGTGAAAGTGTTTGAGTGTGTGTGAGAGTGTGTGAGTGTGTGTGAGAGTGTGTGAGATTGTGTAAGAGTGTGTGAGTGTGTGTGAGAGTGTGTGAGTGTGTGTGAGAGTGTGTGTGAGAGTGTGTGAGTGTGTGTGAGAGTGTGTGAGTGTGTGTGAATGAGTGTGAGTGAGAGAGTGTGTGAGTGTGTGTGAGAGTGTGTGAGTGTGTGTGAGTGTGTGAGAGTGTGTGTGAGTGTGTGTGAGAGTGTGTGATAGTGTGTGTGATAGTGTGTGAGTGTGTGAGAGAGTGTGTGATAGTGTGTGTGATAGTGTGTGAGTGTGTGTGTGAGTGTGTGAGAGTGTGTGAGAGAGTGTGTGTGAGAGTGTGTGAGTGTGTGTGAGTATGTGTGAGAGTGTGTGAGTTTGTGTGAATGTGTGTGAGAGTGTGTGAATGTGTGTGAGAGTGTGTGAGTGTGTGTGAGAGTGTGTGAGTATGTGGCTGTGTGGGTGTGAGGGTGTGTGAGAGTGTGTGAATGAGTGTGAATGAGAGAGTGTGTATGTGAGAATGTGTGAGAGTGTGTGAGTGTGTGTGAGAGTGTGTGAGTGTCTGTGAGTGTGTGTGAGAGTGTGTGAGTGTGTGTGAGAATGTGTGAGTGTGTGTGAGAATGTGTGAGTGTGTGTGAGTGTGTGTGAGAGTGTGTCAGTGTGTGGGTGTCTGGGTGTGAGAGTGTGGGAGTGTGAGTGTGTGTGTGTGAGAGTGTGTGAGAGTGTGTGTGAGTGTGTGAGAGTGTGTGAGAGTGTGTGTGAGTGTGTGAGTGTGTGTGAGAGTGTGCGAGTATGTGTGAGAGTGTGTGAGAGTGTGTGGGAGTGAGAGTGTGTGAGTGTGTGTGAGAGTGTGTGAGAGTGTGTGAATGAGTGTGAGTGAGAGAGTGTGTGTGAGAGAGTGTGTAACAGTGTGTGAGTGTGTGTGAGAGTGTGTGAGAGTGTGTGAGTATGTGGGTGTGTGAGAGTGTGTGAGTATGTGGGTGTGAGGGTGTGTGAGAGTGTGTGAATGAGTGTGAATGAGAGAGTGTGTATGTGAGAGTGTGTGAGAGTGTGTGAGTGTGTGTGAGAGTGTGTAAGTGTGTGTGAGTGTGTGTGAGAGTGTGTGAGTGTGTGTGAGAGTGTGTGTGAGAATGTGTGAGTGTGTGTGAGAGTGTGTGTGTGAGAGTGTGTGTGAGAGTGTGAGTGTGTGTGAGAGTGTGTGTGAGAGTGTGTGTGAGAGTGTGAGAGTGTGTGAGTATGTGGGTGTGAGAGTGTGTGAATGAGTGTGAATGAGAGAGTGTGTGTGAGACTGTGTGAGGATGTGGGTGTGAGAGTGTGTGAGTATGTCGGTGTGAGAGTGTGTGAGTATGTCGGTGTGAGAGTGTGTGAGTGTGTGAAAGAGTGTGAATGAGAGAGTGTGTGAGAATGTGTGAGTGTGTGTGAATGAGTGTGAGTGAGAGTGTGTGAGTGTGTGAGAGTGTGTGAGAGTGTGTGTGAGAGTGTTTGAGAGTGTGTGAGAGTGTGTGAGAGTGTGTGAGTGTCTGTGTGAGTGTGTGAGTGTGTGTGAGAGTGTGTGAGAGTGTGTAAGTGTGTGTGAGAGTGTGTGAGTGTGTGTGAGAGTATGTGAGTGTGTGTGAGAATGTGTGAGTGTGTGTGAGAGTGTGTGAGTGTGTGTGAGAGTGTGTGTGAGAGTGTGTGAGTGTGTGTGAGAGTGTGTGAGTGTGTGTGCATGAGTGTGTGTGAGAGTGTGTGAGTGTCTGTGAGTGTGTGTGAGAGTGTGTGAGTGTGTGTGAGAATGTGTGAGTGTGTGTGAGAGTGTGTCAGTGTGTGGGTGTCTGGGTGTGAGAGTGTGGGAGTGTGAGTGTGTGTGTGTGAGAGTGTGTGAGAGTGTGTGTGAGTGTGTGAGAGTGTGTGAGAGTGTGTGTGAGTGTGTGAGTGTGTGTGAGAGTGTGCGAGTATGTGTGAGAGTGTGTGAGTGTGTGTGAGAGTGTGTGGGTGTGAGAGTGTGTGAGTGTGTGTGAGAGTGTGTGAGAGTGTGTGAATGAGTGTGAGTGAGAGAGTGTGTGTGAGAGAGTGTGTAAGAGTGTGTGAGTGTGTGTGAGAGTGTGTGAGTGTGTGTGAGAGTGTGTGAGAGTGTGTGAGTATGTGGGTGTGTGAGAGTGTGTGAGTATGTGGGTGTGAGGGTGTGTGAGAGTGTGTGCATGAGTGTGAGTGAGAGAGTGTGTAAGAGTGTGAAGTGTGTGTGAGAGTGTGTGAGTGTGTGTGAGTGTGTGCGAGAGTGTGTGAGAGTGTGTGAGTATGTGGGTGTGAGTGTGTGGGTGTGAGAGTGTGTGAGTGTGTGTGAATGAGTGTGAGTGAGAGAGTGTGTGTAAGAGTGTGTGAGTGTGTGTGTGAGTATGTGGGTGTTAGGGTGTGTGAATGAGAAAGTGTGTATGTGAGAGTGTGTGTGAGAGTGTGTGAGTGTGTGTGAGTGTGTGGGTGTGTGAGTGTGTGGGTGTGTGAGTGTGTGTGAGAGTGTTTGAGAGTGTGTGAGAGTGTGTGAGAGTGTGTGAGTATGTGTGAGAGAGTGTGTCAGTGTGTGAGAGTGTGTTAGAGTGTGTGAATGAGTGTGAATGAGAGAGTGTTTGTGACAGTGTGTGAGAGTGTGTGAGATAGTGTGTGAGAGTGTGTGAGTGTGCGTGAGAGTGTGTGAGTGTGTGTGAGAGTGTGAGAGAGTGTGAGTGCGTTATTGTGTGTGAGTGTGTGTGAGAGTGTGTGAGTGTGTGTGAGAGTGTGTGAGTGCATGTGAGAGTGTGTGAGTGTGTGTGAGTATGTGTGAGAGTGTGTGTGAGAGAAAGAGTGTGTGAGAGTGTGAGTGTGTGTGAGAGAAAGAGTGTGTGAGAGTGTGTGAGTGTGTGTGATTGTGTGTGAGAGTGTGTGAGTGTGTGAATGAGTGTGAATGAGAGAGTGTGTGTGAGAGTGTGAGTGTGTGTGAGTGTGTGTGAGAGTGTGTGAGTGTGTGTGAGTGTGTGAGAGTGTGTGAGTGTGTGTGAGAGTGTGTGAGTGTGTGTGAATGAGTGTGTTTGAGAGTGTGTGAGTGTGTGTGAGAGTGTGTGGTGAGTGTGTGTGAGAGTGTGTGAGTGTGTGTGAGAATGTGTGATTGTGTGTGAGTGTGTGTGAGAGTGTGAGAGTGTGTGTGAGAGTGTGTGAGTGTGTGTGAGTGTGTGTGAGAGTGTGTGAGTGTGTGTGCATGAGTGTGAGTGAAAGTGTGTGTGTGAGAGTGTGTGAGTGTGTGTGAGAGTGTGTGAGTGTGTGTGAGAGTGTGAGTGTGTGTGAGTGTGTGTGAGAGTGTGAGAGTGTGTGAGTATGTGGGTGTGAGAGTGTGTGAATGAGAGAGTGTGTGTGTGAGAGTGTGTGAGTATGTGGGTGTGAGAGTGTGTGAATGAGTGTGAATGAGAGAGTGTGTGTTAGAGTGTGTGTAAGAGTGAGAGTGTGTGAGAGTGTGTGAGAGTGTGTGTGAGAGTGTGTGAGTGTGTGTGAGAGTGTTAGAGTGTGTGAGAGTGTGTGAGTATGTGGGTGTGAGTGTGTGTGAGCGTGTGTGAGAGTGTGTGAGTATGTGGGTGTGTGAATGAGAGAGTGTGTATGTGAGAGTGTGTGAGAGTGTGTGAGTGTGTGTGAATGAGTGTGAGTGAGAGAGTGTGTGTGAGAGAGTGTGTGTGAAAGTGTGTGAGAGTGTGTGAGTGTGTGAGTGTGTGTGAGAGTGTGTGAGAGTGTGAGAGTGTGTGAGAGTGTGTGTGAGAGTGTGTGTGAGAGTGTGTGAGTGTGTGTGAGAGTGTGTGAGAGTGTGTGTGTAAAAGTGTGCGTGAGAGTGTGTGTGAGAGTGTGTAAGTGTGTGAGAGTGTGCATGAATAATTGTGAGTGAGAGTGTGTGTGTGTGAGAGTGTGTGAGTGTGTGTGTGAGTGTGTGTGAGTGTGTGTGAATGAGTGTGAGTGTGTGAGTGTGTGTTAGAGTGTGTGAGAGTGTGTGAGTGTGTGTGAGTGTGTGTGAGATGTGTGTGAGTGTGTGTGAGAGTGTGTGAGAGTGTGTGAGAGTGAGAGTATGTGGGTGTGAGTGTGTGAATGAATGTGAATGAGAGTGTGTGAGTGTGTGTGAGAGTGTGTGAGTGTGTGTGAGAGTGTGTGAGTGTGTGTGAGAGTGTGTGAGAGTGTGTGAGAGTGTGTGAGTGTGTGTGAGAGTGTGTGAGTGTGTGTGAGAGTGTGTGAGAGTGTGAGAGTGTGTGAGTGTGCGTGAGAGTGTGTGAGAGTGTGTGAGTATGTGTGAGAGTGTGTGAGTGTGTGTGAGTGAGAGAGTGTGTGTGAGAGTGTGTGAATGAGTGTGAGTGAGAGAGAGTGTGTGAGTGTGTGTGAGAGTGTGTGTGAGTGTGTGAGAGTGTGCGTGAGTGTGTGTGAGTGTGTGTGAGTGTGTGAGTTTGTGTGAATGTGTGTGAGTGTGTGTGAATGTGTGTGAGTGTGTGTGAGTGTGTGTGAGAGTGTGAGAGAGTAAGAGAGTGTGTGTGAGTGTGAGTGTGTGAGAGTGTGTGAGAGTGTGTGAGAGTGTGAGAGTGTGTGAGTGTGTGTGTGAGTGTGTGTGAGTGTGTGAGTGTGTGTGAGTATGTGTGAGTGTGTGAGTGTGTGTGAATGCGTGTGAGAGTGTGTGAATGTGTGTGAGTGTGTGTGAGAGTGTGTGAAGTGTGTGAGAGTGTGAGAGTGTTTGAGAGTGTGTGAGAGTGTGTGAGTATGTGGGTGTGAGAGTGTGTTAGAGTGTGTGAATGAGAGAGTGTGTGTGTAAGTGTGTGTGAGTGTGTGTGAGAGTGTGTGAGTATGTGTGAGAGTGTGTGAGTGTGTGTGAGAGTATGTGAGTGTGTTATTGTGTGTGAGTGTGTGTGAGAGTGTGTGAGTGTGTGTGAGATTGTTTGAGTGTGAGTGTGTGTGAGAGTGTTAGAGTGTGTGAGAGTGTGAGAGAGTGTTAGAGTGTGTGAGAGTGTGTGAGTGTGTGTGAGAGTGTGTGAGTGTGTGAGAGTGTGTGAGTGTGTGTGAGTGTGTGTGAGAGTGTGTGAGAGTGTGTGTGAGAGTGTTTGAGAGTGTGTGAGTGTCTGTGTGAGTGTGTGAGTGTGTGTGAGAGTGTGTAAGTGTGTGTGAGAGTGTGTGAGTGTGTGTGAGATTGTGTGAGTGTGTGTGAGAATGTGTGAGAGTGTGTGTGAGAGTGTGTGTGAGAGTGTGTGAGAGTGTGTGAGTGTGTGTGCATGAGTGTGAGTGAGAGTGTGTGTGTGAGAGTGTGTGAGTGTGTGTGAGTGTGTGTGAGAGTGTGTGAGTGTGTGTGAGAGTGCGAGAGTGTGTGAGTATGTGGGTGTGAGAGTGTGTGAATGAGAGAGTGTGTGTGAGAGTGTGTGAGTATGTGGGTGTGAGAGTGTGTGAGTGTGTGATAGAGTGTGAATGAGAGAGTGTGTTTTAGAGTGTGTGAGAGTGTGTGAGCGTGTGTGAGAATGTGTGAGTGTGTGTGAGCGTGAGAGTGTGTGAGTGTGTATGAGTGTGTGTGAGTGTGTGTGAGTGTGTGTGAGAGTGTGTGAGTGTGTGTGAATGAGTGTGAGTGAGAGAGTGTGTGTAAGAGAGTGTGTGAGATCGTGTGAGAGTGTGAGAGAGTTTGAGAGTGTGTGAGTGTGTGTGAGTGTGTGTGAGAGTGTGTGAGAGTGTGTGAGAGTGTGTGAGTATGTGGGTGTGAGTGTGTGAGAGTGTATGAGTGTGTGGGTGTGAGAGTGTGTGTGAATGAGTGTGAGTGAGAGAGTGTGTGTGTGAGAGTGTGTGAGCGTGTGTAAGAGTGTGTGAGTGGGTGTGAGAGTGTGTGAACTGTGTGTGAGTGTGTGTGAGTGTGTGTGAGAGTGTGTGAGTATGTGGGTGTTAGGGTGTGTGAATGAGAAAGTGTGTATGTGAGAGTGTGTGAGTGTGTGTGAGTGTGTGGGTGTGTGTGGGTGTGTGAGTGTGTGGGTGTGTGAGTGTGTGGGTGTGTGAGTGTGTGTGAGAGAGTTTGAGAGTGTGTGAGAGTGTGTGAGTATGTGTGAGAGAGTGTGTGAGTGTGTGAGAGTGTGTTAGAGTGTGTGAATGAGAGAGTGTGTGTGAGTGTGTGTGAGAGTGTGTGAGAGTGTGTGAGTATGTGTGAGTGTGTGAGTGTGTGTGAGAGTGTGAGAGATTGTGAGTGTGTTATTGTGTGTGAGAGTGTGTGAGTGTGTGTGAGAGTGTGTGAGTGTGTGTGAGAGTGTGAGAGTGTGTGAGTGTGTGTGAGAGTGTGTGAGTATGTGTGAGAGTGTGTGAGAGAGAGAGTGTGTGAGAGTGTGTGTGAGTGTGTGAGATTGTGGGTGTGAGAGTGTGTGAATGAGTGTGAATGAGAGAGTGTGTGTGAGATTGTGTGAGTGTGTGAGAGAGTGTGTGAGTGTGTGTGAGAGTGTGAGAGTGTGTGAGTGTGTGTGAGAGTGTGTGAGTGTGTGTGAATGAGTGTGTGTGAGAGTGTTTGAGAGTGTGTGTGTGTGAGAGTGTGTGTGAGAGTGTGTGAGTGTGTGTGAGAGTGTGTGAGTGTGTGTGAGAATGTGTGAGTGTGTGTGAGAGTGTGTGAGTGTGTGAGAGTGTGTGTGAGTGTGTGTGAGAGTGTGTGAGTGTGTGTGCATGAGTGTGAGTGAAAGTGTGTGTGTGAGACTGTGTGAGTGTGTGTGAGAGTGTGTGAGTGTGTGTGAGTGTGTGTGAGAGTGTGAGTGTGTGTGAGTGTGTGTGAGAGTGTGTGTGAGAGTGTGTGAGAGTGTGAGTATGTGGGTGTGAGAGTGTGTGAATGAGTGTGAATGAGAGAGTGTGTGTGTGAGAGTGTGTATGTGGGTGTGAGAGTGTGTGAGTATGTGGGTGTGTGAATGAGTGTGAATGAGAGAGTGTGTGTTAGAGTGTGTGAGTGTGTGTAAGAGTGAGAGTGTGTGAGAGTGTGTGAGTGTGTGTGAGAGTGTTAGAGTGTGTGAGAGTGTGTGAGTATGTGGGTGTGAGTGTGTGAGTGTGTGAGAGTGTGTGTGTGTGAATGAGTGTGTGTGAGAGTGTGTGAGTGTGTGTGAGCGTGTGTGAGAGTGTGTGAGTATGTGGGTGTGAGGGTGTGTGAATGAGAGAGTGTATGAGTGTGAGTGAGAGAGTGTGTGTGTGAGAGTGTGTGAGTGTGTGTGAAAGTGTTTGAGTGTGTGTGAGAGTGTGTGAGTGTGTGTGAGAGTGTGTGAGATTGTGTAAGAGTGTGTGAGTGTGTGTGAGAGTGTGTGAGTGTGTGTGAGAGTGTGTGTGAGAGTGTGTGAGTGTGTGTGAGAGTGTGTGAGTGTGTGTGAATGAGTGTGAGTGAGAGAGTGTGTGAGTGTGTGTGAGAGTGTGTGAGTGTGTGTGAGTGTGTGAGAGTGTGTGTGAGTGTGTGTGAGAGTGTGTGATAGTGTGTGTGATAGTGTGTGAGTGTGTGAGAGAGTGTGTGATAGTGTGTGTGATAGTGTGTGAGTGTGTGTGTGAGTGTGTGAGAGTGTGTGAGAGAGTGTGTGTGAGAGTGTGTGAGTGTGTGTGAGTATGTGTGAGAGTGTGTGAGTTTGTGTGAATGTGTGTGAGAGTGTGTGAATGTGTGTGAGAGTGTGTGAGTGTGTGTGAGAGTGTGTGAGTATGTGGCTGTGTGGGTGTGAGGGTGTGTGAGAGTGTGTGAATGAGTGTGAATGAGAGAGTGTGTATGTGAGAATGTGTGAGAGTGTGTGAGTGTGTGTGAGAGTGTGTGAGAGTGTGTGAGTGTCTGTGAGTGTGTGTGAGAGTGTGTGAGTGTGTGTGAGAATGTGTGAGTGTGTGTGAGAATGTGTGAGTGTGTGTGAGTGTGTGTGAGAGTGTGTCAGTGTGTGGGTGTCTGGGTGTGAGAGTGTGGGAGTGTGAGTGTGTGTGTGTGAGAGTGTGTGTGAGTGTGTGAGAGTGTGTGAGAGTGTGTGTGAGTGTGTGAGTGTGTGTGAGAGTGTGCGAGTATGTGTGAGAGTGTGTGAGAGTGTGTGGGAGTGAGAGTGTGTGAGTGTGTGTGAGAGTGTGTGAGAGTGTGTGAATGAGTGTGAGTGAGAGAGTGTGTGTGAGAGAGTGTGTAAGAGTGTGTGAGTGTGTGTGAGAGTGTGTGAGAGTGTGTGAGTATGTGGGTGTGTGAGAGTGTGTGAGTATGTGGGTGTGAGGGTGTGTGAGAGTGTGTGAATGAGTGTGAATGAGAGAGTGTGTATGTGAGAGTGTGTGAGAGTGTGTGAGTGTGTGTGAGAGTGTGTAAGTGTGTGTGAGTGTGTGTGAGAGTGTGTGAGTGTGTGTGAGTGTGTGTGAGAATGTGTGAGTGTGTGTGAGAGTGTGTGTGTGAGAGTGTGTGTGAGAGTGTGAGTGTGTGTGAGAGTGTGTGTGAGAGTGTGAGAGTGTGTGAGTATGTGGGTGTGAGAGTGTGTGAATGAGTGTGAATGAGAGAGTGTGTGTGAGACTGTGTGAGGATGTGGGTGTGAGAGTGTGTGAGTATGTCGGTGTGAGAGTGTGTGAGTGTGTGAAAGAGTGTGAATGAGAGAGTGTGTGAGAATGTGTGAGTGTGTGTGAATGAGTGTGAGTGAGAGTGTGTGAGTGTGTGAGAGTGTGTGAGAGTGTGTGTGAGAGTGTGTGTGAGAGTGTTTGAGAGTGTGTGAGAGTGTGTGAGAGTGTGTGAGTGTCTGTGTGAGTGTGTGAGTGTGTGTGAGAGTGTGTGAGAGTGTGTAAGTGTGTGTGAGAGTGTGTGAGTGTGTGTGAGAGTATGTGAGTGTGTGTGAGAATGTGTGAGTGTGTGTGAGAGTGTGTGAGTGTGTGTGAGAGTGTGTGAGTGTGTGTGAGAGTGTGTGAGTGTGTGTGCATGAGTGTGAGTGAGAGTGTGTGTGTGAGAGTGTGTGAGTGTGTGTGAGAGTGTGACTGTGTGTGAGAGTGTGTGAGTGTGTGTGAGAGTGTGTGAGGGTGTGAGAGTGTGTTAGTGTGCGATAGATTGTGAATGAGAGAGTGTGTGTTAGAGTGTGTGAGTGTGTGTGAGAATGTGTGAGTGTGTGTGAGCGTGAGAGTGTGTGAGTGTGTGTGAGTGTGTGTGAGAGTGTGTGAGTGTGTGTGAATGAGTGTGAGTGAGAGAGAGTGTGTAAGAGAGTGTGTGAGAGTGTTAGAGTGTGTGAGAGTGTGTGAGATCGTGTGAGAGTGTGTGAGTGTGTGAGTGTGTGTGAGAGTGTGTGAGAGTGTGTGAGTATGTGGGTGTGAGTGTGTGAGAGTGTGTGAGTGTGTGTGAATGAGTGTGAGTGAGAGAGTGTGTGTGTGAGAGTGTGTGAGCGTGTGTGAGTGGGTGTGAGAGTGTGTGACTGTGTGTGAGTGTGTGTGAGAGTGTGTGAGTGTGTGAGAGTGTGTGAGTATGTGTGAGAGTGTGTGTGAGAGAGAGAGTGTGTGAGAGTGTGTGAGTGTGTGTGAGTGTGTGAGAGTGTGGGTGTGAGAGTGTGTGAATGAGTGTGAATGAGAGAGTGTGTGTGAGATTGTGTGAGTGTGTGAGAGAGTGTGTGAGTGTGTGAGAGTGTGTGAGTGTGTGTGCATGAGTGTGAGTGAAAGTGTGTGTGTGAGAGTGTGTGAGTGTGTGTGAGAATGTGTGAGTGTGTGTGAGAGTGTGTGAGTGTGTGAGAGTGTGTGTGAGTGTGTGTGAGTGTGTGTGAGTGTGTGTGCATGAGTGTGAGTGAAAGTGTGTGTGTGAGAGTGTGTGAGTGTGTGTGAGAGTGTGTGAGAGTGTGAGAGTGTGTGAGAGTGTGTGTGAGAGTGTGTGAGAGTGTGTGAGTGTGTGTGAGAGTGTGTGAGAGTGTGTGTGTAAAAGTGTGCGTGAGAGTGTGTTTGAGAGTGTGTAAGTGTGTGAGAGTGTGCATGAATAATTGTGAGTGAGAGTGTGTGTGTGTGAGAGTGTGTGAGTGTGTGTGTGAGTGTGTGTGAATGAGTGTGAGTGAGTGTGTGTTAGAGTGTGTGAGAGTGTGTGAGTGTGTGTGAGTGTGTGTGAGAGTGTGTGAGTGTGTGTGAGAGTGTGTGAGAGTGTGTGAGAGTGAGAGTATGTGGGTGTGAGAGTGAGAGTATGTGGGTGTGAGAGTGAGAGTATGTGGGTGTGAGAGTGTGTGAATGAATGTGAATGAGAGTGTGTGAGTGTGTGTGAGAGTGTGTGAGTGTGTGTGAGAGTGTGTGAGTGTGTGTGAGAGTGTGTGAGAGTGTGTGAGTGTGTGTGAGAGTGTGTGAGTGTGTGAGTGTGTGTGAGAGTGTGAGAGTGTGTGAGTGTGTGTGAGTGTGTGTGAGAGTGTGTGAGTGTGTGTGAGAGTGTGAGAGTGTGTGAGTGTGCGTGAGAGTGTGTGAGTATGTGTGAGAGTGTGTGAGTGTGTGTGAGTGAGAGAGTGTGTGTGAGAGTGTGTGAATGAGTGTGAGTGAGAGAGAGTGTGTGAGTGTGTGTGAGAGTGTGTGTGAGTGTGCGTGAGTGTGTGTGAGAGTGTGTGAGTGTGTGTGAGTTTGTGTGAATGTGTGTGAGTGTGTGTGAATGTGTGTGAGTGTGTGTGAGTGTGTGTGAGAGTGTGAGAGAGTGTGAGAGAGTAAGAAAGTGTGTGAGAGTGTGTGAGTATGTGGGTGTGAGAGTGTGTGAATGAGTGTGAATGAGAGTCTGTGTGTGTGAGTGTGTGTGAGAGTGTGTCAGTGTGTGTGTGTGTGTGTGAGAGTGTGTGAGAGTGTGTGAGTATGTGTGAGAGTGAGTGTGTGAGAGTGTGTGAGAGTATGTGAGTGTGTGTGAGAGTGTGTGAGTGTGTTATTGTGTGTGAGTGTGTGTGAGAGTGTGTGTGTGTGTGAGTGTGTGTGAGAGTGTGTGAGTGTGTGAGTATGTGTGAGAGTGTGTGAGTGTGTGTGAGAGTGTGTGAGAGTGCGTGAGAGTGTGTGTGAGTGTGTAAGAGTGTGTGTGAGTGTGTGAGAGTGTGTGAGTGCATGTGAGTGTGTGTGAGAGTGTGTGAGAGAGTGGGTGTGAGTGTGTGAATGAGAGAGTGTGTGTGAGAGTGTGTGTGAGTGTGTGAGAGTGTGAGAGTGTGAGTGCATGTGAGTGTGTGTGAGAGTGTGTGAGAGAGTGGGTGTGAGTGTGTGAGAGTGTGTGAATGAGAGAGTGTGTGTGAGAGTGTGTGTGAGAATGTGTGAGTGTGTGTGAGAGTGTGTGTGAGAGTGTGTGTGGGCGTGTGTGAGTGTGTGTGAGAGTGTGTGAGTGTGTGGGTGTGAAAGTGTGTGAGAGTGTGTGTGTGTGAGAGTGTGTGAGTGTGTGTGAATGAGTGTGAGTGAGAGAGTGTGTGTGTGAGTGTGTGTGAGAGTGTGTGAGTGTGTGTTGTGAGTGTGTGTTGTGAGTGTGTGTGAGTGTGTGTGTGTGTGTGAGAGTGTGTGAGTGTGTGTGAGTGTGTGTGAGAGTGTGTGAGTGTGTGTGAGAGTGCGTGAGAGTGTGTGTGAGTGTGTAAGAGTGTGTGTGAGTGTGTGAGTATGTGTTAGAGTGTGTGAGTGTGTGTGAGAGAGTGTGTGTGAGTATGTGTGAGAGTGTGTGGGTGTGTGTGAGTGTGTGTGAGAGTGTGTGAGTGTGTGTGAAAGTGTGTGTGAGTGTGTGTGAGAGTGTTAGAGTGTGTGAGAGAGTGTTAGTGTGGGAGAGAGTGTGAGAGTGTGTGAGTGTGTGAAAGTGTGTGAGTGTGTGTGCGTGTGTGTGCAAGTGTGTGAGTGTGTGTGAGAGTGTGAGTGTGTGTGAGAGTGTGTGTGAGAGTGTGTCGGTGTGTGGGTGTGTGAGAGTGTGTGAATGAATGTGAGTGAGTGTGTGAGTGTGTGTGAGAGTGTGTGAGTGTGTGTGAGTGAGAGTGTGTGTGAGAGTGCGTGAGTGTGTGTGAGAGTGTGTGAGAGAGTGTGTGAGTGTGTGTGAGAGTGTGTGTGTGTGAGTGAGAGTGTGTGTGAGAGTGCGTGAGTGTGTGTGAGAGTGTGTGAGAGAGTGTGTGAGTGTGTGTGAGAGTGTGTGAGACTGTGTGGGTGTGAGAGTGTGCGAGACTGTGTGAGAGTGTGTAAGTGTGTGTGAGTGTGCATGAATAAGTGTGAGTGAGAGAGTGTGTGTGTGAGAGTGTGTGAGTGTGTGTGAGTTTGTGAGTGTGTGTGAGAGTGTGTGAGTGTGTGTGAGATTTTGTGAGTGTGTGTGAGAGTGTGTGAGTGTGTGAGAGTGTGTGAGTGTGTGTGTAAAAGTGTGCGTGAGAGTGTGTGTGAGAGTGTGTAAGTGTGTGTGAGTGTGCATGAATAATTGTGAGTGAGAGTGTGTGTGTGTGAGAGTGTGTGAGTGTGTGAATGAGTGTGAGTGAGTGTGTGAGTGTGTGTGAGAGTGTGTGAGTGTGTGTGAGTGAGAGTGTGTGTGAGAGTGTGTGAGTGTGTGTGAGAGTATGTGAGAGTGTGTGAGTGTGTGAGTGTGTGTGAGTGTGTGTGAGAGTGTGTGAGAGTGTGTGAGTGTGTGTGAGAGTGTGTATGAGTGTGTGAAAGTGTGTGAGTGTGTGAGAGTGTGTGAGTGTGTGTGAGAGTGTGAGAGTGTGTGAGTGTGCGAGTGTGTGTGAGAGTGTGCGAGAGTGTGTGTGTGTGAGAGTGTGTGAGTGTGTGAGAGTGTGTGAGTGTGTGAGAGTGTGTGAGTGTGTGTGTAAAAGTGTGCGTGAGAGTGTGTGTGAGAGTGTGTAAGTGTGTGTGAGTGTGCATGAATAATTGTGAGTGTGTGAATGAGTGTGATTGAGTGTGTGAGTGTGTGTGAGAGTGTGTGAGTGTGTGTGAGTGAGAGTGTGTGTGAGAGTGTGTGAGTGTGTGTGAGAGTATGTGAGAGTGTGTGAGTGTGTGTGAGTGTGTGTGAGAGTGTGCGAGTGTGTGTGTGTGAGAGTGTGTGAGTGTGTGTGTGAGTGTGTGTGTGAGTGTGTTAGAGTGTGAGAGTGTTAGAGTGTGTGAGTGTGTGAGAGTGTGAGAGTGTGTGAGTGTGTGAGTGTGTGTGAGAGTGTGTGAGTGTGTGGGTGAGAGGGTGTGTGTGTGAGAGTGTTAGAGTGTGTGAGAGTGTGTGAGAGTGTGGGTGTGAGTGTGTGTGAGAGTGTGTGAATGAGTGTGAGTGAGAGTGTGTTATTGTGTGTGAGTGTGTGGGTGTGAGTGTGTGTGAGAGTGTGTGAATGAGTGTGAGTGAGATTGTGTTATTGTGTGTGAGTGTGTGAGAGAGTGAGAGTGTGTGAGTGTGTGTGAGAGTGTGTGAGTGTGTGAAAGTGTGTGAGTGTGTGTGCATGTGTGTGCAAGTGTGTGAGTGTGTGTGAGAGTGTGAGTGTGTGTGAGAGTGTGTGAGAGTGTGTGTGAAAGTGTGTCAGTGTGTGGGTGTGTGAGAGTGTGTGTGTGTGAGAGTGTGTGAGTGTGTGAATGAGTGTGAGTGAGTGTGTGAGTGTGTGTGAGAGTGTGTGTGAGTGAGAGTGTGTGTGAGAGTGTGTGAGTGTGTGAGAGTGTGTGAGTGTGTGTGAGAGTATGTGAGAGTGTTTGAGAGTGTGTGAGTATGTGGCTGTGAGAGTGTGTTAGAGTGTGTGAATGAGTGTGAATGAGAGTGTGTGTGTGAGTGTGTGTGAGAGTGTGTGAGTGTGTGTGAGTGTGAGAGTGTGAGTGTGTGAGAGTGTGAGAGTGTGTGAGTGTGTGTGTGAGTGTGTGTGAGTGTGTGAGTGTGTGTGAGTATGTGTGAGTGTGTGAGTGTGTGTGAATGCATGTGAGAGTGTGTGAATGTGTGTGAGTGTGTGTGAGAGTGTGTGAAGTGTGTGAGAGTGTTTGAGAGTGTGTGAGAGTGTGAGTATGTGGGTGTGAGAGTGTGTTAGAGTGTGTGAATGAGAGAGTGTGTGTGAGTGTGTGTGAGAGTGTGATGAGTATGTGTGAGAGTGTGTGAGTGTGTGTGAGAGTATGTGAGTGTGTTATTGTGTGTGAGTGTGTGTGAGATTGTTTGAGTGTGAGTGTGTGTGAGAGTGTTAGAGTGTGTGAGAGTGTGAGAGAGTGTTAGAGTGTGTGAGAGTGTGTGAGTGTGTGTGAGAGTGTGTGAGTGTGTGAGAGTGTGTGAGTCTGTGTGAGTGTGTGTGAGAGTGTGTGTGAGAGTGTTTGAGAGTGTGTGAGTGTCTGTGTGAGTGTGTGTGAGAGTGTGTAAGTGTGTGTGAGAGTGTGTGAGTGTGTGTGAGAGTGTGTGAGTGTGTGTGAGAATGTGTGAGAGTGTGTGTGAGAGTGTGTGAGTGTGTGTGCATGAGTGTGAGTGAGAGTGTGTGTGTGAGAGTGTGTGAGAGTGTGAGTGTGTGTGAGAGTGTGTGAGTGTGTGTGAGAGTGCGAGAGTGTGTGAGTATGTGGGTGTGAGAGTGTGTGAATGAGAGAGTGTGTGTGAGAGTGTGTGAGTATGTGGGTGTGAGAGTGTGTGAGTATGTGGGTGTGAGAGTGTGTGAGTGTGTGATAGAGTGTGAATGAGAGAGTGTGTTTTAGAGTGTGTGAGAGTGTGTGAGCATGTGTGAGAATGTGTGAGTGTGTGTGAGCGTGAGAGTGTGTGAGAGTGTGTGAGTGTGTGTGCATGAGTGTGAGTGAGAGTGTGTGTGTGAGAGTGTGTGAGAGTGTGAGTGTGTGTGAGAGTGTGTGAGTGTGTGTGAGAGTGCGAGAGTGTGTGAGTATGTGGGTGTGAGAGTGTGTGAATGAGAGAGTGTGTGTGAGAGTGTGTGAGTGTGTGTGAATGAGTGTGAGTGAGAGAGTGTGTGTAAGAGAGTGTGTGAGATCGTGTGAGAGTGTGAGAGAGTTTGAGAGTGTGTGAGTGTGTGTGAGTGTGTGTGAGAGTGTGTGAGTATGTGGGTGTGAGTGTGTGAGAGTGTATGAGTGTGTGGGTGTGAGAGTGTGTGAGTGTGTGTGAATGAGTGTGAGTGAGAGAGTGTGTGAGTGTGTGTGAGAGTGTGTGAGTGTGTGTGAGAGTGTGTGTGAGTGTGTGAGAGTGTGTGTGAGTGTGTGTGAGAGTGTGTGATAGTGTGTGTGATAGTGTGTGAGTGTGTGTGTGAGTGTGTGAGAGTGTGTGAGAGAGTGTGTGTGAGAGTGTGTGATAGTGTGTGTGATAGTGTGTGAGTGTGTGTGTGAGTGTGTGAGAGTGTGTGAGAGAGTGTGTGTGAGAGTGTGTGAGTGTGTGTGAGTATGTGTGAGAGTGTGTGAGTTTGTGTGAATGTGTGTGAGAGTGTGTGAATGTGTGTGAGAGTGTGTGAGGGTGTGTGAGAGTGTGTGAGTATGTGGCTGTGTGGGTGTGAGGGTGTGTGAGAGTGTGTGAATGAGTGTGAATGAGAGAGTGTGTATGTGAGAATGTGTGAGAGTGTGTGAGTGTGTGTGAGAGTGTGTAAGTGTGTGTTAGAGTGTGTGAGTGTCTGTGAGTGTGTGTGAGAGTGTGTGAGTGTGTGTGAGAATGTGTGAGTGTGTGTGAGTGTGTGTGAGAGTGTGTCAGTGTGTGGGTGTCTGGGTGTGAGAGTGTGGGAGTGTGAGTGTGTGTGTGTGAGAGTGTGTGAGAGTGTGTGCGAGTATGTGTGAGAGTGTGTGAGTGTGTGTGAGAGTGTGTGGGTGTGAGAGTGTGTGAGTGTGTGTGAGAGTGTGTGAGAGTGTGTGAATGAGTGTGAGTATGTGGGTGTGTGAGAGTGTGTGAGTATGTGGGTGTGAGGGTGTGTGAGAGTGTGTGAATGAGAGAGTGTGTATGTGAGAGTGTGTGAGTGTGTGTGAGAGTGTGTAAGTGTGTGTAAGTGTGTGTGAGTGTGTGTGAGAGTGTGTGAATGAGTGTGAATGAGAGAGTGTGTATGTGAGAGTGTGTGAGTGTGTGTGAGAGTGTGTAAGTGTGTGTAAGTGTGTGTGAGTGTGTGTGAGTGTGTGTGAGAGTGTGTGAGAGTGTGTGAGTGTGTGTGAGAGTGTGTGTGAGAATGTGTGAGTGTGTGTGAGAGTGTGTGTGTGTGCATGAGTGTGTGTGTGAGAGTGTGTGAGAGTGTGTGAGTGTGTGTGAGTGTGTGTGAGAGTGTGTGTGAGAGTGTGAGAGTGTGTGAGTATGTGGGTGTGAGAGTGTGTGAATGAGTGTGAATGAGAGAGTGTGTGTGAGACTGTGTGAGGATGTGGGTGTGAGAGTGTGTGAGTATGTCGGTGTGAGAGTGTGTGAGTGTGAATGAGAGAGTGTGTGAGAATGTGTGAGTGTGTGTGAATGAGTGTGAGTGAGAGTGTGTGAGAGTGTGTGAGAGTGTGTGTGAGAGTGTTTGAGAGTGTGTGAGAGTGTGTGAGTGTCTGTGTGAGTGTGTGAGTGTGTGTGAGAGTGTGTAAGTGTGTGTGAGAGTGTGTGAGTGTGTGTGAGAGTATGTGAGTGTGTGTGAGAATGTGTGAGTGTGTGTGAGAGTGTGTGAGTGTGTGTGAGAGTGTGTGTGAGAGTGTGTGAGAGTGTGTGAGTGTGTGTGAGAGTGTGTGAGTGTGTGTGCATGAGTGTGAGTGAGAGTGTGTGTGTGAGAGTGTGTGAGTGTGTGTGAGAGTGTGACTGTGTGTGAGAGTGTGTGAGTATGTGGGTGTGAGAGTGTGTAAGTATGTGGGTGTGAGAGTGTGTGAGTGTGTGAGTGTGTGATAGAGTGTGAATGAGAGAGTGTGTGTTAGAGTGTGTGAGTGTGTGTGAGAATGTGTGAGTGTGTGTGAGCGTGAGAGTGTGTGAGTGTGTGTGAGAGTGTGTGAGTGTGTGAATGAGTATGAGTGAGAGAGAGTGTGTAAGAGAGTGTGTGAGAGTGTTAGAGTGTGTGAGAGTGTGTGAGATCGTGTGAGAGTGTGTGAGTGTGTGTGAGAGTGTGTGAGTATGTGGGTGTGAGTGTGTGAGAGTGTGTGAGTGTGTGTGAATGAGTGTGAGTGAGAGTGTGTGTGTGAGAGTGTGTGAGCGTGTGTAAGAGTGTGTGAGTGGGTGTGAGAGTGTGTGACTGTGTGTGAGTGTGTGTGAAAGTGTGTGAGTGTGTGTGAGAGTGTGTGAGTATGTGTGAGAGTGTGTGTGAGAGAGAGAGTGTGTGAGAGCGTGTGAGTGTGTGTGAGTGTGGGTGTGAGAGTGTGTGAGTGTGTGAATGAGTGTGAATGAGAGATTGTGTGTGAGATTGTGTGAGTGTGTGAGAGAGTGTGTGAGTGTGTGTGAGTGTGTGTGCATGAGTGTGAGTGAAAGTGTGTGTGTGAGAGTGTGTGAGTGTGTGTGAGAATGTGTGAGTGTGTGTGAGAGTGTGTGAGTGTGTGAGAGTGTGTGTGAGTGTGTGTGCATGAGTGTGAGTGAAAGTGTGTGTGTGCATGAGTGTGAGTGAAAGTGTGTGTGTGAGAGTGTGTGAGTGTGTGTGAGAGTGTGTGAGAGTGTGTGTGAGAGTGTGTCAGAGTGTGTGAGTGTGTGTGAGAGTGTGTGAGAGTGTGTGTGTAAAAGTGTGCATGAGAGTGTGAGTGTGTGAGAGTGTGAGAGTGTGTGAGTGTGTGTGTGAGTGTGTGTGAGTGTGTGAGTGTGTGTGAGTATGTGTGAGTGTGTGAGTGTGTGTGAATGCATGTGAGAGTGTGTGAATGTGTGTGAGTGTGTGTGAGAGTGTGTGAAGTGTGTGAGAGTGTTTGAGAGTGTGTGAGAGTGTGAGTATGTGGGTGTGAGAGTGTGTTAGAGTGTGTGAATGAGAGAGTGTGTGTGAGTGTGTGTGAGAGTGTGATGAGTATGTGTGAGAGTGTGTGAGTGTGTGTGAGAGTATGTGAGTGTGTTATTGTGTGTGAGTGTGTGTGAGATTGTTTGAGTGTGAGTGTGTGTGAGAGTGTTAGAGTGTGTGAGAGTGTGAGAGAGTGTTAGAGTGTGTGAGAGTGTGTGAGTGTGTGTGAGAGTGTGTGAGTGTGTGAGAGTGTGTGAGTCTGTGTGAGTGTGTGTGAGAGTGTGTGTGAGAGTGTTTGAGAGTGTGTGAGTGTCTGTGTGAGTGTGTGTGAGAGTGTGTAAGTGTGTGTGAGAGTGTGTGAGTGTGTGTGAGAGTGTGTGAGTGTGTGTGTGAGAGTGCGTGAGTGTGTGTGAATGAGTGTGAGTGTGTGTTAGAGTGTGTGAGTGTGTGTGAGAGTGTGTGAGTGTGTGTGAGAGTGTGTGAGAGTGTGTGAGAGTGTGTGAGTGTGTGTGAGAGTGTGTGAGTGTGTGAGTGTGTGTGAGAGTGTGTGAGAGTGTGAGAGTGTGTGAGTGTGCGTGAGAGTGTGTGAGTATGTGTGAGAGTGTGTGAGAGTGTGTGAGTGTGTGTGAGTGTGTGAGTATGTGTGAGTGTGTGAGAGTGTGAGAGTGTGTGAGTGCATGTGAGTGTGTGTGAGAGTGTGTGAGAGAGTGGGTGTGAGTGTGTGAGAGTGTGTGAATGAGAGAGTGTGTGTGAGAGTGTGTGTGAGAATGTGTGAGTGTGTGTGAGAGTGTGTTGGCGTGTGTGAGTGTGTGTGAGAGTGTGTGAGTGTGTGGGTGTGAAAGTGTGTGAGAGTGTGTGTGTGTGAGAGTGTGTGAGTGTGTGTGAATGAGTGTGAGTGAGAGAGTGTGTGTGTGAGTGTGTGTGAGAGTGTGTGAGTGTGTGTTGTGAGTGTGTTGTGAGTGTGTGTTGTGAGTGTGTGTGAGAGTGTGTGTGTGTGTGTGTGAGAGTGTGTGTGTGTGTGTGTGAGAGTGTGTGAGTGTGTGTGTGAGTGTGTGAGTATGTGTGAGAGTGTGTGTGAGTGTGTGTGAGTGTGTGTGAGTGTGTGTTAGAGTGTGTGAGTGTGTGTGAGAGTGTGAGAGTGTGTGTGAGTATGTGTGAGAGTGTGTGGGTGTGTGTGAGAGTGTGTGAGTGTGTGTGAAAGTGTGTGTGAGTGTGTGTGAGAGTGTGTGAGAGAGTGTTAGAGTGTGTGAGAGAGTGTGAGAGTGTGTGAGTGTGTGAAAGTGTGTGAGTGTGTGTCCGTGTGTGTGCAAGTGTGTGAGTGTGTGTGAGAGTGTGTCGGTGTGTGGGTGTGTGAGAGTGTGTGTGAGAGTGTGTGAATGAGTGTGAGTGAGTGTGTGAGTGTGTGTGAGAGTGTGTGAGTGTGTGTGAGTGAGAGTGTGTGTGAGAGTGCGTGAGTGTTTGTGAGAGTGTGTGAGAGAGTGTGTGAGTGTGTGTGAGAGTGTGTGAGAGTGTGTGAGACTGTGTGGGTGTGAGAGTGTGCGAGACTGTGTGAGAGTGTGTAAGTGTGTGTGAGTGTGCATGAATAAGTGTGAGTGAGAGTGTGTGTGTGAGAGTGTGTGAGTGTGTGTGAGTTTGTGAGTGTGTGTGAGAGTGTGTGAGTGTGTGTGAGAGTTTGTGAGTGTGTGTGAGAGTGTGTAAGTGTGTGTGAGTGTGTGTGAGTGTGCATGAATAATTGTGAGTGAGAGTGTGTGTGTGTGAGAGTGTGTGTGTGAGAGTGTGTGAGTGTGTGAATGAGTGTGAGTGAGTGTGTGCGAGAGTGTGTGAGTGTGTGTGAGTGAGAGTGTGTGAGTGTGTGTGAGTGTGTGTGAGAGTATGTGAGAGTGTGTGAGTGTGTGAGTGTGTGTGAGTGTGTGTGAGAGTGTGTGAGAGTGTGTGAGTGTGTGTGAGAGTGTGTATGAGTGTGTGAAAGTGTGTGAGTGTGTGAGAGTGTGTGAGTGTGTGTGAGTGTGAGAGTGTGTGAGTGTGCGAGTGTGTGTGAGAGTGTGCGAGAGTGTGTGTGTGTGAGTGTGTGAGTGTGTGAGAGTGTGTGAGAGTGTGTGAGTGTGTGTGTAAAAGTGTGCGTGAGAGTGTGTGTGAGAGTGTGTAAGTGTGTGTGAGTGTGCATGAATAATTGTGAGTGAGAGTGTGTGTGTGAGAGAGTGTGTGTGTGAGAGTGTGTGAGTGTGTGAATGAGTGTGTGTGAGAGTGTGTGAGTGTGTGTGAGTGAGAGTGTGTGTGAGAGTGTGTGAGTGTGTGTGAGTGTGTGTGAGAGTATGTGAGAGTGTGTGTGAGTGTGTGTGAGAGTGTGTGAGAGTGTGTGAGTGTGTGTGTGTGAGAGTGTGTGAGTGTGTGTGTGAGTGTGTTAGAGTGTGTGAGAGTGTGTGAGTGTGTGAGAGTGTGAGAGTGTGTGAGTGTGTGAGTGTGTGTGAGAGTGTGTGGGTGAGAGGGTGTGTGTGTGAGAGTGTTAGAGTGTGTGAGAGTGTGTGATTGTGTGTGTGAGAGTGTGTAGAGTGTGAGAGTGTGTGTGAGTGTGTGTGAGAGTGTGTGATTGTGTGGGTGTGAGAGTGTGTGAATGAGTGTGAGTGAGAGTGTGTTATTGTGTGTGAGTGTGTGAGAGTGTGAGAGAGTGTGAGAGTGTGTGAGTGTGTGTGAGAGTGTGTGAAAGTGTGAAAGTGTGTGATTGTGTGTGCATGTGTGTGAGTGTGTGTGAGAGTGTGAGTGTGTGTGAGAGTGTGTGAGAGTGTGTGTGAGAGTGTGTCAGTGTGTGGGTGTGTGAGAGTGTGTGTGTGTGAGAGTGTGTGAGTGTGTGAATGAGTGTGAGTGAGTGTGTGAGTGTGTGTGAGAGTGTGTGAGTGTGTGTGAGTGAGAGTGTGTGTGAGAGTGTGTGAGTGTGTGTGAGAGTGTGTGAGTGTGTGTGAGAGTGTGTGAGTGTGTGTGAGAGTATGTGAGAGTGTTTGAGAGTGTGTGAGAGTGTGTGAGTATGTGGCTGTGAGAGTGTGTTAGAGTGTGTGAATGAGTGTGAATGAGAGTGTGTGTGTGAGTGTGTGTGAGAGTGTGTGAGTGTGTGTGAGTGTGAGAGTGTGAGTGTGTGAGAGTGTGTGAGAGTGCGAGAGTGTGTGTGAGTATGTGTGAGTGTGTGTGAATGCGTGTGAGAGTGTGTGAATGTGTGTGAGTGTGTGTGAGAGTGTGTGAAGTGTGTGAGAGTGTGAGAGTGTTTGAGAGTGTGTGAGAGTGTGTGAGTATGTGGGTGTGAGAGTGTGTTAGAGTGTGTGAATGAGAGAGTGTGTGTGTGAGTGTGTGTGAGAGTGTGTGAGTATGTGTGAGAGTGTGTGAGTGTGTGTGAGAGTATGTGAGTGTGTTATTGTGTGTGAGTGTGTGTGAGAGTGTGTGAGTGTGTGTGAGATTGTTTGAGTGTGAGTGTGTGTGAGAGTGTTAGAGTGTGAGAGAGTGTTAGTGTGTGTGAGAGTGTGTGAGTGTGTGTGAGAGTGTGTGAGTGTGTGAGTGTGTGAGAGTGTGTGAGTGTGTGTGAGTGTGTGTGAGAGTGTGTGAGAGTGTGTGTGAGAGTGTTTGAGAGTGTGTGAGTGTCTGTGTGAGTGTCTGTGTGAGTGCGTGAGTGTGTGTGAGAGTGTGTAAGTGTGTGTGAGAGTGTGTGAGTGTGTGTGAGTGTGTGTGAGAGTGTGTGAGTGTGTGTGAGAATGTGTGAGAGTGTGTGTGAGAGTGTGTGAGTGTGAGAGTGTGTGAGTGTGCATGAGTGTGAGTGAGAGTGTGTGTGTGAGAGTGTGTGAGTGTGTGTGAGAGTGTGAGTGTGTGTGAGAGTGTGTGAGTGTGTGTGAGAGTGTGAGAGTGTGTGAGTATGTGGGTGTGAGAGTGTGTGAATGAGAGAGTGTGTGTGAGAGTGTGTGAGTATGTGGGTGTGAGAGTGTGTGAGTATGTGGGTGTGAGAGTGTGTGAGTGTGTGATAGAGTGTGAATGAGAGAGTGTGTTTTAGAGTGTGTGAGAGTGTGTGAGTGTGTGTGAGAATGTGTGAGTGTGTGTGAACGTGAGAGTGTGTGAGTGTGTATGAGTGTGTGTGAGTGTGTGTGAGAGTGTGTGAGTGTGTGTGAATGAGTGTGAGTGAGAGAGTGTGTGTAAGAGAGTGTGTGAGATCGTGTGAGAGTGTGAGAGAGTTTGAGAGTGTGTGAGTGTGTGTGAGTGTGTGTGAGAGTGTGTGAGAGTGTGTGAGTATGTGGGTGTGAGTGTGTGAGAGTGTATGAGTGTGTGGGTGTGAGAGTGTGTGAGTGTGTGTGAGTGTGTGTGAATGAGTATGAGTGAGAGAGTGTGTGTGTGAGAGTGTGTGTAAGAGTGTGTGAGCGTGTGTAAGGGTGTGTGAGTGGGTGTGAGAGTGTGTGAACTGTGTGTGAGTGTGTGTGAGAGTGTGAGTGTGTGTGAGAGTGTGTGAGTATGTGGGTGTTAGGGTGTGTGAATGAGAAAGTGTGTATGTGAGAGTGTGTGAGAGTGTGTGAGTATGTGTGAGAGAGTGTGTGAGTGTGTGTTAGAGTGTGTGAATGAGAGAGTGTGTGTGAGTGTGTGTGAGAGTGTGTGAGTATGTGTGAGAGAGTGTGTGAGTGTGTGAGTGTGTGAGAGTGTGTGAGTGTGCGTGAGAGTGTGTGAGTGTGTGTGAGAGTGTGAGAGATTGTGAGTGTGTTATTGTGTGTGAGAGTGTGTGAGTGTGTGTGAGAGTGTGAGAGTGTGTGAGTGTGTGTGAGAGTGTGTGAGTATGTGTGAGAGTGTGTGTGAGTGTGTGTGAGAGAGAGAGTGTGTGAGAGTGTGTGAGTGTGTGTGAGTGTGTGAGATTGTGGGTGTGAGAGTGTGTGAGAGTGTGTGAATGAGTGTGAATGAGAGAGTGTGTGTGAGATTGTGTGAGTGTGTGGGAGAGTGTGTGAGTGTGTGTGAGAGTGTGTGTGAGAGTGTGTGAGTGTGTGAGAGTGTGTGAGTGTGTGTGAATGAGTGTGTGTGAGAGTGTTTGAGAGTGTGTGTGAGAGTGTGTGAGTGTGTGTGAGAGTGTGTGAGTGTGTGTGAGAATGTGTGAGTGTGTGTGAGAGTGTGTGAGTGTGTGAGAGTGTGTGTGAGTGTGTGTGAGAGTGTGTGAGTGTGTGGGCATGAGTGTGAGTGAAAGTGTGTGTGTGAGAGTGTGTGAGTGTGTGTGAGAGTGTGTGAGTGTGTGTGAGTGTGTGTGAGAGTGTGAGTGTGTGTGAGTGTGTGTGAGAGTGTGTGAGAGTGTGTGAGAGTGTGAGTATGTGGGTGTGAGAGTGGGTGAATGAGTGTGAATGAGAGAGTGTGTGTGTGAGAGTGTGTATGTGGGTGTGAGAGTGTGTGAGTATGTGGGTGTGTGAATGAGTGTGAGTGAGAGAGTGTGTGAGTGTGTGTAAGAGTGTGTGAGTGTGTGTGAGAGTGTGTGAGTGTGTGTGAGTGTGTGTGAGCGTGTGTGAGAGTGTGTGAGTATGTGGGTGTGAGGCTGTGTGAATGAGAGAGTGTATGAGTGTGAGTGAGAGAGTGTGTGTGTGAGAGTGTGTGTGAAAGTGTGAGTGTGTGTGAGAGTGTGTGAGTGTGTGTGAGAGTGTGTGAGATTGTGTAAGAGTGTGTGAGTGTGTGTGAGAGTGTGTGAGTGTGTGTGAGAGTGTGTGTGAGAGTGTGTGAGTGTGTGTGAGAGTGTGTGAGTGTGTGTGAGAGTGTGTGAGTGTGTGAGAGTGTGTGTGAGTGTGTGTGAGAGTGTGTGATAGTGTGTGTGATAGTGTGTGAGTGTGTGTGTGAGTGTGTGAGAGTGTGTGAGAGAGTGTGTGTGAGAGTGTGTGTGAGAGTGTGTGTGAGAGTGTGTGATAGTGTGTGAGTGTGTGTGTGAGTGTGTGAGAGAGTGTGTGTGAGAGTGTGTGAGAGTGTGTGAGTGTGTGTGAGTATCTGTGAGAGTGTGTGAGTTTGTGTGAATGTGTGTGAGAGTGTGTGAATGTGTGTGAGAGTGTGTGAGTGTGTGTGAGAGTGTGTGAGTATGTGGCTGTGTGGGTGTGAGGGTGTGTGAATGAGTGTGAATGAGAGAGTGTGTATGTGAGAATGTGTGAGAGTGTGTGAGTGTGTAAGTGTGTATGAGAGTGTGTGAGTGTCTGTGAGTGTGTGTGAGTGTGTGTGAGAATGTGTGAGTGTGTCTGAGTGTGTGTGAGAGTGTGTCAGTGTGTGGGTGTCTGGGTGTGAGAGTGTGGGAGTGTGAGTGTGTGTGTGTGAGAGTGTGTGAGAGTGTGTGTGAGTGTGTGAGAGTGTGTGAGAGTGTGTGTGAGTGTGTGAGTGTGTGTGAGAGTGTGCGAGTATGTGTGAGAGTGTGTGAGTGTGTGTGAGAGTGTGTGGGTGTGAGAGTGTGTGAGTGTGTGTGAGAGTGTGTGAGAGTGTGTGAATGAGTGTGAGTGAGAGAGTGTGTGTGAGAGAGTGTGTAAGAGTGTGTGAGTGTGTGTGAGAGTGTGTGAGTGTGTGTGAGAGTGTGTGAGTATGTGGGTGTGTGAGAGTGTGTGAGTATGTGGGTGTGAGGGTGTGTGAGAGTGTGTGAATGAGTGTGAGTGAGAGAGTGTGTAAGAGTGTGAAGTGTGTGTGAGAGTGTGTGAGTGTGTGTGAGTGTGTGCGAGAGTGTGTGAGAGTGTGTGAGTATGTGGGTGTGAGTGTGTGGGTGTGTGTGAATGAGTGTGAGTGAGAGAGTGTGTGTAAGAGTGTGTGTGAGTATGTGGGTGTTAGGGTGTGTGAATGAGAAAGTGTGTATGTGAGAGTGTGTGTGAGAGTGTGTGAGTGTGTGTGAGTGTGTGGGTGTGTGAGTGTGTGAGTGTGTGTGAGAGTGTTTGAGAGTGTGTGAGAGTGTGTGAGAGTGTGTGAGTATGTGTGAGAGAGTGTGTCAGTGTGTGAGAGTGTGTTAGAGTGTGTGAATGAGTGTGAATGAGAGAGTGTTTGTGAGAGTGTGTGAGAGTGTGTGAGATAGTGTGTGAGAGTGTGTGAGTGTGCGTGAGAGTGTGAGAGTGTGAGAGAGTGTGAGTGCGTTATTGTGTGTGAGTGTGTGTGAGTGTGTGTGAGAGTGTGTGAGTGCGTGTGAGAGTGTGTGAATGTGTGTGAGAGTGTGTGAGTATGTGTGAGAGTGTGTGTGAGAGAAAGAGTGTGTGAGAGTGTGAGTGTGTGTGAGAGAAAGAGTGTGTGAGAGTGTGTGAGTGTGTGTGAGTGTGTGTGAGAGTGTGTGAGTGTGTGAATGAGTGTGAATGAGAGAGTGTGTGTGAGAGTGTGAGTGTGTGAGAGAGTGTGTGAGTGTGTGTGAGAGTGTGTGAGTGTGTGTGAGAGTGTGTGAGTGTGTGTGAGAGTGTGTGAGTGTGTCTGAGAATGTGTGAGTGTGTGTGAGAGTGTGTGAGTGTGTGAGAGTGTGTGTGAGTGTGTGTGAGAGTGTGTGAGTGTGTGGGCATGAGTGAGAGTGAAAGTGTGTGTGTGAGAGTGTGTGTGAGAGTGTGTGAGTGTGTGTGAGTGTGTGTGAGAGTGTGAGTGTGTGTGAGTGTGTGTGAGAGTGTGTGAGAGTGTGAGTATGTGGGTGTGAGAGTGGGTGAATGAGTGTGAATGAGAGAGTGTGTGTGTGAGAGTGTGTATGTGGGTGTGAGAGTGTGTGAGTATGTGGGTGTGTGAATGAGTGTGAGTGAGAGAGTGTGTGAGTGTGTGTAAGAGTGTGTGAGTGTGTGTGAGAGTGTGTGAGTGTGTGTGAGTGTGTGTGAGTGTGTGTGAGCATGTGTGAGAGTGTGTGAGTATGTGGGTGTGAGGCTGTGTGAATGAGAGAGTGTATGAGTGTGAGTGAGAGAGTGTGTGTGTGAGAGTGTGTGTGAAAGTGTGTGAGTGTGTGTGAGAGTGTGTGAGTGTGTGTGAGAGTGTGTGAGATTGTGTAAGAGTGTGTGAGTGTGTGTGAGAGTGTGTGAGTGTGTGTGAGAGTGTGTGTGAGAGTGTGTGAGTGTGTGTGAGAGTGTGTGAGTGTGTGTGAATGAGTGTGAGTGAGAGAGTGTGTGAGTGTGTGTGAGAGTGTGTGAGTGTGTGAGAGTGTGTGTGAGTGTGTGTGAGAGTGAGTGATAGTGTGTGTGATAGTGTGTGAGTGTGTGTGTGAGTGTGTGAGAGTGTGTGAGAGAGTGTGTGTGAGAGTGTGTGATAGTGTGTGAGTGTGTGAGAGTGTGTGAGAGTGTGTGAGAGAGTGTGTGTGAGTGTGTGTGAGAGTGAGTGATAGTGTGTGTGATAGTGTGTGAGTGTGTGTGTGAGTGTGTGAGAGTGTGTGAGAGAGTGTGTGTGAGAGTGTGTGATAGTGTGTGAGTGTGTGTGTGAGTGTGTGAGAGTGTGTGAGAGAGTGTGTGTGAGAGTGTGTGAGAGTGTGTGAGTGTGTGTGAGAGTGTGTGAGTTTGTGTGAATGTGTGTGAGAGTGTGTGAATGTGTGTGAGAGTGTGTGAGTGTGTGTGAGAGTGTGTGAGTATGTGGCTGTGTGGGTGTGAGGGTGTGTGAATGAGTGTGAATGAGAGAGTTTGTATGTGAGAATGTGTGAGAGTGTGTGAGTGTGTGTGAGAGTGTGTAAGTGTGTGTGAGAGTGTGTGAGTGTCTGTGAGTGTGTGTGAGAGTGTGTGAGTGTGTGTGAGAATGTGTGAGTGTGTGTGAGAGTGTGTCAGTGTGTGGGTGTCTGGGTGTGAGAGTGTGGGAGTGTGAGTGTGTGTGTGTGAGAGTGTGTGAGAGTGTGTGTGAGTGTGTGAGAGTGTGTGAGAGTGTGTGTGAGTGTGTGAGTGTGTGTGAGAGTGTGCGAGTATGTGTGAGAGTGTGTGAGTGTGTGTGAGAGTGTGTGGGTGTGAGAGTGTGTGAGTATGTGTGAGAGTGTGTGAGAGTGTGTGAATGAGTGTGAGTGAGAGAGTGTGTGTGAGAGAGTGTGTAAGAGTGTGTGAGTGTGTGTGAGAGTGTGTGAGTGTGTGTGAGAGTGTGTGAGAGTGTGTGAGTATGTGGGTGTGTGAGAGTGTGTGAGTATGTGGGTGTGTGAGAGTGTGTGCATGAGTGTGAGTGAGAGAGTGTGTAAGAGTGTGAAGTGTGTGTGAGAGTGTGTGAGTGTGTGTGAGTGTGTGCGAGAGTGTGTGAGAGTGTGTGAGTATGTGGGTGTGAGTGTGTGGGTGTGAGAGTGTGTGAGTGTGTGTGAATGAGTGTGAGTGAGAGAGTGTGTGTAAGAGTGTGTGAGTGTGTGTGTGAGTATGTGGGTGTTAGGGTGTGTGAATGAGAAAGTGTGTATGTGAGAGTGTGTGTGAGAGTGTGAGTGTGTGTGAGTGTGTGGGTGTGTGAGTGTGTGGGTGTGTGAGTGTGTGTGAGAGTGTTTGAGAGTGTGTGAGAGTGTGTGAGTATGTGTGAGAGAGTGTGTCAGTGTGTGAGAGTGTGTTAGAGTGTGTGAATGAGTGTGAATGAGAGAGTGTTTGTGAGAGTGTGTGAGATAGTGTGTGAGAGTGTGTGAGTGTGCGTGAGAGTGTGTGAGTGTGTGTGAGAGTGTGAGAGAGTGTGAGTGCGTTATTGTGTGTGAGTGTGTGTGAGAGTGTGTGAGTGTGTGTGAGAGTGTGTGAGTGCATGTGAGAGTGTGTGAGTGTGTGTGAGAGTGTGTGAGTATGTGTGAGAGTGTGTGTGAGAGAAAGAGTGTGTGAGAGTGTGAGTGTGTGTGAGAGAAAGAGTGTGTGAGAGTGTGTGAGTGTGTGTGAGTGTGTGTGAGTGTGTGAATGAGTGTGAATGAGAGAGTGTGTGTGAGAGTGTGAGTGTGTGAGAGAGTGTGTGAGTGTGTGTGAGAGTGTGTGAGTGTGTGTGAGTGTGTGAGAGTGTGTGAGTGTGTGTGAGAGTGTGTGAGTGTGTGTGAATGAGTGTGTTTGAGAGTGTGTGAGTGTGTGTGAGAGTGTGTGGTGAGTGTGTGTGAGAGTGTGTGAGTGTGTGTGAGAATGTGTGATTGTGTGTGAGTGTGTGTGAGAGTGTGAGAGTGTGTGTGAGAGTGTGTGAGTGTGTGTGAGTGTGTGTGAGAGTGTGTGAGTGTGTGTGCATGAGTGAGTGAAAGTGTGTGTGTGAGAGTGTGTGAGTGTGTGTGAGAGTGTGTGAGTGTGTGTGAGAGTGTGAGTGTGTGTGAGAGTGTGAGAGTGTGTGAGTATGTGGGTGTGAGAGTGTGTGAATGAGAGAGTGTGTGTGTGAGAGTGTGTGAGTATGTGGGTGTGAGAGTGTGTGAATGAGAGAGTGTGTGTTAGTGTGTGTAAGAGTGAGAGTGTGTGAGAGTGTGTGAGAGTGTGTGTGAGAGTGTGTGAGTGTGTGTGAGAGTGTTAGAGTGTGTGAGAGTGTGTGAGTATGTGGGTGTGAGTGTGTGTGAGCGTGTGTGAGAGTGTGTGAGTATGTGGGTGTGAGGGTGTGTGAATGAGAGAGTGTGTATGTGAGAGTGTGTGAGAGTGTGTGAGTGTGTGTGAATGAGTGTGAGTGAGAGAGTGTGTGTGAGAGAGTGTGTGTGAAAGTGTGTGAGAGTGTGTGAGTGTGTGTGAGAGTGTGTGAGAGTGTGAGAGTGTGTGAGAGTGTGTGTGAGAGTGTGTGTGAGAGTGTGTGAGTGTGTGTGAGAGTGTGTGAGAGTGTGTGTGTAAAAGTGTGCGTGAGAGTGTGTGTGAGAGTGTGTAAGTGTGTGAGAGTGTGCATGAATAATTGTGAGTGAGAGTGTGTGTGTGTGAGAGTGTGTGTGTGAGAGTGTGTGAGTGTGTGTGAATGAGTGTGAGTGTGTGAGTGTGTGTTAGAGTGTGTGAGTGTGTGTGAGTGTGTGTGAGAGTGTGTGAGTGTGTGTGAGAGTGTGTGAGAGTGAGAGTATGTGGGTGTGAGTGTGTGAATGAATGTGAATGAGAGTGTGTGAGTGTGTGTGAGAGTGTGTGAGTGTGTGTGAGAGTGTGTGAGTGTGTGTGAGAGTGTGTGAGAGTGTGTGAGAGTGTGTGAGTGTGTGTGAGAGTGTGTGAGTGTGTGTGAGAGTGTGTGAGAGTGTGAGAGTGTGTGAGTGTGCGTGAGAGTGTGTGAGAGTGTGTGAGTATGTGTGAGAGTGTGTGAGTGTGTGTGAGTGAGAGAGTGTGTGTGAGAGTGTGTGAATGAGTGTGAGTGAGAGAGAGTGTGTGAGTGTGTGTGAGAGTGTGTGTGAGTGTGTGAGAGTGTGCGTGAGTGTGTGTGAGTGTGTGTGAGTGTGTGAGTTTGTGTGAATGTGTGTGAGTGTGTGTGAATGTGTGTGAGTGTGTGTGAGTGTGTGTGAGAGTGTGAGAGAGTGTGAGAGAGTAAGAGAGTGTGTGTGAGTGTGAGAGTGTGAGTGTGTGAGAGTGTGTGAGAGTGTGAGAGTGTGTGAGTGTGTGTGTGAGTGTGTGTGAGTGTGTGAGTGTGTGTGAGTATGTGTGAGTGTGTGAGTGTGTGTGAATGCGTGTGAGAGTGTGTGAATGTGTGTGAGTGTGTGTGAGAGTGTGTGAAGTGTGTGAGAGTGTGAGAGTGTTTGAGAGTGTGTGAGAGTGTGTGAGTATGTGGGTGTGAGAGTGTGTTAGAGTGTGTGAATGAGAGAGTGTGTGTGTAAGTGTGTGTGAGTGTGTGTGAGAGTGTGTGAGTATGTGTGAGAGTGTGTGAGTGTGTGTGAGAGTATGTCAGTGTGTTATTGTGTGTGAGTGTGTGTGAGAGTGTGTGAGTGTGTGTGAGATTGTTTGAGTGTGAGTGTGTGTGAGAGTGTTAGAGTGTGTGAGAGTGTGAGAGAGTGTTAGAGTGTGTGAGAGTGTGTGAGTGTGTGTGAGAGTGTGTGAGTGTGTGAGAGTGTGTGAGTGTGTGTGAGTGTGTGTGAGAGTGTGTGAGAGTGTGTGTGAGAGTGTTTGAGAGTGTGTGAGTGTCTGTGTGAGTGTGTGTGAGAGTGTGTAAGTGTGTGTGAGAGTGTGTGAGTGTGTGTGAGAGTGTGTGAGTGTGTGTGAGAATGTGTGAGAGTGTGTGTGAGAGTGTGTGAGAGTGTGTGAGTGTGTGTGCATGAGTGTGAGTGAGAGTGTGTGTGTGAGAGTGTGTGAGTGTGTGTGAGTGTGTGTGAGAGTGTGTGAGTGTGTGTGAGAGTGCGAGAGTGTGTGATAGAGTGTGAATGAGAGAGTGTGTTTTAGAGTGTGTGAGAGTGTGTGAGCGTGTGTGAGAATGTGTGAGTGTGTGTGAGCGTGAGAGTGTGTGAGTGTGTATGAGTGTGTGTGAGTGTGTGTGAGTGTGTGTGAATGAGTGTGAGTGAGAGAGTGTGTGTAAGAGAGTGTGTGAGATCGTGTGAGAGTGTGAGAGAGTTTGAGAGTGTGTGAGTGTGTGTGAGTGTGTGTGAGAGTGTGTGAGAGTGTGTGAGTATGTGGGTGTGAGTGTGTGAGAGTGTATGAGTGTGTGGGTGTGAGAGTGTGTGAGTGTGTGTGAATGAGTGTGAGTGAGAGAGTGTGTGTGTGAGAGTGTGTGAGCGTGTGTAAGAGTGTGTGAGTGGGTGTGAGAGTGTGTGAACTGTGTGTGAGTGTGTGTGAGAGTGTGTGAGTATGTGGGTGTTAGGGTGTGTGAATGAGAAAGTGTGTATGTGAGAGTGTGTGAGTGTGTGTGAGTGTGTGGGTGTGTGTGGGTGTGTGAGTGTGTGGGTGTGTGAGTGTGTGTGAGAGAGTTTGAGAGTGTGTGAGAGTGTGTGAGTATGTGTGAGAGAGTGTGTGAGTGTGTGAGAGTGTGTTAGAGTGTGTGAATGAGAGAGTGTGTGTGAGTGTGTGTGAGAGTGTGTGAGAGTGTGTGAGTATGTGTGAGTGTGTGAGTGTGTGTGAGAGTGTGAGAGATTGTGAGTGTGTTATTGTGTGTGAGAGTGTGTGAGTGTGTGTGAGAGTGTGTGAGTGTGTGTGAGAGTGTGAGAGTGTGTGAGTGTGTGTGAGAGTGTGTGAGAGAGAGAGTGTGTGAGAGTGTGTGAGTGTGTGTGAGTGTGTGAGATTGTGGGTGTGAGAGTGTGTGAGAGTGTGTGAGTGTGTGAATGAGTGTGAATGAGAGAGTGTGTGTGAGATTGTGTGAGTGTGTGAGAGAGTGTGTGAGTGTGTGAGAGTGTGTGAGTGTGTGTGAGAGTGTGTGAGTGTGTGTGAATGAGTGTGTGTGAGAGTGTTTGAGAGTGTGTGTGTGTGAGAGTGTGTGTGAGAGTGTGTGAGTGTGTGTGAGAGTGTGTGAGTGTGTGTGAGAATGTGAGAGTGTGTGAGTGTGTGAGAGTGTGTGTGAGTGTGTGTGAGAGTGTGTGAGTGTGTGTGAGAGTGTGAGTGTGTGTGAGTGTGTGTGAGAGTGTGTGTGAGAGTGTGTGTGAGAGTGTGTGAGAGTGTGAGTATGTGGGTGTGAGAGTGTGTGAATGAGTGTGAATGAGAGAGTGTGTGTGTGAGAGTGTGTATGTGGGTGTGAGAGTGTGTGAGTATGTGGGTGTGTGAATGAGTGTGAATGAGAGAGTGTGTGTTAGAGTGTGTGAGTGTGTGTAAGAGTGAGAGTGTGTGAGAGTGTGTGAGTGTGTGTGAGAGTGTTAGAGTGTATGAGAGTGTGTGAGTATGTGGGTGTGAGTGTGTGAGAGTGTGTGTGTGTGAATGAGTGTGAGTGAGAGAGTGTGTGAGAGTGTGTGAGTGTGTGTAAGAGTGTGTGAGTGTGTGTGAGAGTGTGTGAGTGTGTGTGAGAGTGTGTGAGTGTGTGTGAGCGTGTGTGAGAGTGTGTGAGTATGTGGGTGTGAGGGTGTGTGAATGAGAGAGTGTATGAGTGTGAGTGAGAGAGTGTGTGTGTGAGAGTGTGTGAGTGTGTGTGAAAGTGTTTGAGTGTGTGTGAGAGTGTGTGAGTGTGTGTGAGAGTGTGTGAGATTGTGTAAGAGTGTGTGAGTGTGTGTGAGAGTGTGTGAGTGTGTGTGAGAGTGTGTGTGAGAGTGTGTGAGTGTGTGTGAGAGTGTGTGAGTGTGTGTGAATGAGTGTGAGTGAGAGAGTGTGTGAGTGTGTGTGAGAGTGTGTGAGTGTGTGTGAGTGTGTGTGAGTGTGTGTGAGAGTGTGTGATAGTGTGTGTGATAGTGTGTGAGTGTGTGAGAGAGTGTGTGATAGTGTGTGTGATAGTGTGTGAGTGTGTGTGTGAGTGTGTGAGAGTGTGTGAGAGAGTGTGTGTGAGAGTGTGTGAGTGTGTGTGAGTATGTGTGAGAGTGTGTGAGTTTGTGTGAATGTGTGTGAGAGTGTGTGAATGTGTGTGAGAGTGTGTGAGTGTGTGTGAGAGTGTGTGAGTATGTGGCTGTGTGGGTGTGAGGGTGTGTGAGAGTGTGTGAATGAGTGTGAATGAGAGAGTGTGTATGTGAGAATGTGTGAGAGTGTGTGAGTGTGTGTGAGAGTGTGTGAGAGTGTGTGAGTGTCTGTGAGTGTGTGTGAGAGTGTGTGAGTGTGTGTGAGAATGTGTGAGTGTGTGTGAGAATGTGTGAGTGTGTGTGAGTGTGTGTGAGAGTGTGTCAGTGTGTGGGTGTCTGGGTGTGAGAGTGTGGGAGTGTGAGTGTGTGTGTGTGAGAGTGTGTGAGAGTGTGTGTGAGTGTGTGAGAGTGTGTGAGAGTGTGTGTGAGTGTGTGAGTGTGTGTGAGAGTGTGCGAGTATGTGTGAGAGTGTGTGAGAGTGTGTGGGAGTGAGAGTGTGTGAGTGTGTGTGAGAGTGTGTGAGAGTGTGTGAATGAGTGTGAGTGAGAGAGTGTGTGTGAGAGAGTGTGTAAGAGTGTGTGAGTGTGTGTGAGAGTGTGTGAGTGTGTGTGAGAGTGTGTGAGTATGTGGGTGTGTGAGAGTGTGTGAGTATGTGGGTGTGAGGGTGTGTGAGAGTATGTGAATGAGTGTGAATGAGAGAGTGTGTATGTGAGAGTGTGTGAGAGTGTGTGAGTGTGTGTGAGAGTGTGTAAGTGTGTGTGAGTGTGTGTGAGAGTGTGTGAGTGTGTGTGAGAGTGTGTGTGAGAATGTGAGAGTGTGTGTGAGAGTGTGAGTGTGTGTGAGAGTGTGTGAGTGTGTGTGAGAGTGTGTGTGAGAGTGTGAGAGTGTGTGAGTATGTGGGTGTGAGAGTGTGTGAATGAGTGTGAATGAGAGAGTGTGTGTGAGACTGTGTGAGGATGTGGGTGTGAGAGTGTGTGAGTATGTCGGTGTGAGAGTGTGTGAGTGTGTGAAAGAGTGTGAATGAGAGAGTGTGTGAGAATGTGTGAGTGTGTGTGAATGAGTGTGAGTGAGAGTGTGTGAGTGTGTGAGAGTGTGTGAGAGTGTGTGTGAGAGTGTTTGAGAGTGTGTGAGAGTGTGTGAGAGTGTGTGAGTGTCTGTGTGAGTGTGTGAGTGTGTGTGAGAGTGTGTGAGAGTGTGTAAGTGTGTGTGAGAGTGTGTGAGTGTGTGTGAGAGTATGTGAGTGTGTGTGAGAATGTGTGAGTGTGTGTGAGAGTGTGTGAGTGTGTGTGAGAGTGTGTGTGAGAGTGTGTGAGTGTGTGTGAGAGTGTGTGAGTGTGTGTGCATGAGTGTGAGTGAGAGTGTGTGTGTGAGAGTGTGTGAGTGTGTGTGAGAGTGTGACTGTGTGTGAGAGTGTGTGAGTGTGTGTGAGAGTGTGTGAGGGTGTGAGAGTGTGTTAGTGTGTGATAGATTGTGAATGAGAGAGTGTGTGTTAGAGTGTGTGAGTGTGTGTGAGAATGTGTGAGTGTGTGTGAGCGTGAGAGTGTGTGAGTGTGTGTGAGTGTGTGTGAGAGTGTGTGAGTGTGTGTGAATGAGTGTGAGTGAGAGAGAGTGTGTAAGAGAGTGTGTGAGAGTGTTAGAGTGTGTGAGAGTGTGTGAGATCGTGTGAGAGTGTGTGAGTGTGTGAGTGTGTGTGAGAGTGTGTGAGAGTGTGTGAGTATGTGGGTGTGAGTGTGTGAGAGTGTGTGAGTGTGTGTGAATGAGTGTGAGTGAGAGAGTGTGTGTGTGAGAGTGTGTGAGCGTGTGTGAGTGGGTGTGAGAGTGTGTGACTGTGTGTGAGTGTGTGTGAGAGTGTGTGAGTGTGTGAGAGTGTGTGAGTATGTGTGAGAGTGTGTGTGAGAGAGAGAGTGTGTGAGAGTGTGTGAGTGTGTGTGAGTGTGTGAGAGTGTGGGTGTGAGAGTGTGTGAATGAGTGTGAATGAGAGAGTGTGTGTGAGATTGTGTGAGTGTGTGAGAGAGTGTGTGAGTGTGTGAGAGTGTGTGAGTGTGTGTGCATGAGTGTGAGTGAAAGTGTGTGTGTGAGAGTGTGTGAGTGTGTGTGAGAATGTGTGAGTGTGTGTGAGAGTGTGTGAGTGTGTGAGAGTGTGTGTGAGTGTGTGTGAGTGTGTGTGAGTGTGTGTGCATGAGTGTGAGTGAAAGTGTGTGTGTGCATGAGTGTGAGTGAAAGTGTGTGTGTGAGAGTGTGTGAGTGTGTGTGAGAGTGTGTGAGAGTGTGAGAGTGTGTGAGAGTGTGTGTGAGAGTGTGTGAGAGTGTGTGAGTGTGTGTGAGAGTGTGTGAGAGTGTGTGTGTAAAAGTGTGCGTGAGAGTGTGTTTGAGAGTGTGTAAGTGTGTGAGAGTGTGCATGAATAATTGTGAGTGAGAGTGTGTGTGTGTGAGAGTGTGTGAGTGTGTGTGTGAGAGTGTGTGAGTGTGTGTGAATGAGTGTGAGTGAGTGTGTGTTAGAGTGTGTGAGAGTGTGTGAGTGTGTGTGAGTGTGTGTGAGAGTGTGTGAGTGTGTGTGAGAGTGTGTGAGAGTGTGTGAGAGTGAGAGTATGTGGGTGTGAGAGTGAGAGTATGTGGGTGTGAGAGTGAGAGTATGTGGGTGTGAGAGTGTGTGAATGAATGTGAATGAGAGTGTGTGAGTGTGTGTGAGAGTGTGTGAGTGTGTGTGAGAGTGTGTGAGTGTGTGTGAGAGTGTGTGAGTGTGTGTGAGAGTGTGTGAGTGTGTGTGAGAGTGTGTGAGTGTGTGAGTGTGTGTGAGAGTGTGTGAGAGTGTGAGAGTGTGTGAGTGTGTGTGAGTGTGTGTGAGAGTGTGTGAGTGTGTGTGAGAGTGTGAGAGTGTGTGAGTGTGCGTGAGAGTGTGTGAGTATGTGTGAGAGTGTGTGAGTGTGTGTGAGTGTGTGTGAGTGAGAGAGTGTGTGTGAGAGTGTGTGAATGAGTGTGAGTGAGAGAGAGTGTGTGAGTGTGTGTGAGAGTGTGTGTGAGTGTGTGAGAGTGTGCGTGAGAGTGTGTGAGTGTGTGTGAGTTTGTGTGAATGTGTGTGAATGTGTGTGAGTGTGTGTGAGTGTGTGTGAGAGTGTGAGAGAGTGTGAGAGAGTAAGAGAGTGTGTGAGAGTGTGTGAGTATGTGGGTGTGAGAGTGTGTGAATGAGTGTGAATGAGAGTCTGTGTGTGTGAGTGTGTGTGAGAGTGTGTCAGTGTGTGTGTGTGTGTGAGAGTGTGTGAGAGTGTGTGAGTATGTGTGAGAGTGAGTGTGTGAGAGTGTGTGAGAGTATGTGAGTGTGTGTGAGAGTGTGTGAGTGTGTTATTGTGTGTGAGTGTGTGTGAGAGTGTGTGTGTGTGTGAGTGTGTGTGAGAGTGTGTGAGTGTGTGAGTATGTGTGAGAGTGTGTGAGTGTGTGTGAGAGTGTGTGAGAGTGTGTGAGAGTGCGTGAGAGTGTGTGTGAGTGTGTAAGAGTGTGTGTGAGAGTGTGTGAGTGCATGTGAGTGTGTGTGAGAGTGTGTGAGAGAGTGGGTGTGAGTGTGTGAATGAGAGAGTGTGTGTGAGAGTGTGTGTGAGTGTGTGAGAGTGTGAGTGCATGTGAGTGTGTGTGAGAGTGTGTGAGAGAGTGGGTGTGAGTGTGTGAGAGTGTGTGAATGAGAGAGTGTGTGTGAGAGTGTGTGTGAGAATGTGTGAGTGTGTGTGAGAGTGTGTGTGAGAGTGTGTGTGGGCGTGTGTGAGTGTGTGTGAGAGTGTGTGAGTGTGTGGGTGTGAAAGTGTGTGAGAGTGTGTGTGTGTGAGAGTGTGTGAGTGTGTGTGAATGAGTGTGAGTGAGAGAGTGTGTGTGTGAGTGTGTGTGAGAGTGTGTGAGTGTGTGTTGTGAGTGTGTGTTGTGAGTGTGTGTGAGTGTGTGTGTGTGTGTGAGAGTGTGTGAGTGTGTGTGAGAGTGTGTGAGTGTGTGTGAGAGTGCGTGAGAGTGTGTGTGAGTGTGTAAGAGTGTGTGTGAGTGTGTGAGTATGTGTTAGAGTGTGTGAGTGTGTGTGAGAGAGTGTGTGTGAGTATGTGTGAGAGTGTGTGGGTGTGTGTGAGTGTGTGTGAGAGTGTGTGAGTGTGTGTGAAAGTGTGTGTGAGTGTGTGTGAGAGTGTTAGAGTGTGTGAGAGAGTGTTAGTGTGTGAGAGAGTGTTAGAGTGTGTGAGTGTGTGAAAGTGTGTGAGTGTGTGTGCGTGTGTGTGCAAGTGTGTGAGTGTGTGTGAGAGTGTGAGTGTGTGTGAGAGTGTGTGAGAGTGTGTGTGAGAGTGTGTCGGTGTGTGGGTGTGTGAGAGTGTGTGAATGAATGTGAGTGAGTGTGTGAGTGTGTGTGAGAGTGTGTGAGTGTGTGTGAGTGAGAGTGTGTGTGAGAGTGCGTGAGTGTGTGTGAGAGTGTGTGAGAGAGTGTGTGAGTGTGTGTGAGAGTGTGTGTGTGTGAGTGAGAGTGTGTGTGAGAGTGCGTGAGTGTGTGTGAGAGTGTGTGAGAGAGTGTGTGAGTGTGTGTGAGAGTGTGTGAGACTGTGTGGGTGTGAGAGTGTGCGAGACTGTGAGAGTGTGTAAGTGTGTGTGAGTGTGCATGAATAAGTGTGAGTGAGAGAGTGTGTGTGTGAGAGTGTGTGAGTGTGTGTGAGTTTGTGAGTGTGTGTGAGAGTGTGTGAGTGTGTGTGAGATTTTGTGAGTGTGTGTGAGAGTGTGTGAGTGTGTGAGAGTGTGTGAGAGTGTGTGAGTGTGTGTGTAAAAGTGTGCGTGAGAGTGTGTGTGAGAGTGTGTAAGTGTGTGTGAGTGTGCATGAATAATTGTGAGTGAGAGTGTGTGTGAGTGAGTGTGTGAGTGTGTGTGAGAGTGTGTGAGTGTGTGTGAGTGAGAGTGTGTGTGAGAGTGTGTGAGTGTGTGTGAGAGTATGTGAGAGTGTGTGAGTGTGTGTGAGTGTGTGTGAGAGTGTGTGAGAGTGTGTGAGTGTGTGTGAGAGTGTGTATGAGTGTGTGAAAGTGTGTGAGTGTGTGAGAGTGTGTGAGTGTGTGTGAGAGTGTGAGAGTGTGTGAGTGTGCGAGTGTGTGTGAGAGTGTGCGAGAGTGTGTGTGTGTGAGAGTGTGTGAGTGTGTGAGAGTGTGTGAGAGTGTGTGAGTGTGTGTGTAAAAGTGTGCGTGAGAGTGTGTGTGAGAGTGTGTAAGTGTGTGTGAGTGTGCATGAATAATTGTGAGTGAGAGTGTGTGTGTGTGAGAGTGTGTGTGTGAGAGTGTGTGAGTGTGTGAATGAGTGTGAGTGAGTGTGTGAGAGTGTGTGAGTGTGTGTGAGTGAGAGTGTGTGTGAGAGTGTGTGAGTGTGTGTGAGTGTGTGTGAGAGTATGTGAGAGTGTGTGAGTGTGTGTGAGTGTGTGTGAGAGTGTGCGAGTGTGTGTGTGTGAGAGTGTGTGAGTGTGTGTGTGAGTGTGTTAGAGTGTGAGAGTGTTAGAGTGTGTGAGTGTGTGAGTGTGTGAGAGTGTGAGAGTGTGTGAGTGTGTGAGTGTGTGTGAGAGTGTGTGAGTGTGTGGGTGAGAGGGTGTGTGTGTGAGAGTGTTAGAGTGTGTGAGAGTGTGTGAGAGTGTGTGAGTGTGTGTGTGAGAGTGTGTAGAGTGTGAGAGTGTGTGTGAGTATGTGTGAGAGTGTGTGATTGTGTGGGTGTGAGTGTGTGTGAGAGTGTGTGAATGAGTGTGAGTGAGAGTGTGTTATTGTGTGTGAGTGTGTGAGAGTGTGAGAGAGTGAGAGTGTGTGAGTGTGTGTGAGAGTGTGTGAGTGTGTGAAAGTGTGTGAGTGTGTGTGCATGTGTGTGCAAGTGTGTGAGTGTGTGTGAGAGTGTGAGTGTGTGTGAGAGTGTGTGAGAGTGTGTGTGAAAGTGTGTCAGTGTGTGGGTGTGTGAGAGTGTGTGTGTGTGAGAGTGTGTGAATGAGTGTGAGTGAGTGTGTGAGTGTGTGTGAGAGTGTGTGTGAGTGAGAGTGTGTGTGAGAGTGTGTGAGTGTGTGAGAGTGTGTGAGTGTGTGTGAGAGTATGTGAGAGTGTTTGAGAGTGTGTGAGTATGTGGCTGTGAGAGTGTGTTAGAGTGTGTGAATGAGTGTGAATGAGAGTGTGTGTGTGAGTGTGTGTGAGAGTGTGTGAGTGTGTGTGAGTGTGAGAGTGTGAGTGTGTGAGAGTGTGTGAGAGTGTGAGAGTGTGTGAGTGTGTGTGTGAGTGTGTGTGAGTATGTGTGAGTGTGTGAGTGTGTGTGAATGCGTGTGAGAGTGTGTGAATGTGTGTGAGTGTGTGTGAGAGTGTGTGAAGTGTGTGAGAGTGTTTGAGAGTGTGTGAGAGTGTGAGTATGTGGGTGTGAGAGTGTGTTAGAGTGTGTGAATGAGAGAGTGTGTGTGAGTGTGTGTGAGAGTGTGTGAGTATGTGTGAGAGTGTGTGAGTGTGTGTGAGAGTATGTGAGTGTGTTATTGTGTGTGAGTGTGTGTGAGTGTGTGTGAGATTGTTTGAGTGTGAGTGTGTGTGAGAGTGTTAGAGTGTGTGAGAGTGTGAGAGAGTGTTAGAGTGTGTGAGAGTGTGTGAGTGTGTGTGAGAGTGTGTGAGTGTGTGAGAGTGTGTGAGTCTGTGTGAGTGTGTGTGAGAGTGTGTGAGAGTGTGTGTGAGAGTGTTTGAGAGTGTGTGAGTGTCTGTGTGAGTGTGTGTGAGAGTGTGTAAGTGTGTGTGAGAGTGTGTGAGTGTGTGTGAGAGTGTGTGAGTGTGTGTGAGAATGTGTGAGAGTGTGTGTGAGAGTGTGTGAGAGTGTGTGAGTGTGTGTGCATGAGTGTGAGTGAGAGTGTGTGTGTGAGAGTGTGTGAGAGTGTGAGTGTGTGTGAGAGTGTGTGAGTGTGTGTGAGAGTGCGAGAGTGTGTGAGTATGTGGGTGTGAGAGTGTGTGAATGAGAGAGTGTGTATGAGAGTGTGTGAGTATGTGGGTGTGAGAGTGTGTGAGTATGTGGGTGTGAGAGTGTGTGAGTGTGTGATAGAGTGTGAATGAGAGAGTGTGTTTTAGAGTGTGTGAGAGTGTGTGAGCGTGTGTGAGAATGTGTGAGTGTGTGTGAGCGTGAGAGTGTGTGAGTGTGTGTGCATGAGTGTGAGTGAGAGTGTGTGTGTGAGAGTGTGTGAGAGTGTGAGTGTGTGTGAGAGTGTGTGAGTGTGTGTGAGAGTGCGAGAGTGTGTGAGTATGTGGGTGTGAGAGTGTGTGAATGAGAGAGTGTGTGTGAGAGTGTGTGAGTATGTGGGTGTGAGAGTGTGTGAGTATGTGGGTGTGAGAGTGTGTGAGTGTGTGATAGAGTGTGAATGAGAGAGTGTGTTTTAGAGTGTGTGAGAGTGTGTGAGTGTGTGTGAGTGTGTGTGAGAGTGTGTGAGTGTGTGTGAATGAGTGTGAGTGAGAGAGTGTGTGTAAGAGAGTGTGTGAGATCGTGTGAGAGTGTGAGAGAGTTTGAGAGTGTGTGAGTGTGTGTGAGTGTGTGTGAGTGTGTGTGAGAGTGTGTGAGAGTGTGTGAGTATGTGGGTGTGAGTGTGTGAGAGTGTATGAGTGTGTGGGTGTGTGAGTGTGTGTGAATGAGTGTGAGTGAGAGAGTGTGTGTGTGAGTGTGTGAGCGTGTGTAAGAGTGTGTGAGTGGGTGTGAGAGTGTGTGAACTGTGTGTGAGTGTGTGTGAGAGTGTGTGAGTATGTGGGTGTTAGGGTGTGTGAATGAGAAAGTGTGTATGTGAGAGTGTGTGAGTGTGTGTGAGTGTGTGGGTGTGTGTGGGTGTGTGAGTGTGTGTGAGAGAGTTTGAGAGTGTGTGAGAGTGTGTGAGTATGTGTGAGAGAGTGTGTGAGTGTGTTAGAGTGTGTGAATGAGAGAGTGTGTGTGAGTGTGTGTGAGAGTGTGTGAGTATGTGTGAGTGTGTGAGTGTGTGAGTGTGCGTGAGAGTGTGTGTGAGAGTGTGAGAGATTGTGAGTGTGTTATTGTGTGTGAGAGTGTGTGAGTGTGTGTGAGAGTGTGTGTGAGAGTGTGTGAGTGTGTGTGAGAGTGTGTGAGTATGTGTGAGAGTGTGTGTGAGTGTGTGTGAGAGAGAGAGTGTGTGAGAGTGTGTGAGGGTGTGTGAATGAGAGAGTGTATGAGTGTGAGTGAGAGAGTGTGTGTGTGAGAGTGTGTGAGTGTGTGTGAAAGTGTGTGAGTGTGTGTGAGAGTGTGTGAGTGTGTGTGAGAGTGTGTGAGATTGTGTGAGAGTGTGTGAGTGTGTGTGAATGAGTGTGAGTGAGAGAGTGTGTGAGTGTGTGTGAGAGTGTGTGAGTGTGTGTGAGAGTGTGTGTGAGTGTGTGAGAGTGTGTGTGAGTGTGTGTGAGAGTGTGTGATAGTGTGTGTGATAGTGTGTGAGTGTGTGTGTGAGTGTGTGAGAGTGTGTGAGAGAGTGTGTGTGAGAGTGTGTGATAGTGTGTGTGATAGTGTGTGAGTGTGTGTGTGAGTGTGTGAGAGTGTGTGAGAGAGTGTGTGTGAGAGTGTGTGAGTGTGTGTGAGTATGTGTGAGAGTGTGTGAGTTTGTGTGAATGTGTGTGAGAGTGTGTGAATGTGTGTGAGAGTGTGTGAGTGTGTGTGAGAGTGTGTGAGTATGTGGCTGTGTGGGTGTGAGGGTGTGTGAGAGTGTGTGAATGAGTGTGAATGAGAGAGTGTGTATGTGAGAATGTGTGAGAGTGTGTGAGTGTGTGTGAGAGTGTGTAAGTGTGTGTGAGAGTGTGTGAGTGTCTGTGAGTGTGTGTGAGAGTGTGTGTGAGAATGTGTGAGTGTGTGTGAGTGTATGTGAGAGTGTGTCAGTGTGTGGGTGTCTGGGTGTGAGAGTGTGGGAGTGTGAGTGTGTGTGTGTGAGAGTGTGTGAGAGTGTGTGCGAGTATGTGTGAGAGTGTGTGAGTGTGTGTGAGAGTGTGTGGGTGTGAGAGTGTGTGAGTGTGTGTGAGAGTGTGTGAGAGTGTGTGAATGAGTGTGAGTATGTGGGTGTGTGAGAGTGTGTGAGTATGTGGGTGTGAGGGTGTGTGAGAGTGTGTGAATGAGAGAGTGTGTATGTGAGAGTGTGTGAGTGTGTGTGAGAGTGTGTAAGTGTGTGTAAGTGTGTGTGAGTGTGTGTGAGAGTGTGTGAATGAGTGTGAATGAGAGAGTGTGTATGTGAGAGTGTCTGAGTGTGTGTGAGAGTGTGTAAGTGTGTGTAAGTGTGTGTGAGTGTGTGTGAGTGTGTGTGAGAGTGTGTGAGAGTGTGTGAGTGTGTGTGAGAGTGTGTGTGAGAATGTGTGAGTGTGTGTGAGAGTGTGTGTGTGTGCATGAGTGTGTGTGTGAGAGTGTGTGAGAGTGTGTGAATGTGTGTGAGTGTGTGTGAGAGTGTGTGTGAGAGTGTGAGAGTGTGTGAGTATGTGGGTGTGAGAGTGTGTGAATGAGTGTGAATGAGAGAGTGTGTGTGAGACTGTGTGAGGATGTGGGTGTGAGAGTGTGTGAGTATGTCGGTGTGAGAGTGTGTGAGTGTGAATGAGAGAGTGTGTGAGAATGTGTGAGTGTGTGTGAATGAGTGTGAGTGAGAGTGTGTGAGTGTGTGAGAGTGTGTGTGAGAGTGTTTGAGAGTGTGTGAGAGTGTGTGAGTGTCTGTGTGAGTGTGTGAGTGTGTGTGAGAGTGTGTAAGTGTGTGTGAGAGTGTGTGAGTGTGTGTGAGAGTATGTGAGTGTGTGTGAGAATGTGTGAGTGTGTGTGAGAGTGTGTGTGAGAGTGTGTGTGAGAGTGTGTGAGAGTGTGTGAGTGTGTGTGAGAGTGTGTGAGTGTGTGTGCATGAGTGTGAGTGAGAGTGTGTGTGTGAGAGTGTGTGACTGTGTGTGAGAGTGTGACTGTGTGTGAGTGTGTGAGTATGTGGGTGTGAGAGTGTGTAAGTATGTGGGTGTGAGAGTGTGTGAGTGTGTGATAGAGTGTGAATGAGAGAGTGTGTGTTAGAGTGTGTGAGTGTGTGTGAGAATGTGTGAGTGTGTGTGAGCGTGAGAGTGTGTGAGTGTGTGTGAGTGTGTGTGAGTGTGTGTGAGAGTGTGTGAGTGTGTGAATGAGTATGAGTGAGAGAGAGTGTGTAAGAGAGTGTGTGAGAGTGTTAGAGTGTGTGAGAGTGTGTGAGATCGTGTGAGAGTGTGTGAGTGTGTGTGAGAGTGTGTGAGTATGTGGGTGTGAGTGTGTGAGAGTGTGTGTGTGTGAATGAGTGTGAGTGAGAGAGTGTGTGTGTGAGAGTGTGTGAGCATGTGTAAGAGTGTGTGAGTGGGTGTGAGAGTGTGTGACTGTGTGTGAGTGTGTGTGAGAGTGTGTGAGTGTGTGTGAGAGTGTGTGAGTATGTGTGAGAGTGTGTGAGAGAGAGAGAGTGTGTGAGAGCGTGTGAGTGTGTGTGAGTGTGTGAGAGTGTGGGTGTGAGAGTGTGTGAGTGTGTGAATGAGTGTGAATGAGAGAGTGTGTGTGAGATTGTGTGAGTGTGTGAGAGAGTGTGTGAGTGTGTGTGAGTGTGTGTGCATGAGTGTGAGTGAAAGTGTGTGTGTGAGAGTGTGTGAGTGTGTGTGAGAATGTGTGAGTGTGTGAGAGTGTGTGAGTGTGTGAGAGTGTGTGTGAGTGTGTGTGAGTGTGTGTGCATGAGTGTGAGTGAAAGTGTGTGTGTGCATGAGTGTGAGTGAAAGTGTGTGTGTGAGAGTGTGTGAGTGTGTGTGAGAGTGTGTGAGAGTGTGTGTGAGAGTGTGTGAGAGTGTGTGAGTGTGTGTGAGAGTGTGTGAGAGTGTGTGTGTAAAAGTGTGCATGAGAGTGTGTAAGTGTGTGAGAGTGTGCATGAATAATTGTGAGTGAGAGTGTGTGTGTGTGAGAGTGTGTGAGTGTGTGTGTGAGAGTGCGTGAGTGTGTGTGAATGAGTGTGAGTGAGTGTGTGAGTGTGTGTGAGAGTGTGTGAGTGTGTGTGAGAGTGTGTGAGAGTGTGTGAGAGTGTGTGAGAGTGTGTGAGTGTGTGTGAGAGTGTGTGAGTGTGTGAGTGTGTGTGAGAGTGTGTGAGAGTGTGAGAGTGTGTGAGTGTGCGTGAGAGTGTGTGAGTATGTGTGAGAGTGTGTGAGTGTGTGTGAGTGTGTGTGAGTGAGAGAGTGTGTGTGAGAGTGTGTGAATGAGTGTGAGTGAGAGAGAGTGTGTGAGTGTGTGTGAGAGTGTGTGTGAGTGTGTGAGAGTGTGCGTGAGTGTGTGTGAGAGTGTGTGAGTGTGTGTGAGAGTGTGTGAGTTTGTGTGAATGTGTGTGAGTGTGTGTGAATGTGTGTGAGTGTGTGTGAGTGTGTGTGAGTGTGTGTGAGAGTGTGAGAGAGTGTGAGAGAGTAAGAGAGTGTGTGAGAATGTGTGAGTATGTGGGTGTGAGAGTGTGTGAATGAGTGTGAATGAGAGTCTGTGTGTGTGAGTGTGTGTGAGAGTGTGTCAGTGTGTGTGTGTGTGTGTGAGAGTGTGTGTGAGAGTGTGTGAGTGTGTGTGAGAGTGTGTGAGTATGTGTGAGAGTGAGTGTGTGAGAGTGTGTGAGAGTATGTGAGTGTGTGTGAGAGTGTGAGAGTGTGTTATTGTGTGTGAGAGTGTGTGTGTGTGTGTGAGTGTGTGTGAGTGTGTGAGTGTGTGTGAGTGTGTGAGTATGTGTGAGTGTGTGTGAGAGTGTGTGAGTGTGTGTGAGTGTGTGAGAGTGTGAGAGTGTGTGAGTGCATGTGAGTGTGTGTGAGAGTGTGTGAGAGAGTGGGTGTGAGTGTGTGAGAGTGTGTGAATGAGAGTGTGTGTGAGAATGTGTGAGTGTGTGTGAGAGTGTGTGGGCGTGTGTGAGTGTGTGTGAGAGTGTGTGAGTGTGTGGGTGTGAAAGTGTGTGAGAGTGTGTGTGTGTGAGAGTGTGTGAGTGTGTGTTGTGAGTGTGTGTTGTGAGTATGTGTGAGAGTGTGTGTGTGTGTGAGAGTGTGTGAGTGTGTGTGAGAGTGTGTGAGTGTGTGTGAGAGTGCGTGAGAGTGTGTGTGAGAGTGTGTAAGAGTGTGTGTGAGTATGTGTGAGTGTGTGTGAGTGTGTGTTAGAGTGTGTGAGTGTGTGTGAGTGTGTGTGAGAGTGTGCGAGTGTGTGTGTGTGAGTGTGTGTGTGAGTGTGTTAGAGTGTGAGAGTGTTAGAGTGTGTGAGTGTGTGAGAGTGTGAGAGTGTGTGAGTGTGTGAGTGTGTGTGAGAGTGTGTGAGTGTGTGGGTGAGAGGGTGTGTGTGTGAGAGTGTTAGAGTGTGTGAGAGTGTGTGAGAGTGTGTGAGTGTGTGTGTGAGAGTGTGTAGAGTGTGAGAGTGTGTGTGAGTATGTGTGAGAGTGTGTGATTGTGTGGGTGTGAGTGTGTGTGAGAGTGTGTAAATGAGTGTGAGTGAGAGTGTGTTATTGTGTGTGAGTGTGTGAGAGTGTGAGAGAGTGAGAGTGTGTGAGTGTGTGTGAGAGTGTGTGAGTGTGTGAAAGTGTGTGAGTGTGTGTGCATGTGTGTGCAAGTGTGTGAGTGTGTGTGAGAGTGTGAGTGTGTGTGAGAGTGTGTGAGAGTGTGTGTGAAAGTGTGTCAGTGTGTGGGTGTGTGAGAGTGTGTGTGTGTGAGAGTGTGTGAGTGTGTGAATGAGTGTGAGTGAGTGTGTGAGTGTGTGTGAGAGTGTGTGTGAGTGAGAGTGTGTGTGAGAGTGTGTGAGTGTGTGAGAGTGTGTGAGTGTGTGTGAGAGTATGTGAGAGTGTTTGAGAGTGTGTGAGTATGTGGCTGTGAGAGTGTGTTAGAGTGTGTGAATGAGTGTGAATGAGAGTGTGTGTGTGAGTGTGTGTGAGAGTGTGTGAGTGTGTGTGAGTGTGAGAGTGTGAGTGTGTGAGAGTGTGTGAGAGTGTGAGAGTGTGTGAGTGTGTGTGTGAGTGTGTGTGAGTATGTGTGAGTGTGTGAGTGTGTGTGAATGCGTGTGAGAGTGTGTGAATGTGTGTGAGTGTGTGTGAGAGTGTGTGAAGTGTGTGAGAGTGTTTGAGAGTGTGTGAGAGTGTGAGTATGTGGGTGTGAGAGTGTGTTAGAGTGTGTGAATGAGAGAGTGTGTGTGAGTGTGTGTGAGAGTGTGTGAGTATGTGTGAGAGTGTGTGAGTGTGTGTGAGAGTATGTGAGTGTGTTATTGTGTGTGAGTGTGTGTGAGTGTGTGTGAGATTGTTTGAGTGTGAGTGTGTGTGAGAGTGTTAGAGTGTGTGAGAGTGTGAGAGAGTGTTAGAGTGTGTGAGAGTGTGTGAGTGTGTGTGAGAGTGTGTGAGTGTGTGAGAGTGTGTGAGTCTGTGTGAGTGTGTGTGAGAGTGTGTGAGAGTGTGTGTGAGAGTGTTTGAGAGTGTGTGAGTGTCTGTGTGAGTGTGTGTGAGAGTGTGTAAGTGTGTGTGAGAGTGTGTGAGTGTGTGTGAGAGTGTGTGAGTGTGTGTGAGAATGTGTGAGAGTGTGTGTGAGAGTGTGTGAGAGTGTGTGCATGAGTGTGAGTGAGAGTGTGTGTGTGAGAGTGTGTGAGAGTGTGAGTGTGTGTGAGAGTGTGTGAGTGTGTGTGAGAGTGCGAGAGTGTGTGAGTATGTGGGTGTGAGAGTGTGTGAATGAGAGAGTGTGTGTGAGAGTGTGTGAGTATGTGGGTGTGAGAGTGTGTGAGTATGTGGGTGTGAGAGTGTGTGAGTGTGTGATAGAGTGTGAATGAGAGAGTGTGTTTTAGAGTGTGTGAGAGTGTGTGAGCGTGTGTGAGAATGTGTGAGTGTGTGTGAGCGTGAGAGTGTGTGAGAGTGTGTGAGTGTGTGTGCATGAGTGTGAGTGAGAGTGTGTGTGTGAGAGTGTGTGAGAGTGTGTGAGAGTGTGAGTGTGTGTGAGAGTGTGTGAGTGTGTGTGAGAGTGCGAGAGTGTGTGAGTATGTGGGTGTGAGAGTGTGTGAATGAGAGAGTGTGTGTGAGAGTGTGTGAGTATGTGGGTGTGAGAGTGTGTGAGTATGTGGGTGTGAGAGTGTGTGAGTGTGTGATAGAGTGTGAATGAGAGAGTGTGTTTTAGAGTGTGTGAGAGTGTGTGAGTGTGTGTGAGTGTGTGTGAGAGTGTGTGAGTGTGTGTGAATGAGTGTGAGTGAGAGAGTGTGTGTAAGAGAGTGTGTGAGATCGTGTGAGAGTGTGAGAGAGTTTGAGAGTGTGTGAGTGTGTGTGAGTGTGTGTGAGAGTGTGTGAGAGTGTGTGAGTATGTGGGTGTGAGTGTGTGAGAGTGTATGAGTGTGTGGGTGTGAGAGTGTGTGAGTGTGTGTGAATGAGTGTGAGTGAGAGAGTGTGTGTGTGAGTGTGTGAGCGTGTGTAAGAGTGTGTGAGTGGGTGTGAGAGTGTGTGAACTGTGTGTGAGTGTGTGTGAGAGTGTGTGAGTATGTGGGTGTTAGGGTGTGTGAATGAGAAAGTGTGTATGTGAGAGTGTGTGAGTGTGTGTGAGTGTGTGGGTGTGTGTGGGTGTGTGAGTGTGTGTGAGAGAGTTTGAGAGTGTGTGAGAGTGTGTGAGTATGTGTGAGAGAGTGTGTGAGTGTGTTAGAGTGTGTGAATGAGAGAGTGTGTGTGAGTGTGTGTGAGAGTGTGTGAGTATGTGTGAGTGTGTGAGTGTGTGAGTGTGCGTGAGAGTGTGTGAGTGTGTGTGAGAGTGTGAGAGATTGTGAGTGTGTTATTGTGTGTGAGAGTGTGTGAGTGTGTGTGAGAGTGTGTGTGAGAGTGTGTGAGTGTGTGTGAGAGTGTGTGAGTATGTGTGAGAGTGTGTGTGAGTGTGTGTGAGAGAGAGAGTGTGTGAGAGTGTGTGAGGGTGTGTGAATGAGAGAGTGTATGAGTGTGAGTGAGAGAGTGTGTGTGTGAGAGTGTGTGAGTGTGTGTGAAAGTGTGTGAGTGTGTGTGAGAGTGTGTGAGTGTGTGTGAGAGTGTGTGAGATTGTGTGAGAGTGTGTGAGTGTGTTGTGAATGAGTGTGAGTGAGAGAGTGTGTGAGTGTGTGTGAGAGTGTGTGAGTGTGTGTGAGAGTGTGTGTGAGTGTGTGAGAGTGTGTGTGAGTGTGTGTGAGAGTGTGTGATAGTGTGTGTGATAGTGTGTGAGTGTGTGTGTGAGTGTGTGAGAGTGTGTGAGAGAGTGTGTGTGAGAGTGTGTGATAGTGTGTGTGATAGTGTGTGAGTGTGTGTGTGAGTGTGTGAGAGTGTGTGAGAGAGTGTGTGAGTGTGTGTGAGAGTGTGTGTGTGTGAGTGAGAGTGTGTGTGAGAGTGCGTGAGTGTGTGTGAGAGTGTGTGAGAGAGTGTGTGAGTGTGTGTGAGAGTGTGTGAGACTGTGTGGGTGTGAGAGTGTGCGAGACTGTGAGAGTGTGTAAGTGTGTGTGAGTGTGCATGAATAAGTGTGAGTGAGAGAGTGTGTGTGTGAGAGTGTGTGAGTGTGTGTGAGTTTGTGAGTGTGTGTGAGAGTGTGTGAGTGTGTGTGAGATTTTGTGAGTGTGTGTGAGAGTGTGTGAGTGTGTGAGAGTGTGTGAGAGTGTGTGAGTGTGTGTGTAAAAGTGTGCGTGAGAGTGTGTGTGAGAGTGTGTAAGTGTGTGTGAGTGTGCATGAATAATTGTGAGTGAGAGTGTGTGTGAGTGAGTGTGTGAGTGTGTGTGAGAGTGTGTGAGTGTGTGTGAGTGAGAGTGTGTGTGAGAGTGTGTGAGTGTGTGTGAGAGTATGTGAGAGTGTGTGAGTGTGTGAGTGTGTGTGAGTGTGTGTGAGAGTGTGTGAGAGTGTGTGAGTGTGTGTGAGAGTGTGTATGAGTGTGTGAAAGTGTGTGAGTGTGTGAGAGTGTGTGAGTGTGTGTGAGAGTGTGAGAGTGTGTGAGTGTGCGAGTGTGTGTGAGAGTGTGCGAGAGTGTGTGTGTGTGAGAGTGTGTGAGTGTGTGAGAGTGTGTGAGAGTGTGTGAGTGTGTGTGTAAAAGTGTGCGTGAGAGTGTGTGTGAGAGTGTGTAAGTGTGTGTGAGTGTGCATGAATAATTGTGAGTGAGAGTGTGTGTGTGTGAGAGTGTGTGTGTGAGAGTGTGTGAGTGTGTGAATGAGTGTGAGTGAGTGTGTGAGAGTGTGTGAGTGTGTGTGAGTGAGAGTGTGTGTGAGAGTGTGTGAGTGTGTGTGAGTGTGTGTGAGAGTATGTGAGAGTGTGTGAGTGTGTGTGAGTGTGTGTGAGAGTGTGCGAGTGTGTGTGTGTGAGAGTGTGTGAGTGTGTGTGTGAGTGTGTTAGAGTGTGAGAGTGTTAGAGTGTGTGAGTGTGTGAGTGTGTGAGAGTGTGAGAGTGTGTGAGTGTGTGAGTGTGTGTGAGAGTGTGTGAGTGTGTGGGTGAGAGGGTGTGTGTGTGAGAGTGTTAGAGTGTGTGAGAGTGTGTGAGAGTGTGTGAGTGTGTGTGTGAGAGTGTGTAGAGTGTGAGAGTGTGTGTGAGTATGTGTGAGAGTGTGTGATTGTGTGGGTGTGAGTGTGTGTGAGAGTGTGTGAATGAGTGTGAGTGAGAGTGTGTTATTGTGTGTGAGTGTGTGAGAGTGTGAGAGAGTGAGAGTGTGTGAGTGTGTGTGAGAGTGTGTGAGTGTGTGAAAGTGTGTGAGTGTGTGTGCATGTGTGTGCAAGTGTGTGAGTGTGTGTGAGAGTGTGAGTGTGTGTGAGAGTGTGTGAGAGTGTGTGTGAAAGTGTGTCAGTGTGTGGGTGTGTGAGAGTGTGTGTGTGTGAGAGTGTGTGAATGAGTGTGAGTGAGTGTGTGAGTGTGTGTGAGAGTGTGTGTGAGTGAGAGTGTGTGTGAGAGTGTGTGAGTGTGTGAGAGTGTGTGAGTGTGTGTGAGAGTATGTGAGAGTGTTTGAGAGTGTGTGAGTATGTGGCTGTGAGAGTGTGTTAGAGTGTGTGAATGAGTGTGAATGAGAGTGTGTGTGTGAGTGTGTGTGAGAGTGTGTGAGTGTGTGTGAGTGTGAGAGTGTGAGTGTGTGAGAGTGTGTGAGAGTGTGAGAGTGTGTGAGTGTGTGTGTGAGTGTGTGTGAGTATGTGTGAGTGTGTGAGTGTGTGTGAATGCGTGTGAGAGTGTGTGAATGTGTGTGAGTGTGTGTGAGAGTGTGTGAAGTGTGTGAGAGTGTTTGAGAGTGTGTGAGAGTGTGAGTATGTGGGTGTGAGAGTGTGTTAGAGTGTGTGAATGAGAGAGTGTGTGTGAGTGTGTGTGAGAGTGTGTGAGTATGTGTGAGAGTGTGTGAGTGTGTGTGAGAGTATGTGAGTGTGTTATTGTGTGTGAGTGTGTGTGAGTGTGTGTGAGATTGTTTGAGTGTGAGTGTGTGTGAGAGTGTTAGAGTGTGTGAGAGTGTGAGAGAGTGTTAGAGTGTGTGAGAGTGTGTGAGTGTGTGTGAGAGTGTGTGAGTGTGTGAGAGTGTGTGAGTCTGTGTGAGTGTGTGTGAGAGTGTGTGAGAGTGTGTGTGAGAGTGTTTGAGAGTGTGTGAGTGTCTGTGTGAGTGTGTGTGAGAGTGTGTAAGTGTGTGTGAGAGTGTGTGAGTGTGTGTGAGAGTGTGTGAGTGTGTGTGAGAATGTGTGAGAGTGTGTGTGAGAGTGTGTGAGAGTGTGTGAGTGTGTGTGCATGAGTGTGAGTGAGAGTGTGTGTGTGAGAGTGTGTGAGAGTGTGAGTGTGTGTGAGAGTGTGTGAGTGTGTGTGAGAGTGCGAGAGTGTGTGAGTATGTGGGTGTGAGAGTGTGTGAATGAGAGAGTGTGTATGAGAGTGTGTGAGTATGTGGGTGTGAGAGTGTGTGAGTATGTGGGTGTGAGAGTGTGTGAGTGTGTGATAGAGTGTGAATGAGAGAGTGTGTTTTAGAGTGTGTGAGAGTGTGTGAGCGTGTGTGAGAATGTGTGAGTGTGTGTGAGCGTGAGAGTGTGTGAGAGTGTGTGAGTGTGTGTGCATGAGTGTGAGTGAGAGTGTGTGTGTGAGAGTGTGTGAGAGTGTGAGTGTGTGTGAGAGTGTGTGAGTGTGTGTGAGAGTGCGAGAGTGTGTGAGTATGTGGGTGTGAGAGTGTGTGAATGAGAGAGTGTGTGTGAGAGTGTGTGAGTATGTGGGTGTGAGAGTGTGTGAGTATGTGGGTGTGAGAGTGTGTGAGTGTGTGATAGAGTGTGAATGAGAGAGTGTGTTTTAGAGTGTGTGAGAGTGTGTGAGTGTGTGTGAGTGTGTGTGAGAGTGTGTGAGTGTGTGTGAATGAGTGTGAGTGAGAGAGTGTGTGTAAGAGAGTGTGTGAGATCGTGTGAGAGTGTGAGAGAGTTTGAGAGTGTGTGAGTGTGTGTGAGTGTGTGTGAGTGTGTGTGAGAGTGTGTGAGAGTGTGTGAGTATGTGGGTGTGAGTGTGTGAGAGTGTATGAGTGTGTGGGTGTGTGAGTGTGTGTGAATGAGTGTGAGTGAGAGAGTGTGTGTGTGAGTGTGTGAGCGTGTGTAAGAGTGTGTGAGTGGGTGTGAGAGTGTGTGAACTGTGTGTGAGTGTGTGTGAGAGTGTGTGAGTATGTGGGTGTTAGGGTGTGTGAATGAGAAAGTGTGTATGTGAGAGTGTGTGAGTGTGTGTGAGTGTGTGGGTGTGTGTGGGTGTGTGAGTGTGTGTGAGAGAGTTTGAGAGTGTGTGAGAGTGTGTGAGTATGTGTGAGAGAGTGTGTGAGTGTGTTAGAGTGTGTGAATGAGAGAGTGTGTGTGAGTGTGTGTGAGAGTGTGTGAGTATGTGTGAGTGTGTGAGTGTGTGAGTGTGCGTGAGAGTGTGTGTGAGAGTGTGAGAGATTGTGAGTGTGTTATTGTGTGTGAGAGTGTGTGAGTGTGTGTGAGAGTGTGTGTGAGAGTGTGTGAGTGTGTGTGAGAGTGTGTGAGTATGTGTGAGAGTGTGTGTGAGTGTGTGTGAGAGAGAGAGTGTGTGAGAGTGTGTGAGGGTGTGTGAATGAGAGAGTGTATGAGTGTGAGTGAGAGAGTGTGTGTGTGAGAGTGTGTGAGTGTGTGTGAAAGTGTGTGAGTGTGTGTGAGAGTGTGTGAGTGTGTGTGAGAGTGTGTGAGATTGTGTGAGAGTGTGTGAGTGTGTGTGAATGAGTGTGAGTGAGAGAGTGTGTGAGTGTGTGTGAGAGTGTGTGAGTGTGTGTGAGAGTGTGTGTGAGTGTGTGAGAGTGTGTGTGAGTGTGTGTGAGAGTGTGTGATAGTGTGTGTGATAGTGTGTGAGTGTGTGTGTGAGTGTGTGAGAGTGTGTGAGAGAGTGTGTGTGAGAGTGTGTGATAGTGTGTGTGATAGTGTGTGAGTGTGTGTGTGAGTGTGTGAGAGTGTGTGAGAGAGTGTGTGTGAGAGTGTGTGAGTGTGTGTGAGTATGTGTGAGAGTGTGTGAGTTTGTGTGAATGTGTGTGAGAGTGTGTGAATGTGTGTGAGAGTGTGTGAGTGTGTGTGAGAGTGTGTGAGTATGTGGCTGTGTGGGTGTGAGGGTGTGTGAGAGTGTGTGAATGAGTGTGAATGAGAGAGTGTGTATGTGAGAATGTGTGAGAGTGTGTGAGTGTGTGTGAGAGTGTGTAAGTGTGTGTGAGAGTGTGTGAGTGTCTGTGAGTGTGTGTGAGAGTGTGTGTGAGAATGTGTGAGTGTGTGTGAGTGTATGTGAGAGTGTGTCAGTGTGTGGGTGTCTGGGTGTGAGAGTGTGGGAGTGTGAGTGTGTGTGTGTGAGAGTGTGTGAGAGTGTGTGCGAGTATGTGTGAGAGTGTGTGAGTGTGTGTGAGAGTGTGTGGGTGTGAGAGTGTGTGAGTGTGTGTGAGAGTGTGTGAGAGTGTGTGAATGAGTGTGAGTATGTGGGTGTGTGAGAGTGTGTGAGTATGTGGGTGTGAGGGTGTGTGAGAGTGTGTGAATGAGAGAGTGTGTATGTGAGAGTGTGTGAGTGTGTGTGAGAGTGTGTAAGTGTGTGTAAGTGTGTGTGAGTGTGTGTGAGAGTGTGTGAATGAGTGTGAATGAGAGAGTGTGTATGTGAGAGTGTGTGAGTGTGTGTGAGAGTGTGTAAGTGTGTGTAAGTGTGTGTGAGTGTGTGTGAGTGTGTGTGAGAGTGTGTGAGAGTGTGTGAGTGTGTGTGAGAGTGTGTGTGAGAATGTGTGAGTGTGTGTGAGAGTGTGTGTGTGTGCATGAGTGTGTGTGTGAGAGTGTGTGAGAGTGTGTGAGTGTGTGTGAGTGTGTGTGAGAGTGTGTGTGAGAGTGTGAGAGTGTGTGAGTATGTGGGTGTGAGAGTGTGTGAATGAGTGTGAATGAGAGAGTGTGTGTGAGACTGTGTGAGGATGTGGGTGTGAGAGTGTGTGAGTATGTCGGTGTGAGAGTGTGTGAGTGTGAATGAGAGAGTGTGTGAGAATGTGTGAGTGTGTGTGAATGAGTGTGAGTGAGAGTGTGTGAGTGTGTGAGAGTGTGTGTGAGAGTGTTTGAGAGTGTGTGAGAGTGTGTGAGTGTCTGTGTGAGTGTGTGAGTGTGTGTGAGAGTGTGTAAGTGTGTGTGAGAGTGTGTGAGTGTGTGTGAGAGTATGTGAGTGTGTGTGAGAATGTGTGAGTGTGTGTGAGAGTGTGTGTGAGAGTGTGTGTGAGAGTGTGTGAGAGTGTGTGAGTGTGTGTGAGAGTGTGTGAGTGTGTGTGCATGAGTGTGAGTGAGAGTGTGTGTGTGAGAGTGTGTGACTGTGTGTGAGAGTGTGACTGTGTGTGAGTGTGTGAGTATGTGGGTGTGAGAGTGTGTAAGTATGTGGGTGTGAGAGTGTGTGAGTGTGTGATAGAGTGTGAATGAGAGAGTGTGTGTTAGAGTGTGTGAGTGTGTGTGAGAATGTGTGAGTGTGTGTGAGCGTGAGAGTGTGTGAGTGTGTGTGAGTGTGTGTGAGTGTGTGTGAGAGTGTGTGAGTGTGTGAATGAGTATGAGTGAGAGAGAGTGTGTAAGAGAGTGTGTGAGAGTGTTAGAGTGTGTGAGAGTGTGTGAGATCGTGTGAGAGTGTGTGAGTGTGTGTGAGAGTGTGTGAGTATGTGGGTGTGAGTGTGTGAGAGTGTGTGTGTGTGAATGAGTGTGAGTGAGAGAGTGTGTGTGTGAGAGTGTGTGAGCATGTGTAAGAGTGTGTGAGTGGGTGTGAGAGTGTGTGACTGTGTGTGAGTGTGTGTGAGAGTGTGTGAGTGTGTGTGAGAGTGTGTGAGTATGTGTGAGAGTGTGTGAGAGAGAGAGAGTGTGTGAGAGCGTGTGAGTGTGTGTGAGTGTGTGAGAGTGTGGGTGTGAGAGTGTGTGAGTGTGTGAATGAGTGTGAATGAGAGAGTGTGTGTGAGATTGTGTGAGTGTGTGAGAGAGTGTGTGAGTGTGTGTGAGTGTGTGTGCATGAGTGTGAGTGAAAGTGTGTGTGTGAGAGTGTGTGAGTGTGTGTGAGAATGTGTGAGTGTGTGAGAGTGTGTGAGTGTGTGAGAGTGTGTGTGAGTGTGTGTGAGTGTGTGTGCATGAGTGTGAGTGAAAGTGTGTGTGTGCATGAGTGTGAGTGAAAGTGTGTGTGTGAGAGTGTGTGAGTGTGTGTGAGAGTGTGTGAGAGTGTGTGTGAGAGTGTGTGAGAGTGTGTGAGTGTGTGTGAGAGTGTGTGAGAGTGTGTGTGTAAAAGTGTGCATGAGAGTGTGTAAGTGTGTGAGAGTGTGCATGAATAATTGTGAGTGAGAGTGTGTGTGTGTGAGAGTGTGTGAGTGTGTGTGTGAGAGTGCGTGAGTGTGTGTGAATGAGTGTGAGTGAGTGTGTGAGTGTGTGTGAGAGTGTGTGAGTGTGTGTGAGAGTGTGTGAGAGTGTGTGAGAGTGTGTGAGAGTGTGTGAGTGTGTGTGAGAGTGTGTGAGTGTGTGAGTGTGTGTGAGAGTGTGTGAGAGTGTGAGAGTGTGTGAGTGTGCGTGAGAGTGTGTGAGTATGTGTGAGAGTGTGTGAGTGTGTGTGAGTGTGTGTGAGTGAGAGAGTGTGTGTGAGAGTGTGTGAATGAGTGTGAGTGAGAGAGAGTGTGTGAGTGTGTGTGAGAGTGTGTGTGAGTGTGTGAGAGTGTGCGTGAGTGTGTGTGAGAGTGTGTGAGTGTGTGTGAGAGTGTGTGAGTTTGTGTGAATGTGTGTGAGTGTGTGTGAATGTGTGTGAGTGTGTGTGAGTGTGTGTGAGTGTGTGTGAGAGTGTGAGAGAGTGTGAGAGAGTAAGAGAGTGTGTGAGAATGTGTGAGTATGTGGGTGTGAGAGTGTGTGAATGAGTGTGAATGAGAGTCTGTGTGTGTGAGTGTGTGTGAGAGTGTGTCAGTGTGTGTGTGTGTGTGTGAGAGTGTGTGTGAGAGTGTGTGAGTGTGTGTGAGAGTGTGTGAGTATGTGTGAGAGTGAGTGTGTGAGAGTGTGTGAGAGTATGTGAGTGTGTGTGAGAGTGTGAGAGTGTGTTATTGTGTGTGAGAGTGTGTGTGTGTGTGTGAGTGTGTGTGAGTGTGTGAGTGTGTGTGAGTGTGTGAGTATGTGTGAGTGTGTGTGAGAGTGTGTGAGTGTGTGTGAGAGTGTGAGAGTGTGTGAGTGCATGTGAGTGTGTGTGAGAGTGTGTGAGAGAGTGGGTGTGAGTGTGTGAGAGTGTGTGAATGAGAGTGTGTGTGAGAATGTGTGAGTGTGTGTGAGAGTGTGTGGGCGTGTGTGAGTGTGTGTGAGAGTGTGTGAGTGTGTGGGTGTGAAAGTGTGTGAGAGTGTGTGTGTGTGAGAGTGTGTGAGTGTGTGTTGTGAGTGTGTGTTGTGAGTATGTGTGAGAGTGTGTGTGTGTGTGAGAGTGTGTGAGTGTGTGTGAGAGTGTGTGAGTGTGTGTGAGAGTGCGTGAGAGTGTGTGTGAGAGTGTGTAAGAGTGTGTGTGAGTATGTGTGAGTGTGTGTGAGTGTGTGTTAGAGTGTGTGAGTGTGTGTGAGTGTGTGTGAGAGTGTGCGAGTGTGTGTGTGTGAGTGTGTGTGTGAGTGTGTGTGTGAGTGTGTTAGAGTGTGAGAGTGTTAGAGTGTGTGAGTGTGTGAGAGTGTGAGAGTGTGTGAGTGTGTGAGTGTGTGTGAGAGTGTGTGAGTGTGTGGGTGAGAGGGTGTGTGTGTGAGAGTGTTAGAGTGTGTGAGAGTGTGTGAGAGTGTGTGAGTGTGTGTGTGAGAGTGTGTAGAGTGTGAGAGTGTGTGTGAGTATGTGTGAGAGTGTGTGATTGTGTGGGTGTGAGTGTGTGTGAGAGTGTGTAAATGAGTGTGAGTGAGAGTGTGTTATTGTGTGTGAGTGTGTGAGAGTGTGAGAGAGTGAGAGTGTGTGAGTGTGTGTGAGAGTGTGTGAGTGTGTGAAAGTGTGTGAGTGTGTGTGCATGTGTGTGCAAGTGTGTGAGTGTGTGTGAGAGTGTGAGTGTGTGTGAGAGTGTGTGAGAGTGTGTGTGAAAGTGTGTCAGTGTGTGGGTGTGTGAGAGTGTGTGTGTGTGAGAGTGTGTGAGTGTGTGAATGAGTGTGAGTGAGTGTGTGAGTGTGTGTGAGAGTGTGTGTGAGTGAGAGTGTGTGTGAGAGTGTGTGAGTGTGTGAGAGTGTGTGAGTGTGTGTGAGAGTATGTGAGAGTGTTTGAGAGTGTGTGAGTATGTGGCTGTGAGAGTGTGTTAGAGTGTGTGAATGAGTGTGAATGAGAGTGTGTGTGTGAGTGTGTGTGAGAGTGTGTGAGTGTGTGTGAGTGTGAGAGTGTGAGTGTGTGAGAGTGTGTGAGAGTGTGAGAGTGTGTGAGTGTGTGTGTGAGTGTGTGTGAGTATGTGTGAGTGTGTGAGTGTGTGTGAATGCGTGTGAGAGTGTGTGAATGTGTGTGAGTGTGTGTGAGAGTGTGTGAAGTGTGTGAGAGTGTTTGAGAGTGTGTGAGAGTGTGAGTATGTGGGTGTGAGAGTGTGTTAGAGTGTGTGAATGAGAGAGTGTGTGTGAGTGTGTGTGAGAGTGTGTGAGTATGTGTGAGAGTGTGTGAGTGTGTGTGAGAGTATGTGAGTGTGTTATTGTGTGTGAGTGTGTGTGAGTGTGTGTGAGATTGTTTGAGTGTGAGTGTGTGTGAGAGTGTTAGAGTGTGTGAGAGTGTGAGAGAGTGTTAGAGTGTGTGAGAGTGTGTGAGTGTGTGTGAGAGTGTGTGAGTGTGTGAGAGTGTGTGAGTCTGTGTGAGTGTGTGTGAGAGTGTGTGAGAGTGTGTGTGAGAGTGTTTGAGAGTGTGTGAGTGTCTGTGTGAGTGTGTGTGAGAGTGTGTAAGTGTGTGTGAGAGTGTGTGAGTGTGTGTGAGAGTGTGTGAGTGTGTGTGAGAATGTGTGAGAGTGTGTGTGAGAGTGTGTGAGAGTGTGTGCATGAGTGTGAGTGAGAGTGTGTGTGTGAGAGTGTGTGAGAGTGTGAGTGTGTGTGAGAGTGTGGTGAGTGTGTGTGAGAGTGCGAGAGTGTGTGAGTATGTGGGTGTGAGAGTGTGTGAATGAGAGAGTGTGTGTGAGAGTGTGTGAGTATGTGGGTGTGAGAGTGTGTGAGTATGTGGGTGTGAGAGTGTGTGAGTGTGTGATAGAGTGTGAATGAGAGAGTGTGTTTTAGAGTGTGTGAGAGTGTGTGAGCGTGTGTGAGAATGTGTGAGTGTGTGTGAGCGTGAGAGTGTGTGAGAGTGTGTGAGTGTGTGTGCATGAGTGTGAGTGAGAGTGTGTGTGTGAGAGTGTGTGAGAGTGTGAGTGTGTGTGAGAGTGTGTGAGTGTGTGTGAGAGTGCGAGAGTGTGTGAGTATGTGGGTGTGAGAGTGTGTGAATGAGAGAGTGTGTGTGAGAGTGTGTGAGTATGTGGGTGTGAGAGTGTGTGAGTATGTGGGTGTGAGAGTGTGTGAGTGTGTGATAGAGTGTGAATGAGAGAGTGTGTTTTAGAGTGTGTGAGAGTGTGTGAGTGTGTGTGAGTGTGTGTGAGAGTGTGTGAGTGTGTGTGAATGAGTGTGAGTGAGAGAGTGTGTGTAAGAGAGTGTGTGAGATCGTGTGAGAGTGTGAGAGAGTTTGAGAGTGTGTGAGTGTGTGTGAGTGTGTGTGAGAGTGTGTGAGAGTGTGTGAGTATGTGGGTGTGAGTGTGTGAGAGTGTATGAGTGTGTGGGTGTGAGAGTGTGTGAGTGTGTGTGAATGAGTGTGAGTGAGAGAGTGTGTGTGTGAGTGTGTGAGCGTGTGTAAGAGTGTGTGAGTGGGTGTGAGAGTGTGTGAACTGTGTGTGAGTGTGTGTGAGAGTGTGTGAGTATGTGGGTGTTAGGGTGTGTGAATGAGAAAGTGTGTATGTGAGAGTGTGTGAGTGTGTGTGAGTGTGTGGGTGTGTGTGGGTGTGTGAGTGTGTGTGAGGAGAGTTTGAGAGTGTGTGAGAGTGTGTGAGTATGTGTGAGAGAGTGTGTGAGTGTGTTAGAGTGTGTGAATGAGAGAGTGTGTGTGAGTGTGTGTGAGAGTGTGTGAGTATGTGTGAGTGTGTGAGTGTGTGAGTGTGCGTGAGAGTGTGTGAGTGTGTGTGAGAGTGTGAGAGATTGTGAGTGTGTTATTGTGTGTGAGAGTGTGTGAGTGTGTGGGAGAGTGTGTGTGAGAGTGTGTGAGTGTGTGTGAGAGTGTGTGAGTATGTGTGAGAGTGTGTGTGAGTGTGTGTGAGAGAGAGAGTGTGTGAGAGTGTGTGAGGGTGTGTGAATGAGAGAGTGTATGAGTGTGAGTGAGAGAGTGTGTGTGTGAGAGTGTGTGAGTGTGTGTGAAAGTGTGTGAGTGTGTGTGAGAGTGTGTGAGTGTGTGTGAGAGTGTGTGAGATTGTGTGAGAGTGTGTGAGTGTGTTGTGAATGAGTGTGAGTGAGAGAGTGTGTGAGTGTGTGTGAGAGTGTGTGAGTGTGTGTGAGAGTGTGTGTGAGTGTGTGAGAGTGTGTGTGAGTGTGTGTGAGAGTGTGTGATAGTGTGTGTGATAGTGTGTGAGTGTGTGTGTGAGTGTGTGAGAGTGTGTGAGAGAGTGTGTGTGAGAGTGTGTGATAGTGTGTGTGATAGTGTGTGAGTGTGTGTGTGAGTGTGTGAGAGTGTGTGAGAGAGTGTGTGTGAGAGTGTGTGTGAGTATGTGTGAGAGTGTGTGAGTTTGTGTGAATGTGTGTGAGAGTGTGTGAATGTGTGTGAGAGTGTGTGAGTGTGTGTGAGAGTGTGTGAGTATGTGGCTGTGTGGGTGTGAGGGTGTGTGAGAGTGTGTGAATGAGTGTGAATGAGAGAGTGTGTATGTGAGAATGTGTGAGAGTGTGTGAGTGTGTGTGAGAGTGTGTAAGTGTGTGTGAGAGTGTGTGAGTGTCTGTGAGTGTGTGTGAGAGTGTGTGAGTGTGTGTGAGAATGTGTGAGTGTGTGTGAGTGTATGTGAGAGTGTGTCAGTGTGTGGGTGTCTGGGTGTGAGAGTGTGGGAGTGTGAGTGTGTGTGTGTGAGAGTGTGTGAGAGTGTGTGCGAGTATGTGTGAGAGTGTGTGAGTGTGTGTGAGAGTGTGTGGGTGTGAGAGTGTGTGAGTGTGTGTGAGAGTGTGTGAGAGTGTGTGAATGAGTGTGAGTATGTGGGTGTGTGAGAGTGTGTGAGTATGTGGGTGTGAGGGTGTGTGAGAGTGTGTGAATGAGAGAGTGTGTATGTGAGAGTGTGTGAGTGTGTGTGAGAGTGTGTAAGTGTGTGTAAGTGTGTGTGAGTGTGTGTGAGAGTGTGTGAATGAGTGTGAATGAGAGAGTGTGTATGTGAGAGTGTGTGAGTGTGTGTGAGAGTGTGTAAGTGTGTGTAAGTGTGTGTGAGTGTGTGTGAGTGTGTGTGAGAGTGTGTGAGAGTGTGTGAGTGTGTGTGAGAGTGTGTGTGAGAATGTGTGAGTGTGTGTGAGAGTGTGTGTGTGTGCATGAGTGTGTGTGTGAGAGTGTGTGAGAGTGTGTGAGTGTGTGTGAGAGTGTGTGTGAGAGTGTGAGAGTGTGTGAGTATGTGGGTGTGAGAGTGTGTGAATGAGTGTGAATGAGAGAGTGTGTGTGAGACTGTGTGAGGATGTGGGTGTGAGAGTGTGTGAGTATGTCGGTGTGAGAGTGTGTGAGTGTGAATGAGAGAGTGTGTGAGAATGTGTGAGTGTGTGTGAATGAGTGTGAGTGAGAGTGTGTGAGTGTGTGAGAGTGTGTGAGAGTGTGTGTGAGAGTGTTTGAGGAGTGTGTGAGAGTGTGTGAGTGTCTGTGTGAGTGTGTGAGTGTGTGTGAGAGTGTGTAAGTGTGTGTGAGAGTGTGTGAGTGTGTGTGAGAGTATGTGAGTGTGTGTGAGAATGTGTGAGTGTGTGTGAGAGTGTGTGTGAGAGTGTGTGTGAGAGTGTGTGAGAGTGTGTGAGTGTGTGTGAGAGTGTGTGAGTGTGTGTGCATGAGTGTGAGTGAGAGTGTGTGTGTGAGAGTGTGTGAGTGTGTGTGAGAGTGTGACTGTGTGTGAGAGTGTGTGAGTGTGTGAGTATGTGGGTGTGAGAGTGTGTAAGTATGTGGGTGTGAGAGTGTGTGAGTGTGTGATAGAGTGTGAATGAGAGAGTGTGTGTTAGAGTGTGTGAGTGTGTGTGAGAATGTGTGAGTGTGTGTGAGCGTGAGAGTGTGTGAGTGTGTGTGAGTGTGTGTGAGTGTGTGAGTGTGTGAATGAGTATGAGTGAGAGAGAGTGTGTAAGAGAGTGTGTGAGAGTGTTAGAGTGTGTGAGAGTGTGTGAGATCGTGTGAGAGTGTGTGAGTGTGTGTGAGAGTGTGTGAGTATGTGGGTGTGAGTGTGTGAGAGTGTGTGAGTGTGTGTGAATGAGTGTGAGTGAGAGAGTGTGTGTGTGAGAGTGTGTGAGCATGTGTAAGAGTGTGTGAGTGGGTGTGAGAGTGTGTGACTGTGTGTGAGTGTGTGTGAGAGTGTGTGAGTGTGTGTGAGAGTGTGTGAGTATGTGTGAGAGTGTGTGAGAGAGAGAGAGTGTGTGAGAGCGTGTGAGTGTGTGTGAGTGTGTGAGAGTGTGGGTGTGAGAGTGTGTGAGTGTGTGAATGAGTGTGAATGAGAGAGTGTGTGTGAGATTGTGTGAGTGTGTGAGAGAGTGTGTGAGTGTGTGTGAGTGTGTGTGCATGAGTGTGAGTGAAAGTGTGTGTGTGAGAGTGTGTGAGTGTGTGTGAGAATGTGTGAGTGTGTGAGAGTGTGTGAGTGTGTGAGAGTGTGTGTGAGTGTGTGTGAGTGTGTGTGCATGAGTGTGAGTGAAAGTGTGTGTGTGCATGAGTGTGAGTGAAAGTGTGTGTGTGAGAGTGTGTGAGTGTGTGTGAGAGTGTGTGAGAGTGTGTGTGAGAGTGTGTGAGAGTGTGTGAGTGTGTGTGAGAGTGTGTGAGAGTGTGTGAGAGTGTGTGTGTAAAAGTGTGCATGAGAGTGTGTAAGTGTGTGAGAGTGTGCATGAATAATTGTGAGTGAGAGTGTGTGTGTGTGAGAGTGTGTGAGTGTGTGTGTGAGAGTGCGTGAGTGTGTGTGAATGAGTGTGAGTGAGTGTGTGAGTGTGTGTTAGAGTGTGTGAGTGTGTGTGAGAGTGTGTGAGTGTGTGTGAGAGTGTGTGAGTGTGTGTGAGAGTGTGTGAGAGTGTGTGAGAGTGTGTGAGTGTGTGTGAGAGTGTGAGTGTGTGTGAGAGTGTGTGAGAGTGTGAGAGTGTGTGAGTGTGCGTGAGAGTGTGTGAGTATGTGTGAGAGTGTGTGAGTGTGTGTGAGTGTGTGTGAGTGAGAGAGTGTGTGTGAGAGTGTGTGAATGAGTGTGAGTGAGAGAGAGTGTGTGAGTGTGTGTGAGAGTGTGTGTGAGTGTGTGAGAGTGTGCGTGAGTGTGTGTGAGAGTGTGTGAGTGTGTGTGAGAGTGTGTGAGTTTGTGTGAATGTGTGTGAGTGTGTGTGAATGTGTGTGAGTGTGTGTGAGTGTGTGTGAGTGTGTGTGAGAGTGTGAGAGAGTGTGAGAGAGTGTGAGAGAGTAAGAGAGTGTGTGAGAATGTGTGAGTATGTGGGTGTGAGAGTGTGTGAATGAGTGTGAATGAGAGTCTGTGTGTGTGAGTGTGTGTGAGAGTGTGTCAGTGTGTGTGTGTATGTGTGAGAGTGTGTGTGAGAGTGTGTGAGTGTGTGTGAGAGTGTGTGAGTATGTGTGAGAGTGAGTGTGTGAGAGTGTGTGAGAGTATGTGAGTGTGTGTGAGAGTGTGAGAGTGTGTTATTGTGTGTGAGAGTGTGTGTGTGTGTGTGAGTGTGTGTGAGTGTGTGAGTGTGTGTGTGAGTGTGTGAGTATGTGTGAGTGTGTGTGAGAGTGTGTGAGTGTGTGTGAGTGTGTGAGAGTGTGAGAGTGTGTGAGTGCATGTGAGTGTGTGTGAGAGTGTGTGAGAGAGTGGGTGTGAGTGTGTGAGAGTGTGTGAATGAGAGTGTGTGTGAGAATGTGTGAGTGTGTGTGAGAGTGTGTGGGCGTGTGTGAGTGTGTGTGAGAGTGTGTGAGTGTGTGGGTGTGAAAGTGTGTGAGAGTGTGTGTGTGTGAGAGTGTGTGAGTGTGTGTTGTGAGTGTGTGTTGTGAGTATGTGTGAGAGTGTGTGTGTGTGTGAGAGTGTGTGAGTGTGTGTGAGAGTGTGTGAGGTGTGAGTGTGTGTGAGAGTGCGTGAGAGTGTGTGTGAGAGTGTGTAAGAGTGTGTGTGAGTATGTGTGAGTGTGTGTGAGTGTGTGTTAGAGTGTGTGAGTGTGTGTGAGAGTGTGTGTGAGTATGTGTGAGAGTGTGTGGGTGTGTGTGAGTGTGTGTGAGAGTGTGTGGGTGTGTGTGAGTGTGTGTGAGAGTGTGTGAGAGTGTGTGAGTGTGTGTGAAAGTGTGTGTGAGTGTGTGAGAGTGTTAGTGTGTGAGAGAGTGTGAGAGTGTGTGAGTGTGTGTGAGAGTGTGTGAGTGTGTGAAAGTGTGTGAGTGTGTGTGCATGTGTGTGCAAGTGTGTGAGTGTGTGTGAGAGTGTGAGTGTGCGTGAGAGTGTGTGAGAGTGTGTGTGAGAGTGTGTGGGTGTGTGAGAGTGTGTGTGAGAGTGTGTGAATGAGTGTGAGTGAGTGTGTGAGTGTGTGTGAGAGTGTGTGAGTGTGTGTGAGTGAGAGTGTGTGTGAGAGTGTGTGAGAGAGTGTGTGAGTGTGTGTGAGAGTGTGTGAGTGTGTGTGAGTGAGAGTGTGTGTGAGAGTGCGTGAGTGTGTGTGAGAGTGTGTGAGAGAGTGTGTGAGTGTGTGTGAGAGTGTGTGAGACTGTGTGGGTGTGACAGTGTGCGAGACTGTGTGAGATTGTGTAAGTGTGTGTGAGTGTGCATGAATAAGTGTGAGTGAGAGAGTGTGTGTGTGAGAGTGTGTGAGTGTGTGTGAGTTTGTGAGTGTGTGTGAGAGTGTGTGAGAGTGTGTCAGTGTGTGTGTAAAAGTGTGCATGAGAGTGTGTGTGAGAGTGTGTAAGTGTGTGTGAGTGTGCATGAATAATTGTGAGTGAGAGTGTGTGTGTGTGAGAGTGTGTGTGTGAGAGTGTGTGAGTGTGTGAATGAGTGTGAGTGAGTGTGTGAGTGTGTGTGAGAGTGTGTGAGTGAGAGTGTGTGTGAGAGTGTGTGAGTGTGTGTGAGTGTGTGTGAGAGTATGTGAGAGTGTGTGAGTGTGTGAGTGTGTGTGAGTGTGTGTGAGAGTGTGTGAGAGTGTGTGAGTGTGTGTGAGAGTGTGTATGAGTGTGTGAAAGTGTGAGTGTGTGAGAGTGTGTGAGTGTGTGTGAGAGTGTGTGAGTGTGCGAGTGTGTGTGAGAGTGTGCGAGAGTGTGTGTGTGTGAGAGTGTGTGAGTGTGTGAGAGTGTGTGAGTGTGTGTGTAAAAGTGTGCGTGAGAGTGTGTGTGAGAGTGTGTAAGTGTGTGTGAGTGTGCATGAATAATTGTGAGTGAGAGTGTTTGTGTGTGAGAGTGTGTGTGTGAGAGTGTGTGAATGAGTGTGTGTGAGTGTGTGTGAGAGTGTGTGAGTGTGTGTGAGTGAGAGTGTGTGTGAGTGGAGTGTGTGAGAGGTGTGTGTGAGAGTATGTGAGAGTGTGTGAGTGTGTGTGAGTGTGTGTGAGAGTGTGCGAGAGTGTGTGAGTGTGTGTGTGTGAGAGTGTGTGAGTGTGTGTATGAGTGTGTGTGTGAGTGTGTTAGAGTGTGAGAGTGTTAGAGTGTGTGAGAGTGTGAGAGTGTGTGAGTGTGTGTGAGAGTGTGTGAGTGTGTGGGTGAGAGGGTGTGTGTGTGAGAGTGTTAGAGTGTGTGAGAGTGTGTGAGTGTGTGTGTGAGAGTGTAAGGAGTGTGAGAGTGTGTGTGAGAGTGTGTGTGAGAGTGTGTGAGAGTGTGTGATTGTGTGGGTGTGAGTGTGTGTGAGAGTGTGTGAATGAGTGTGAGTGAGAGTGTGTTATTGTGTGTGAGTGTGTGAGAGTGTGAGAGAGTGTGAGAGTGTGTGAGTGTGTGTGAGAGTGTGTGAGTGTGTGAAAGTGTGTGAGTGTGTGTGCAAGTGTGTGAGTGTGTGTGAGAGTGTGAGTGTGTGTGAGAGTGTGTGTGAGAGTGTGTCAGTGTGTGGGTGTGTGAGAGTGTGTGTGTGTGAGAGTGTGTGAGTGTGTGAATGAGTGTGAGTGAGTGTGTGAGTGTGTGTGAGAGTGTGTGAGTGTGTATGAGTGAGAGTGTGTGTGAGAGTGTGTGAGTGTGTGGGAGAGTATGTGAGAGTGTTTGAGAGTGTGTGAGTATGTGGCTGTGAGAGTGTGTTAGAGTGTGTGAATGAGAGTGTGTGTGTGAGTGTGTGAGTGTGTGTGAGTGTGAGAGTGTGAGAGTGTGTGAGAGTGTGTGAGAGTGTGTGAGAGTGTGTGAGTGTGTGTGAGTATGTGTGAGTGTGTGAGTGTGTGTGAATGCGTGTGAGAGTGTGTGAATGTGTGTGAGTGTGTGTGAGAGTGTGTGAAGTGTGTGAGAGTGTGAGAGTGTTTGAGAGTGTGTGAGAGTGTGTGAGTATGTGGGTGTGAGAGTGTGTTAGAGTGTGTGAATGAGAGTGTGTGTGTGTAAGTGTGTGTGAGTGTGTGTGAGAGTGTGTGAGTATGTGTGAGAGTGTGTGTGAGAGTATGTGAGTGTGTTATTGTGTGTGAGTGTGTGTGAGATTGTTTGAGTGTGAGTGTGTGTGAGAGTGTTAGAGTGTGTGAGAGTGTGAGAGACTGTTAGAGTGTGTGAGAGTGTGTGAGTGTGTGTGAGAGTGTGTGAGAGTGTGTGAGTGTGTGTGAGTGTGTGTGAGAGTGTGTGTGTGTGTGAGAGTGTTTGAGTGTCTGTGTGAGTGTGTAAGTGTGTGTGAGAGTGTGTTATTGTGTGTGAGTGTGTGTGAGAGTGTGTGTGTGTGTGAGTGTGTGTGAGAGTGTGTGAGTGTGTGTGAGTGTGTGAGTATGTGTGAGTGTGTGTGAGAGTGTGTGAGTGTGTGTGAGTGTGTGAGAGTGTGAGATTGTGTGAGTGCATGTGAGTGTGTGTGAGAGTGTGTGAGAGAGTGGGTGTGAGTGTGTGAGAGTGTGTGAATGAGAGAGTGTGTGTGAGAGTGTGTGTGAGAATGTGTGAGTGTGTGTGAGAGTGTGTGTGGGCGTGTGTGAGTGTGTGTGAGAGTGTGTGAGTGTGTGGGTGTGAAAGTGTGTGAGAGTGTGTGTGTGTGAGAGTGTGTGAGTGTGTGTGAGAGTGTGTGTGTGTGTGAGAGTGTGTGAGTGTGTGTGTGTGTGAGAGTGTGTGAGTGTGTGTGAGAGTGTGTGAGTGTGTGTGAGAGTGCGTGAGAGTGTGTGTGAGAGTGTGTAAGAGTGTGTGTGAGTGTGTGAGTATGTGTGAGAGTGTGTGTGAGTGTGTGTTAGAGTGTGTGAGTGTGTGTGAGAGTGTGTGTGAGTATGTGTGAGAGTGTGTGTGAGTATGTGTGAGAGTGTGTGGGTGTGTGTGAGTGTGTGTGAGAGTGTGTGAGTGTGTGTGAAAGTGTGTGTGAGTGTGTGTGAGAGTGTTAGAGTGTGTGAGAGAGTGTTAGTGTGTGAGAGAGTGTGAGAGTGTGTGAGTGTGTGTGAGAGTGTGTGAGTGTGTGAAAGTGTGTGAGTGTGTGTGCGTGTGTGTGCAAGTGTGTGAGTGTGTGTGAGAGTGTGAGTGTGTGTGAGAGTGTGTGAGAGTGTGTGTGAGAGTGTGTCGGTGTGTGGGTGTGTGAGAGTGTGTGTGAGAGTGTGTGAATGAGTGTGAGTGAGTGTGTGAGTGTGTGTGAGAGTGTGTGTGAGAGTGCGTGAGTGTGTGTGAGAGTGTGTGAGAGAGTGTGTGAGTGTGTGTGAGAGTGTGTGAGTGAGAGTGTGTGTGAGAGTGCATGAGTGTGTGTGAGAGTGTGTGAGAGAGTGTGTGAGTGTGTGTGAGAGTGTGTGAGACTGTGTGGGTGTGAGAGTGTGCGAGACTGTGTGCGAGTGTGCATGAATAAGTGTGAGTGAGAGAGTGTGTGTGTGAGAGTGTGTGAGTGTGTGTGAGTTTGTGAGTGTGTGTGAGAGTGTGTGAAAGTGTGTCAGTGTGTGTGTAAAAGTGTGCGTGAGAGTGTGTGTGAGAGTGCATGAATAATTGTGAGTGAGAGTGTGTGTGTGTGAGAGTGTGTGTGTGAGAGTGTGTGAGTGTGTGAGTGAGTGTGAGTGAGTGTGTGAGTGTGTGTGAGAGTGTGTGAGTGTGTGTGAGTGAGAGTGTGTGTGAGAGTGTGTGAGTGTGTGTGAGTGTGTGTGAGAGTATGTGAGAGTGTGTGAGTGTGTGTGAGAGTGTGTGAGAGTGTGTGAGTGTGTGTGAGAGTTGTATGAGTGTGTGAAAGTGTGTGAGTGTGTGAGAGTGTGTGAGTGTGTGTGAGAGTGTGTGAGTGTGCGAGTGTGTGTGAGAGTGTGCGAGAGTGTGTGTGTGTGAGAGTGTGTGAGTGTGTGAGAGTGTGTGAGTGTGTGTGTAAAAGTGTGCGTGAGAGTGTGTAAGTGTGTGAGAGTGTGTAAGTGTGTGTGAGTGTGCATGAATAATTCTGAGTGAGAGTGTGTGTGTGTGAGAGTGTGTGAGTGTGTGAATGAGTGTGTGAGTGTGTGTGAGAGTGTGTGAGTGTGTGTGAGTGAGAGTGTGTGTGAGAGTGTGTGAGTGTGTGTGAGAGTATGTGAGAGTGTGTGAGTGTGTGAGAGTGTGAGAGTGTGTGAGTGTGTGAGTGTGTGTGAGAGTGTGTGAGTGTGTGGGTGAGAGGGTGTGTGTGTGAGAGTGTTAGAGTGTGTGAGAGTGTGTGAGTGTGTGTGTAGAGTGTGAGAGTGTGTGTGAGTGTGTGTGAGAGTGTGTGATTGTGTGGGTGTGAGTGTGTGTGAGAGTGTGTGAATGAGTGTGAGTGAGAGTGTGTTATTGTGTGTGAGAGTGTGAGAGAGTGTGTGAGTGTGTGTGAGAGTGTGTGAGTGTGTGAAAGTGTGTGAGTGTGTGTGCATGTGTGTGCAAGTGTGTGAGTGTGTGTGAGAGTGTGAGTGTGTGTGAGAGTGTGTGTGAGAGTGTGTCAGTGTGTGGGTGTGTGAGAGTGTGTGAGTGTGTGAATGAGTGTGAGTGAGTGTGTGAGTGTGTGTGAGAGTGTGTCAGTGTGTATGAGTGAGAGTGTGTGTGAGAGTGTGTGAGTGTGTGTGAGAGTGTGTGAGTATGTGGCTGTGAGAGTGTGTTAGAGTGTGTGAATGAGAGTGTGTGTGTGAGTGTGTGTGAGAGTGTGTGAGTGTGTGTGAGTGTGTGAGAGTGTGTGAGAGTGTGAGAGTGTGTGAGTGTGTGTGTGAGTGTGTGAGTGTGTGTGAGTATGTGTGAGTGTGTGAGTGTGTGTGAATGCGTGTGAGAGTGTGTGAATGTGTGTGAGTGTGTGTGAGAGTGTGTGAAGTGTGTGAGAGTGTTTGAGAGTGTGTGAGAGTGTGTGAGTATGTGGGTGTGAGAGTGTGTTAGAGTGTGTGAATGAGAGAGTGTGTGTGTAAGTGTGTGTGAGTGTGTGTGAGAGTGTGTGAGTGTGTGTGAGAGTATGTGAGTGTGTTATTGTGTGTGAGTGTGTGTGAGAGTGTGTGAGTGTGTGTGAGATTGTTTGAGTGTGAGTGTGTGTGAGAGTGTTAGAGTGTGTGAGAGTGTGAGAGAGTGTTAGAGTGTGTGAGAGTGTGTGAGTGTGTGAGAGTGTGTGAGTGTGTGTGAGTGTGTGTGAGAGTGTGTGAGAGTGTGTGTGAGAGTGTTTGAGAGTGTGTGAGTGTCTGTGTGAGTGTGTAAGTGTGTGTGAGAGTGTGTGAGTGTGTGTGAGAGTGTGTGAGTGTGTGTGAGAATGTGTGAGTGTGTGTGAGAATGTGTGAGAGTGTGTGTGAGAGTGTGTGAGTGTGTGTGAGTGTGTGGGTGTGTGAGTGTGTGGGTGTGTGAGTGTGTGTGAGAGTGTTTGAGAGTGTGTGAGAGTGTGTGAGAGTGTGTGAGTATGTGTGAGAGAGTGTGTCAGTGTGTGAGAGTGTGTGAGTGTGTGTGAGAGTGTGAGAGAGTGTGAGTGCGTTATTGTGTGTGAGTGTGTGTGAGAGTGTGTGAGTGTGTGTGAGTTTGTGTGTGAGAGTGTGTGAGTGCGTGTGAGAGTGTGTGAGTGTGTGTGAGAGTGTGTGAGTATGTGTGAGAGTGTGTGTGAGAGAAAGAGTGTGTGAGAGTGTGAGTGTGTGTGAGAGAAAGAGTGTGTGAGAGTTTGTGAGTGTGTGAATGAGTGTGAATGAGAGAGTGTGTGTGAGAGTGTGTGAGTGTGTGAGAGAGTGTGTGAGTGTGTGTGAGAGTGTGTGAGTGTGTGTGAGAGTGTGTGAGTGTGTGAGAGTGTGTGAGTGTGTGTGAATGAGTGTGTGTGAGAGTGTTTGAGAATGTGTGATTGTGTGTGAGAGTGTGTGGTGAGTGTGTGTGAGAGTGTGTGAGTGTGTGTGAGAATGTGTGATTGTGTGTGAGAGTGTGTGAGTGTGTGTGAGAGTGTGAGAGTGTGTGTGAGAGTGTGTGAGTGTGTGTGAGTGTGTGTGAGAGTGTGTGAGTGTGTGTGCATGAGTGTGAGTGAAAGTGTGTGTGTGAGAGTGTGTGAGTGTGTGTGAGAGTGTGTGAGTGTGTGTGAGAGTGTGAGTGTGTGTGAGAGTGTGAGTATGTGGGTGTGAGAGTGTGTGAATGAGTGTGAATGAGAGAGTGTGTGTGTGAGAGTGTGTGAGTATGTGGGTGTGAGAGTGTGTGAGTGTGTGAATGAGTGTGAATGAGAGAGTGTGTGTTAGAGTGTGTGTAAGAGTGAGAGTGTGTGTGAGAGTGTGTGAGTGTGTGTGAGAGTGTTAGAGTGTGTGAGTATGTGGGTGTGAGTGTGTGTGAGAGTGTGTGAGTGTGTGTGAGCGTGTGTGAGTATGTGGGTGTGAGGGTGTGTGAATGAGAGAGTGTGTATGTGAGAGTGTGTGAGTGTGTGTGAGAGTGTGTGAGAGTGTGTGAGTGTGTGTGAGAGTGTGTGAGTGTGTGCGCGTGTGAGAGTGTGTGAGTGTGTGTGAATGAGTGTGAGTGAGAGAGTGTGTGTGAGAGAGTGTGTGTGAAAGTGTGTGAGAGTGTGTGAGAGTGTGTGAGTGTGTGTGAGAGTGTGTGAGAGTGTGAGAGTGTGTGAGAGTGTGTGTGAGAGTGTGTGTGAGAGTGTGTGAGTGTGTGAGTGTGTGAGAGTGTGTGAGAGTGTGTGTGTAAAAGTGTGCGTGAGAGTGTGTGTGAGAGTGTGTAAGTGTGTGAGAGTGTGCATGAATAATTGTGAGTGAGAGTGTGTGTGTGTGAGAGTGTGTGAGTGTGTGTGAATGAGTGTGAGTGAGTGTGTGTTAGAGTGTGTGAGTGTGTGTGAGTGTGTGTGAGAGTGTGTGAGAGTGTGTGAGAGTGAGAGTATGTGGGTGTGAGAGTGAGAGTATGTGGGTGTGAGAGTGTGTGAATGAATGTGAATGAGAGTGTGTGAGTGTGTGTGAGAGTGTGTGAGTGAGTGTGTGAGAGTGTGTGAGTGTGTGTGAGTGAGAGTGTGTGTGAGAGTGTGTGAGTGTGTGTGAGTGTGTGTGAGAGTATGTGAGAGTGTGTGAGTGTGTGTGAGTGTGTGTGAGAGTGTGCGAGTGTGTGTGTGTGTGAGAGTGTGTGAGTGTGTTAGAGTGTGAGAGTGTTAGAGTGTGTGAGTGTGTGAGAGTGTGTGAGTGTGTGAGTGTGTGTGAGAGTGTGTGAGTGTGTGGGTGAGAGGGTGTGTGTGTGAGAGTGTTAGAGTGTGTGAGAGTGTGTGAGAGTGTGTGAGTGTGTGTGTGAGAGTGTGTAGAGTGTGAGAGTGTGTGTGAGTATGTGTGAGAGTGTGTGATTGTGTGGGTGTGAGTGTGTGTGAGAGTGTGTGAATGAGTGTGAGTGAGAGTGTGTTATTGTGTGTGAGTGTGTGAGAGTGTGAGAGAGTGAGAGTGTGTGAGTGTGTGTGAGAGTGTGTGAGTGTGTGAAAGTGTGTGAGTGTGTGTGCATGTGTGTGCAAGTGTGTGAGTGTGTGTGAGAGTGTGAGTGTGTGTGAGAGTGTGTGAGAGTGTGTGTGAAAGTGTGTCAGTGTGTGGGTGTGTGAGAGTGTGTGTGTGTGAGAGTGTGTGAGTGTGTGAATGAGTGTGAGTGAGTGTGTGAGTGTGTGTGAGAGTGTGTGTGAGTGAGAGTGTGTGTGAGAGTGTGTGAGTGTGTGAGAGTGTGTGAGTGTGTGTGAGAGTATGTGAGAGTGTTTGAGAGTGTGTGAGTATGTGGCTGTGAGAGTGTGTTAGAGTGTGTGAATGAGTGTGAATGAGAGTGTGTGTGTGAGTGTGTGTGAGAGTGTGTGAGTGTGTGTGAGTGTGAGAGTGTGAGTGTGTGAGAGTGTGTGAGAGTGTGAGAGTGTGTGAGTGTGTGTGTGAGTGTGTGTGAGTGTGTGAGTGTGTGTGAGTATGTGTGAGTGTGTGAGTGTGTGTGAATGCGTGTGAGAGTGTGTGAATGTGTGTGAGTGTGTGTGAGAGTGTGTGAAGTGTGTGAGAGTGTGTGAGAGTGTGAGTATGTGGGTGTGAGAGTGTGTTAGAGTGTGTGAATGAGAGAGTGTGTGTGAGTGTGTGTGAGAGTGTGTGAGTATGTGTGAGAGTGTGTGAGTGTGTGTGAGAGTATGTGAGTGTGTTATTGTGTGTGAGTGTGTGTGAGTGTGTGTGAGATTGTTTGAGTGTGAGTGTGTGTGAGAGTGTTAGAGTGTGTGAGAGTGTGAGAGAGTGTTAGAGTGTGTGAGAGTGTGTGAGTGTGTGTGAGAGTGTGTGAGTGTGTGTGAGTCTGTGTGAGTGTGTGTAAGAGTGTGTGAGAGTGTGTGTGAGAGTGTTTGAGAGTGTGTGAGTGTCTGTGTGAGTGTGTGTGAGAGTGTGTAAGTGTGTGTGAGAGTGTGTGAGTGTGTGTGAGAGTGTGTGAGTGTGTGTGAGAATGTGTGAGAGTGTGTGTGAGAGTGTGTGAGAGTGTGTGAGTGTGTGTGCATGAGTGTGAGTGAGAGTGTGTGTGTGAGAGTGTGTGAGTGTGTGTGAGAGTGTGTGAGTGTGTGTGAGAGTGCGAGAGTGTGTGAGTATGTGGGTGTGAGAGTGTGTGAATGAGAGAGTGTGTGTGAGAGTGTGTGAGTATGTGGGTGTGAGAGTGTGTGAGTATGTGGGTGTGAGAGTGTGTGAGTGTGTGATAGAGTGTGAATGAGAGAGTGTGTTTTAGAGTGTGTGAGAGTGTGTGAGCGTGTGTGAGAATGTGTGAGTGTGTGTGAGCGTGAGAGTGTGTGAGAGTGTGTGAGTGTGTGTGCATGAGTGTGAGTGTGAGTGTGTGTGTGAGAGTGTGTGAGAGTGTGAGTGTGTGTGAGAGTGTGTGAGTGTGTGTGAGAGTGCGAGAGTGTGTGAGTATGTGGGTGTGAGAGTGTGTGAATGAGAGAGTGTGTGTGAGAGTGTGTGAGTATGTGGGTGTGAGAGTGTGTGAGTATGTGGGTGTGAGAGTGTGTGAGTGTGTGATAGAGTGTGAATGAGAGAGTGTGTTTTAGAGTGTGTGAGAGTGTGTGAGTGTGTGTGAGTGTGTGAGAGTGTGTGAGTGTGTGTGAATGAGTGTGAGTGAGAGAGTGTGTGTAAGAGAGTGTGTGAGATCGTGTGAGAGTGTGAGAGAGTTTGAGAGTGTGTGAGTGTGTGTGAGAGTGTGTGAGTATGTGGGTGTGAGTGTGTGAGAGTGTATGAGTGTGTGGGTGTGAGAGTGTGTGAGTGTGTGTGAATGAGTGTGAGTGAGAGAGTGTGTGTGTGAGTGTGTGAGCGTGTGTAAGAGTGTGTGAGTGGGTGTGAGAGTGTGTGAACTGTGTGTGAGTGTGTGTGAGAGTGTGTGAGTATGTGGGTGTTAGGGTGTGTGAATGAGAAAGTGTGTATGTGAGAGTGTGTGAGTGTGTGTGAGTGTGTGGGTGTGTGTGGGTGTGTGAGTGTGTGGGTGTGTGAGTGTGTGTGAGAGAGTTTGAGAGTGTGTGAGAGTGTGTGAGTATGTGTGAGAGAGTGTGTGAGTGTGTGAGAGTGTGTTAGAGTGTGTGAATAAGAGAGTGTGTGTGAGTGTGTGTGAGAGTGTGTGAGTATGTGTGAGTGTGTGAGTGTGTGAGTGTGCGTGAGAGTGTGTGAGTGTGTGTGAGAGTGTGAGAGATTGTGAGTGTGTTATTGTGTGTGAGAGTGTGTGAGTGTGTGTGAGAGTGTGTGTGAGAGTGTGTGAGTGTGTGTGAGAGTGTGTGAGTATGTGTGAGAGTGTGTGTGAGTGTGTGTGAGAGAGAGAGTGTGTGAGAGTGTGTGAGGGTGTGTGAATGAGAGAGTGTATGAGTGTGAGTGAGAGAGTGTGTGTGTGAGAGTGTGTGAGTGTGTGTGAAAGTGTGTGAGTGTGTGTGAGAGTGTGTGAGTGTGTGTGAGAGTGTGTGAGATTGTGTGAGAGTGTGTGAGTGTGTGTGAATGAGTGTGAGTGAGAGAGTGTGTGAGTGTGTGTGAGAGTGTGTGAGTGTGTGTGAGAGTGTGTGTGAGTGTGTGAGAGTGTGTGTGAGTGTGTGTGAGAGTGTGTGATAGTGTGTGTGATAGTGTGTGAGTGTGTGTGTGAGTGTGTGAGAGTGTGTGAGAGAGTGTGTGTGAGAGTGTGTGATAGTGTGTGTGAGAGTGTGTGAGTGTGTGTGTGAGTGTGTGAGTGTGTGTGAGTATGTGTGAGTGTGTGAGTGTGTGTGAATGCGTGTGAGAGTGTGTGAATGTGTGTGAGTGTGTGTGAGAGTGTGTGAAGTGTGTGAGAGTGTTTGAGAGTGTGTGAGAGTGTGTGAGTATGTGGGTGTGAGAGTGTGTTAGAGTGTGTGAATGAGAGAGTGTGTGTGTAAGTGTGTGTGAGTGTGTGTGAGAGTGTGTGAGTATGTGTGAGTGTGTGTGAGAGTATGTGAGTGTGTTATTGTGTGTGAGTGTGTGTGAGAGTGTGTGAGTGTGTGTGAGATTGTTTGAGTGTGAGTGTGTGTGAGAGTGTTAGAGTGTGTGAGAGTGTGAGAGAGTGTTAGAGTGTGTGAGAGTGTGTGAGTGTGTGAGAGTGTGTGAGTGTGTGTGAGAGTGTGTGAGAGTGTGTGTGAGAGTGTTTGAGAGTGTGTGAGTGTCTGTGTGAGTGTGTAAGTGTGTGTGAGAGTGTGTGAGTGTGTGTGAGAGTGTGTGAGTGTGTGTGAGAATGTGTGAGAGTGTGTGTGAGAGTGTGTGTGAGAGTGTGTGAGTGTGTGTGAGTGTGTGGGTGTGTGAGTGTGTGGGTGTGTGAGTGTGTGTGAGAGTGTTTGAGAGTGTGTGAGAGTGTGTGAGAGTGTGTGAGTATGTGTGAGAGAGTGTGTCAGTGTGTGAGAGTGTGTGAGTGTGTGTGAGAGTGTGAGAGAGTGTGAGTGCGTTATTGTGTGTGAGTGTGTGTGAGAGTGTGTGAGTGTGTGTGAGTTTGTGTGTGAGTGCGTGTGAGAGTGTGTGAGTGTGTGTGAGAGTGTGTGAGTATGTGTGAGAGTGTGTGTGAGAGAAAGAGTGTGTGAGAGTGTGAGTGTGTGTGAGAGAAAGAGTGTGTGAGAGTTTGTGAGTGTGTGAATGAGTGTGAATGAGAGAGTGTGTGTGAGAGTGTGTGAGTGTGTGAGAGAGTGTGTGAGTGTGTGTGAGAGTGTGTGAGTGTGTGTGAGAGTGTGTGAGTGTGTGAGAGTGTGTGAGTGTGTGTGAATGAGTGTGTGTGAGAGTGTTTGAGAATGTGTGATTGTGTGTGAGAGTGTGTGGTGAGTGTGTGTGAGAGTGTGTGAGTGTGTGTGAGAATGTGTGATTGTGTGTGAGAGTGTGTGAGTGTGTGTGAGAGTGTGAGAGTGTGTGTGAGAGTGTGTGAGTGTGTGTGAGTGTGTGTGAGAGTGTGTGAGTGTGTGTGCATGAGTGTGAGTGAAAGTGTGTGTGTGAGAGTGTGTGAGTGTGTGTGAGAGTGTGTGAGTGTGTGTGAGAGTGTGAGTGTGTGTGAGAGTGTGTGAGTATGTGGGTGTGAGAGTGTGTGAATGAGAGAGTGTGTGTGTGAGAGTGTGTGAGTATGTGGGTGTGAGAGTGTGTGAGTGTGTGAATGAGTGTGAATGAGAGAGTGTGTGTTAGAGTGTGTGTAAGAGTGAGAGTGTGTGAGAGTGTGTGTGAGAGTGTGTGAGTGTGTGTGAGAGTGTTAGAGTGTGTGAGTATGTGGGTGTGAGTGTGTGTGAGAGTGTGTGAGTGTGTGTGAGCGTGTGTGAGTATGTGGGTGTGAGGGTGTGTGAATGAGAGAGTGTGTATGTGAGAGTGTGTGAGTGTGTGTGAGAGTGTGTGAGTGTGTGTGAGAGTGTGTGAGTGTGTGCGCGTGTGAGAGTGTGTGAGTGTGTGTGAATGAGTGTGAGTGAGAGAGTGTGTGAGAGAGTGTGTGTGAAAGTGTGTGAGAGTGTGTGAGAGTGTGTGAGTGTGTGTGAGAGTGTGTGAGAGTGTGAGAGTGTGTGAGAGTGTGTGTGAGAGTGTGTGTGAGAGTGTGTGAGAGTGTGTGAGTGTGTGAGAGTGTGTGAGAGTGTGTGTGTAAAAGTGTGCGTGAGAGTGTGTGTGAGAGTGTGTAAGTGTGTGAGAGTGTGCATGAATAATTGTGAGTGAGAGTGTGTGTGTGTGAGAGTGTGTGAGTGTGTGTGAATGAGTGTGAGTGAGTGTGTGTTAGAGTGTGTGAGTGTGTGTGAGTGTGTGTGAGAGTGTGTGAGTGTGTGTGAGAGTGTGTGAGAGTGAGAGTATGTGGGTGTGAGAGTGAGAGTATGTGTGTGTGAGAGTGTGTGAGAGTGTGTGAATGAGTGTGAGTATGTGGGTGTGTGAGAGTGTGTGAGTATGTGGGTGTGAGGGTGTGTGAGAGTGTGTGAATGAGAGAGTGTGTATGTGAGAGTGTGTGAGTGTGTGTGAGAGTGTGTAAGTGTGTGTAAGTGTGTGTGAGTGTGTGTGAGAGTGTGTGAATGAGTGTGAATGAGAGAGTGTGTATGTGAGAGTGTGTGAGTGTGTGTGAGAGTGTGTAAGTGTGTGTAAGTGTGTGTGAGTGTGTGTGAGTGTGTGTGAGAGTGTGTGAGAGTGTGTGAGTGTGTGTGAGAGTGTGTGTGAGAATGTGTGAGTGTGTGTGAGAGTGTGTGTGTGTGCATGAGTGTGTGTGTGAGAGTGTGTGAGAGTGTGTGAGTGTGTGTGAGTGTGTGTGAGAGTGTGTGTGAGAGTGTGAGAGTGTGTGAGTATGTGGGTGTGAGAGTGTGTGAATGAGTGTGAATGAGAGAGTGTGTGTGAGACTGTGTGAGGATGTGGGTGTGAGAGTGTGTGAGTATGTCGGTGTGAGAGTGTGTGAGTGTGAATGAGAGAGTGTGTGAGAATGTGTGAGTGTGTGTGAATGAGTGTGAGTGAGAGTGTGTGAGTGTGTGAGAGTGTGTGTGAGAGTGTTTGAGAGTGTGTGAGAGTGTGTGAGTGTCTGTGTGAGTGTGTGAGTGTGTGTGAGAGTGTGTAAGTGTGTGTGAGAGTGTGTGAGTGTGTGTGAGAGTATGTGAGTGTGTGTGAGAATGTGTGAGTGTGTGTGAGAGTGTGTGTGAGAGTGTGTGTGAGAGTGTGTGAGAGTGTGTGAGAGTGTGTGAGTGTGTGTGAGAGTGTGTGAGTGTGTGTGCATGAGTGTGAGTGAGAGTGTGTGTGTGAGAGTGTGTGACTGTGTGTGAGAGTGTGACTGTGTGTGAGTGTGTGAGTATGTGGGTGTGAGAGTGTGTAAGTATGTGGGTGTGAGAGTGTGTGAGTGTGTGATAGAGTGTGAATGAGAGAGTGTGTGTTAGAGTGTGTGAGTGTGTGTGAGAATGTGTGAGTGTGTGTGAGCGTGAGAGTGTGTGAGTGTGTGTGAGTGTGTGTGAGTGTGTGTGAGAGTGTGTGAGTGTGTGAATGAGTATGAGTGAGAGAGAGTGTGTAAGAGAGTGTGTGAGAGTGTTAGAGTGTGTGAGAGTGTGTGAGATCGTGTGAGAGTGTGTGAGTGTGTGTGAGAGTGTGTGAGTATGTGGGTGTGAGTGTGTGAGAGTGTGTGTGTGTGAATGAGTGTGAGTGAGAGAGTGTGTGTGTGAGAGTGTGTGAGCATGTGTAAGAGTGTGTGAGTGGGTGTGAGAGTGTGTGACTGTGTGTGAGTGTGTGTGAGAGTGTGTGAGTGTGTGTGAGAGTGTGTGAGTATGTGTGAGAGTGTGTGAGAGAGAGAGAGTGTGTGAGAGCGTGTGAGTGTGTGTGAGTGTGTGAGAGTGTGGGTGTGAGAGTGTGTGAGTGTGTGAATGAGTGTGAATGAGAGAGTGTGTGTGAGATTGTGTGAGTGTGTGAGAGAGTGTGTGAGTGTGTGTGAGTGTGTGTGCATGAGTGTGAGTGAAAGTGTGTGTGTGAGAGTGTGTGAGTGTGTGTGAGAATGTGTGAGTGTGTGAGAGTGTGTGAGTGTGTGAGAGTGTGTGTGAGTGTGTGTGAGTGTGTGTGCATGAGTGTGAGTGAAAGTGTGTGTGTGCATGAGTGTGAGTGAAAGTGTGTGTGTGAGAGTGTGTGAGTGTGTGTGAGAGTGTGTGAGAGTGTGTGTGAGAGTGTGTGAGAGTGTGTGAGTGTGTGTGAGAGTGTGTGAGAGTGTGTGTGTAAAAGTGTGCATGAGAGTGTGTAAGTGTGTGAGAGTGTGCATGAATAATTGTGAGTGAGAGTGTGTGTGTGTGAGAGTGTGTGAGTGTGTGTGTGAGAGTGCGTGAGTGTGTGTGAATGAGTGTGAGTGAGTGTGTGAGTGTGTGTGAGAGTGTGTGAGTGTGTGTGAGAGTGTGTGAGAGTGTGTGAGAGTGTGTGAGAGTGTGTGAGTGTGTGTGAGAGTGTGTGAGTGTGTGAGTGTGTGTGAGAGTGTGTGAGAGTGTGAGAGTGTGTGAGTGTGCGTGAGAGTGTGTGAGTATGTGTGAGAGTGTGTGAGTGTGTGTGAGTGTGTGTGAGTGAGAGAGTGTGTGTGAGAGTGTGTGAATGAGTGTGAGTGAGAGAGAGTGTGTGAGTGTGTGTGAGAGTGTGTGTGAGTGTGTGAGAGTGTGCGTGAGTGTGTGTGAGAGTGTGTGAGTGTGTGTGAGAGTGTGTGAGTTTGTGTGAATGTGTGTGAGTGTGTGTGAATGTGTGTGAGTGTGTGTGAGTGTGTGTGAGTGTGTGTGAGAGTGTGAGAGAGTGTGAGAGAGTAAGAGAGTGTGTGAGAATGTGTGAGTATGTGGGTGTGAGAGTGTGTGAATGAGTGTGAATGAGAGTCTGTGTGTGTGAGTGTGTGTGAGAGTGTGTCAGTGTGTGTGTGTGTGTGTGAGAGTGTGTGTGAGAGTGTGTGAGTGTGTGTGAGAGTGTGTGAGTATGTGTGAGAGTGAGTGTGTGAGAGTGTGTGAGAGTATGTGAGTGTGTGTGAGAGTGTGAGAGTGTGTTATTGTGTGTGAGAGTGTGTGTGTGTGTGTGAGTGTGTGTGAGTGTGTGAGTGTGTGTGAGTGTGTGAGTATGTGTGAGTGTGTGTGAGAGTGTGTGAGTGTGTGTGAGTGTGTGAGAGTGTGAGAGTGTGTGAGTGCATGTGAGTGTGTGTGAGAGTGTGTGAGAGAGTGGGTGTGAGTGTGTGAGAGTGTGTGAATGAGAGTGTGTGTGAGAATGTGTGAGTGTGTGTGAGAGTGTGTGGGCGTGTGTGAGTGTGTGTGAGAGTGTGTGAGTGTGTGGGTGTGAAAGTGTGTGAGAGTGTGTGTGTGTGAGAGTGTGTGAGTGTGTGTTGTGAGTGTGTGTTGTGAGTATGTGTGAGAGTGTGTGTGTGTGTGAGAGTGTGTGAGTGTGTGTGAGAGTGTGTGAGTGTGTGTGAGAGTGCGTGAGAGTGTGTGTGAGAGTGTGTAAGAGTGTGTGTGAGTATGTGTGAGTGTGTGTGAGTGTGTGTTAGAGTGTGTGAGTGTGTGTGAGTGTGTGTGAGAGTGTGCGAGTGTGTGTGTGTGAGTGTGTGTGTGAGTGTGTGTGTGAGTGTGTTAGAGTGTGAGAGTGTTAGAGTGTGTGAGTGTGTGAGAGTGTGAGAGTGTGTGAGTGTGTGAGTGTGTGTGAGAGTGTGTGAGTGTGTGGGTGAGAGGGTGTGTGTGTGAGAGTGTTAGAGTGTGTGAGAGTGTGTGAGAGTGTGTGAGTGTGTGTGTGAGAGTGTGTAGAGTGTGAGAGTGTGTGTGAGTATGTGTGAGAGTGTGTGATTGTGTGGGTGTGAGTGTGTGTGAGAGTGTGTAAATGAGTGTGAGTGAGAGTGTGTTATTGTGTGTGAGTGTGTGAGAGTGTGAGAGAGTGAGAGTGTGTGAGTGTGTGTGAGAGTGTGTGAGTGTGTGAAAGTGTGTGAGTGTGTGTGCATGTGTGTGCAAGTGTGTGAGTGTGTGTGAGAGTGTGAGTGTGTGTGAGAGTGTGTGAGAGTGTGTGAAAGTGTGTCAGTGTGTGGGTGTGTGAGAGTGTGTGTGTGTGAGAGTGTGTGAGTGTGTGAATGAGTGTGAGTGAGTGTGTGAGTGTGTGTGAGAGTGTGTGTGAGTGAGAGTGTGTGTGAGAGTGTGTGAGTGTGTGAGAGTGTGTGAGTGTGTGTGAGAGTATGTGAGAGTGTTTGAGAGTGTGTGAGTATGTGGCTGTGAGAGTGTGTTAGAGTGTGTGAATGAGTGTGAATGAGAGTGTGTGTGTGAGTGTGTGTGAGAGTGTGTGAGTGTGTGTGAGTGTGAGAGTGTGAGTGTGTGAGAGTGTGTGAGAGTGTGAGAGTGTGTGAGTGTGTGTGTGAGTGTGTGTGAGTATGTGTGAGTGTGTGAGTGTGTGTGAATGCGTGTGAGAGTGTGTGAATGTGTGTGAGTGTGTGTGAGAGTGTGTGAAGTGTGTGAGAGTGTTTGAGAGTGTGTGAGAGTGTGAGTATGTGGGTGTGAGAGTGTGTTAGAGTGTGTGAATGAGAGAGTGTGTGTGAGTGTGTGTGAGAGTGTGTGAGTATGTGTGAGAGTGTGTGAGTGTGTGTGAGAGTATGTGAGTGTGTTATTGTGTGTGAGTGTGTGTGAGTGTGTGTGAGATTGTTTGAGTGTGAGTGTGTGTGAGAGTGTTAGAGTGTGTGAGAGTGTGAGAGAGTGTTAGAGTGTGTGAGAGTGTGTGAGTGTGTGTGAGAGTGTGTGAGTGTGTGAGAGTGTGTGAGTCTGTGTGAGTGTGTGTGAGAGTGTGTGAGAGTGTGTGTGAGAGTGTTTGAGAGTGTGTGAGTGTCTGTGTGAGTGTGTGTGAGAGTGTGTAAGTGTGTGTGAGAGTGTGTGAGTGTGTGTGAGAGTGTGTGAGTGTGTGTGAGAATGTGTGAGAGTGTGTGTGAGAGTGTGTGAGAGTGTGTGCATGAGTGTGAGTGAGAGTGTGTGTGTGAGAGTGTGTGAGAGTGTGAGTGTGTGTGAGAGTGTGTGAGTGTGTGTGAGAGTGCGAGAGTGTGTGAGTATGTGGGTGTGAGAGTGTGTGAATGAGAGAGTGTGTGTGAGAGTGTGTGAGTATGTGGGTGTGAGAGTGTGTGAGTATGTGGGTGTGAGAGTGTGTGAGTGTGTGATAGAGTGTGAATGAGAGAGTGTGTTTTAGAGTGTGTGAGAGTGTGTGAGCGTGTGTGAGAATGTGTGAGTGTGTGTGAGCGTGAGAGTGTGTGAGAGTGTGTGAGTGTGTGTGCATGAGTGTGAGTGAGAGTGTGTGTGTGAGAGTGTGTGAGAGTGTGAGTGTGTGTGAGAGTGTGTGAGTGTGTGTGAGAGTGCGAGAGTGTGTGAGTATGTGGGTGTGAGAGTGTGTGAATGAGAGAGTGTGTGTGAGAGTGTGTGAGTATGTGGGTGTGAGAGTGTGTGAGTATGTGGGTGTGAGAGTGTGTGAGTATGTGGGTGTGAGAGTGTGTGAGTGTGTGATAGAGTGTGAATGAGAGAGTGTGTTTTAGAGTGTGTGAGAGTGTGTGAGTGTGTGTGAGTGTGTGTGAGAGTGTGTGAGTGTGTGTGAATGAGTGTGAGTGAGAGAGTGTGTGTAAGAGAGTGTGTGAGATCGTGTGAGAGTGTGAGAGAGTTTGAGAGTGTGTGAGTGTGTGTGAGTGTGTGTGAGAGTGTGTGAGAGTGTGTGAGTATGTGGGTGTGAGTGTGTGAGAGTGTATGAGTGTGTGGGTGTGAGAGTGTGTGAGTGTGTGTGAATGAGTGTGAGTGAGAGAGTGTGTGTGTGAGTGTGTGAGCGTGTGTAAGAGTGTGTGAGTGGGTGTGAGAGTGTGTGAACTGTGTGTGAGTGTGTGTGAGAGTGTGTGAGTATGTGGGTGTTAGGGTGTGTGAATGAGAAAGTGTGTATGTGAGAGTGTGTGAGTGTGTGTGAGTGTGTGGGTGTGTGTGGGTGTGTGAGTGTGTGTGAGAGAGTTTGAGAGTGTGTGAGAGTGTGTGAGTATGTGTGAGAGAGTGTGTGAGTGTGTTAGAGTGTGTGAATGAGAGAGTGTGTGTGAGTGTGTTTGAGAGTGTGTGAGTATGTGTGAGTGTGTGAGTGTGTGAGTGTGCGTGAGAGTGTGTGAGTGTGTGTGAGAGTGTGAGAGATTGTGAGTGTGTTATTGTGTGTGAGAGTGTGTGAGTGTGTGTGAGAGTGTGTGTGAGAGTGTGTGAGTGTGTGTGAGAGTGTGTGAGTATGTGTGAGAGTGTGTGTGAGTGTGTGTGAGAGAGAGAGTGTGTGAGAGTGTGTGAGGGTGTGTGAATGAGAGAGTGTATGAGTGTGAGTGAGAGAGTGTGTGTGTGAGAGTGTGTGAGTGTGTGTGAAAGTGTGTGAGTGTGTGTGAGAGTGTGTGAGTGTGTGTGAGAGTGTGTGAGATTGTGTGAGAGTGTGTGAGTGTGTTGTGAATGAGTGTGAGTGAGAGAGTGTGTGAGTGTGTGTGAGAGTGTGTGAGTGTGTGTGAGAGTGTGTGTGAGTGTGTGAGAGTGTGTGTGAGTGTGTGTGAGAGTGTGTGATAGTGTGTGTGATAGTGTGTGAGTATGTGTGTGAGTGTGTGAGAGTGTGTGAGAGAGTGTGTGTGAGAGTGTGTGATAGTGTGTGTGATAGTGTGTGAGTGTGTGTGTGAGTGTGTGAGAGTGTGTGAGAGAGTGTGTGTGAGAGTGTGTGAGTGTGTGTGAGTATGTGTGAGAGTGTGTGAGTTTGTGTGAATGTGTGTGAGAGTGTGTGAATGTGTGTGAGAGTGTGTGAGTGTGTGTGAGAGTGTGTGAGTATGTGGCTGTGTGGGTGTGAGGGTGTGTGAGAGTGTGTGAATGAGTGTGAATGAGAGAGTGTGTATGTGAGAATGTGTGAGAGTGTGTGAGTGTGTGTGAGAGTGTGTAAGTGTGTGTGAGAGTGTGTGAGTGTCTGTGAGTGTGTGTGAGAGTGTGTGAGTGTGTGTGAGAATGTGTGAGTGTGTGTGAGTGTATGTGAGAGTGTGTCAGTGTGTGGGTGTCTGGGTGTGAGAGTGTGGGAGTGTGAGTGTGTGTGTGTGAGAGTGTGTGAGAGTGTGTGCGAGTATGTGTGAGAGTGTGTGAGTGTGTGTGAGAGTGTGTGGGTGTGAGAGTGTGTGAGTGTGTGTGAGAGTGTGTGAGAGTGTGTGAATGAGTGTGAGTATGTGGGTGTGTGAGAGTGTGTGAGTATGTGGGTGTGAGGGTGTGTGAGAGTGTGTGAATGAGAGAGTGTGTATGTGAGAGTGTGTGAGTGTGTGTGAGAGTGTGTAAGTGTGTGTAAGTGTGTGTGAGTGTGTGTGAGAGTGTGTGAATGAGTGTGAATGAGAGAGTGTGTATGTGAGAGTGTGTGAGTGTGTGTGAGAGTGTGTAAGTGTGTGTAAGTGTGTGTGAGTGTGTGTGAGTGTGTGTGAGAGTGTGTGAGAGTGTGTGAGTGTGTGTGAGAGTGTGTGTGAGAATGTGTGAGTGTGTGTGAGAGTGTGTGTGTGTGCATGAGTGTGTGTGTGAGAGAGTGTGAGAGTGTGTGAGTGTGTGTGAGAGTGTGTGTGAGAGTGTGAGAGTGTGTGAGTATGTGGGTGTGAGAGTGTGTGAATGAGTGTGAATGAGAGAGTGTGTGTGAGACTGTGTGAGGATGTGGGTGTGAGAGTGTGTGAGTATGTCGGTGTGAGAGTGTGTGAGTGTGAATGAGAGAGTGTGTGAGAATGTGTGAGTGTGTGTGAATGAGTGTGAGTGAGAGTGTGTGAGTGTGTGAGAGTGTGTGAGAGTGTGTGTGAGAGTGTTTGAGAGTGTGTGAGAGTGTGTGAGTGTCTGTGTGAGTGTGTGAGTGTGTGTGAGAGTGTGTAAGTGTGTGTGAGAGTGTGTGAGTGTGTGTGAGAGTATGTGAGTGTGTGTGAGAATGTGTGAGTGTGTGTGAGAGTGTGTGTGAGAGTGTGTGTGAGAGTGTGTGAGAGTGTGTGAGTGTGTGTGAGAGTGTGTGAGTGTGTGTGCATGAGTGTGAGTGAGAGTGTGTGTGTGAGAGTGTGTGAGTGTGTGTGAGAGTGTGACTGTGTGTGAGAGTGTGTGAGTGTGTGAGTATGTGGGTGTGAGAGTGTGTAAGTATGTGGGTGTGAGAGTGTGTGAGTGTGTGATAGAGTGTGAATGAGAGAGTGTGTGTTAGAGTGTGTGAGTGTGTGTGAGAATGTGTGAGTGTGTGTGAGCGTGAGAGTGTGTGAGTGTGTGTGAGTGTGTGTGAGTGTGTGAGTGTGTGAATGAGTATGAGTGAGAGAGAGTGTGTAAGAGAGTGTGTGAGAGTGTTAGAGTGTGTGAGAGTGTGTGAGATCGTGTGAGAGTGTGTGAGTGTGTGTGAGAGTGTGTGAGTATGTGGGTGTGAGTGTGTGAGAGTGTGTGAGTGTGTGTGAATGAGTGTGAGTGAGAGAGTGTGTGTGTGAGAGTGTGTGAGCATGTGTAAGAGTGTGTGAGTGGGTGTGAGAGTGTGTGACTGTGTGTGAGTGTGTGTGAGAGTGTGTGAGTGTGTGTGAGAGTGTGTGAGTATGTGTGAGAGTGTGTGAGAGAGAGAGAGTGTGTGAGAGCGTGTGAGTGTGTGTGAGTGTGTGAGAGTGTGGGTGTGAGAGTGTGTGAGTGTGTGAATGAGTGTGAATGAGAGAGTGTGTGTGAGATTGTGTGAGTGTGTGAGAGAGTGTGTGAGTGTGTGTGAGTGTGTGTGCATGAGTGTGAGTGAAAGTGTGTGTGTGAGAGTGTGTGAGTGTGTGTGAGAATGTGTGAGTGTGTGAGTGTGTGAGAGTGTGTGTGAGTGTGTGTGAGTGTGTGTGCATGAGTGTGAGTGAAAGTGTGTGTGTGCATGAGTGTGAGTGAAAGTGTGTGTGTGAGAGTGTGTGAGTGTGTGTGAGAGTGTGTGAGAGTGTGTGTGAGAGTGTGTGAGAGTGTGTGAGTGTGTGTGAGAGTGTGTGAGAGTGTGTGTGTAAAAGTGTGCATGAGAGTGTGTAAGTGTGTGAGAGTGTGCATGAATAATTGTGAGTGAGAGTGTGTGTGTGTGAGAGTGTGTGAGTGTGTGTGTGAGAGTGCGTGAGTGTGTGTGAATGAGTGTGAGTGAGTGTGTGAGTGTGTGTTAGAGTGTGTGAGTGTGTGTGAGAGTGTGTGAGTGTGTGTGAGAGTGTGTGAGTGTGTGTGAGAGTGTGTGAGAGTGTGTGAGAGTGTGTGAGTGTGTGTGAGAGTGTGAGTGTGTGTGAGAGTGTGTGAGAGTGTGAGAGTGTGTGAGTGTGCGTGAGAGTGTGTGAGTATGTGTGAGAGTGTGTGAGTGTGTGTGAGTGTGTGTGAGTGAGAGAGTGTGTGTGAGAGTGTGTGAATGAGTGTGAGTGAGAGAGAGTGTGTGAGTGTGTGTGAGAGTGTGTGTGAGTGTGTGAGAGTGTGCGTGAGTGTGTGTGAGAGTGTGTGAGTGTGTGTGAGAGTGTGTGAGTTTGTGTGAATGTGTGTGAGTGTGTGTGAATGTGTGTGAGTGTGTGTGAGTGTGTGTGAGTGTGTGTGAGAGTGTGAGAGAGTGTGAGAGAGTAAGAGAGTGTGTGAGAATGTGTGAGTATGTGGGTGTGAGAGTGTGTGAATGAGTGTGAATGAGAGTCTGTGTGTGTGAGTGTGTGTGAGAGTGTGTCAGTGTGTGTGTGTGTGTGTGAGAGTGTGTGTGAGAGTGTGTGAGTGTGTGTGAGAGTGTGTGAGTATGTGTGAGAGTGAGTGTGTGAGAGTGTGTGAGAGTATGTGAGTGTGTGTGAGAGTGTGAGAGTGTGTTATTGTGTGTGAGAGTGTGTGTGTGTGTGTGAGTGTGTGTGAGTGTGTGAGTGTGTGTGAGTGTGTGAGTATGTGTGAGTGTGTGTGAGAGTGTGTGAGTGTGTGTGAGTGTGTGAGAGTGTGAGAGTGTGTGAGTGCATGTGAGTGTGTGTGAGAGTGTGTGAGAGAGTGGGTGTGAGTGTGTGAGAGTGTGTGAATGAGAGTGTGTGTGAGAATGTGTGAGTGTGTGTGAGAGTGTGTGGGCGTGTGTGAGTGTGTGTGAGAGTGTGTGAGTGTGTGGGTGTGAAAGTGTGTGAGAGTGTGTGTGTGTGAGAGTGTGTGAGTGTGTGTTGTGAGTGTGTGTTGTGAGTATGTGTGAGAGTGTGTGTGTGTGTGAGAGTGTGTGAGTGTGTGTGAGAGTGTGTGAGTGTGTGTGAGAGTGCGTGAGAGTGTGTGTGAGAGTGTGTAAGAGTGTGTGTGAGTATGTGTGAGTGTGTGTGAGTGTGTGTTAGAGTGTGTGAGTGTGTGTGAGAGTGTGTGTGAGTATGTGTGAGAGTGTGTGGGTGTGTGTGAGTGTGTGTGAGAGTGTGTGGGTGTGTGTGAGTGTGTGTGAGAGTGTGTGAGAGTGTGTGAGTGTGTGTGAAAGTGTGTGTGAGTGTGTGAGAGTGTTAGTGTGTGAGAGAGTGTGAGAGTGTGTGAGTGTGTGTGAGAGTGTGTGAGTGTGTGAAAGTGTGTGAGTGTGTGTGCATGTGTGTGCAAGTGTGTGAGTGTGTGTGAGAGTGTGAGTGTGCGTGAGAGTGTGTGAGAGTGTGTGTGAGAGTGTGTGGGTGTGTGAGAGTGTGTGTGAGAGTGTGTGAATGAGTGTGAGTGAGTGTGTGAGTGTGTGTGAGAGTGTGTGAGTGTGTGTGAGTGAGAGTGTGTGTGAGAGTGTGTGAGAGAGTGTGTGAGTGTGTGTGAGAGTGTGTGAGTGTGTGTGAGTGAGAGTGTGTGTGAGAGTGCGTGAGTGTGTGTGAGAGTGTGTGAGAGAGTGTGTGAGTGTGTGTGAGAGTGTGTGAGACTGTGTGGGTGTGACAGTGTGCGAGACTGTGTGAGATTGTGTAAGTGTGTGTGAGTGTGCATGAATAAGTGTGAGTGAGAGAGTGTGTGTGTGAGAGTGTGTGAGTGTGTGTGAGTTTGTGAGTGTGTGTGAGAGTGTGTGAGAGTGTGTCAGTGTGTGTGTAAAAGTGTGCATGAGAGTGTGTGTGAGAGTGTGTAAGTGTGTGTGAGTGTGCATGAATAATTGTGAGTGAGAGTGTGTGTGTGTGAGAGTGTGTGTGTGAGAGTGTGTGAGTGTGTGAATGAGTGTGAGTGAGTGTGTGAGTGTGTGTGAGAGTGTGTGAGTGAGAGTGTGTGTGAGAGTGTGTGAGTGTGTGTGAGTGTGTGTGAGAGTATGTGAGAGTGTGTGAGTGTGTGAGTGTGTGTGAGTGTGTGTGAGAGTGTGTGAGAGTGTGTGAGTGTGTGTGAGAGTGTGTATGAGTGTGTGAAAGTGTGAGTGTGTGAGAGTGTGTGAGTGTGTGTGAGAGTGTGTGAGTGTGCGAGTGTGTGTGAGAGTGTGCGAGAGTGTGTGTGTGTGAGAGTGTGTGAGTGTGTGAGAGTGTGTGAGTGTGTGTGTAAAAGTGTGCGTGAGAGTGTGTGTGAGAGTGTGTAAGTGTGTGTGAGTGTGCATGAATAATTGTGAGTGAGAGTGTTTGTGTGTGAGAGTGTGTGTGTGAGAGTGTGTGAATGAGTGTGTGTGAGTGTGTGTGAGAGTGTGTGAGTGTGTGTGAGTGAGAGTGTGTGTGAGAGTGTGTGAGTGTGTGTGAGAGTATGTGAGAGTGTGTGAGTGTGTGTGAGTGTGTGTGAGAGTGTGCGAGAGTGTGTGAGTGTGTGTGTGTGAGAGTGTGTGAGTGTGTGTATGAGTGTGTGTGTGAGTGTGTTAGAGTGTGAGAGTGTTAGAGTGTGTGAGAGTGTGAGAGTGTGTGAGTGTGTGTGAGAGTGTGTGAGTGTGTGGGTGAGAGGGTGTGTGTGTGAGAGTGTTAGAGTGTGTGAGAGTGTGTGAGTGTGTGTGTGAGAGTGTAAGGAGTGTGAGAGTGTGTGTGAGAGTGTGTGTGAGAGTGTGTGAGAGTGTGTGATTGTGTGGGTGTGAGTGTGTGTGAGAGTGTGTGAATGAGTGTGAGTGAGAGTGTGTTATTGTGTGTGAGTGTGTGAGAGTGTGAGAGAGTGTGAGAGTGTGTGAGTGTGTGTGAGAGTGTGTGAGTGTGTGAAAGTGTGTGAGTGTGTGTGCAAGTGTGTGAGTGTGTGTGAGAGTGTGAGTGTGTGTGAGAGTGTGTGTGAGAGTGTGTCAGTGTGTGGGTGTGTGAGAGTGTGTGTGTGTGAGAGTGTGTGAGTGTGTGAATGAGTGTGAGTGAGTGTGTGAGTGTGTGTGAGAGTGTGTGAGTGTGTATGAGTGAGAGTGTGTGTGAGAGTGTGTGAGTGTGTGGGAGAGTATGTGAGAGTGTTTGAGAGTGTGTGAGTATGTGGCTGTGAGAGTGTGTTAGAGTGTGTGAATGAGAGTGTGTGTGTGAGTGTGTGAGTGTGTGTGAGTGTGAGAGTGTGAGAGTGTGTGAGAGTGTGTGAGAGTGTGTGAGAGTGTGTGAGTGTGTGTGAGTATGTGTGAGTGTGTGAGTGTGTGTGAATGCGTGTGAGAGTGTGTGAATGTGTGTGAGTGTGTGTGAGAGTGTGTGAAGTGTGTGAGAGTGTGAGAGTGTTTGAGAGTGTGTGAGAGTGTGTGAGTATGTGGGTGTGAGAGTGTGTTAGAGTGTGTGAATGAGAGTGTGTGTGTGTAAGTGTGTGTGAGTGTGTGTGAGAGTGTGTGAGTATGTGTGAGAGTGTGTGTGAGAGTATGTGAGTGTGTTATTGTGTGTGAGTGTGTGTGAGATTGTTTGAGTGTGAGTGTGTGTGAGAGTGTTAGAGTGTGTGAGAGTGTGAGAGACTGTTAGAGTGTGTGAGAGTGTGTGAGTGTGTGTGAGAGTGTGTGAGAGTGTGTGAGTGTGTGTGAGTGTGTGTGAGAGTGTGTGTGTGTGTGAGAGTGTTTGAGTGTCTGTGTGAGTGTGTAAGTGTGTGTGAGAGTGTGTTATTGTGTGTGAGTGTGTGTGAGAGTGTGTGTGTGTGTGAGTGTGTGTGAGAGTGTGTGAGTGTGTGTGAGTGTGTGAGTATGTGTGAGTGTGTGTGAGAGTGTGTGAGTGTGTGTGAGTGTGTGAGAGTGTGAGATTGTGTGAGTGCATGTGAGTGTGTGTGAGAGTGTGTGAGAGAGTGGGTGTGAGTGTGTGAGAGTGTGTGAATGAGAGAGTGTGTGTGAGAGTGTGTGTGAGAATGTGTGAGTGTGTGTGAGAGTGTGTGTGGGCGTGTGTGAGTGTGTGTGAGAGTGTGTGAGTGTGTGGGTGTGAAAGTGTGTGAGAGTGTGTGTGTGTGAGAGTGTGTGAGTGTGTGTGAGAGTGTGTGTGTGTGTGAGAGTGTGTGAGTGTGTGTGTGTGTGAGAGTGTGTGAGTGTGTGTGAGAGTGTGTGAGTGTGTGTGAGAGTGCGTGAGAGTGTGTGTGAGAGTGTGTAAGAGTGTGTGTGAGTGTGTGAGTATGTGTGAGAGTGTGTGTGAGTGTGTGTTAGAGTGTGTGAGTGTGTGTGAGAGTGTGTGTGAGTATGTGTGAGAGTGTGTGTGAGTATGTGTGAGAGTGTGTGGGTGTGTGTGAGTGTGTGTGAGAGTGTGTGAGTGTGTGTGAAAGTGTGTGTGAGTGTGTGTGAGAGTGTTAGAGTGTGTGAGAGAGTGTTAGTGTGTGAGAGAGTGTGAGAGTGTGTGAGTGTGTGTGAGAGTGTGTGAGTGTGTGAAAGTGTGTGAGTGTGTGTGCGTGTGTGTGCAAGTGTGTGAGTGTGTGTGAGAGTGTGAGTGTGTGTGAGAGTGTGTGAGAGTGTGTGTGAGAGTGTGTCGGTGTGTGGGTGTGTGAGAGTGTGTGTGAGAGTGTGTGAATGAGTGTGAGTGAGTGTGTGAGTGTGTGTGAGAGTGTGTGTGAGAGTGCGTGAGTGTGTGTGAGAGTGTGTGAGAGAGTGTGTGAGTGTGTGTGAGAGTGTGTGAGTGAGAGTGTGTGTGAGAGTGCATGAGTGTGTGTGAGAGTGTGTGAGAGAGTGTGTGAGTGTGTGTGAGAGTGTGTGAGACTGTGTGGGTGTGAGAGTGTGCGAGACTGTGTGCGAGTGTGCATGAATAAGTGTGAGTGAGAGAGTGTGTGTGTGAGAGTGTGTGAGTGTGTGTGAGTTTGTGAGTGTGTGTGAGAGTGTGTGAAAGTGTGTCAGTGTGTGTGTAAAAGTGTGCGTGAGAGTGTGTGTGAGAGTGCATGAATAATTGTGAGTGAGAGTGTGTGTGTGTGAGAGTGTGTGTGTGAGAGTGTGTGAGTGTGTGAGTGAGTGTGAGTGAGTGTGTGAGTGTGTGTGAGAGTGTGTGAGTGTGTGTGAGTGAGAGTGTGTGTGAGAGTGTGTGAGTGTGTGTGAGTGTGTGTGAGAGTATGTGAGAGTGTGTGAGTGTGTGTGAGAGTGTGTGAGAGTGTGTGAGTGTGTGTGAGAGTGTGTATGAGTGTGTGAAAGTGTGTGAGTGTGTGAGAGTGTGTGAGTGTGTGTGAGAGTGTGTGAGTGTGCGAGTGTGTGTGAGAGTGTGCGAGAGTGTGTGTGTGTGAGAGTGTGTGAGTGTGTGAGAGTGTGTGAGTGTGTGTGTAAAAGTGTGCGTGAGAGTGTGTAAGTGTGTGAGAGTGTGTAAGTGTGTGTGAGTGTGCATGAATAATTCTGAGTGAGAGTGTGTGTGTGTGAGAGTGTGTGAGTGTGTGAATGAGTGTGTGAGTGTGTGTGAGAGTGTGTGAGTGTGTGTGAGTGAGAGTGTGTGTGAGAGTGTGTGAATGTGTGTGAGAGTATGTGAGAGTGTGTGAGTGTGTGAGAGTGTGAGAGTGTGTGAGTGTGTGAGTGTGTGTGAGAGTGTGTGAGTGTGTGGGTGAGAGGGTGTGTGTGTGAGAGTGTTAGAGTGTGTGAGAGTGTGTGAGTGTGTGTGTAGAGTGTGAGAGTGTGTGTGAGTGTGTGTGAGAGTGTGTGATTGTGTGGGTGTGAGTGTGTGTGAGAGTGTGTGAATGAGTGTGAGTGAGAGTGTGTTATTGTGTGTGAGAGTGTGAGAGAGTGTGTGAGTGTGTGTGAGAGTGTGTGAGTGTGTGAAAGTGTGTGAGTGTGTGTGCATGTGTGTGCAAGTGTGTGAGTGTGTGTGAGAGTGTGAGTGTGTGTGAGAGTGTGTGTGAGAGTGTGTCAGTGTGTGGGTGTGTGAGAGTGTGTGAGTGTGTGAATGAGTGTGAGTGAGTGTGTGAGTGTGTGTGAGAGTGTGTCAGTGTGTATGAGTGAGAGTGTGTGTGAGAGTGTGTGAGTGTGTGTGAGAGTGTGTGAGTATGTGGCTGTGAGAGTGTGTTAGAGTGTGTGAATGAGAGTGTGTGTGTGAGTGTGTGTGAGAGTGTGTGAGTGTGTGTGAGTGTGTGAGAGTGTGTGAGAGTGTGAGAGTGTGTGAGTGTGTGTGTGAGTGTGTGAGTGTGTGTGAGTATGTGTGAGTGTGTGAGTGTGTGTGAATGCGTGTGAGAGTGTGTGAATGTGTGTGAGTGTGTGTGAGAGTGTGTGAAGTGTGTGAGAGTGTTTGAGAGTGTGTGAGAGTGTGTGAGTATGTGGGTGTGAGAGTGTGTTAGAGTGTGTGAATGAGAGAGTGTGTGTGTAAGTGTGTGTGAGTGTGTGTGAGAGTGTGTGAGTGTGTGTGAGAGTATGTGAGTGTGTTATTGTGTGTGAGTGTGTGTGAGAGTGTGTGAGTGTGTGTGAGATTGTTTGAGTGTGAGTGTGTGTGAGAGTGTTAGAGTGTGTGAGAGTGTGAGAGAGTGTTAGAGTGTGTGAGAGTGTGTGAGTGTGTGAGAGTGTGTGAGTGTGTGTGAGTGTGTGTGAGAGTGTGTGAGAGTGTGTGTGAGAGTGTTTGAGAGTGTGTGAGTGTCTGTGTGAGTGTGTAAGTGTGTGTGAGAGTGTGTGAGTGTGTGTGAGAGTGTGTGAGTGTGTGTGAGAATGTGTGAGTGTGTGTGAGAATGTGTGAGAGTGTGTGTGAGAGTGTGTGAGTGTGTGTGAGTGTGTGGGTGTGTGAGTGTGTGGGTGTGTGAGTGTGTGTGAGAGTGTTTGAGAGTGTGTGAGAGTGTGTGAGAGTGTGTGAGTATGTGTGAGAGAGTGTGTCAGTGTGTGAGAGTGTGTGAGTGTGTGTGAGAGTGTGAGAGAGTGTGAGTGCGTTATTGTGTGTGAGTGTGTGTGAGAGTGTGTGAGTGTGTGTGAGTTTGTGTGTGAGAGTGTGTGAGTGCGTGTGAGAGTGTGTGAGTGTGTGTGAGAGTGTGTGAGTATGTGTGAGAGTGTGTGTGAGAGAAAGAGTGTGTGAGAGTGTGAGTGTGTGTGAGAGAAAGAGTGTGTGAGAGTTTGTGAGTGTGTGAATGAGTGTGAATGAGAGAGTGTGTGTGAGAGTGTGTGAGAGAGTGTGTGAGTGTGTGTGAGAGTGTGTGAGTGTGTGTGAGAGTGTGTGAGTGTGTGAGAGTGTGTGAGTGTGTGTGAATGAGTGTGTGTGAGAGTGTTTGAGAATGTGTGATTGTGTGTGAGAGTGTGTGGTGAGTGTGTGTGAGAGTGTGTGAGTGTGTGTGAGAATGTGTGATTGTGTGTGAGAGTGTGTGAGTGTGTGTGAGAGTGTGAGAGTGTGTGTGAGAGTGTGTGAGTGTGTGTGAGTGTGTGTGAGAGTGTGTGAGTGTGTGTGCATGAGTGTGAGTGAAAGTGTGTGTGTGAGAGTGTGTGAGTGTGTGTGAGAGTGTGTGAGTGTGTGTGAGAGTGTGAGTGTGTGTGAGAGTGTGTGAGTATGTGGGTGTGAGAGTGTGTGAATGAGTGTGAATGAGAGAGTGTGTGTGTGAGAGTGTGTGAGTATGTGGGTGTGAGAGTGTGTGAGTGTGTGAATGAGTGTGAATGAGAGAGTGTGTGTTAGAGTGTGTGTAAGAGTGAGAGTGTGTGAGAGTGTGTGTGAGAGTGTGTGAGTGTGTGTGAGAGTGTTAGAGTGTGTGAGTATGTGGGTGTGAGTGTGTGTGAGAGTGTGTGAGTGTGTGTGAGCGTGTGTGAGTATGTGGGTGTGAGGGTGTGTGAATGAGAGAGTGTGTATGTGAGAGTGTGTGAGTGTGTGTGAGAGTGTGTGAGAGTGTGTGAGTGTGTGTGAGAGTGTGTGAGTGTGTGCGCGTGTGAGAGTGTGTGAGTGTGTGTGAATGAGTGTGAGTGAGAGAGTGTGTGTGAGAGAGTGTGTGTGAAAGTGTGTGAGAGTGTGTGAGAGTGTGTGAGTGTGTGTGAGAGTGTGTGAGAGTGTGAGAGTGTGTGAGAGTGTGTGTGAGAGTGTGTGTGAGAGTGTGTGAGTGTGTGAGTGTGTGAGAGTGTGTGAGAGTGTGTGTGTAAAAGTGTGCGTGAGAGTGTGTGTGAGAGTGTGTAAGTGTGTGAGAGTGTGCATGAATAATTGTGAGTGAGAGTGTGTGTGTGTGAGAGTGTGTGAGTGTGTGTGAATGAGTGTGAGTGAGTGTGTGTTAGAGTGTGTGAGTGTGTGTGAGAGTGTGTGAGAGTGTGTGAGAGTGAGAGTATGTGGGTGTGAGAGTGAGAGTATGTGGGTGTGAGAGTGTGTGAATGAATGTGAATGAGAGTGTGTGAGTGTGTGTGAGAGTGTGTGAGTGAGTGTGTGAGAGTGTGTGAGTGTGTGTGAGTGAGAGTGTGTGTGAGAGTGTGTGAGTGTGTGTGAGTGTGTGTGAGAGTATGTGAGAGTGTGTGAGTGTGTGTGAGTGTGTGTGAGAGTGTGCGAGTGTGTGTGTGTGTGAGAGTGTGTGAGTGTGTGTGTGAGTGTGTTAGAGTGTGAGAGTGTTAGAGTGTGTGAGTGTGTGAGAGTGTGAGAGTGTGTGAGTGTGTGAGTGTGTGTGAGAGTGTGTGAGTGTGTGGGTGAGAGGGTGTGTGTGTGAGAGTGTTAGAGTGTGTGAGAGTGTGTGAGTGTGTGTGTGAGAGTGTGTAGAGTGTGAGAGTGTGTGTGAGTATGTGTGAGAGTGTGTGATTGTGTGGGTGTGAGTGTGTGTGAGAGTGTGTGAATGAGTGTGAGTGAGAGTGTGTTATTGTGTGTGAGTGTGTGAGAGTGTGAGAGAGTGAGAGTGTGTGAGTGTGTGTGAGAGTGTGTGAGTGTGTGAAAGTGTGTGAGTGTGTGTGCATGTGTGTGCAAGTGTGTGAGTGTGTGTGAGAGTGTGAGTGTGTGTGAGAGTGTGTGAGAGTGTGTGTGAAAGTGTGTCAGTGTGTGGGTGTGTGAGAGTGTGTGTGTGTGAGAGTGTGTGAGTGTGTGAATGAGTGTGAGTGAGTGTGTGAGTGTGTGTGAGAGTGTGTGTGAGTGAGAGTGTGTGTGAGAGTGTGTGAGTGTGTGAGAGTGTGTGAGTGTGTGTGAGAGTATGTGAGAGTGTTTGAGAGTGTGTGAGTATGTGGCTGTGAGAGTGTGTTAGAGTGTGTGAATGAGTGTGAATGAGAGTGTGTGTGTGAGTGTGTGTGAGAGTGTGTGAGTGTGTGTGAGTGTGAGAGTGTGAGTGTGTGAGAGTGTGTGAGAGTGTGAGAGTGTGTGAGTGTGTGTGTGAGTGTGTGTGAGTGTGTGAGTGTGTGTGAGTATGTGTGAGTGTGTGAGTGTGTGTGAATGCGTGTGAGAGTGTGTGAATGTGTGTGAGTGTGTGTGAGAGTGTGTGAAGTGTGTGAGAGTGTGTGAGAGTGTGAGTATGTGGGTGTGAGAGTGTGTTAGAGTGTGTGAATGAGAGAGTGTGTGTGAGTGTGTGTGAGAGTGTGTGAGTATGTGTGAGAGTGTGTGAGTGTGTGTGAGAGTATGTGAGTGTGTTATTGTGTGTGAGTGTGTGTGAGTGTGTGTGAGATTGTTTGAGTGTGAGTGTGTGTGAGAGTGTTAGAGTGTGTGAGAGTGTGAGAGAGTGTTAGAGTGTGTGAGAGTGTGTGAGTGTGTGTGAGAGTGTGTGAGTGTGTGTGAGTCTGTGTGAGTGTGTGTAAGAGTGTGTGAGAGTGTGTGTGAGAGTGTTTGAGAGTGTGTGAGTGTCTGTGTGAGTGTGTGTGAGAGTGTGTAAGTGTGTGTGAGAGTGTGTGAGTGTGTGTGAGAGTGTGTGAGTGTGTGTGAGAATGTGTGAGAGTGTGTGTGAGAGTGTGTGAGAGTGTGTGAGTGTGTGTGCATGAGTGTGAGTGAGAGTGTGTGTGTGAGAGTGTGTGAGTGTGTGTGAGAGTGTGTGAGTGTGTGTGAGAGTGCGAGAGTGTGTGAGTATGTGGGTGTGAGAGTGTGTGAATGAGAGAGTGTGTGTGAGAGTGTGTGAGTATGTGGGTGTGAGAGTGTGTGAGTATGTGGGTGTGAGAGTGTGTGAGTGTGTGATAGAGTGTGAATGAGAGAGTGTGTTTTAGAGTGTGTGAGAGTGTGTGAGCGTGTGTGAGAATGTGTGAGTGTGTGTGAGCGTGAGAGTGTGTGAGAGTGTGTGAGTGTGTGTGCATGAGTGTGAGTGAGAGTGTGTGTGTGAGAGTGTGTGAGAGTGTGAGTGTGTGTGAGAGTGTGTGAGTGTGTGTGAGAGTGCGAGAGTGTGTGAGTATGTGGGTGTGAGAGTGTGTGAATGAGAGAGTGTGTGTGAGAGTGTGTGAGTATGTGGGTGTGAGAGTGTGTGAGTATGTGGGTGTGAGAGTGTGTGAGTGTGTGATAGAGTGTGAATGAGAGAGTGTGTTTTAGAGTGTGTGAGAGTGTGTGAGTGTGTGTGAGTGTGTGTGAGAGTGTGTGAGTGTGTGTGAATGAGTGTGAGTGAGAGAGTGTGTGTAAGAGAGTGTGTGAGATCGTGTGAGAGTGTGAGAGAGTTTGAGAGTGTGTGAGTGTGTGTGAGAGTGTGTGAGTATGTGGGTGTGAGTGTGTGAGAGTGTATGAGTGTGTGGGTGTGAGAGTGTGTGAGTGTGTGTGAATGAGTGTGAGTGAGAGAGTGTGTGTGTGAGTGTGTGAGCGTGTGTAAGAGTGTGTGAGTGGGTGTGAGAGTGTGTGAACTGTGTGTGAGTGTGTGTGAGAGTGTGTGAGTATGTGGGTGTTAGGGTGTGTGAATGAGAAAGTGTGTATGTGAGAGTGTGTGAGTGTGTGTGAGTGTGTGGGTGTGTGTGGGTGTGTGAGTGTGTGGGTGTGTGAGTGTGTGTGAGAGAGTTTGAGAGTGTGTGAGAGTGTGTGAGTATGTGTGAGAGAGTGTGTGAGTGTGTGAGAGTGTGTTAGAGTGTGTGAATAAGAGAGTGTGTGTGAGTGTGTGTGAGAGTGTGTGAGTATGTGTGAGTGTGTGAGTGTGTGAGTGTGCGTGAGAGTGTGTGAGTGTGTGTGAGAGTGTGAGAGATTGTGAGTGTGTTATTGTGTGTGAGAGTGTGTGAGTGTGTGTGAGAGTGTGTGTGAGAGTGTGTGAGTGTGTGTGAGAGTGTGTGAGTATGTGTGAGAGTGTGTGTGAGTGTGTGTGAGAGAGAGAGTGTGTGAGAGTGTGTGAGGGTGTGTGAATGAGAGAGTGTATGAGTGTGAGTGAGAGAGTGTGTGTGTGAGAGTGTGTGAGTGTGTGTGAAAGTGTGTGAGTGTGTGTGAGAGTGTGTGAGTGTGTGTGAGAGTGTGTGAGATTGTGTGAGAGTGTGTGAGTGTGTGTGAATGAGTGTGAGTGAGAGAGTGTGTGAGTGTGTGTGAGAGTGTGTGAGTGTGTGTGAGAGTGTGTGTGAGTGTGTGAGAGTGTGTGTGAGTGTGTGTGAGAGTGTGTGATAGTGTGTGTGATAGTGTGTGAGTGTGTGTGTGAGTGTGTGAGAGTGTGTGAGAGAGTGTGTGTGAGAGTGTGTGATAGTGTGTGTGAGAGTGTGTGAGTGTGTGTGTGAGTGTGTGAGTGTGTGTGAGTATGTGTGAGTGTGTGAGTGTGTGTGAATGCGTGTGAGAGTGTGTGAATGTGTGTGAGTGTGTGTGAGAGTGTGTGAAGTGTGTGAGAGTGTTTGAGAGTGTGTGAGAGTGTGTGAGTATGTGGGTGTGAGAGTGTGTTAGAGTGTGTGAATGAGAGAGTGTGTGTGTAAGTGTGTGTGAGTGTGTGTGAGAGTGTGTGAGTATGTGTGAGTGTGTGTGAGAGTATGTGAGTGTGTTATTGTGTGTGAGTGTGTGTGAGAGTGTGTGAGTGTGTGTGAGATTGTTTGAGTGTGAGTGTGTGTGAGAGTGTTAGAGTGTGTGAGAGTGTGAGAGAGTGTTAGAGTGTGTGAGAGTGTGTGAGTGTGTGAGAGTGTGTGAGTGTGTGTGAGAGTGTGTGTGAGAGTGTTTGAGAGTGTGTGAGTGTCTGTGTGAGTGTGTAAGTGTGTGTGAGAGTGTGTGAGTGTGTGTGAGAGTGTGTGAGTGTGTGTGAGAATGTGTGAGAGTGTGTGTGAGAGTGTGTGTGAGAGTGTGTGAGTGTGTGTGAGTGTGTGGGTGTGTGAGTGTGTGGGTGTGTGAGTGTGTGTGAGAGTGTTTGAGAGTGTGTGAGAGTGTGTGAGAGTGTGTGAGTATGTGTGAGAGAGTGTGTCAGTGTGTGAGAGTGTGTGAGTGTGTGTGAGAGTGTGAGAGAGTGTGAGTGCGTTATTGTGTGTGAGTGTGTGTGAGAGTGTGTGAGTGTGTGTGAGTTTGTGTGTGAGAGTGTGTGAGTGCGTGTGAGAGTGTGTGAGTGTGTGTGAGAGTGTGTGAGTATGTGTGAGAGTGTGTGTGAGAGAAAGAGTGTGTGAGAGTGTGAGTGTGTGTGAGAGAAAGAGTGTGTGAGAGTTTGTGAGTGTGTGAATGAGTGTGAATGAGAGAGTGTGTGTGAGAGTGTGTGAGAGAGTGTGTGAGTGTGTGTGAGAGTGTGTGAGTGTGTGTGAGAGTGTGTGAGTGTGTGAGAGTGTGTGAGTGTGTGTGAATGAGTGTGTGTGAGAGTGTTTGAGAATGTGTGATTGTGTGTGAGAGTGTGTGGTGAGTGTGTGTGAGAGTGTGTGAGTGTGTGTGAGAATGTGTGATTGTGTGTGAGAGTGTGTGAGTGTGTGTGAGAGTGTGAGAGTGTGTGTGAGAGTGTGTGAGTGTGTGTGAGTGTGTGTGAGAGTGTGTGAGTGTGTGTGCATGAGTGTGAGTGAAAGTGTGTGTGTGAGAGTGTGTGAGTGTGTGTGAGAGTGTGTGAGTGTGTGTGAGAGTGTGAGTGTGTGTGAGAGTGTGTGAGTATGTGGGTGTGAGAGTGTGTGAATGAGAGAGTGTGTGTGTGAGAGTGTGTGAGTATGTGGGTGTGAGAGTGTGTGAGTGTGTGAATGAGTGTGAATGAGAGAGTGTGTGTTAGAGTGTGTGTAAGAGTGAGAGTGTGTGAGAGTGTGTGTGAGAGTGTGTGAGTGTGTGTGAGAGTGTTAGAGTGTGTGAGTATGTGGGTGTGAGTGTGTGTGAGAGTGTGTGAGTGTGTGTGAGCGTGTGTGAGTATGTGGGTGTGAGGGTGTGTGAATGAGAGAGTGTGTATGTGAGAGTGTGTGAGTGTGTGTGAGAGTGTGTGAGTGTGTGTGAGAGTGTGTGAGTGTGTGCGCGTGTGAGAGTGTGTGAGTGTGTGTGAATGAGTGTGAGTGAGAGAGTGTGTGTGAGAGAGTGTGTGTGAAAGTGTGTGAGAGTGTGTGAGAGTGTGTGAGTGTGTGTGAGAGTGTGTGAGAGTGTGAGAGTGTGTGAGAGTGTGTGTGAGAGTGTGTGAGAGTGTGTGAGTGTGTGAGAGTGTGTGAGAGTGTGTGTGTAAAAGTGTGCGTGAGAGTGTGTGTGAGAGTGTGTAAGTGTGTGAGAGTGTGCATGAATAATTGTGAGTGAGAGTGTGTGTGTGTGAGAGTGTGTGAGTGTGTGTGAATGAGTGTGAGTGAGTGTGTGTTAGAGTGTGTGAGTGTGTGTGAGTGTGTGTGAGAGTGTGTGAGTGTGTGTGAGAGTGTGTGAGAGTGAGAGTATGTGGGTGTGAGAGTGAGAGTATGTGGGTGTGAGAGTGTGTGAATGAATGTGAATGAGAGTGTGTGAGTGTGTGTGAGAGTGTGTGAGTGTGTGTGAGAGTGTGTGAGTGTGTGTGAGAGTGTGTGAGAGTGTGTGAGTGTGTGTGAGAGTGTGTGAGTGTGTGAGTGTGTGTGAGAGTGTGAGAGTGTGTGAGTGTGCGTGAGAGTGTGTGAGAGTGTGTGAGTATGCGTGAGAGTGTGTGAGTGTGTGTGAGTGTGTGTGAGTGAGAGAGTGTGTGTGAGAGTGTGTGAATGAGTGTGAGTGAGAGAGAGTGTGTGAGTGTGTGTGAGAGTGTGTGTGAGTGTGTGAGAGTGTGTGTGAGTGTGTGAGAGTGTGCGTGAGAGTGTGTGAGTGTGTGTGAGTTTGTGTGAATGTGTGTGAGTGTGTGTGAATGTGTGTGAGTGTGTGTGAGTGTGTGTGAGAGTGTGAGAGAGTGTGAGAGAATAAGAGAGTGTGTGAGAGTGTGTGAGTATGTGGGTGTGAGAGTGTGTGAATGAGTGTGAATGAGAGTCTGTGTGTGTGAGTGTGTGTGAGAGTGTGTCAGTGTGTGTGTGTGTGTGTGAGAGTGTGTGTGAGAGTGTGTGAGAGTGTGTGAGTATGTGTGAGAGTGAGTGTGTGAGAGTGTGTGAGAGTATGTGAGTGTGTGTGAGAGTGTGAGAGTGTGTGAGTGTGTTATTGTGTGTGAGTGTGTGTGAGAGTGTGTGTGTGTGTGAGTGTGTGTGAGAGTGTGTGAGTGTGTGAGTATGTGTGAGTGTGTGTGAGAGTGTGTGAGTGTGTGAGAGTGTGTGAGTGCATGTGAGTGTGTGTGAGAGTGTGTGAGAGAGTGGGTGTGAGTGTGTGAGAGTGTGTGTGAGAATGTGTGAGTGTGTGTGAGAGTGTGTGTGGGCGTGTGTGAGTGTGTGTGAGAGTGTGTGAGTGTGTGGGTGTGAAAGTGTGTGAGAGTGTGTGTGTGTGAGAGTGTGTGAGTGTGTGTGAATGAGTGTGAGTGAGAGAGTGTGTGTGTGAGTGTGTGTGAGAGTGTGTGAGTGTGTGTTGTGAGTGTGTGTTGTGAGTGTGTGTGAGTGTGTGTGTGTGTGTGAGAGTGTGTGAGTGTGTGTGAGAGTGTGTGAGTGTGTGTGAGAGTGCGTGAGAGTGTGTGTGAGTGTGTAAGAGTGTGTGTGAGTGTGTGAGTATGTGTGAGAGTGTGTGTGAGTGTGTGTTAGAGTGTGTGTGAGAGTCTGTGTGAGTATGTGTGAGAGTGTGTGGGTGTGTGTGAGTGTGTGTGTGAGTGTGTGAGTGTGTGTGAAAGTGTGTGTGAGTGTGTGTGAGTGTGTGTGAGAGTGTTAGAGTGTGTGAGAGAGTGTTAGTGTGTGAGAGAGTGTGAGAGTGTGAGTGTGTGAGTGAGAGAGTGTGTGTGAGAGAGTGTGTGTGAAAGTGTGTGAGAGTGTGTGAGAGTGTGTGAGTGTGTGTGAGAGTGTGTGAGAGTGTGAGAGTGTGTGAGAGTGTGTGTGAGAGTGTGTGTGAGAGTGTGTGAGTGTGTGAGTGTGTGAGAGTGTGTGAGAGTGTGTGTGTAAAAGTGTGCGTGAGAGTGTGTGTGAGAGTGTGTAAGTGTGTGAGAGTGTGCATGAATAATTGTGAGTGAGAGTGTGTGTGTGTGAGAGTGTGTGAGTGTGTGTGAATGAGTGTGAGTGAGTGTGTGTTAGAGTGTGTGAGTGTGTGTGAGAGTGTGTGAGAGTGTGTGAGAGTGAGAGTATGTGGGTGTGAGAGTGAGAGTATGTGGGTGTGAGAGTGTGTGAATGAATGTGAATGAGAGTGTGTGAGTGTGTGTGAGAGTGTGTGAGTGAGTGTGTGAGAGTGTGTGAGTGTGTGTGAGTGAGAGTGTGTGTGAGAGTGTGTGAGTGTGTGTGAGTGTGTGTGAGAGTATGTGAGAGTGTGTGAGTGTGTGTGAGTGTGTGTGAGAGTGTGCGAGTGTGTGAGAGTGTGTGAGTGTGTGTGTGAGTGTGTTAGAGTGTGAGAGTGTTAGAGTGTGTGAGTGTGTGAGAGTGTGAGAGTGTGTGAGTGTGTGAGTGTGTGTGAGAGTGTGTGAGTGTGTGGGTGAGAGGGTGTGTGTGTGAGAGTGTTAGAGTGTGTGAGAGTGTGTGAGTGTGTGTGTGAGAGTGTGTAGAGTGTGAGAGTGTGTGTGAGTATGTGTGAGAGTGTGTGATTGTGTGGGTGTGAGTGTGTGTGAGAGTGTGTGAATGAGTGTGAGTGAGAGTGTGTTATTGTGTGTGAGTGTGTGAGAGTGTGAGAGAGTGAGAGTGTGTGAGTGTGTGTGAGAGTGTGTGAGTGTGTGAAAGTGTGTGAGTGTGTGTGCATGTGTGTGCAAGTGTGTGAGTGTGTGTGAGAGTGTGAGTGTGTGTGAGAGTGTGTGAGAGTGTGTGTGAAAGTGTGTCAGTGTGTGGGTGTGTGAGAGTGTGTGTGTGTGAGAGTGTGTGAGTGTGTGAATGAGTGTGAGTGAGTGTGTGAGTGTGTGTGAGAGTGTGTGTGAGTGAGAGTGTGTGTGAGAGTGTGTGAGTGTGTGAGAGTGTGTGAGTGTGTGTGAGAGTATGTGAGAGTGTTTGAGAGTGTGTGAGTATGTGGCTGTGAGAGTGTGTTAGAGTGTGTGAATGAGTGTGAATGAGAGTGTGTGTGTGAGTGTGTGTGAGAGTGTGTGAGTGTGTGTGAGTGTGAGAGTGTGAGTGTGTGAGAGTGTGTGAGAGTGTGAGAGTGTGTGAGTGTGTGTGTGAGTGTGTGTGAGTGTGTGAGTGTGTGTGAGTATGTGTGAGTGTGTGAGTGTGTGTGAATGCGTGTGAGAGTGTGTGAATGTGTGTGAGTGTGTGAGAGTGTGTGAAGTGTGTGAGAGTGTGTGAGAGTGTGAGTATGTGGGTGTGAGAGTGTGTTAGAGTGTGTGAATGAGAGAGTGTGTGTGAGTGTGTGTGAGAGTGTGTGAGTATGTGTGAGAGTGTGTGAGTGTGTGTGAGAGTATGTGAGTGTGTTATTGTGTGTGAGTGTGTGTGAGTGTGTGTGAGATTGTTTGAGTGTGAGTGTGTGTGAGAGTGTTAGAGTGTGTGAGAGTGTGAGAGAGTGTTAGAGTGTGTGAGAGTGTGTGAGTGTGTGTGAGAGTGTGTGAGTGTGTGTGAGTCTGTGTGAGTGTGTGTAAGAGTGTGTGAGAGTGTGTGTGAGAGTGTTTGAGAGTGTGTGAGTGTCTGTGTGAGTGTGTGTGAGAGTGTGTAAGTGTGTGTGAGAGTGTGTGAGTGTGTGTGAGAGTGTGTGAGTGTGTGTGAGAATGTGTGAGAGTGTGTGTGAGAGTGTGTGAGAGTGTGTGAGTGTGTGTGCATGAGTGTGAGTGAGAGTGTGTGTGTGAGAGTGTGTGAGTGTGTGTGAGAGTGTGTGAGTGTGTGTGAGAGTGCGAGAGTGTGTGAGTATGTGGGTGTGAGAGTGTGTGAATGAGAGAGTGTGTGTGAGAGTGTGTGAGTATGTGGGTGTGAGAGTGTGTGAGTATGTGGGTGTGAGAGTGTGTGAGTGTGTGATAGAGTGTGAATGAGAGAGTGTGTTTTAGAGTGTGTGAGAGTGTGTGAGCGTGTGTGAGAATGTGTGAGTGTGTGTGAGCGTGAGAGTGTGTGAGAGTGTGTGAGTGTGTGTGCATGAGTGTGAGTGAGAGTGTGTGTGTGAGAGTGTGTGAGAGTGTGAGTGTGTGTGAGAGTGTGTGAGTGTGTGTGAGAGTGCGAGAGTGTGTGAGTATGTGGGTGTGAGAGTGTGTGAATGAGAGAGTGTGTGTGAGAGTGTGTGAGTATGTGGGTGTGAGAGTGTGTGAGTATGTGGGTGTGAGAGTGTGTGAGTGTGTGATAGAGTGTGAATGAGAGAGTGTGTTTTAGAGTGTGTGAGAGTGTGTGAGTGTGTGTGAGTGTGTGTGAGAGTGTGTGAGTGTGTGTGAATGAGTGTGAGTGAGAGAGTGTGTGTAAGAGAGTGTGTGAGATCGTGTGAGAGTGTGAGAGAGTTTGAGAGTGTGTGAGTGTGTGTGAGAGTGTGTGAGTATGTGGGTGTGAGTGTGTGAGAGTGTATGAGTGTGTGGGTGTGAGAGTGTGTGAGTGTGTGTGAATGAGTGTGAGTGAGAGAGTGTGTGTGTGAGTGTGTGAGCGTGTGTAAGAGTGTGTGAGTGGGTGTGAGAGTGTGTGAACTGTGTGTGAGTGTGTGTGAGAGTGTGTGAGTATGTGGGTGTTAGGGTGTGTGAATGAGAAAGTGTGTATGTGAGAGTGTGTGAGTGTGTGTGAGTGTGTGGGTGTGTGTGGGTGTGTGAGTGTGTGGGTGTGTGAGTGTGTGTGAGAGAGTTTGAGAGTGTGTGAGAGTGTGTGAGTATGTGTGAGAGAGTGTGTGAGTGTGTGAGAGTGTGTTAGAGTGTGTGAATAAGAGAGTGTGTGTGAGTGTGTGTGAGAGTGTGTGAGTATGTGTGAGTGTGTGAGTGTGTGAGTGTGCGTGAGAGTGTGTGAGTGTGTGTGAGAGTGTGAGAGATTGTGAGTGTGTTATTGTGTGTGAGAGTGTGTGAGTGTGTGTGAGAGTGTGTGTGAGAGTGTGTGAGTGTGTGTGAGAGTGTGTGAGTATGTGTGAGAGTGTGTGTGAGTGTGTGTGAGAGAGAGAGTGTGTGAGAGTGTGTGAGGGTGTGTGAATGAGAGAGTGTATGAGTGTGAGTGAGAGAGTGTGTGTGTGAGAGTGTGTGAGTGTGTGTGAAAGTGTGTGAGTGTGTGTGAGAGTGTGTGAGTGTGTGTGAGAGTGTGTGAGATTGTGTGAGAGTGTGTGAGTGTGTGTGAATGAGTGTGAGTGAGAGAGTGTGTGAGTGTGTGTGAGAGTGTGTGAGTGTGTGTGAGAGTGTGTGTGAGTGTGTGAGAGTGTGTGTGAGTGTGTGTGAGAGTGTGTGATAGTGTGTGTGATAGTGTGTGAGTGTGTGTGTGAGTGTGTGAGAGTGTGTGAGAGAGTGTGTGTGAGAGTGTGTGATAGTGTGTGTGAGAGTGTGTGAGTGTGTGTGTGAGTGTGTGAGTGTGTGTGAGTATGTGTGAGTGTGTGAGTGTGTGTGAATGCGTGTGAGAGTGTGTGAATGTGTGTGAGTGTGTGTGAGAGTGTGTGAAGTGTGTGAGAGTGTTTGAGAGTGTGTGAGAGTGTGTGAGTATGTGGGTGTGAGAGTGTGTTAGAGTGTGTGAATGAGAGAGTGTGTGTGTAAGTGTGTGTGAGTGTGTGTGAGAGTGTGTGAGTATGTGTGAGTGTGTGTGAGAGTATGTGAGTGTGTTATTGTGTGTGAGTGTGTGTGAGAGTGTGTGAGTGTGTGTGAGATTGTTTGAGTGTGAGTGTGTGTGAGAGTGTTAGAGTGTGTGAGAGTGTGAGAGAGTGTTAGAGTGTGTGAGAGTGTGTGAGTGTGTGAGAGTGTGTGAGTGTGTGTGAGAGTGTGTGTGAGAGTGTTTGAGAGTGTGTGAGTGTCTGTGTGAGTGTGTAAGTGTGTGTGAGAGTGTGTGAGTGTGTGTGAGAGTGTGTGAGTGTGTGTGAGAATGTGTGAGAGTGTGTGTGAGAGTGTGTGTGAGAGTGTGTGAGTGTGTGTGAGTGTGTGGGTGTGTGAGTGTGTGGGTGTGTGAGTGTGTGTGAGAGTGTTTGAGAGTGTGTGAGAGTGTGTGAGAGTGTGTGAGTATGTGTGAGAGAGTGTGTCAGTGTGTGAGAGTGTGTGAGTGTGTGTGAGAGTGTGAGAGAGTGTGAGTGCGTTATTGTGTGTGAGTGTGTGTGAGAGTGTGTGAGTGTGTGTGAGTTTGTGTGTGAGAGTGTGTGAGTGCGTGTGAGAGTGTGTGAGTGTGTGTGAGAGTGTGTGAGTATGTGTGAGAGTGTGTGTGAGAGAAAGAGTGTGTGAGAGTGTGAGTGTGTGTGAGAGAAAGAGTGTGTGAGAGTTTGTGAGTGTGTGAATGAGTGTGAATGAGAGAGTGTGTGTGAGAGTGTGTGAGTGTGTGAGAGAGTGTGTGAGTGTGTGTGAGAGTGTGTGAGTGTGTGTGAGAGTGTGTGAGTGTGTGAGAGTGTGTGAGTGTGTGTGAATGAGTGTGTGTGAGAGTGTTTGAGAATGTGTGATTGTGTGTGAGAGTGTGTGGTGAGTGTGTGTGAGAGTGTGTGAGTGTGTGTGAGAATGTGTGATTGTGTGTGAGAGTGTGTGAGTGTGTGTGAGAGTGTGAGAGTGTGTGTGAGAGTGTGTGAGTGTGTGTGAGTGTGTGTGAGAGTGTGTGAGTGTGTGTGCATGAGTGTGAGTGAAAGTGTGTGTGTGAGAGTGTGTGAGTGTGTGTGAGAGTGTGTGAGTGTGTGTGAGAGTGTGAGTGTGTGTGAGAGTGTGTGAGTATGTGGGTGTGAGAGTGTGTGAATGAGAGAGTGTGTGTGTGAGAGTGTGTGAGTATGTGGGTGTGAGAGTGTGTGAGTGTGTGAATGAGTGTGAATGAGAGAGTGTGTGTTAGAGTGTGTGTAAGAGTGAGAGTGTGTGAGAGTGTGTGTGAGAGTGTGTGAGTGTGTGTGAGAGTGTTAGAGTGTGTGAGTATGTGGGTGTGAGTGTGTGTGAGAGTGTGTGAGTGTGTGTGAGCGTGTGTGAGTATGTGGGTGTGAGGGTGTGTGAATGAGAGAGTGTGTATGTGAGAGTGTGTGAGTGTGTGTGAGAGTGTGTGAGTGTGTGTGAGAGTGTGTGAGTGTGTGCGCGTGTGAGAGTGTGTGAGTGTGTGTGAATGAGTGTGAGTGAGAGAGTGTGTGTGAGAGAGTGTGTGTGAAAGTGTGTGAGAGTGTGTGAGAGTGTGTGAGTGTGTGTGAGAGTGTGTGAGAGTGTGAGAGTGTGTGAGAGTGTGTGTGAGAGTGTGTGAGAGTGTGTGAGTGTGTGAGAGTGTGTGAGAGTGTGTGTGTAAAAGTGTGCGTGAGAGTGTGTGTGAGAGTGTGTAAGTGTGTGAGAGTGTGCATGAATAATTGTGAGTGAGAGTGTGTGTGTGTGAGAGTGTGTGAGTGTGTGTGAATGAGTGTGAGTGAGTGTGTGTTAGAGTGTGTGAGTGTGTGTGAGTGTGTGTGAGAGTGTGTGAGTGTGTGTGAGAGTGTGTGAGAGTGAGAGTATGTGGGTGTGAGAGTGAGAGTATGTGGGTGTGAGAGTGTGTGAATGAATGTGAATGAGAGTGTGTGAGTGTGTGTGAGAGTGTGTGAGTGTGTGTGAGAGTGTGTGAGTGTGTGTGAGAGTGTGTGAGAGTGTGTGAGTGTGTGTGAGAGTGTGTGAGTGTGTGAGTGTGTGTGAGAGTGTGAGAGTGTGTGAGTGTGCGTGAGAGTGTGTGAGAGTGTGTGAGTATGCGTGAGAGTGTGTGAGTGTGTGTGAGTGTGTGTGAGTGAGAGAGTGTGTGTGAGAGTGTGTGAATGAGTGTGAGTGAGAGAGAGTGTGTGAGTGTGTGTGAGAGTGTGTGTGAGTGTGTGAGAGTGTGTGTGAGTGTGTGAGAGTGTGCGTGAGAGTGTGTGAGTGTGTGTGAGTTTGTGTGAATGTGTGTGAGTGTGTGTGAATGTGTGTGAGTGTGTGTGAGTGTGTGTGAGAGTGTGAGAGAGTGTGAGAGAATAAGAGAGTGTGTGAGAGTGTGTGAGTATGTGGGTGTGAGAGTGTGTGAATGAGTGTGAATGAGAGTCTGTGTGTGTGAGTGTGTGTGAGAGTGTGTCAGTGTGTGTGTGTGTGTGTGAGAGTGTGTGTGAGAGTGTGTGAGAGTGTGTGAGTATGTGTGAGAGTGAGTGTGTGAGAGTGTGTGAGAGTATGTGAGTGTGTGTGAGAGTGTGAGAGTGTGTGAGTGTGTTATTGTGTGTGAGTGTGTGTGAGAGTGTGTGTGTGTGTGAGTGTGTGTGAGAGTGTGTGAGTGTGTGAGTATGTGTGAGTGTGTGTGAGAGTGTGTGAGTGTGTGAGAGTGTGTGAGTGCATGTGAGTGTGTGTGAGAGTGTGTGAGAGAGTGGGTGTGAGTGTGTGAGAGTGTGTGTGAGAATGTGTGAGTGTGTGTGAGAGTGTGTGTGGGCGTGTGTGAGTGTGTGTGAGAGTGTGTGAGTGTGTGGGTGTGAAAGTGTGTGAGAGTGTGTGTGTGTGAGAGTGTGTGAGTGTGTGTGAATGAGTGTGAGTGAGAGAGTGTGTGTGTGAGTGTGTGTGAGAGTGTGTGAGTGTGTGTTGTGAGTGTGTGTTGTGAGTGTGTGTGAGTGTGTGTGTGTGTGTGAGAGTGTGTGAGTGTGTGTGAGAGTGTGTGAGTGTGTGTGAGAGTGCGTGAGAGTGTGTGTGAGTGTGTAAGAGTGTGTGTGAGTGTGTGAGTATGTGTGAGAGTGTGTGTGAGTGTGTGTTAGAGTGTGTGTGAGAGTGTGTGTGAGTATGTGTGAGAGTGTGTGGGTGTGTGTGAGTGTGTGTGTGAGTGTGTGAGTGTGTGTGAAAGTGTGTGTGAGTGTGTGTGAGTGTGTGTGAGAGTGTTAGAGTGTGTGAGAGAGTGTTAGTGTGTGAGAGAGTGTGAGAGTGTGAGTGTGTGTGAGAGTGTGTGAGTGTGTGAAAGTGTGTGAGTGTGTGTGCGTGTGTGTGCAAGTGTGTGAGTGTGTGTGAGAGTGTGAGTGTGTGTGAGAGTGTGTGAGAGTGTGTGTGAGAGTGTGTCGGTGTGTGGGTGTGTGAGAGTGTGTGAATGAGTGTGAGTGAGTGTGTGTGAGTGTGTGTGAGTGAGAGTGTGTGTGAGAGTGCGTGAGTGTGTGTGAGAGTGTGTGAGAGAGTGTGTGAGAGTGTGTGAGTGAGAGTGTGTGTGAGAGTGCGTGAGTGTGTGTGAGAGTGTGTGAGAGAGTGTGTGAGTGTGTGTGAGAGTGTGTGAGACTGTGTGGGTGTGAGAGTGTGCGAGACTGTGTGAGAGTGTGTAAGTGTGTGTGAGTGTGCATGAATAAGTGTGAGTGAGAGAGTGTGTGTGTGAGAGTGTGTGAGTGTGTGTGAGTTTGTGAGTGTGTGTGAGAGTGTGTGAGTGTGTGTGAGAGTTTGTGAGTGTGTGTGAGAGTGTGTGAGTGTGTGAGAGTGTGTGAGTGTGTGTGTAAAAGTGTGCGTGAGAGTGTGTGTGAGAGTGTGTAAGTGTGTGTGAGTGTGCATGAATAATTGTGAGTGAGAGTGTGTGTGTGAGAGTGTGTGTGAGAGTGTGTGAGTGTGTGAATGAGTGTGAGTGAGTGTGTGAGTGTGTGTGAGAGTGTGTGAGTGTGTGTGAGTGAGAGTGTGTGTGAGAGTGTGTGAGTGTGTGTGAGTGTGTGTGAGAGTATGTGAGAGTGTGTGAGTGTGTGTGAGTGTGTGTGAGTGTGTGAGAGTGTGTGAGAGTGTGTGAAAGTGTGTGAGTGTGTGAGAGTGTGTGAGTGTGTGTGAGAGTGTGTGAGTGTGCGAGTGTGTGTGAGAGTGTGCGAGAGTGTGTGTGTGTGAGAGTGTGTGAGTGTGTGAGAGTGTGTGAGTGTTTGTGTAAAAGTGTGCGTGAGAGTGTGTGTGAGAGTGTGTAAGTGTGTGTGAGTGTGCATGAATAATTGTGAGTGAGAGTGTGTGTGTGTGAGAGTGTGTGAATGAGTGTGAGTGAGTGTGTGTGAGAGTGTGTGAGTGTGTGTGAGTGAGAGTGTGTGTGAGAGTGTGTGAGTGTGTGTGAGTGTGTGTGAGAGTATGTGAGAGTGTGTGAGTGTGTGAGTGTGTGTGAGTGTGTGTGAGAGTGTGCGAGAGTGTGTGAGTGTGTGTGTGTGAGAGTGTGTGAGTGTGTGTGTGAGTGTGTGTGAGTGTGTTAGAGTGTGAGAGTGTTAGAGTGTGTGAGAGTGTGTGAGTGTGTGAGAGTGTGAGAGTGTGTGAGTGTGTGAGTGTGTGTGAGAGTGTGTGAGTGTGTGGGTGAGAGGGTGTGTGTGTGTGAGAGTGTTAGAGTGTGTGAGAGTGTGTGAGTGTGTGTGTGAGAGTGTGTAGAGTGTGAGAGTGTGTGTGAGTGTGTGTGATTGTGTGGGTGTGAGTGTGTGTGAGAGTGTGTGAATGAGTGTGAGTGAGAGTGTGTTATTGTGTGTGAGAGTGTGAGAGAGTGTGAGAGTGTGTGAGTGTGTGTGAGAGTGTGTGAGTGTGTGTGAGAGTGTGTGAGTGTGTGAAAGTGTGTGAGTGTGTGTGCATGTGTGTGCAAGTGTGTGAGTGTGTGTGAGAGTGTGTGAGAGTGTGTCAGTGTGTGGGTGTGTGAGAGTGTGTGTGTGAGAGTGTGTGAGTGTGTGAATGAGTGTGAGTGAGTGTGTGAGTGTGTGTGAGAGTGTGTGAGTGTGTGTGAGTGAGAGTGTGTGTGAGAGTGTGTGAGTGTGTGAGAGTGTGTGAGTGTGTGTGAGAGTATGTGAGAGTGTTTGAGAGTGTGTGAGTATGTGGCTGTGAGAGTGTGTTAGAGTGTGTGAATGAGTGTGAATGAGAGTGTGTGTGTGAGTGTGTGTGAGAGTGTGTGAGTGTGTGTGAGTGTGAGAGTGTGAGTGTGTGAGAGTGTGTGAGTGTGTGTGTGAGTGTGTGTGAGTGTGTGTGAGTATGTGTGAGTGTGTGAGTGTGTGTGAATGCGTGTTAGAGTGTGTGAATGAGAGAGTGTGTGTGTAAGTGTGTGTGAGTGTGTGTGAGAGTGTGTGAGTATGTGTGAGAGTGTGTGAGTGTGTGTGAGAGTATGTGAGTGTGTTATTGTGTGTGAGTGTGTGTGAGAGTGTGTGAGTGTGTGTGAGATTGAGTGTGAGTGTGTGTGAGAGTGTTAGAGTGTGTGAGAGTGTGAGAGAGTGTTAGAGTGTGTGAGTGTGTGTGAGAGTGTGTGAGTGTGTGAGTGTGTGTGAGTGTGTGTGAGAGTGTGTGAGAGTGTGTGAGAGTGTGTGTGAGAGTGTTTGAGAGTGTGTGAGTGTCTGTGTGAGTGTGTGAGTGTGTGTGAGAGTGTGTAAGTGTGTGTGAGAGTGTGTGAGTGTGTGTGAGAGTGTGTGAGAATGTGTGAGAGTGTGTGTGAGAGTGTGTGTGAGAGTGTGTGAGAGTGTGTGCATGAGTGTGAGTGAGAGTGTGTGTGTGAGAGTGTGTGAGTGTGTGTGAGAGTGTGAGTGTGTGTGAGAGTGTGTGAGTGTGTGTGAGAGTGCGAGAGTGTGTGAGTATGTGGGTGTGAGAGTGTATGAATGAGAGAGTGTGTGTGAGAGTGTGTGAGTATGTGGGTGTGAGTGTGTGAGTATGTGGGTGTGAGAGTGTGTGAGTGTGTGATAGAGTGTGAATGAGAGAGTGTGTTTTAGAGTGTGTGAGAGTGTGTGAGCGTGTGTGAGTGTGTGTGAGCGTGAGAGTGTGTGAGTGTGTATGAGTGTGTGTGAGTGTGTGTGAGTGTGTGTGAGAGTGTGTGAGTGTGTGTGAATGAGTGTGAGTGAGAGAGTGTGTGTAAGAGAGTGTGTGAGATCGTGTGAGAGAGTTTGAGAATGTGTGAGTGTGTGTGAGTGTGTGTGAGAGTGTGTGAGAGTGTGTGAGTATGTGGGTGTGAGTGTGTGAGAGTGTATGAGTGTGTGGGTGTGAGAGTGTGTGAGTGTGTGTGAGTGTGTGTGAATGAGTGTGAGTGAGAGAGTGTGTGTGTGAGAGTGTGTGAGCGTGTGTAAGAGTGTGTGAGTGGGTGTGAGAGTGTGTGAACTGTGTGTGAGTGTGTGTGAGAGTGTGTGAGTGTGTGTGAGAGTGTGTGAGTATGTGGGTGTTAGGGTGTGTGAATGAGAAAGTGTGTATGTGAGTGTGTGAGTGTGTGTGAGAGTGTGTGAGTGTGTGGGTGTGTGAGTGTGTGTGCGAGAGTTTGAGAGTGTGTGAGAGTGTGTGAGTATGTGTGAGAGAGTGTGTGAGTGTGTGAGAGTGTGTTAGAGTGTGTGAATGAGAGTGTGTGTGAGTGTGTGTGAGAGTGTGTGAGAGTGTGTGAGAGTGTGTGAGTATGTGTGAGTGTGTGAGTGTGTGAGTGTGCGTGAGAGTGTGTGAGTGTGTGTGAGAGTGTGAGAGATTGTGAGTGTGTTATTGTGTGTGAGAGTGTGTGAGTGTGTGTGAGAGTGTGAGAGTGTGTGAGTGTGTGAGAGTGTGTGTGAGTGTGTGAGATTGTGGGTGTGAGAGTGTGTGAGTGTGTGAATGAGTGTGAATGAGAGAGTGTGTGTGAGATTGTGTGAGTGTGTGAGAGAGTGTGTGAGAGTGTGAGAGTGTGTGTGAGAGTGTGTGAGTGTGTGAGAGTGTGTGAGTGTGTGTGAATGAGTGTGTGTGAGTGTTTGAGAGTGTGTGTGTGTGAGAGTGTGTGTGAGAGTGTGTGTGAGAGTGTGTGAGTGTGTGTGAGAATGTGTGAGTGTGTGTGAGAGTGTGTGAGTGTGTGAGAGTGTGTGTGAGTGTGTGTGAGAGTGTGTGAGTGTGTGTGCATGAGTGTGAGTGAAAGTGTGTGTGAGAGTGTGTGTGAGAGTGTGTGAGTGTGTGTGAGTGTGTGTGAGAGTGTGTGAGTGTGTGTGAGAGTGTGTGAGAGTGCGAGAGTGTGTGAGTATGTGGGTGTGAGAGTGTGTGAATGAGAGAGTGTGTGTGAGAGTGTGTGAGTATGTGGGTGTGAGAGTGTGTGAGTATGTGGGTGTGAGAGTGTGTGAGTATGTGGGTGTGAGAGTGTGTGAGTATGTGGGTGTGAGAGTGTGTGAGTGTGTGATAGAGTGTGAATGAGAGAGTGTGTGTTAGAGTGTGTGAGTGTGTGTGAGAGTGTGTGAGTGTGTGTGAATGAGTGTGAGTGAGAGAGTGTGTGTAAGAGAGTGTGTGAGAGTGTGTGAGATCGTGTGAGAGTGTGTGAGATCGTGTGAGAGTGTGTGAGAGTGTGTGAGTGTGTGTGAGAGTGTGTGAGTATGTGGGTGTGAGTGTGTGAGTGTGTGGGTGTGAGAGTGTGTGAGTGTGTGTGAATGAGTGTGAGTGAGAGAGTGTGTGTGTGAGAGTGTGTGAGCATGTGTAAGAGTGTGTGTGAGAGTGTGTGACTGTGTGTGAGTGTGTGTGAGAGTGTGTGAGAGTGTGTGAGTATGTGTGAGAGTGTGTGTGAGTGTGTGTGAGAGAGAGAGTGTGTGAGAGTGTGGGTGTGAGAGTGTGTGTGTGTGTGTGAGTGTGTGTGAATGAGTGTGAGTGAGAGAGTGTGTGTGTGAGAGTGTGTGAGCGTGTGTAAGAGTGTGTGAACTGTGTGTGAGTGTGTGTGAGTGTGTGTGAGAGTGTGTGAGTATGTGGGTGTTAGGGTGTGTGAATGAGAAAGTGTGTATGTGAGAGTGTGTGAGTGTGTGTGAGAGTGTGTGAGTGTGTGGGTGTGTGTGGGTGTGTGAGTGTGTGTGAGTGTGTGCGAGAGAGTGTGTGAGTGTGTGAGAGTGTGTTAGAGTGTGTGAATGAGAGAGTGTGTGTGAGTGTGTGTGAGAGTGTGTGAGTATGTGTGAGAGAGTGTGTGAGTGTGTGAGAGTGTGTGAGTGTGCGTGAGAGTGTGTGAGTGTGTGTGAGAGTGTGAGAGTGTGTGAGTGTGTGTGAGAGTGTGTGAGTATGTGTGAGAGTGTGTGTGAGTGTGTGTGAGAGAGAGAGTGTGTGAGAATGTGTGAGTGTGTGTGAGTGTGTGAGAGTGTGGGTGTGAGAGTGTGTGAGAGTGTGTGAGTGTGTGAATGAGAGAGTGTGTGTGAGATTGTGTGAGTGTGTGAGAGAGTGTGTGAGTGTGTGTGAGAGTGTGTGAGTGTGTGTGAGAGTGTGTGAGTGTGTGAGAGTGTGTGAGTGTATGTGAATGAGTGTGTGTGAGAGTGTTTGAGAGTGGGTGTGTGTGAGAGTGTGTGAGTGTGTGTGAGAGTGTGTGAGTGTGTGTGAGAGTGTGTGAGTGTGTATGAGAATGTGTGAGTGTGTGTGAGAGTGTGTGAGTGTGTGAGAGTGTGTGTGAGTGTGTGTGAGTGTGTGTGCATGAGTGTGAGTGAAAGTGTGTGTGTGAGAGTGTGTGAGTGTGTGTGAGAGTGTGTGAGTGTGTGAGTGTGTGTGAGAGTGTGAGTGTGTGTGTGTGTGTGAGAGTGTGTGTGAGAGTGTGTGAGAGTGTGAGTATGTGGGTGTGAGAGTGTGTGAATGAGTGTGAATGAGAGAGTGTGTGTGTGAGAGTGTGTGAGTATGTGGGTGTGAGAGTGTGTGAGTATGTGGGTGTGAGAGTGTGTGAATGAGTGTGAATGAGAGAGTGTGTGTTAGAGTGTGTGAGTGTGTGTAAGAGTGAGAGTGTGTGAGAGTGTGTGTGAGAGTGTGTGAGTGTGTTAGAGTGTGTGAGTATGTGGGTGTGAGTGTGTGAGAGTGTGTGTGTGTGAATGAGTGTGAGTGAGAGAGTGTGTGAGAGTGTGTGAGTGTGTGTAAGAGTGTGTGAGTGTGTGTGAGAGTGTGTGAGTGTGTGTGAGTGTGTGTGAGAGTGTGTGAGTGTGTGAGCGTGTGTGAGTATGTGGGTGTGAGGGTGTGTGAATGAGAGAGTGTATGAGTGTGAGTGAGAGAGTGTGTGTGTGAGAGTGTGTGAGTGTGTGTGAAAGTGTGTGAGTGTGTGTGAGAGTGTGTGAGTGTGTGTGAGAGTGTGTGAGATTGTGTAAGAGTGTGTGAGTGTGTGTGAGAGTGTGTGAGTGTGTGTGAGTGTGTGAGTGTGTGTGAGAGTGTGTGAGTGTGTGTGAGAGTGTGTGAGTGTGTGTGAATGAGTGTGAGTGAGAGAGTGTGTGTGAGAGTGTGTGAGTGTGTGAGAGTGTGTGTGAGTGTGTGTGAGAGTGTGTGATAGTGTGTGTGATAGTGTGTGAGTGTGTGTGTGAGTGTGTGAGAGTGTGTGATAGTGTGTGTGATAGTGTGTGAGTGTGTGTGTGAGTGTGTGAGAGTGTGTGAGAGAGTGTGTGTGAGAGTGTGTGAGTATGTGTGAGAGTGTGTGAGTTTGTGTGAATGTGTGTGAGAGTGTGTGAATGTGTGTGAGAGTGTGTGAGTGTGTGTGAGAGTGTGTGAGTATGTGGCTGTGTGGGTGTGTGAGAGTGTGTGAATGAGTGTGAATGAGAGAGTGTGTATGTGAGAATGTGTGAGAGTGTGTGAGTGTGTGTGAGAGTGTGTAAGTGTGTGTGAGAGTGTGTGAGTGTCTGTGAGTGTGTGTGAGAGTGTGTGAGTGTGTGTGAGAATGTGTGAGTGTGTGTGAGTGTGTATGAGTGTGTGTGAGAGTGTGTGAGAGTGTGTCAGTGTGTGGGTGTCTGGGTGTGAGAGTGTGGGAGTGTGAGTGTGAGTGTGTGTGAGTGTGTGTAAGTGTGTGTGATTGTGTGAGTGTGTGTGAGAGTGTGCGAGTATGTGTGAGAGTGTGTGAGTGTGTGTGAGAGTGTGTGGGTGTGAGAGTGTGTGAGTGTGTGTGAGAGTGTGTGAATGAGTGTGAGTGAGAGAGTGTGTGTGAGAGAGTGTGTAAGAGTGTGTGAGTGTGTGTGAGAGTGTGTGAGTGTGTGTGAGAGTGTCTGAGAGTGTGTGAGTATGTGGGTGTGTGAGAGTGTGAGTATGTGGGTGTGAGGGTGTGTGAGAGTGTGTGAATGAGTGTGAATGAGAGAGTGTGTATGTGAGAGTGTGTGAGAATGTGTGAGTGTGTGTGAGAGTGTGTGAGTGTGTGTGAGAGTGTGTGTGAGAGTGTGTGAGAGTGTGTGAGTGTGTGTGCATGAGTGTGAGTGAGAGTGTGTGTGTGAGAGTGTGTGAGTGTGTGTGAGTGTGTGTGAGAGTGTGTGAGGGTGTGAGAGTGTGTGAGTATGTGGGTGTGAGAGTGTGTAAGTATGTGGGTGTGAGAGTGTGTGATAGAGTGTGAATGAGAGAGTGTGTGTTAGAGTGTGTGAGTGTGTGTGAGAATGTGTGAGTGTGTGTGAGCGTGAGAGTGTGTGTGAGCGTGTGTGTGTGAGTGTGTGTGAGAGTGTGTGAGTGTGTGTGAATGAGTGTGAGTGAGAGAGAGTGTGTAAGAGAGTGTGTGAGAGTGTTAGAGTGTGTGAGAGTGTGTGAGATCGTGTGAGAGTGTGTGAGTGTGTGTGAGTATGTGCGTGTGAGTGTGTGAGAGTGTGTGAGTGTGTGTGAATGAGTGTGAGTGAGAGAGTGTGTGTGTGAGAGTGTGTGAGCGTGTGTAAGAGTGTGTGAGTGGGTGTGAGTGTGTGACTGTGTGTGAGTGTGTGTGAGAGTGTGTGAGTGTGTGTGAGAGTGTGTGAGTATGTGTGAGAGTGTGTGTGAGAGAGAGAGTGTGTGAGAGTGTGGGTGTGAGAGTGTGTGAGTGTGTGAATGAGTGTGAATGAGAGAGTGTGTGTGAGATTGTGTGAGTGTGTGAGAGAGTGTGTGAGTGTGTGTTAGTGTGTGAGAGTGTGTGAGTGTGTGTGCATGAGTGTGAGTGAAAGTGTGTGTGTGAGAGTGTGTGAGTGTGTGTGAGAATGTGTGAGTGTGTGTGAGAGTGTGTGAGTGTGTGAGAGTGTGTGTGAGTGTGTGTGAGTGTGTGTGAGTGTGTGTGCATGAGTGTGAGTGAAAGTGTGTGTGTGCATGAGTGTGAGTGAAAGTGTGTGTGTGAGAGTGTGTGAGTGTGTGTGAGAGTGTGTGAGTGTGTGTGAGTGTGTGTGAGAGTGGGAGTGTGTGTGAGTGTGTGTGAGTGTGTGTGAGAGTGTGTGTGAGAGTGTGTGAGAGTGTGAGTATGTGGGTGTGAGAGTGTGTGAATGAGTGTGAATGAGAGAGAGTGTGTGTGAGAGTGTGTGAGTATGTGGGTGTGAGAGTGTGTGAGTATGTGGGTGTGAAAGTGTGTGAATGAGTGTGAATGAGAAAGTGTGTGTTAGAGTGTGTGAGTGTGTGTAAGAGTGAGAGTGTGTGAGAGTGTGTGTGAGAGTGTGTGTGAGAGTGTGTGAGTGTGTGTGAGAGTGTTAGAGTGTGTGAGAGTGTCTGAGTATGTGGGTGTGAGTGTGTGTGAGTGTGTGAGAGTGTGTGTGTGTGAATGAGTGTGAGTGAGAGAGTGTGTGAGAGTGTGTGAGTGTGTGTAAGAGTGTGTGAGTGTGTGTGAGAGTGTGTGAGTGTGTGTGAGTGTGTGTGAGAGTGTGTGAGTGTGTGTGAGCGTGTGTGAGAGTGTGTGAGAATGTGGGTGTGAGGGTGTGTGAATGAGAGAGTGTATGAGTGTGAGTGAGAGAGTGTGTGTGTGAAAGTGTGTGAGTGTGTGTGAGAGTGTGTGAGTGTGTGTGAGTGTGTGAGATTGTGTAAGAGTGTGTGAGTGTGTGTGAGTGTGTGTGAGAGTGTGAGAGTGTGTGAGAGTGTGTGAGTGTGTGTGAGAGTGTGTGAGTGTGTGTGAGAGTGTGTGAGTGTGTGTGAATGAGTGTGAGTGAGAGAGTGTGTGAGTGTGTGTGAGAGTGTGTGAGTGTGTGAGAGTGTGTGTGAGAGTGTGTGATAGTGTGTGTGTGTGTGTGAGTGTGTGAGAGTGTGTGTGAGAGTGTGTGTGAGAGTGTGTGTGTGTGAGTATGTGTGAGAGTGTGTGAGTTTGTGTGAATGTGTGTGAGAGTGTGTGAATGTGTGTGAGAGTGTGTGAGTATGTGGCTGTGTGGGTGTGAGGGTGTGTGAGAGTGTGTGAATGAGTGTGAATGAGAGAGTGTGTATGTGAGAGTGTGTGAGAGTGTGTGAGTGTGTGTGAGAGTGTGTAAGTGTGTGCGAGAGTGTGTGAGTGTCTGTGAGTGTGTGTGAGAGTGTGTGAGTGTGTGTGAGAATGTGTGAGTGTGTGTGAGTGTGTGTGAGAGTGTGTGAGAGTGTGTCAGTGTGTGGGTGTCTGGGTGTGAGAGTGTGAGAGTGTGAGTGTGTGTGTGTGAGAGTGTGTGAGAGTGTGTGTGAGTGTGTGTGAGAGTGTGCGAGTATGTGTGAGAGTGTGTGAGTGTGTGTGAGAGTGTGTGGGTGTGAGAGTGTGTGAGTGTGTGTGAGAGTGATTGAGTTTGTGTGAATGAGTGTGAGTGAGAGAGTGTGTGTGAGAGAGTGTGTAAGAGTGTGTGAGTGTGTGTGAGAGTGTGTGAGTGTGTGTGAGTGTGTGTGAGAGTGTGAGAATGTGTGAGTGTGTGTGTGCATGAGTGTGTGTGTGTGAGAGTGTGAGTGTGTGTGAGAGTGTGTGAGAGTGTGTGTGAGAGTGTGAGAGTGTGTGAGTATGTGGGTGTGAGAGTGTGTGAATGAGTGTGAATGAGAGAGTGTGTGTGAGACTGTGTGAGGATGTGGGTATGAGAGTGTGTGAGTATGTCGGTGTGAGAGTGTGTGAGTGTGTGTAAGAGTGAGAGTGTGTGAGAGTGTGTGTGAGAGTGTGTGAGTGTGTGTGAGAGTGTCAGAGTGTGTGAGAGTGTGTTAGTATGTGGGTGTGAGTTTGTGAGTGTGTGAGAGTGTGTGTGTGTGAATGAGTGTGAGTGAGAGAGTGTGTGAGAGTGTGTGAGTGTGTGTGAGCGTGTGTGAGTGTGTGAGTATGTGGGTGTGAGGGTGTGTGAATGAGAGAGTGTATGAGTGTGAGTGAGAGAGTGTGTGTGTGAGAGTGTGTGTGAAAGTGTGTGAGTGTGTGTGAGAGTGTGTGAGTGTGTGAATGTGTGTGAGAGTGTGTGAGATTGTGTAAGAGTGTGTGAGTGTGTGTGAGAGTGTGTGAGTGTGTGTGAGTGTGTGTGAGAGTGTGTGTGAGAGTGTGTGAGTGTGTGTGAGTGTGTGAGTGTGTGTGAATGAGTGTGAGTGAGAGAGTGTGTGAGTGTGTGTGAGAGTGTCTGAGTGTGTGAGAGTGTGTGAGAGTGTGTGATAGTGTGTGTGATAGTGTGTGAGTGTGTGTGAGAGTGTGTGAGAGAGTGTGTGTGAGAGTGTGTGAGTGTGTGTGAGTATGTGTGAGAGTGTGTGAGTTTGTGTGAATGTGTGTGAGAGTGTGTCAATGTGTGTGAGAGTGTGTGAGTGTGTGTGAGAGTGTGTGAGTGTGTGTGAGTGTGTGTGAGTATGTTGCTGTGTGGGTGTGAGGGTGTGTGAGAGTGTGTGAATGAGTGTGAATGAGAGAGTGTGTATGTGAGAGTGTGTGAGAGTGTGTGAGTGTGTGTGAGAGTATGTAAGTGTGTGCGAGAGTGTGTGAGTGTCTGTGAGTGTGTGTGAGAGTGTGTGAGTGTGTGTGAGAATGTGTGAGTCTGTGTGAGTGTGTGTGAGAGTGTGTCAGTGTGTGGGTGTCTGGGTGTGAGAGTGTGAGTGTGAGAGTGTGTGAGAGTGTGTGTGAGTGTGGGAGTGTGTGAGAGTGCGAGTATGTGTGAGAGTGTGTGGGTGTGAGAGTGTGTGAGTGTGTGTGAGAGTGTGTGAGTTTGTGTGAATGAGTGTGAGTGAGAGAGTGTGTGTGAGAGAGTGTGTAAGAGTGTGTGAGTGTGTGTGAGTGTGTGTGAGAGTGTGTGAGTGTGTGTGAGAGTGTGTGAGTGTGTGTGAGAGTGTGTGAGAGTGTGTAAGTGTGTGTGAGAGTGTGTGAGTGTGTGTGAGAGTGTGTGTGAGAATGTGTGAGTGTGTGTGAGAGTGTGTGTGTGTGCATGAGTGTGTGTGTGAGAGTGTGTGAGTGTGTGTGAGAGTGTGAGTGTGTGTGAGAGTGTGAGTGTGTGTGAGAGTGTGTGAGTGTGTGTGAGTGTGTGTGAGAGTGTGTGAGAGTGTGTGAGAGTGTGTGTGAGAGTGTGTGAGAGTGTGTGAGAGTGTGTGAGTATGTGGGTGTGAGAGTGTGTGAATGAGAGAGTGTGTGTGAGACTGTGTGAGGATGTGGGTGTGAGAGTGTGTGAGTATGTCGGTGTGAGAGTGTGTGAGTGTGTGAAAGAGTGTGAATGAGAGAGTGTGTGAGAATGTGTGAGTGTGTGTGAATGAGTGTGAGTGAGAGTGTGTGTAAGAGAGTGTGTGAGAGTGTTAGAGTGTGTGAGAGAGTGTGAGATCGTGTGAGAGTGTGAGAGAGTGTGTGTGAGAGTGTGTGAGTTTGTGGGTGTGAGTGTGTGAGATTGTGTGAGTGTGTGGGTGTGAGAGTGTGTGAGTGTGTGTGAATGAGTGTGAGTGTGAGTGTGTGTGAGAGTGTGAGTATGTGGGTGTGAGGGTGTGTGAATGAGAAAGTGTGTATGTGAGAGTGTGTGAGTGTGTGTGAGAGTGTGTGAGTGTGTGGGTGTGTGAGTGTGTGGGTGTGTGAGTGTGTGTGAATGAGTGAGTGAGAGAGTGTGAGTGAGAGTGTGTGATTGCGTGTGAACGTGTGTGAGTGTGTGTGAAAGTGTGTGAGTGTGTGTGAGATTGTGTGAGTGTGTGTGAGAGTGTCTGAGAGTGTCTGAGTGTGTGTGAGAGTGTGGGAGAGTGTGTGAGTATGTGTGAGAGTGAGTGAGAGTGTGTGAGTATGTGTGAGAGTGTGTGAGTGTGTGTGAGAGTGTGTGAGTGTGTTATTGTGTGTGAGTGTGTGTGAGAGTGTGTGAGATTGTTTGAGTGTGAAAGTGTGTGAGAGTGTTAGAGTGTGTCAGAGTGTGAGAGAGTGTTAGAGTGTGTGAGAGTGTGTGAGTGTGTGAGAGTGTGAGAGTGTGTGAGAGTGTGTGTGAGAGTGTTTGAGAGTGTGTGAGTGTCTGTGTGAGTGTCTGTGTGAGTGTGTAAGTGTGTGTGAGAGTGTGTGAGTGTGTGTGAGTGTGTGTGAGAGTGTGTGAGTGTGTGTGAGAATGTGTGAGTGTGTGTGAGAATGTGTGAGTGTGTGTGAGAGTGTGTGAGTGTGTGTGAGAGTGTGTGAGTGTGTGAGAGTGTGTGTGAGTGTGTGTGAGAGTGTGTGAGTGTGTGTGAGTGTGTGTGCATGAGTGTGAGTGAAAGTGTGTATGTGAGAGTGTGTGAGTGTGTGTGAGAGTGTGTGAGTGTGTGTGAGTGTGTGTGAGTGTGTGTGAGAGTGTGTGTGAGAGTGTGTGAGAGTGTGAGTATGTGGGTGTGAGAGTGTGTGAATGAGTGTGAATGAGAGAGTGTGTGTGTGAGAGTGTGTGAGTATGTGGGTGTGAGAGTGTGTGAGTATGTGGGTGTGAGAGTGTGTGAATGAGTGTGAATGAGAGAGTGTGTGTTAGAGTGTGTGAGTGTGTGTAAGAGTGAGAGTGTGTGAGAGTGTGTGAGTGTGTTAGAGTGTGTGAGAGTGTGTGAGTATGTGGGTGTGAGTGTGTGAGAGTGTGTCTGTGTGAATGAGTGTGAGTGAGAGAGTGTGTGAGAGTGTGTGAGTGTGTGTAAGAGTGTGTGAGTGTGTGTGAGAGTGTGTGAGTGTGTGTGAGTGTGTGTGAGAGTGTGTGAGTGTGTGAGCGTGTGTGAGAGTGTGTGAGTATGTGGGTGTGAGGGTGTGTGAATGAGAGAGTGTATGAGTGTGAGTGAGAGAGTGTGTGTGTGAGAGTGTGTGAGTGTGTGTGAAAGTGTGTGAGTGTGTGTGAGAGTGTGTGAGTGTGTGTGAGAGTGTGTGAGTGTGTGTGAGAGTGTGTGAGATTGTGTAAGAGTGCGTGAGTGTGTGTGAGAGTGTGTGAGTGTGTGTGAGTGTGTGAGTGTGTGTGAGAGTGTGTGAGTGTGTGTGAGAGTGTGTGAGTGTGTGTGAATGAGTGTGAGTGAGAGAGTGTGTGTGAGAGTGTGTGAGTGTGTGAGAGTGTGTGTGAGTGTGTGTGAGAGTGTGTGATAGTGTGTGAGTGTGTGTGTGAGTGTGTGATAGTGTGTGTGAGTGTGTGTGTGAGTGTGTGAGAGTGTGTGAGAGAGTGTGTGTGAGAGTGTGTGAATGTGTGTGAGTATGTGTGAGAGTGTGTGAGTTTGTGTGAATGTGTGTGAGAGTGTGTGAGAGTGTGTGAGTGTGTGTGAGAGTGTGTGAGTATGTGGCTGTGTGGGTGTGTGAGAGTGTGTGAATGAGAGAGTGTGTATGTGAGAATGTGTGAGAGTGTGTGAGTGTGTGTGAGAGTGTGTAAGTGTGTGTGAGAGTGTGTGAGTGTCTGTGAGTGTGTGTGAGAGTGTGTGAGTGTGTGTGAGAATGTGTGAGTGTGTGTGAGTGTGTGTGAGTGTGTGTGAGAGTGTGTGAGAGTGTGTCAGTGTGTGGGTGTCTGGGTGTGAGAGTGTGGGAGTGTGAGTGTGTGTGTGTGAGAGTGTGTGAGAGTGTGTGTGAGTGTGTGAGAGTGTGTGTGAGTGTGTGTGAGTGTGTGTGAGAGTGTGCGAGTATGTGTAAGAGTGTGTGAGTGTGTGTGAGAGTGTGTGGGTGTGAGAGTGTGTGAGTGTGTGTGAGAGTGTGTGAGAGTGTGTGAATGAGTGTGAGTGAGAGAGTGTGTGTGAGAGAGTGTGTAAGAGTGTGTGAGTGTGTGTGAGAGTGTGTGAGTGTGTGTGAGAGTGTCTGAGAGTGTGTGAGTATGTGGGTGTGTGAGAGTGTGAGTATGTGGGTGTGAGGGTGTGTGAGAGTGTGTGAATGAGTGTGAATGAGAGAGTGTGTATGTGAGAGTGTGTGAGAGTGTGTGAGTGTGTGTGAGAGTGTGTAAGTGTGTGTAAGTGTGTGTGAGAGTGTGTGAGAGTGTGTGAGTGTGTGTGAGAGTGTGTGTGAGTGTGTGTGAGAGTGTGTGTGAGAATGTGTGAGTGTGTGTGTGAGAGTGTGTGTGTGCATGAGTGTGTGTGTGAGAGTGTGTGAGAGTGTGTGAGTGTGTGTGAGTGTGTGTGAGAGTGTGAGTGTGTGTGAGAGTGTGTGAGTGTGTGTGAGTGTGTGTGAGAGTGTGTGTGAGAGTGTGTGTGAGAGTGTGTGAGAGTGTGAGAGTGTGTGAGTATGTGGGTGTGAGAGTGTGTGAATGAGAGAGTGTGTGTGAGACTGTGTGAGGATGTTTGTGTGAGAGTGTGTGAGTATGTCGGTGTGAGAGTGTGTGAGTGTGTGAAAGAGTGTGAATGAGAGAGTGTGTGAGAATGTGTGAGTGTGTGTGAATGAGTGTGAGTGAGAGTGTGTGTAAGAGAGTGTGTGAGAGTGTTAGAGTGTGTGAGAGAGTGTGAGATCGTGTGAGAGTGTGAGAGAGTGTGAGAGAGTGTGAGAGTGTGTGAGTGTGTGTGTGAGTGTGTGAGAGTGTGTGAGTTTGTGGGTGTGTGAGATTGTGTGAGTGTGTGGGTGTGAGAGTGTGTGAGTGTGTGTGAGTGTGTGTGAGTGTGTGTGAGTGTGTGTGAATGAGTGTGAGTGTGAGTGTGTGTGAGAGTGTGAGTATGTGGGTGTGAGGGTGTGTGAATGAGAAAGTGTGTATGTGAGAGTGTGTGAGAGTGTGTGAGTGTGTGTGAGAGTGTGTGATTGCGTGTTAAAGTGTGTGAGTGTGTGTGAAAGTGTGTGAGTGTGTGTGAGATTGTGTGAGTGTGTGTGAGAGTGTGTGAGAGTGTCTGAGAGTGTCTGAGTGTGTGTGAGAGTGTGTGGCTATGTGTGAGTGTGTGTGAATGCGTGTGAGAGTGTGTGAATGTGTGTGAGTGTGTGTGAGACTGTGTGAAGTGTGTGAGAGTGTGAGAGAGTAAGAGAGTGTGTGAGAGTGTGTGAGAGTGTTTGAGAGTGTGTGAGAGTGTGTGAGTATGTGGGTGTGAGAGTGTGTTAGAGTGTGTGAGTGAGTGTGAATGAGAGAGCATGTGTGTGAGTGTGTGTGAGAGTGTGTGTGAGTGTGTGTGAGAGTGTGTGAGTATGTGTGAGAGTGTGTGAGTGTGTGTGAGTGTGTTATTGTGTGTGAGTGTGTGTGAGAGTGTGTGAATGTGTGTGAGATTGTTTGAGTGTGAGTGTGTGTGAGAGTGTTAGAGTGTGTGAGAGTGTGAGAGAGTGTTAGAGTGTGTGAGAGTGTGAGAGAGTGTTAGAGTGTGTGAGAGTGTGTGAGTGTGTGTGAGAGTGTGTGAGTGTGTGTGAGAGTGTGTGAGTGTGTGAGAGTGTGTGAGAGTGTGTGTGAGAGTGTGTGTGAGAGTGTTTGAGAGTGTGTGAGAGTGTGTGAGAGTGTGTGAGTGTCTGTGTGAGTGTGTGAGTGTGTGTGAGAGTGTGTGTGAGTGTGTGTGAGAGTGTGTGAGTGTGTGTGAGAATGTGTGAGTGTGTGTGAGAGTGTGTGAGTGTGTGTGAGAGTGTGTGTGAGAGTGTGTGAGAGTGTGTGAGTGTGTGTGAGAGTGTGTGAGTGTGTGTGCATGAGTGTGAGTGAGAGTGTGTGTGTGAGAGTGTGTGAGTGTGTGTGAGAGTGTGACTGTGTGTGAGAGTGTGTGAGTGTGTGTGAGTGTGTGTGAGAGTGTGTGAGAGTGTGTGAGAGTGTGTGAGGGTGTGAGTATGTGGGTGTGAGAGTGTGTGAGTATGTGGGTGTGAGAGTGTGTGAGTGTGTGATAGAGTGTGAATGAGAGAGTTTGTGTTAGAGTGTGTGAGTGTGTGTGAGAATGTGTGAGAATGTGTGAGTGTGTGTGAGCGTGAGAGTGTGTGAGTGTGTGTGAGAGTGTGTGAGTGTGTGTGAATGAGTGTGAGTGAGAGAGTGTGTGTAAGAGAGTGTGTGAGAGTGTTAGATTGTGTGAGAGTGTGTGAGATCGTGTGAGAGTGTGAGAGTGTGTGAGTGTGTGAGTGTGTGTGAGTGTGTGTGAGAGTGTGTGAGTATGTGGGTGTGAGTGTGTGAGAGTGTGTGAGTGTGTGTGAATGAGTGTGAGTGAGAGAGTGTGTGTGTGAGAGTGTGTGAGCGTGTGTAAGAGTGTGTGAGTGGGTGTGAGAGTGTGTGAGTGTGTGTGAGAGTGTGTGAGTGTGTGTGAGTATGTGTGAGAGTGTGTGTGAGTGTGTGTGAGAGAGAGAGTGTGTGAGTGTGTGAGAGTGTGTGAGTGTGTGAATGAGAGAGTGTGTGTGAGATTGTGTGAGTGTGTGAGAGAGTGTGTGAGTGTGTGAGAGTGTGTGAGTGTGTGTGAGAGTGTGTGTAAGAGTGTGTGAGAGTGTGTGAGTGTGTGTGCATGAGTGTGAGTGAGAGTGTGTGTGTGAGAGTGTGTGAGTGTGTGACTGTGTGTGAGAGTGTGTGAGTGTGTGTGAGTGTGTGTGAGAGTGTGTGAGGGTGTGAGAGTGTGTGAGTATGTGGGTGTGAGAGTGTGTAAGTATGTGGGTGTGAGAGTGTGTGAGTGTGTGATAGAGTGTGAATGAGAGAGTGTGTGTTAGAGTGTGTGAGTGTGTGTGAGAATGTGTGAGTGTGTGTGAGCGTGAGAGTGTGTGAGTGTGTGTGAGTGTGTGTGAGAGTGTGTGAGTGTGTGTGAATGAGTGTGAGTGAGAGAGAGTGTGTAAGAGAGTGTGTGAGAGTGTTAGAGTGTGTGAGAGTGTGTGAGATCGTGTGAGAGTGTGTGTGAGAGTGTGTGAGTATGTGCGTGTGAGTGTGTGAGAGTGTGTGAGTGTGTGTGAATGAGTGTGAGTGAGAGAGTGTGTGTGTGAGAGTGTGTGAGCGTGTGTAAGAGTGTGTGAGTGGGTGTGAGAGTGTGTGACTGTGTGTGAGTGTGTGTGAGAGTGTGTGAGAGTGTGTGAGTGTGTGTGAGAGTGTGTGAGTATGTGTGAGAGTGTGTGTGAGAGAGAGAGTGTGTGAGTGTGTGTGAGTGTGTGAGAGTGTGGGTGTGAGAGTGTGTGAGTGTGTGAATGAGTGTGAATGAGAGAGTGTGTGTGAGATTGTGTGAGTGTGTGAGAGAGTGTGTGAGTGTGTGTTAGTGTGTGAGAGTGTGTGAGTGTGTGTGCATGAGTGTGAGTGAAAGTGTGTGTGTGAGAGTGTGTGAGTGTGTGTGAGAATGTGTGTGTGTGTGTGAGAATGTGTGAGTGTGTGAGAGTGTGTGTGAGTGTGTGTGAGTGTGTGTGCATGAGTGTGAGTGAAAGTGTGTGTGTGAGAGTGTGTGAGTGTGTGTGAGAGTGTGTGAGTGTGTGTGAGAGTGTGTGAGTGTGTGTGAGAGTGTGTGTGAGAGTGTGTGAGAGTGTGAGTATGTGGGTGTGAGAGTGTGTGAATGAGTGTGAATGAGAGAGAGTGTGTGTGAGAGTGTGTGAGTATGTGGGTGTGAGAGTGTGTGAGTATGTGGGTGTGAGAGTGTGTGAATGAGTGTGAATGAGAAAGTGTGTGTTAGAGTGTGTGAGTGTGTGTAAGAGTGAGAGTGTGTGAGAGTGTGTGTGAGAGTGTGTGAGTGTGTGTGAGAGTGTTAGAGTGTGTGAGAGTGTCTGAGTATGTGGGTGTGAGTGTGTGTGAGTGTGTGAGAGTGTGTGTGTGTGAATGAGTGTGAGTGAGAGAGTGTGTGAGTGTGTGTAAGAGTGTGTGAGTGTGTGTGAGTGTGTGTGAGAGTGTGTGAGTGTGTGTGAGAGTGTGTGAGTGTGTGTGAGTGTGTGTGTGTGAGTGTGTGTGAGCGTGTGTGAGAGTGTGTGAGAATGTGGGTGTGAGGGTGTGTGAATGAGAGAGTGTATGAGTGTGAGTGAGAGAGTGTGTGTGTGAGAGTGTGTGAGTGTGTGTGAAAGTGTGTGAGTGTGTGTGAGAGTGTGTGAGTGTGTGTGAGAGTGTGTGAGATTGTGTAAGAGTGTGTGAGTGTGTGTGAGAGTGTGAGAGTGTGTGAGAGTGTGTGAGTGTGTGAGTGTGTGTGAGAGTGTGTGTGAGTGTGTGAGTGTGTGTGAGAGTGTGAGTGTGTGTGAATGAGTGTGAGTGAGAGAGTGTGTGAGTGTGTGTGTGAGTGTGTGAGAGTGTGTGAGAGTGTGTGATAGTGTGTGTGATAGTGTGTGAGTGTGTGTGTGAGTGTGTGAGAGTGTGTGAGAGAGTGTGTGTGAGAGTGTGTGAGTATGTGTGAGAGTGTGTGAGTTTGTGTGAATGTGTGTGAGAGTGTGTGAATGTGTGTGAGAGTGTGTGAGTGTGTGTGAGAGTGTGTGAGTATGTGGCTGTGTGGGTGTGAGGGTGTGTGAGAGTGTGTGAATGAGTGTGAATGAGAGAGTGTGTATGTGAGAATGTGTGAGAGTGTGTGAGTGTGTGTGAGAGTGTGTAAGTGTGTGTGAGAGTGTGTGAGTGTCTGTGAGTGAGTGTGAGAGTGTGTGAGTGTGTGTGAGAATGTGTGAGTGTGTGTGAGTGTGTATGAGTGTGTGTGAGAGTGTGTGAGAGTGTGTGAGAGTGTGTCAGTGTGTGGGTGTCTGGGTGTGAGAGTGTGGGAGTGTGAGTGTGTGTGTGTGAGAGTGTGTGAGAGTGTGTGTGAGTGTGTGAGAGTGTGTGTGAGTGTGTGAGTGTGTGTGAGAGTGTGCGAGTATGTGTGAGAGTGTGTGAGAGTGTGTGGGTGTGAGAGTGTGTGAGTGTGTGTGAGAGTGTGTGAGAGTGTGTGAATGAGTGTGAGTGAGAGAGTGTGTGTGAGAGAGTGTGTAAGAGTGTGTGAGTGTGTGTGAGAGTGTGTGAGTGTGTGTGAGAGTGTCTGAGAGTGTGTGAGTATGTGGGTGTGTGAGAGTGTGAGTATGTGGGTGTGAGGGTGTGTGAGAGTGTGTGAATGAGTGTGAATGAGAGAGTGTGTATGTGAGAGTGTGTGAGAATGTGTGAGTGTGTGTGAGAGTGTGTGAGTGTGTGTGAGAGTGTGTGTGAGAGTGTGTGAGAGTGTGTGAGAGTGTGTGAGTGTGTGTGCATGAGTGTGAGTGAGAGTGTGTGTGTGAGAGTGTGTGAGTGTGTGTGAGAGTGTGACTGTGTGTGAGAGTGTGTGAGTGTGTGTGAGAGTGTGTGAGGGTGTGAGAGTGTGTGAGTATGTGGGTGTGAGAGTGTGTAAGTATGTGGGTGTGAGAGTGTGTGAGTGTGTGATAGAGTGTGAATGAGAGAGTGTGTGTTAGAGTGTGTGAGTGTGTGTGAGAATGTGTGAGTGTGTGTGAGCGTGAGAGTGTGTGTGAGCGTGTGTGTGTGAGTGTGTGTGAGAGTGTGTGAGTGTGTGTGAATGAGTGTGAGTGAGAGAGAGTGTGTAAGAGAGTGTGTGAGAGTGTTAGAGTGTGTGAGAGTGTGTGAGATCGTGTGAGAGTGTGTGAGTGTGTGTGAGTATGTGCGTGTGAGTGTGTGAGAGTGTGTGAGTGTGTGTGAATGAGTGTGAGTGAGAGAGTGTGTGTGTGAGAGTGTGTGAGCGTGTGTAAGAGTGTGTGAGTGGGTGTGAGTGTGTGACTGTGTGTGAGTGTGTGTGAGAGTGTGTGAGTGTGTGTGAGAGTGTGTGAGTATGTGTGAGAGTGTGTGTGAGAGAGAGAGTGTGTGAGTGTGTGTGAGTGTGTGAGAGTGTGGGTGTGAGAGTGTGTGAGTGTGTGAATGAGTGTGAATGAGAGAGTGTGTGTGAGATTGTGTGAGTGTGTGAGAGAGTGTGTGAGTGTGTGTTAGTGTGTGAGAGTGTGTGAGTGTGTGTGCATGAGTGTGAGTGAAAGTGTGTGTGTGAGAGTGTGTGAGTGTGTGTGAGAATGTGTGAGTGTGTGTGAGAGTGTGTGAGTGTGTGAGAGTGTGTGTGAGTGTGTGTGAGTGTGTGTGCATGAGTGTGAGTGAAAGTGTGTGTGTGCATGAGTGTGAGTGAAAGTGTGTCTGTGAGAGTGTGTGAGTGTGTGTGAGAGTGTGTGAGTGTGTGTGAGTGTGTGTGAGAGTGGGAGTGTGTGTGAGTGTGTGTGAGAGTGTGTGAGAGTGTGAGTATGTGGGTGTGAGAGTGTGTGAATGAGTGTGAATGAGAGAGAGTGTGTGTGAGAGTGTGTGAGTATGTGGGTGTGAGAGTGTGTGAGTATGTGGGTGTGAGAGTGTGTGAATGAGTGTGAATGAGAAAGTGTGTGTTAGAGTGTGTGAGTGTGTGTAAGAGTGAGAGTGTGTGAGAGTGTGTGTGTGAGAGTGTGTGTGAGAGTGTGTGAGTGTGTGTGAGAGTGTTAGAGTGTGTGAGAGTGTCTGAGTATGTGGGTGTGAGTGTGTGTGAGTGTGTGAGAGTGTGTGTGTGTGAATGAGTGTGAGTGAGAGAGTGTGTGAGAGTGTGTGAGTGTGTGTAAGAGTGTGTGAGTGTGTGTGAGTGTGTGTGAGAGTGTGTGAGTGTGTGTGAGTGTGTGTGAGAGTGTGTGAGTGTGTGTGAGCGTGTGTGAGAGTGTGTGAGAATGTGGGTGTGAGGGTGTGTGAATGAGAGAGTGTATGAGTGTGAGTGAGAGAGTGTGTGTGTGAGAGTGTGTGAGTGTGTGTGAAAGTGTGTGAGTGTGTGTGAGAGTGTGTGAGTGTGTGTGAGAGTGTGTGAGATTGTGTAAGAGTGTGTGAGTGTGTGTGAGAGTGTGAGAGTGTGTGAGAGTGTGTGAGTGTGTGAGTGTGTGTGAGAGTGTGTGTGAGAGTGTGTGAGTGTGTGTGAGAGTGTGTGAGTGTGTGTGAATGAGTGTGAGTGAGAGAGTGTGTGAGTGTGTGTGAGAGTGTGTGAGTGTGTGAGAGTGTGTGTGAGAGTGTGTGAGAGTGTGTGTGTGTGTGTGAGTGTGTGAGTGTGTGTGTGAGAGTGTGTGTGAGAGTGTGTGTGTGTGAGTATGTGTGAGAGTGTGTGAGTTTGTGTGAATGTGTGTGAGAGTGTGTGAATGTGTGTGAGAGTGTGTGAGTATGTGGCTGTGTGGGTGTGAGGGTGTGTGAGAGTGTGTGAATGAGTGTGAATGAGAGAGTGTGTATGTGAGAGTGTGTGAGAGTGTGTGAGTGTGTGTGAGTGTGTGTGAGAGTGTGTAAGTGTGTGCGAGAGTGTGTGAGTGTCTGTGAGTGTGTGTGAGAGTGTGTGAGTGTGTGTGAGAATGTGTGAGTCTGTGTGAGTGTGTGTGAGTGTGTGTGAGAGTGTGTGAGAGTGTGTCAGTGTGTGGGTGTCTGGGTGTGAGAGTGTGAGAGTGTGAGTGTGTGTGTGAGAGTGTGTGAGAGTGTGTGTGAGAGTGTGCGAGTATGTGTGAGAGTGTGTGAGTGTGTGTGAGAGTGTGTGGGTGTGAGAGTGTGTGAGTGTGTGTGAGAGTGTGTGAGTTTGTGTGAATGAGTGTGAGTGAGAGAGTGTGTGTGAGAGAGTGTGTAAGAGTGTGTGAGTGTGTGTGAGAGTGTGTGAGTGTGTGTGAGTGTGTGTGAGAGTGTGTGAGAGTGTGAGAATGTGTGAGTGTGTGTGAGTGTGTGTGTGCATGAGTGTGTGTGTGTGAGAGTGTGAGTGTGTGTGAGAGTGTGTGAGAGTGTGTGTGAGAGTGTGTGAGTATGTGGGTGTGAGAGTGTGTGAATGAGTGTGAATGAGAGAGTGTGTGTGAGACTGTGTGAGGATGTGGGTGTGAGAGTGTGTGAGTATGTCGGTGTGAGAGTGTGTGAGTGTGTGTAAGAGTGAGAGTGTGTGAGAGTGTGTGTGAGAGTGTGTGAGTGTGTGTGAGAGTGTCAGAGTGTGTGAGAGTGTGTTAGTATGTGGGTGTGAGTGTGTGAGTGTGTGAGAGTGTGTGTGTGTGAATGAGTGTGAGTGAGAGAGTGTGTGAGAGTGTGTGAGTGTGTGTGAGCGTGTGTGAGTGTGTGAGTATGTGGGTGTGAGGGTGTGTGAATGAGAGAGTGTATGAGTGTGAGTGAGAGAGTGTGTGTGTGAGAGTGTGTGTGAAAGTGTGTGAGTGTGTGTGAGAGTGTGTGAGTGTGTGTGAGAGTGTGTGAGATTGTGTAAGAGTGTGTGAGTGTGTGTGAGAGTGTGTGAGTGTGTGTGAGTGTGTGTGAGTGTGTGTGAGAGTGTGTGTGAGAGTGTGTGAGTGTGTGTGAGTGTGTGAGTGTGTGTGAATGAGTGTGAGTGAGAGAGTGTGTGAGTGTGTGTGAGAGTGTGTGAGTGTGTGAGAGTGTGTGTGAGAGTGTGTGATAGTGTGTGTGATAGTGTGTGAGTGTGTGTGTGAGTGTGTGAGAGTGTGTGAGAGAGTGTGTGTGAGAGTGTGTGAGAGTGTGTGAGTGTGTGTGAGTATGTGTGAGAGTGTGTGAGTTTGTGTGAATGTGTGTGAGAGTGTGTCAATGTGTGTGAGAGTGTGTGAGTGTGTGTGAGAGTGTGTGAGTGTGTGTGAGAGTGTGTGAGTGTGTGTGAGTGTGTGTGAGTATGTTGCTGTGTGGGTGTGAGGGTGTGTGAGAGTGTGTGAATGAGAGAGTGTGTATGTGAGAGTGTGTGAGAGTGTGTGAGTGTGTGTGAGAGTATGTAAGTGTGTGCGAGAGTGTGTGAGTGTCTGTGAGTGTGTGTGAGAGTGTGTGAGTGTGTGTGAGAATGTGTGAGTCTGTGTGAGTGTGTGTGAGAGTGTGTCAGTGTGTGGGTGTCTGGGTGTGAGAGTGTGAGTGTGAGAGTGTGTGAGAGTGTGTGTGAGTGTGTGAGTGTGTGAGAGTGCGAGTATGTGTGAGAGTGTGTGAGAGTGTGTGGGTGTGAGAGTGTGTGAGTGTGTGTGAGTGTGAGTTTGTGTGAATGAGTGTGAGTGAGAGAGTGTGTGTGAGAGAGTGTGTAAGAGTGTGTGAGTGTGTGTGAGTGTGTGTGAGAGTGTGTGAGTGTGTGTGAGTGTGTGTGAGAGTGTGTGAGTGTGTGTGAGAGTGTGTGAGAGTGTGTGAGTATGTGGGTGTGTGAGAGTGTGTGAGTATGTGGGTGTGAGGGTGTGTGAATGAGAGAGTGTATGTGAGAGTGTGTGAGAGTGTGTGAGTGTGTGTGAGAGTGTGTGAGAGTGTGTAAGTGTGTGTAAGTGTGTGTGAGAGTGTGTGAGTGTGTGTGAGAGTGTGTGTGAGAATGTGTGAGTGTGTGTGAGAGTGTGTGTGTGTGCATGAGTGTGTGTGTGAGAGTGTGTGAGTGTGTGTGAGAGTGTGAGTGTGTGTGAGAGTGTGAGTGTGTGTGAGAGTGTGTGAGTGTGTGTGAGTGTGTGTGAGAGTGTGTGAGAGTGTGTGAGAGTGTGTGAGAGTGTGTGTGAGAGTGTGTGAGTATGTGGGTGTGAGAGTGTGTGAATGAGAGAGTGTGTGTGAGACTGTGTGAGGATGTGGGTGTGAGAGTGTGTGAGTATGTCGGTGTGAGAGTGTGTGAGTGTGTGAAAGAGTGTGAATGAGAGAGTGTGTGAGAATGTGTGAGTGTGTGTGAATGAGTGTGAGTGAGAGTGTGTGTAAGAGAGTGTGTGAGAGTGTTAGAGTGTGTGAGAGAGTGTGAGATCGTGTGAGAGTGTGAGAGAGTGTGTGAGTGTGTGTGAGAGTGTGTGAGTTTGTGGGTGTGAGTGTGTGAGATTGTGTGAGTGTGTGGGTGTGAGAGTGTGTGAGTGTGTGTGAATGAGTGTGAGTGTGAGTGTGTGTGAGAGTGTGAGTATGTGGGTGTGAGGGTGTGTGAATGAGAAAGTGTGTATGTGAGAGTGTGTGAGTGTGTGTGAGAGTGTGTGAGTGTGTGGGTGTGTGAGTGTGTGTGAATGAGTGAGTGAGAGAGTGTGTGATTGCGTGTGAAAGTGTGTGAGTGTGTGTGAAAGTGTGTGAGTGTGTGTGAGATTGTGTGAGTGTGTGTGAGAGTGTGTGAGAGTGTCTGAGAGTGTCTGAGTGTGTGTGAGAGTGTGGGAGAGTGTGTGAGTATGTGTGAGAGTGAGTGAGAGTGTGTGAGTATGTGTGAGAGTGTGTGAGTGTGTGTGAGAGTGTGTGAGTGTGTTATTGTGTGTGAGTGTGTGTGAGAGTGTGTGAGTGTGTGTGAGATTGTTTGAGTGTGAAAGTGTGTGAGAGTGTTAGAGTGTGTCAGAGTGTGAGAGAGTGTTAGAGTGTGTGAGAGTGTGTGAGTGTGTGAGAGTGTGTGAGTGTGTGAGAGTGTGTGAGTGTGTGAGAGTGTGTGAGAGTGTGTGTGAGAGTGTTTGAGAGTGTGTGAGAGTGTGTGAGTGTCTGTGTGAGTGTGTAAGTGTGTGTGAGAGTGTGTGAGTGTGTGTGAGTGTGTGTGAGAGTGTGTGAGTGTGTGTGAGAATGTGTGAGTGTGAGAATGTGTGAGTGTGTGTGAGAGTGTGTGAGTGTGTGTGAGAGTGTGTGAGTGTGTGAGAGTGTGTGTGAGTGTGTGTGAGAGTGTGTGAGTGTGTGTGAGTGTGTGTGCATGAGTGTGAGTGAAAGTGTGTGTGTGAGAGTGTGTGAGTGTGTGTGAGAGTGTGTGAGTGTGTGTGAGTGTGTGAGTGTGTGTGAGTGTGTGTGAGAGTGTGAGTGTGTGTGAGTGTGTGTGAGAGAGTGTGTGAGAGTGTGAGTATGTGGGTGTGAGAGTGTGTGAATGAGTGTGAATGAGAGAGTGTGTGTGTGAGAGTGTGTGAGTATGTGGGTGTGAGAGTGTGTGAGTATGTGGGTGTGAGAGTGTGTGAATGAGTGTGAATGAGAGAGTGTGTGTTAGAGTGTGTGAGTGTGTGTAAGAGTGAGAGTGTGTGAGAGTGTGTGTGAGAGTGTGTGAGTGTGTTAGAGTGTGTGAGAGTGTGTGAGTATGTGGGTGTGAGTGTGTGAGTGTGTGAGAGTGTGTGTGTGTGAATGAGTGTGAGTGAGAGAGTGTGTGAGAGTGTGTGAGTGTGTGTAAGAGTGTGTGAGTGTGTGTGAGAGTGTGTGAGTGTGTGTGAGTGTGTGTGAGTGTGTGTGAGAGTGTGTGAGTATGTGGGTGTGAGGGTGTGTGAATGAGAGAGTGTATGAGTGTGAGTGAGAGAGTGTGTGTGTGAGAGTGTGTGAGTGTGTGTGAAAGTGTGTGAGTGTGTGTGAGAGTGTGTGAGTGTGTGTGAGAGTGTGTGAGATTGTGTAAGAGTGTGTGAGTGTGTGTGAGAGTGTGTGAGTGTGTGTGAGTGTGTGAGTGTGTGTGAGAGTGTGTGAGTGTGTGTGAGAGTGTGTGAGTGTGTGTGAATGAGTGTGAGTGAGAGAGTGTGTGTGAGAGTGTGTGAGTGTGTGAGAGTGTGTGTGAGTGTGTGTGAGAGTGTGTGATAGTGTGTGAGTGTGTGTGTGAGTGTGTGAGAGTGTGTGAGAGTGTGTGTGATAGTGTGTGAGTGTGTGTGTGAGTGTGTGTGTGAGTGTGTGAGAGTGTGTGAGAGAGTGTGTGTGAGAGTGTGTGAATGTGTGTGAGTATGTGTGAGAGTGTGTGAGTTTGTGTGAATGTGTGTGAGAGTGTGTGAATGTGTGTGAGAGTGTGTGAGTGTGTGTGAGAGTGTGTGAGTATGTGGCTGTGTGGGTGTGAGGGTGTGTGAGAGTGTGTGAATGAGTGTGAATGAGAGAGTGTGTATGTGAGAATGTGTGAGAGTGTGTGAGTGTGTGTGAGAGTGTGTAAGTGTGTGTGAGAGTGTGTGAGTGTCTGTGAGTGTGTGTGAGAGTGTGTGAGTGTGTGTGAGAATGTGTGAGTGTGTGTGAGTGTGTGTGAGTGTGTGTGAGAGTGTGTCAGTGTGTGGGTGTCTGGGTGTGAGAGTGTGGGAGTGTGAGTGTGTGTGTGTGAGAGTGTGTGAGAGTGTGTGTGAGTGTGTGAGAGTGTGTGTGAGTGTGTGTGAGTGTGTGTGAGAGTGTGCGAGTATGTGTGAGAGTGTGTGAGTGTGTGTGAGAGTGTGTGGGTGTGAGAGTGTGTGAGTGTGTGTGAGAGTGTGTGAGAGTGTGTGAGAGTGTGTGAATGAGTGTGAGTGAGAGAGTGTGTGTGAGAGAGTGTGTAAGAGTGTGTGAGTGTGTGTGAGAGTGTGTGAGTGTGTGTGAGAGTGTCTGAGAGTGTGTGAGTATGTGGGTGTGTGAGAGTGTGAGTATGTGGGTGTGAGGGTGTGTGAGAGTGTGTGAATGAGTGTGAATGAGAGAGTGTGTATGTGAGAGTGTGTGAGAGTGTGTGAGTGTGTGTGAGAGTGTGTAAGTGTGTGTAAGTGTGTGTGAGAGTGTGTGAGAGTGTGTGAGTGTGTGTGAGAGTGTGTGTGAGTGTGTGTGAGAGTGTGTGTGAGAATGTGTGAGTGTGTGTGAGAGTGTGTGTGTGTGAGAGTGTGTGAGAGTGTGTGAGTGTGTGTGAGTGTGTGTGAGAGTGTGAGTGTGTGTGAGAGTGTGTGAGTGTGTGTGAGTGTGTGTGAGAGTGTGTGAGTGTGTGAGAGTGTGAGAGTGTGTGAGTATGTGGGTGTGAGAGTGTGTGAATGAGTGTGAATGAGAGAGTGTGTGTGAGACTGTGTGAGGATGTTTGTGTGAGAGTGTGTGAGTATGTCGGTGTGAGAGTGTGTGAGTGTGTGAAAGAGTGTGAATGAGAGAGTGTGTGAGAATGTGTGAGTGTGTGTGAATGAGTGTGAGTGAGAGTGTGTGAGAGAGTGTGAGATCGTGTGAGAGTGTGAGAGAGTGTGAGAGTGTGTGAGTGTGTGTGTGAGTGTGTGAGAGTGTGTGAGTTTGTGGGTGTGAGTGTGTGAGATTGTGTGAGTGTGTGGGTGTGAGAGTGTGTGAGTGTGTGTGAGTGTGTGTGAGTGTGTGTGAATGAGTGTGAGTGTGAGTGTGTGTGAGAGTGTGAGTATGTGGGTGTGAGGGTGTGTGAATGAGAAAGTGTGTATGTGAGAGTGTGTGAGAGTGTGTGAGTGTGTGTGAGAGTGTGTGATTGCGTGTTAAAGTGTGTGAGTGTGTGTGAAAGTGTGTGAGTGTGTGTGAGATTGTGTGAGTGTGTGTGAGAGTGTGTGAGAGTGTCTGAGTGTGTGTGAGAGTGTGTGGCTATGTGTGAGTGTGTGAATGTGTGTGAATGCGTGTGAGAGTGTGTGAATGTGTGTGAGTGTGTGTGAGACTGTGTGAAGTGTGTGAGAGTGTGAGAGAGTAAGAGAGTGTGTGAGAGTGTTTGAGAGTGTGTGAGAGTGTGTGAGTATGTGGGTGTGAGAGTGTGTTAGAGTGTGTGAGTGAGTGTGAATGAGAGAGTGTGTGTGTGAGTGTGTGTGAGAGTGTGTGTGAGTGTGTGTGAGAGTGTGTGAGTATGTGTGAGAGTGTGTGAGTGTGTGTGAGTGTGTTATTGTGTGTGAGTGTGTTATTGTGTGTGAGTGTGTGTGAGAGTGTGTGAATGTGTGTGAGATTGTTTGAGTGTGAGTGTGTGTGAGAGTGTTAGAGTGTGTGAGAGTGTGTGAGAGTGTGTGAGTGTGTGTGAGAGTGTGTGAGTGTGTGTGAGAGTGTGTGAGTGTGTGAGAGTGTGTGAGAGTGTGTGTGAGAGTGTTTGAGAGTGTGTGAGAGTGTGTGAGAGTGTGTGAGTGTCTGTGTGAGTGTGTGAGTGTGTGTGAGAGTGTGTGTGAGTGTGTGTGAGAGTGTGTGAGTGTGTGTAAGAATGTGTGAGTGTGTGTGAGAGTGTGTGAGTGTGTGTGAGAGTGTGTGTGAGAGTGTGTGAGTGTGTGTGAGAGTGTGTGTGAGAGTGTGTGAGTGTGTGTGAGTGTGTGTGCATGAGTGTGAGTGAGAGTGTGTGTGTGAGAGTGTGTGAGTGTGTGACTGTGTGTGAGAGTGTGTGAGTGTGTGTGAGTGTGTGTGAGAGTGTGTGAGAGTGTGTGAGGGTGTGAGTATGTGGGTGTGAGAGTGTGTGAGTATGTGGGTGTGAGAGTGTGTGAGTGTGTGATAGAGTGTGAATGAGAGAGTTTGTGTTAGAGTGTGTGTGAGAATGTGTGAGAATGTGTGAGTGTGTGTGAGCGTGAGAGTGTATGAGTGTGTGTGAGTGTGTGTGAATGAGTGTGAGTGAGAGAGTGTGTGTAAGAGAGTGTGTGAGAGTGTTAGAGTGTGTGAGAGTGTGTGAGATCGTGTGAGAGTGTGTGAGTGTGTGAGTGTGTGTGAGTGTGTGTGAGAGTGTGTGAGAGTGTGTGAGTATGTGGGTGTGAGTGTGTGAGAGTGTGTGAGTGTGTGTGAATGAGTGTGAGTGAGAGAGTGTGTGTGTGAGAGTGTGTGAGCATGTGTAAGAGTGTGTGAGTGGGTGTGAGAGTGTGTGAGTGTGTGTGAGAGTGTGTGAGTGTGTGTGAGAGTGTGTGAGTATGTGTGAGAGTGTGTGTGAGTGTGTGTGAGAGAGAGAGTGTGTGAGAGTGTGTGAGTGTGTGTGAGTGTGTGAGAGTGTGGGTGTGAGAGTGTGTGAGTGTGTGAATGAGTGTGAATGAGAGAGTGTGTGTGAGATTGTGTGAGTGTGTGAGAGAGTGTGTGAGTGTGTGTGAGTGTGTGAGAGTGTGTGAGTGTGTGTGCATGAGTGTGAGTGAAAGTGTGTGTGTGAGAGTGTGTGAGTGTGTGTGAGAATGTGTGAGTGTGTGTGAGAATGTGTGAGTGTGTGTGAGAGTGTGTGAGTATGTGGGTGTGTGAGAGTGTGTAAGTATGTGGGTGTGAGGGTGTGTGAGAGTGTGTGAATGAGTGTGAATGAGAGAGTGTGTATGTGAGAGTGTGTGAGTGTGTGTGAGAGTGTGTAAGTGTGTGTAAGTGTGTGTGAGAGTGTGTGAGTGTGTGTGAGAGTGTGTGTGAGAATGTGTGAGTGTGTGTGAGAGTGTGTGTGTGTGCATGAGTGTGTGTGTGAGAGTGTGTGAGTGTGTGAGAGTGTGTGAGTGTGTGAGAGTGTGTGAGTGTGTGTGAGAGTGTGTGAGTGTGTGTGAGAGTGTGTGAGAGTGTGTGTGAGAGTGTGAGAGTGTGTGAGTATGTGGGTGTGAGAGTTTGTGAATGAGTGTGAATGAGAGTGTGTGTGAGACTGTGTGAGGATGTGGGTGTGAGAGTGTGTGAGTATGTCGGTGTGAGAGTGTGTGAGTGTGTGTAAGAGTGAGAGTGTGTGAGAGTGTGTGTGAGAGTGTGTGAATGTGTGTGAGAGTGTTAGAGTGTGTGAGAGTGTGTGAGTATGTGGGTGTGAGTGTGTGAGTGTGTGAGAGTGTGTGTGTGTGAATGAGTGTGAGTGAGAGAGTGTGTGAGAGTGTGTGAGTGTGTGTGAGCGTGTGTGAGAGTGTGTGAGTATGTGGGTGTGAGGGTGTGTGAATGAGAGAGTGTATGAGTGTGAGTGAGAGAGTGTGTGTGTGAGAGTGTGTGAGTGTGTGTGAGAGTGTGAGTGTGTGTGAGAGTGTGTGAGATTGTATAAGAGTGTGTGAGTGTGTGTGAGAGTGTGAGAGTGTGTGAGAGTGTGTGAGTGTGTGTGAGTGTGTGAGTGTGTGTGAGAGTGTGTGAGTGTGTGTGAGAGTGTGTGAGTGTGTGTGAGAGTGTGTGAGTGTGTGAGAGAGTGTGTGTGAGAGAGTGTGTGTGAGAGTGTGTGAGAGTGTGTGAGTGTGTGTGAGTATGTGTGAGAGTGTGTGAGAGTGTGTGAGTGTGTGTGAGTATGTGTGAGAGTGTGTGAGTTTGTGTGAGTGTGTGAATGTGTGTGAGACTGTGTGAGTGTGTGAGAGTGTGTGAGAGTGTGTGAGAGTGTGTGAGTATGTTGCTGTGTGGGTGTGAGGGTGTGTGAGAGTGTGTGAATGAGTGTGAATGAGAGAGTGTGTATGTGAGAGTGTGTGTGAGTGTGTGCAAGAGTGTGTGAGTGTCTGTGAGTGTGTGTGAGAGTGTGTGAGTGTGTGTGAGAATGTGTGAGTCTGTGTGATTGTGTGTGAGTGTGTGTGAGTGTGTGTGAGTGTGTGTGAGAGTGTGTGAGAGTGTGTGAGAGTGTGTGAGTATGTGGGTGTGTGAGAGTGTGTGAGTATGTGGGTGTGAGGGTGTGTGAGAGTGTGTGAATGAGAGAGTGTGTATGTGAGAGTGTGTGAGAGTGTGTGAGTGTGTGTGAGAGTGTGTAAGTGTGTGTAAGTGTGTGTGAGAGTGTGTGAGTGTGGGTGAGAGTGTGTGTGAGAATGTGTGAGTGTGTGTGAGTGTGTGTGTGTGCATGAGTGTGTGTGTGAGAGTGTGAGTGTGTGTGAGAGTGTGTGAGTGTGTGTGAGAGTGTGTGAGAGTGTGTGTGAGAGTGTGAGAGTGTGTGAGTATGTGGGTGTGAGTGTGTGGGTGTGAGAGTGTGTGAGTGTGTGTGAGTGTGTGTGAGTGTGTGTGAATGAGTGTGAGTGTGAGTGTGTGTGAGAGTGTGAGTATGTGGGTGTGAGGGTGTGTGAATGAGAAAGTGTGTATGTGAGAGTGTGTGAGAGTGTTAGAGTGTGTGAGAGTGTGAGATCGTGTGAGAGTGTGAGAGAGTGTGAGAGTGTGTGAGTGTGTGTGTGAGTGTGTGAGAGTGTGTGAGTTTGTGGGTGTGAGTGTGTGAGATTGTGTGAGTGTGTGGGTGTGAGAGTGTGTGAGTGTGTGTGAGTGTGTGTGAGTGTGTGTGAATGAGTGTGAGTGTGAGTGTGTGTGAGAGTGTGAGTATGTGGGTGTGAGGGTGTGTGAATGAGAAAGTGTGTATGTGAGAGTGTGTGAGAGTGTGTGAGTGTGTGTGAGAGTGTGTGATTGCGTGTTAAAGTGTGTGAGTGTGTGTGAAAGTGTGTGAGTGTGTGTGAGATTGTGTGAGTGTGTGTGAGAGTGTGTGAGAGTGTCTGAGTGTGTGTGAGAGTGTGTGGCTATGTGTGAGTGTGTGAATGTGTGTGAATGCGTGTGAGAGTGTGTGAATGTGTGTGAGTGTGTGTGAGACTGTGTGAAGTGTGTGAGAGTGTGAGAGAGTAAGAGAGTGTGTGAGAGTGTTTGAGAGTGTGTGAGAGTGTGTGAGTATGTGGGTGTGAGAGTGTGTTAGAGTGTGTGAGTGAGTGTGAATGAGAGAGTGTGTGTGTGAGTGTGTGTGAGAGTGTGTGTGAGTGTGTGTGAGAGTGTGTGAGTATGTGTGAGAGTGTGTGAGTGTGTGTGAGTGTGTTATTGTGTGTGAGTGTGTTATTGTGTGTGAGTGTGTGTGAGAGTGTGTGAATGTGTGTGAGATTGTTTGAGTGTGAGTGTGTGTGAGAGTGTTAGAGTGTGTGAGAGTGTGTGAGAGTGTGTGAGTGTGTGTGAGAGTGTGTGAGTGTGTGTGAGAGTGTGTGAGTGTGTGAGAGTGTGTGAGAGTGTGTGTGAGAGTGTTTGAGAGTGTGTGAGAGTGTGTGAGAGTGTGTGAGTGTCTGTGTGAGTGTGTGAGTGTGTGTGAGAGTGTGTGTGAGTGTGTGTGAGAGTGTGTGAGTGTGTGTAAGAATGTGTGAGTGTGTGTGAGAGTGTGTGAGTGTGTGTGAGAGTGTGTGTGAGAGTGTGTGAGTGTGTGTGAGAGTGTGTGTGAGAGTGTGTGAGTGTGTGTGAGTGTGTGTGCATGAGTGTGAGTGAGAGTGTGTGTGTGAGAGTGTGTGAGTGTGTGACTGTGTGTGAGAGTGTGTGAGTGTGTGTGAGTGTGTGTGAGAGTGTGTGAGAGTGTGTGAGGGTGTGAGTATGTGGGTGTGAGAGTGTGTGAGTATGTGGGTGTGAGAGTGTGTGAGTGTGTGATAGAGTGTGAATGAGAGAGTTTGTGTTAGAGTGTGTGTGAGAATGTGTGAGAATGTGTGAGTGTGTGTGAGCGTGAGAGTGTATGAGTGTGTGTGAGTGTGTGTGAATGAGTGTGAGTGAGAGAGTGTGTGTAAGAGAGTGTGTGAGAGTGTTAGAGTGTGTGAGAGTGTGTGAGATCGTGTGAGAGTGTGTGAGTGTGTGAGTGTGTGTGAGTGTGTGTGAGAGTGTGTGAGAGTGTGTGAGTATGTGGGTGTGAGTGTGTGAGAGTGTGTGAGTGTGTGTGAATGAGTGTGAGTGAGAGAGTGTGTGTGTGAGAGTGTGTGAGCATGTGTAAGAGTGTGTGAGTGGGTGTGAGAGTGTGTGAGTGTGTGTGAGAGTGTGTGAGTGTGTGTGAGAGTGTGTGAGTATGTGTGAGAGTGTGTGTGAGTGTGTGTGAGAGAGAGAGTGTGTGAGAGTGTGTGAGTGTGTGTGAGTGTGTGAGAGTGTGGGTGTGAGAGTGTGTGAGTGTGTGAATGAGTGTGAATGAGAGAGTGTGTGTGAGATTGTGTGAGTGTGTGAGAGAGTGTGTGAGTGTGTGTGAGTGTGTGAGAGTGTGTGAGTGTGTGTGCATGAGTGTGAGTGAAAGTGTGTGTGTGAGAGTGTGTGAGTGTGTGTGAGAATGTGTGAGTGTGTGTGAGAGTGTGTGAGTATGTGGGTGTGTGAGAGTGTGTAAGTATGTGGGTGTGAGGGTGTGTGAGAGTGTGTGAATGAGTGTGAATGAGAGAGTGTGTATGTGAGAGTGTGTGAGTGTGTGTGAGAGTGTGTAAGTGTGTGTAAGTGTGTGTGAGAGTGTGTGAGTGTGTGTGAGAGTGTGTGTGAGAATGTGTGAGTGTGTGTGAGAGTGTGTGTGTGTGCATGAGTGTGTGTGTGAGAGTGTGTGAGTGTGTGAGAGTGTGTGAGTGTGTGAGAGTGTGTGAGTGTGTGTGAGAGTGTGTGAGTGTGTGTGAGAGTGTGTGAGAGTGTGTGTGAGAGTGTGAGAGTGTGTGAGTATGTGGGTGTGAGAGTTTGTGAATGAGTGTGAATGAGAGTGTGTGTGAGACTGTGTGAGGATGTGGGTGTGAGAGTGTGTGAGTATGTCGGTGTGAGAGTGTGTGAGTGTGTGTAAGAGTGAGAGTGTGTGAGAGTGTGTGAATGTGTGTGAGAGTGTTAGAGTGTGTGAGAGTGTGTGAGTATGTGGGTGTGAGTGTGTGAGTGTGTGAGAGTGTGTGTGTGTGAATGAGTGTGAGTGAGAGAGTGTGTGAGAGTGTGTGAGTGTGTGTGAGCGTGTGTGAGAGTGTGTGAGTATGTGGGTGTGAGGGTGTGTGAATGAGAGAGTGTATGAGTGTGAGTGAGAGAGTGTGTGTGTGAGAGTGTGTGAGTGTGTGTGAGAGTGTGAGTGTGTGTGAGAGTGTGTGAGATTGTATAAGAGTGTGTGAGTGTGTGTGAGAGTGTGAGAGTGTGTGAGAGTGTGTGAGTGTGTGTGAGTGTGTGAGTGTGTGTGAGAGTGTGTGAGTGTGTGTGAGAGTGTGTGAGTGTGTGTGAGAGTGTGTGAGTGTGTGAGAGAGTGTGTGTGAGAGAGTGTGTGTGAGAGTGTGTGAGAGTGTGTGAGTGTGTGTGAGTATGTGTGAGAGTGTGTGAGAGTGTGTGAGTGTGTGTGAGTATGTGTGAGAGTGTGTGAGTTTGTGTGAGTGTGTGAATGTGTGTGAGACTGTGTGAGTGTGTGAGAGTGTGTGAGAGTGTGTGAGAGTGTGTGAGTATGTTGCTGTGTGGGTGTGAGGGTGTGTGAGAGTGTGTGAATGAGTGTGAATGAGAGAGTGTGTATGTGAGAGTGTGTGTGAGTGTGTGCAAGAGTGTGTGAGTGTCTGTGAGTGTGTGTGAGAGTGTGTGAGTGTGTGTGAGAATGTGTGAGTCTGTGTGATTGTGTGTGAGTGTGTGTGAGTGTGTGTGAGTGTGTGTGAGAGTGTGTGAGAGTGTGTGAGAGTGTGTGAGTATGTGGGTGTGTGAGAGTGTGTGAGTATGTGGGTGTGAGGGTGTGTGAGAGTGTGTGAATGAGAGAGTGTGTATGTGAGAGTGTGTGAGAGTGTGTGAGTGTGTGTGAGAGTGTGTAAGTGTGTGTAAGTGTGTGTGAGAGTGTGTGAGTGTGGGTGAGAGTGTGTGTGAGAATGTGTGAGTGTGTGTGAGTGTGTGTGTGTGCATGAGTGTGTGTGTGAGAGTGTGAGTGTGTGTGAGAGTGTGTGAGTGTGTGTGAGAGTGTGTGTGAGAGTGTGAGAGTGTGTGAGTATGTGGGTGTGAGAGTGTGTGAATGAGAGAGTGTGTGTGAGACTGTGTGAGGATGTGGGTGTGAGAGTGTGTGAGTATGTCAGTGTGAGAGTGTGTGAGTGTGTGAAAGAGTGTGAATGAGAGAGTGTGTGTGAATGAGTGTGAGTGAGAGTGTGTGTAAGAGAGTGTGTGAGAGTGTTAGAGTGTGTGAGAGTGTGAGATCGTGTGAGAGTGTGAGAGAGTGTGTGTGAGAGTGTGTGAGTTTGTGGGTGTGAGTGTGTGAGATTGTGTGAGTGTGTGGGTGTGAGTGTGTGTGAGTGTGTGTGAATGAGTGTGAGTGTGAGTGTGTGTGAGAGTGTGAGTATGTGGGTGTGAGGGTGTGTGAATGAGAAAGTGTGTATGTGAGAGTGTGTGAGTGTGTGTGAGAGTGTGTGAGTGTGTGGGTGTGTGAGTGTGTGTGAATGAGTGAGTGAGAGAGTGTGAGTGAGAGTGTGTGATTGTGTGTGAAAGTGTGTGAGTGTGTGTGAAAGTGTGTGAGTGTGTGTGAGATTGTGTGAGTGTGTGTGAGAGTGTGTGAGAGTGTCTGGGAGTGTCTGAGTGTGTGTGAGAGTGTGTGAGTATGTGGGTGTGAGAGTGTGTTAGTGTGTGAGTGAGTGTGAATGAGAGAGTGTGTGTGAGAGTGTGTGTGAGTGTGTGTGAGAGTGAGTGAGAGTGTGTGAGTATGTGTGAGAGTGTGTGAGTGTGTGTGAGAGTGTGTGAGTGTGTGTGAGAGTGTGTGAGTGTGTGTGAGATTGTTTGAGTGTGAAAGTGTGTGAGAGTGTTAGAGTGTGTCAGAGTGTGAGAGAGTGTTAGAGTGTGTGAGAGTGTGTGAGTGTGTGAGAGTGTGTGAGTGTGTGAGAGTGTGTTAGAGTGTGTGAGAGTGTGTGTGAGAGTGTGTGTGAGAGTGTTTGAGAGTGTGTGAGAGTGTGTGAGTGTCTGTGTGAGTGTGTGTGAGAGTGTGTGAGTGTGTGTGAGAGTGTGTGAGTGTGTGTGAGTGTGTGTGAGAGTGTGTGAGTGTGTGTGAGAATGTGTGAGTGTGTGTGAGAATGTGTGAGTGTGTGTGAGAGTGTGTGAGTGTGTGAGAGTGTGTGTGAGTGTGTGTGAGAGTGTGTGAGTGTGTGTGCATGAGTGTGAGTGAAAGTGTGTGTGTGAGAGTGTGTGAGTGTGTGTGAGTGTGTGAGTGTGTGTGAGTGTGTGTGAGAGTGTGAGTGTGTGTGAGTGTGTGTGAGAGTGTGTGTGAGAGTGTGTGAGAGTGTGAGTATGTGGGTGTGAGAGTGTGTGAATGAGAGAGTGTGTGTGTGAGAGTGTGTGAGTATGTGGGTGTGAGAGTGTGTGAGTATGTGGGTGTGAGAGTGTGTGAATGAGTGTGAATGAGAGAGTGTGTGTTAGAGTGTGTGAGTGTGTGTAAGAGTGAGAGTGTGTGAGAGTGTGTGTGAGAGTGTGTGAGTGTGTTAGAGTGTGTGAGAGTGTGTGAGTATGTGGGTGTGAGTGTGTGAGTGTGTGAGAGTGTGTGTGTGTGAATGAGTGTGAGTGAGAGAGTGTGTGAGAGTGTGTGAGTGTGTGTAAGAGTGTGTGAGTGTGTGTGAGAGTGTGTGTGTGTGTGAGTGTGTGTGAGAGTGTGTGAGTGTGTGAGCGTGTGTGAGAGTGTGTGAGTATGTGGGTGTGAGGGTGTGTGAATGAGAGAGTGTATGAGTGTGAGTGAGAGAGTGTGTGTGTGAGAGTGTGTGAGTGTGTGTGAAAGTGTGTGAGTGTGTGTGAGAGTGTGTGAGTGTGTGTGAGATTGTGTAAGAGTGTGTGAGTGTGTGTGAGAGTGTGTGAGTGTGTGTGAGTGTGTGAGTGTGTGTGAGAGTGTGTGAGTGTGTGTGAGAGTGTGTGAGTGTGTGTGAATGAGTGTGAGTGAGAGAGTGTGTGTGAGAGTGTGTGAGTGTGTGAGAGTGTGTGTGAGAGTGTGTGATAGTGTGTGAGTGTGTGTGTGAGTGTGTGAGAGTGTGTGTGATAGTGTGTGAGTGTGTGTGTGAGTGTGTGAGAGTGTGTGAGAGAGTGTGTGTGAGAGTGTGTGAATGTGTGTGAGTATGTGTGAGTTTGTGTGAATGTGTGTGAGAGTGTGTGAATGTGTGTGAGAGTGTGTGAGTGTCTGTGAGAGTGTGTGAGTATGTGGCTGTGTGGGTGTGAGGGTGTGTGAGAGTGTGTGAATGAGTGTGAATGAGAGAGTGTGTATGTGAGAATGTGTGAGAGTGTGTGAGTGTGTGTGAGAGTGTGTAAGTGTGTGTGAGAGTGTGTGAGTGTCTGTGAGTGTGTGTGAGAGTGTGTGAGAATGTGTGAGTGTGTGTGAGTGTGTGTGAGTGTGTGTGAGAGTGTGTGAGAGTGTGTCAGTGTGTGGGTGTCTGGGTGTGAGAGTGTGGGAGTGTGAGTGTGTGTGTGTGAGAGTGTGTGAGAGTGTGTGTGAGTGTGTGAGAGTGTGTGTGAGTGTGTGTGAGTGTGTGTGAGAGTGTGCGAGTATGTGTGAGAGTGTGTGAGTGTGTGTGAGAGTGTGTGGGTGTGAGAGTGTGTGAGTGTGTGTGAGAGTGTGTGAGAGTGTGTGAGAGTGTGTGAATGAGTGTGAGTGAGAGAGTGTGTGTGAGAGAGTGTGTAAGAGTGTGTGAGTGTGTGTGAGAGTGTGTGAGTGTGTGTGAGAGTGTCTGAGAGTGTGTGAGTATGTGGGTGTGTGAGAGTGTGAGTATGTGGGTGTGAGGGTGTGTGAGAGTGTGTGAATGAGAGAGTGTGTATGTGAGAGTGTGTGAGAGTGTGTGAGTGTGTGTGAGAGTGTGTAAGTGTGTGTAAGTGTGTGTGAGAGTGTGTGAGAGTGTGTGAGTGTGTGTGAGAGTGTGTGTGAGTGTGTGTGAGAGTGTGTGTGAGAATGTGTGAGTGTGTGTGAGAGTGTGTGTGTGCATGAGTGTGTGTGTGAGAGTGTGTGAGAGTGTGTGAGTGTGTGTGAGTGTGTGTGAGAGTGTGAGTGTGTGTGAGAGTGTGTGAGTGTGTGTGAGTGTGTGTGAGAGTGTGTGTGAGAGTGTGTGAGAGTGTGAGAGTGTGTGAGTATGTGGGTGTGAGAGTGTGTGAATGAGTGTGAATGAGAGAGTGTGTGTGAGACTGTGTGAGGATGTTTGTGTGAGAGTGTGTGAGTATGTCGGTGTGAGAGTGTGTGAGTGTGTGAAAGAGTGTGAATGAGAGAGTGTGTGAGAATGTGTGAGTGTGTGTGAATGAGTGTGAGTGAGAGTGTGTGTAAGAGAGTGTGTGAGAGTGTTAGAGTGTGTGAGATCGTGTGAGAGTGTGAGAGAGTGTGAGAGTGTGTGAGTGTGTGTGTGAGTGTGTGAGAGTGTGTGAGTTTGTGGGTGTGAGTGTGTGAGATTGTGTGAGTGTGTGGGTGTGAGAGTGTGTGAGTGTGTGTGAGTGTGTGTGAGTGTGTGTGAATGAGTGTGAGTGTGAGTGTGTGTGAGAGTGTGAGTATGTGGGTGTGAGGGTGTGTGAATGAGAAAGTGTGTATGTGAGAGTGTGTGAGAGTGTGTGAGTGTGTGTGAGAGTGTGTGATTGCGTGTTAAAGTGTGTGAGTGTGTGTGAAAGTGTGTGAGTGTGTGTGAGATTGTGTGAGTGTGTGTGAGAGTGTGTGAGAGTGTCTGAGAGTGTCTGAGTGTGTGTGAGAGTGTGTGGCTATGTGTGAGTGTGTGAATGTGTGTGAATGCGTGTGAGAGTGTGTGAATGTGTGTGAGTGTGTGTGAGACTGTGTGAAGTGTGTGAGAGTAAGAGAGTGTGTGAGAGTAAGAGAGTGTGTGAGAGTGTTTGAGAGTGTGTGAGAGTGTGTGAGTATGTGGGTGTGAGAGTGTGTTAGAGTGTGTGAGTGAGTGTGAATGAGAGAGTGTGTGTGTGAGTGTGTGTGAGAGTGTGTGTGAGTGTGTGTGAGAGTGTGTGAGTATGTGTGAGAGTGTGTGAGTGTGTGTGAGTGTGTTATTGTGTGTGAGTGTGTGTGAGAGTGTGTGAATGTGTGTGAGATTGTTTGAGTGTGAGTGTGTGTGAGAGTGTTAGAGTGTGTGAGAGTGTGAGAGAGTGTTAGAGTGTGTGAGAGTGTGTGAGTGTGTGTGAGAGTGTGTGAGTGTGTGAGAGTGTGTGAGAGTGTGTGTGAGAGTGTGTGTGAGAGTGTTTGAGAGTGTGTGAGAGTGTGTGAGAGTGTGTGAGTGTCTGTGTGAGTGTCTGTGTGAGTGTGTGTGAGAGTGTGTGTGAGTGTGTGTGAGAGTGTGTGAGTGTGTGTGAGAATGTGTGAGTGTGTGTGAGAGTGTGTGAGTGTGTGTGAGAGTGTGTGTGAGAGTGTGTGAGAGTGTGTGAGTGTGTGTGAGAGTGTGTGAGTGTGTGTGAGTGTGTGTGCATGAGTGTGAGTGAGAGTGTGTGTGTGAGAGTGTGTGAGTGTGTGTGAGAGTGTGACTGTGTGTGAGAGTGTGTGAGTGTGTGTGAGTGTGTGTGAGAGTGTGTGAGAGTGTGTGAGGGTGTGAGTATGTGGGTGTGAGAGTGTGTGAGTATGTGGGTGTGAGAGTGTGTGAGTGTGTGATAGAGTGTGAATGAGAGAGTTTGTGTTAGAGTGTGTGAGTGTGTGTGAGAATGTGTGAGAATGTGTGAGTGTGTGTGAGCGTGAGAGTGTGTGAGTGTGTGTGAATGAGTGTGAGTGAGAGAGTGTGTGTAAGAGAGTGTGTGAGAGTGTTAGAGTGTGTGAGAGTGTGTGAGATCGTGTGAGAGTGTGTGAGTGTGTGTGAGTGTGTGTGAGTGTGTGTGAGAGTGTGTGAGAGTGTGTGAGTATGTGGGTGTGTGAGAGTGTGTGAGTGTGTGTGAATGAGTGTGAGTGAGAGAGTGTGTGTGTGAGAGTGTGTGAGCGTGTGTAAGAGTGTGTGAGTGGGTGTGAGAGTGTGTGAGTGTGTGTGAGAGTGTGTGAGTGTGTGTGAGAGTGTGTGAGTATGTGTGAGAGTGTGTGTGAGTGTGTGTGAGAGAGAGAGTGTGTGAGAGTGTGTGAGTGTGTGTGAGTGTGTGAGAGTGTGGGTGTGAGAGTGTGTGAGTGTGTGAATGAGTGTGAATGAGAGAGTGTGTGTGAGATTGTGTGAGTGTGTGAGAGAGTGTGTGAGTGTGTGTGAGTGTGTGAGAGTGTGTGAGTGTGTGTGCATGAGTGTGAGTGAAAGTGTGTGTGTGAGAGTGTGTGAGTGTGTGTGAGAATGTGTGAGTGTGTGTGAGAGTGTGTGAGTATGTGGGTGTGTGAGAGTGTGTGAGTATGTGGGTGTGAGGGTGTGTGAGAGTGTGTGAATGAGTGTGAATGAGAGAGTGTGTATGTGAGAGTGTGTGAGTGTGTGTGAGAGTGTGTAAGTGTGTGTAAGTGTGTGTGAGAGTGTGTGAGTGTGTGTGAGAGTGTGTGTGAGAATGTGTGAGTGTGTGTGAGAGTGTGTGTGTGTGTATGAGTGTGTGTGTGAGAGTGTGTGAGTGTGTGAGAGTGTGTGAGTGTGTGAGAGTGTGTGAGTGTGTGTGAGAGTGTGTGAGTGTGTGTGAGTGTGTGTGAGAGTGTGTGAGAGTGTGTGTGAGAGTGTGAGAGTGTGTGAGTATGTGGGTGTGAGAGTGTGTGAATGAGTGTGAATGAGAGAGTGTGTGTGAGACTGTGTGAGGATGTCGGTGTGAGAGTGTGTGAGTGTGTGTAAGAGTGAGAGTGTGTGTGAGAGTGTGTGTGAGAGTGTGTGAATGTGTGTGAGAGTGTTAGAGTGTGTGAGAGTGTGTGAGTATGTGGGTGTGAGTGTGTGAGTGTGTGAGAGTGTGTGTGTGTGAATGAGTGTGAGTGAGAGAGTGTGTGAGAGTGTGTGAGTGTGTGTGAGCGTGTGTGAGAGTGTGTGAGTATGTGGGTGTGAGGGTGTGTGAATGAGAGAGTGTATGAGTGTGAGTGAGAGAGTGTGTGTGTGAGAGTGTGTGAGTGTGTGTGAGTGTGTGTGAGAGTGTGTGAGATTGTATAAGAGTGTGTGAGTGTGTGTGAGAGTGTGAGAGTGTGTGAGAGTGTGTGAGTGTGTGTGAGTGTGTGAGTGTGTGTGAGAGTGTGTGAGTGTGTGTGAGTGTGTGTGAGAGTGTGTGAGTGTGTGAGAGAGTGTGTGTGAGAGAGTGTGTGTGAGAGTGTGTGAGAGTGTGTGAGTGTGTGTGAGTGTGTGTGAGTATGTGTGAGAGTGTGTGAGTGTGTGTGAGTATGTGTGAGAGTGTGTGAGTTTGTGTGAATGTGTGTGAGAGTGTGTGAATGTGTGTGAGACTGTGTGAGTGTGTGTGAGAGTGTGTGAGAGTGTGTGAGTATGTTGCTGTGTGGGTGTGAGGGTGTGTGAGAGTGTGTGAATGAGTGTGAATGAGAGAGTGTGTATGTGAGAGTGTGTGAGAGTGTGTGAGTGTGTGTGAGAGTGTGTAAGTGTGTGCAAGAGTGTGTGAGTGTCTGTGAGTGTGTGTGAGAGTGTGTGAGTGTGTGTGAGAATGTGTGAGTCTGTGTGAGTGTGTGTGAGTGTGTGTGAGTGTGTGTGAGAGTGTGTGAGAGTGTGTGAGAGTGTGTGAGTATGTGGGTGTGTGAGAGTGTGTGAGTATGTGGGTGTGTGAGAGTGTGTGAATGAGAGAGTGTGTATGTGAGAGTGTGTGAGTGTGTGTGAGAGTGTAAGTGTGTGTAAGTGTGTGTGAGAGTGTGTGAGTGTGGGTGAGAGTGTGTGTGAGAATGTGTGAGTGTGTGTGAGTGTGTGTGTGTGCATGAGTGTGTGTGTGAGAGTGTGAGTGTGTGTGAGAGTGTGTGAGTGTGTGTGAGTGTGTGTGAGAGTGTGTGAGAGTGTGTGTGAGAGTGTGACAGTGTGTGAGTATGTGGGTGTGAGAGTGTGTGAATGAGAGAGTGTGTGTGAGACTGTGTGAGGATGCGGGTGTGAGAGTGTGTGAGTATGTCGGTGTGAGAGTGTGTGAGTGTGTGAAAGAGTGTGAATGAGAGAGTGTGTGTGAATGAGTGTGAGTGAGAGTGTGTGTAAGAGAGTGTGTGAGAGTGTTAGAGTGTGTGAGAGTGTGAGATCATGTGAGAGTGTGAGAGAGTGTGTGTGAGAGTGTGTGAGTTTGTGGGTGTGAGTGTGTGAGATTGTGTGAGTGTGTGGGTGTGAGAGCGTGTGAGTGTGTGTGAGTGTGTGTGAATGAGGGTGAGTGTGAGTGTGTGTGAGAGTGTGAGTATGTGGGTGTGAGGGTGTGTGAATGAGAAAGTGTGTATGTGAGAGTGTGTGAGAGTGTGTGTGAGAGTGTGTGAGTGTGTGTGAGAGTGTGTGAGTGTGTGGGTGTGTGAGTGTGTGTGAGTGTGTGTGAATGAGTGAGTGAGAGAGTGTGAGTGAGAGTGTGTGATTGCGTGTGAAAGTGTGTGTGAAAGTGAGTGAGTGTGTGTGAGATTGTGTGAGTGTGTGTGAGAGTGTGTGAGAGTGTCTGAGAGTGTCTGAGTGTGTGTGAGAGTGTGTGAGAGTGTGTGAGTATGTGGGTGTGAGAGTGTGTTAGAGTGTGTGAGTGAGTGTGAATGAGAGAGTGTGTGTGAGAGTGTGTGTGAGTGTGTGTGAGAGTGAGTGAGAGTGTGTGAGAGTGAGTGAGAGTGTGTGAGTATGTGTGAGAGTGTGTGAGTATGTGTGAGAGTGTGTGAGTGTGTGTGAGAGTGTGTGAGTGTGTTATTGTGTGTGAGTGTGTGTGAGAGTGTGTGAGTGTGTGTGAGATTGTTTGAGTGTGAGTGTGTGTGAGAGTGTTAGAGTGTGTGAGAGTGTGAGAGAGTGTTAGAGTGTGTGAGAGTGTGTGAGTGTGTGTGAGAGTGTGTGAAGTGTGTGAGAGTGTGAGAGAGTAAGAGTGTGTGAGAGTGTGTGAGAGTGTTTGAGAGTGTGTGAGAGTGTGTGAGTATGTGGGTGTGAGAGTGTGTTAGAGTGTGTGAGTGAGTGTGAATGAGAGAGTGTGTGTGAGAGTGTGTGTGAGAGTGAGTGAGAGTGTGTGAGTATGTGTGAGATTGTGTGAGTGTGTGTGAGAGTGTGTGAGTGTGGGTGTGTGAGTGTGTGTGAATGAGTGAGTGAGAGAGTGTGAGTGAGAGTGTGTGATTGCGTGTGAAAGTGTGTGAGTGTGTGTGAAAGTGTGTGAGTGTGTGTGAGATTGTGTGAGTGTGTGTGAGAGTGTGTGAGAGTGTCTGAGAGTGTCTGAGTGTGTGTGAGAGTGTGTGAGAGTGTGTGAGTATGTGGGTGTGAGAGTGTGTTAGAGTGTGTGAGTGAGTGTGAATGAGAGTGTGTGTGAGAGTGTGTGTGAGTGTGTGTGAGAGTGAGTGAGAGTGTGTGAGTATGTGTGAGAGTGTGTGAGTATGTGTGAGAGTGTGTGAGTGTGTGTGAGAGTGTGTGAGTGTGTTATTGTGTGTGAGTGTGTGTGAGAGTGTGTGAGTGTGTGTGAGATTGTTTGAGTGTGAGTGTGTGTGAGAGTGTTAGAGTGTGTGAGAGTGTGAGAGAGTGTTAGAGTGTGTGAGAGTGTGTGAGTGTGTGAGAGTGTGTGAGAGTGTGTGAGAGTGTGTGTGAGAGTGTTTGAGAGTGTGTGAGAGTGTGTGAGTGTCTGTGTGAGTGTGTGAGAGTGTGTAAGTGTGTGTGAGAGTGTGTGAGTGTGTGTGAGTGTGTGTGAGAGTGTGTGAGTGTGTGTGAGAATGTGTGAGTGTGTGTGAGAATGTGTGAGTGTGTGTGAGAGTGTGTGAGTGTGTGTGAGAGTGTGTGAGTGTGTGAGAGTGTGTGTGAGTGTGTGTGAGAGTGTGTGAGGGTGTGTGCATGAGTGTGAGTGAAAGTGTGTGTGTGAGAGTGTGTGAGTGTGTGTGAGAGTGTGTGAGTGTGTGTGAGTGTGTGAGTGTGTGTGAGAGTGTGAGTGTGTGTGAGTGTGTGTGAGAGTGTGTGTGAGAGTGTGTGAGAGTGTGAGTATGTGGGTGTGAGAGTGTGTGAATGAGTGTGAATGAGAGAGTGTGTGTGTGAGAGTGTGTGAGTATGTGGGTGTGAGAGTGTGTGAATGAGTGTGAATGAGAGAGTGTGTGTTAGAGTGTGTGAGTGTGTGTAAGAGTGAGAGTGTGTGAGAGTGTGTGTGAGAGTGTGTGAGTGTGTTAGAGTGTGTGAGAGTGTGTGAGTATGTGGGTGTGAGTGTGTGAGTGTGTGAGAGTGTGTGTGTGTGTGAATGAGTGTGAGTGAGAGAGTGTGTGAGAGTGTGTGAGTGTGTGTAAGAGTGTGTGAGTGTGTGTGAGAGTGTGTGAGTGTGTGTGAGAGTGTGTGAGTGTGTGAGCGTGTGTGAGAGTGTGTGAGTATGTGGGTGTGAGGGTGTGTGAATGAGAGAGTGTGTGTGTGAGAGTGTGTGAGTGTGTGTGAAAGTGTGTGAGTGTGTGTGAGAGTGTGAGTGTGTGTGAGAGTGTGTGAGATTGTGTAAGAGTGTGTGAGTGTGTGTGAGAGTGTGTGAGTGTGTGTGAGTGTGTGAGTGTGTGTGAGTGTGTGTGAGAGTGTGTGAGTGTGTGTGAATGAGTGTGAGTGAGAGAGTGTGTGTGAGTGTGTGAGAGTGTGTGTGAGTGTGTGTGAGTGTGTGTGAGAGTGTGTGATAGTGTGTGAGTGTGTGTGTGAGTGTGTGAGAGTGTGTGAGAGTGTGTGTGATAGTGTGTGAGTGTGTGTGAGTGTGTGTGTGAGTGTGTGAGAGTGTGTGAGAGAGTGTGTGAGAGAGTGTGTGTGAGAGTGTGTGAATGTGTGTGAGTATGTGTGAGAGTGTGAGTTTGTGTGAATGTGTGTGAGAGTGTGTGAATGTGTGTGAGAGTGTGTGAGTGTGTGTGAGAGTGTGTGAGTATGTGGCTGTGTGGGTGTGAGGGTGTGTGAGAGTGTGTGAATGAGTGTGAATGAGAGAGTGTGTATGTGAGAATGTGTGAGAGTGTGTGAGTGTGTGTGAGAGTGTGTAAGTGTGTGTGAGAGTGTGTGAGTGTCTGTGAGTGTGTGTGAGAGTGTGTGAGTGTGTGTGAGAATGTGTGAGTGTGTGTGAGTGTGTGTGAGTGTGTGTGAGAGTGTGTGAGAGTGTGTCAGTGTGTGGGTGTCTGGGTGTGAGAGTGTGGGAGTGTGAGTGTGTGTGTGTGAGAGTGTGTGTGAGTGTGTGAGAGTGTGTGAGAGTGTGTGTGAGTGTGTGTGAGTGTGTGAGTGTGTGTGAGAGTGTGCGAGTATGTGTGAGAGTGTGCGAGTGTGTGTGAGAGTGTGTGAGTGTGTGTGAGAGTGTGTGGGTGTGAGAGTGTGTGAGTGTGTGTGAGAGTGTGTGAGAGTGTGTGAGAGTGTGTGAATGAGTGTGAGTGAGAGAGTGTGTGTGAGAGAGTGTGTAAGAGTGTGTGAGTGTGTGTGAGTGTGTGTGAGAGTGTCTGAGAGTGTGTGAGTATGTGGGTGTGTGAGAGTGTGAGTATGTGGGTGTGAGGGTGTGTGAGAGTGTGTGAATGAGTGTGAATGAGAGAGTGTGTATGTGAGAGTGTGTGAGAGTGTGTGAGTGTGTGTGAGAGTGTGTAAGTGTGTGTAAGTGTGTAAGTGTGTGTAAGTGTGTGTTTGAGTGTGTGAGAGTGTGTGAGTGTGTGTGAGAGTGTGTGTGAGTGTGTGTGAGAGTGTGTGTGAGAATGTGTGAGTGTGTGTGAGAGTGTGTGTGTGCATGAGTGTGTGTGCATGAGTGTGTGTGTGAGAGTGTGTGAGAGTGTGTGAGTGTGTGTGAGTGTGTGTGAGAGTGTGAGTGTGTGTGAGAGTGTGTGAGTGTGTGTGAGTGTGTGTGAGAGTGTGTGTGAGAGTGTGTGAGAGTGTGAGAGTGTGTGAGTATGTGGGTGTGAGACTGTGTGAATGAGTGTGAATGAGAGAGTGTGTGTGAGACTGTGTGAGTGTGTGAAAGAGTGTGAATGAGAGAGTGTGTGAGAATGTGTGAGTGTGTGTGAATGAGTGTGAGTGAGAGTGTGTGTAAGAGAGTGTGTGAGAGTGTTAGAGTGTGTGAGAGAGTGTGAGATCGTGTGAGAGTGTGTGAGAGTGTTAGAGTGTGTGAGAGAGTGTGAGATCGTGTGAGAGTGTGAGAGTGTGAGAGAGTGTGAGAGTGTGTGAGTGTGTGTGTGAGTGTGTGAGTGTGTGAGTTTGTGGGTGTGAGTGTGTGAGATTGTGTGAGTGTGTGGGTGTGAGAGTGTGTGAGTGTGTGTGAGTGTGTGTGAATGAGTGTGAGTGTGAGTGTGTGTGAGAGTGTGAGTATGTGGGTGTGAGGGTGTGTGAATGAGAAAGTGTGTATGTGAGAGTGTGTGAGAGTGTGTGAGTGTGTGTGAGAGTGTGTGATTGCGTGTTAAAGTGTGTGAGTGTGTGTGAAAGTGTGTGAGTGTGTGTGAGATTGTGTGAGTGTGTGTGAGAGTGTCTGAGAGTGTCTGAGTGTGTGTGAGAGTGTGTGGCTATGTGTGAGTGTGTGAGTGTGTGTGAATGCGTGTGAGAGTGTGTGAATGTGTGTGAGTGTGTGTGAGACTGTGTGAAGTGTGTGAGAGTGTGAGAGAGTAAGAGAGTGTGTGAGAGTGTGTGAGAGTGTTTGAGAGTGTGTGAGAGTGTGTGAGTATGTGGGTGTGAGAGTGTGTTAGAGTGTGTGAGTGAGTGTGAATAAGAGAGTGTGTGTGTGAGTGTGTGTGAGAGTGTGTGTGAGTGTGTGTGAGAGTGTGTGAGTATGTGTGAGAGTGTGTGAGTGTGTGTGAGTGTGTTATTGTGTGTGAGTGTGTGTGAGAGTGTGTGAATGTGTGTGAGATTGTTTGAGTGTGAGTGTGTGTGAGAGTGTTAGAGTGTGTGAGAGTGTGAGAGAGTGTTAGAGTGTGTGAGAGTGTGTGAGTGTGTGTGAGAGTGTGTGAGTGTGTGTGAGAGTGTGTGAGTGTGTGTGAGAGTGTGTGTGAGAGTGTGTGAGAGTGTGTGAGTGTGTGTGAGAGTGTGTGAGTGTGTGTGAGTGTGTGTGCATGAGTGTGAGTCAGAGTGTGTGTGTGAGAGTGTGTGAGTGTGTGTGAGAGTGTGACTGTGTGTGAGAGTGTGTGAGTGTGTGTGAGTGTGTGTGAGTGTGTGTGAGAGTGTGTGAGAGTGTGTGAGGGTGTGAGTATGTGGGTGTGAGAGTGTGTGAGTATGTGGGTGTGAGAGTGTGTGAGTGTGTGATAGAGTGTGAATGAGAGAGTTTGTGTTAGAGTGTGTGAGTGTGTGTGAGAATGTGTGAGTGTGTGTGAGCGTGAGAGTGTGTGAGTGTGTGTGAGTGTGTGTGAGAGTGTGTGAGTGTGTGTGAATGAGTGTGAGTGAGAGAGTGTGTGTAAGAGAGTGTGTGAGAGTGTGTGAGATCGTGTGAGAGTGTGAGAGTGTGTGAGTGTGTGAGTGTGTGTGAGTGTGTGTGAGAGTGTGTGAGAGTGTGTGAGTAAGTGGGTGTGAGTGTGTGAGAGTGTGTGAGTGTGTGTGAATGAGTGTGAGTGAGAGAGTGTGTGTGTGAGAGTGTGTGAGCGTGTGTAAGAGTGTGTGAGTGGGTGTGAGAGTGTGTGAGTGTGTGTGAGAGTGTGTGAGTGTGTGTGAGAGTGTGTGAGTATGTGTGAGAGTGTGTGTGAGTGTGTGTGAGAGAGAGAGTGTGTGAGAGTGTGTGAGTGTGTGTGAGTGTGTGAGAGTGTGGGTGTGAGAGTGTGTGAGTGTGTGAATGAGTGTGAATGAGAGAGTGTGTGTGAGATTGTGTGAGTGTGTGAGAGAGTGTGTGAGTGTGTGTGAGTGTGTGAGAGTGTGTGAGTGTGTGTGCATGAGTGTGAGTGAAAGTGTGTGTGTGAGAGTGTGTGAGTGTGTGTGAGAATGTGTGAGTGTGTGTGAGAGTGTGTGAGTATGTGGGTGTGTGAGAGTGTGTGAGTATGTGGGTGTGAGGGTGTGTGAGAGTGTGTGAATGAGTGTGAATGAGAGAGTGTGTATGTGAGAGTGTGTGAGTGTGTGTGAGAGTGTGTAAGTGTGTGTAAGTGTGTGTGAGAGTGTGTGAGTGTGTGTGAGAGTGTGTGTGAGAATGTGTGAGTGTGTGTGAGAGTGTGTGTGTGTGCATGAGTGTGTGTGTGAGAGTGTGTGAGTGTGTGAGAGTGTGTGAGTGTGTGTGAGAGTGTGTGAGTGTGTGTGAGTGTGTGTGAGAGTGTGTGAGAGTGTGTGTGAGAGTGTGAGAGTGTGTGAGTATGTGGGTGTGAGAGTGTGTGAATGAGTGTGAATGAGAGAGTGTGTGTGAGACTGTGTGAGGATGTGGGTGTGAGAGTGTGTGAGTATGTCGGTGTGAGAGTGTGTGAGTGTGTGTAAGAGTGAGAGTGTGTGAGAGTGTGTGTGAGAGTGTGTGTGAGAGTGTGTGAATGTGTGTGAGAGTGTTAGAGTGTGTGAGAGTGTGTGAGTATGTGGGTGTGAGTGTGTGAGTGTGTGAGAGTGTGTGTGTGTGAATGAGTGTGAGTGAGAGAGTGTGTGAGAGTGTGTGAGTGTGTGTGAGCGTGTGTGAGAGTGTGTGAGTATGTGGGTGTGAGGGTGTGTGAATGAGAGAGTGTATGAGTGTGAGTGAGAGAGTGTGTGTGTGAGAGTGTGTGAGTGTGTGTGAAAGTGTGTGAGTGTGTGTGAGAGTGTGAGTGTGTGTGAGAGTGTGTGAGATTGTATAAGAGTGTGTGAGTGTGTGTGAGATTGTGAGAGTGTGTGAGAGTGTGTGAGTGTGTGTGAGTGTGTGAGTGTGTGTGAGAGTGTGTGAGTTTGTGTGAGAGTGTGTGAGTGTGTGAGAGAGTGTGTGTGAGAGAGTGTGTGTGAGAGTGTGTGAGAGTGTGTGAGTGTGTGTGAGTATGTGTGAGAGTGTGTGAGTTTGTGTGAATGTGTGTGAGAGTGTGTGAATGTGTGTGAGACTGTCTGAGTGTGTGTGAGAGTGTGTGAGAGTGTGTGAGTATGTTGCTGTGTGGGTGTGAGGGTGTGTGAGAGTGTGTGAATGAGTGTGAATGAGAGAGTGTGTATGTGAGAGTGTGTGAGTGTGTGAGTGTGTGTGAGAGTGTGTAAGTGTGTGCAAGAGTGTGTGAGTGTCTGTGAGTGTGTGTGAGAGTGTGTGAGTGTGTGTGAGAATGTGTGAGTCTGTGTGAGTGTGTGTGAGTGTGTGTGAGAATGTGTGAGAGTGTGTCAGTGTGTGGGTGTCTGGGTGTGAGAGTGTGAGAGTGTGAGTGTGTGTGTGAGAGTGTGTGAGAGTGTGTGTGAGTGTGTGAGTGTGTGTGAGAGTGCGAGTATGTGTGAGAGTGTGTGAGTGTGTGTGAGAGTGTGTGAGTTTGTGTGAATGAGTGTGAGTGAGAGAGTGTGTGTGAGAGAGTGTGTGAGTGTGTGAGTGTGTGTGAGTGTGTGTGAGAGTGTGTGAGTGTGTGTGAGTGTGTGTGAGAGTGTGTGAGTGTGTGTGAGAGTGTGTGAGAGTGTGTGAGAGTGTGTGAGTATGTGGGTGTGTGAGTATGTGGGTGTGAGGGTGTGTGAGAGTGTGTGAATGAGAGAGTGTGTATGTGAGAGTGTGTGAGAGTGTGTGAGTGTGTGTGAGAGTGTGTAAGTGTGTGTAAGTGTGTGTGAGAGTGTGTGAGTGTGGGTGAGAGTGTGTGTGAGAATGTGTGAGTGTGTGTGAGTGTGTGTGTGTGCATGAGTGTGTGTGTGAGAGTGTGAGTGTGTGTGAGAGTGTGTGAGTGTGTGTGAGTGTGTGTGAGAGTGTGTGAGAGTGTGTGTGAGAGTGTGAGAGTGTGTGATTATGTGGGTGTGAGAGTGTGTGAATGAGAGAGTGTGTGTGAGACTGTGTGAGGATGTGGGTGTGAGAGTGTGTGAGTATGTCGGTGTGAGAGTGTGTGAGTGTGTGAAAGAGTGTGAATGAGAGAGTGTGTGTGAATGAGTGTGTGAGAGTGTTAGAGTGTGTGAGAGTGTGAGAGAGTGTGTGTGAGAGTGTGTGAGTTTGTGGGTGTGAGTGTGTGAGATTGTGTGAGTGTGTGGGTGTGAGAGCGTGTGAGTGTGTGTGAATGAGTGTGAGTGTGAGTGTGTGTGAGAGTGTGAGTATGTGGGTGTGAGGGTGTGTGAATGAGAAAGTGTGTATGTGAGAGTGTGTGAGAGTGTGTGAGTGTGTGTGAGAGTGTGTGAGTGTGTGGGTGTGTGAGTGTGTGTGAGTGTGTGTGAATGAGTGAGTGAGAGAGTGAGTGAGAGTGTGTGATTGCGTGTGAAAGTGTGTGAGTGTGTGTGAAAGTGTGTGAGTGTGTGTGAGATTGTGTGAGTGTGTGTGAGAGTGTGTGAGAGTGTCTGAGAGTGTCTGAGTGTGTGTGAGAGTGTGTGAGAGTGTGTGAGTATGTGGGTGTGAGAGTGTGTTAGAGTGTGTGAGTGAGTGTGAATGAGAGAGTGTGTGTGAGAGTGTGTGTGAGTGTGTGTGAGAGTGAGTGAGAGTGTGTGAGTATGTGTGAGAGTGTGTGAGTATGTGTGAGAGTGTGTGAGTGTGTGTGAGAGTGTGTGAGTGTGTTATTGTGTGTGAGTGTGTGTGAGAGTGTGTGAGATTGTTTGAGTGTGAGTGTGTGTGAGAGTGTTAGAGTGTGTGAGAGTGTGAGAGAGTGTTAGAGTGTGTGAGAGTGTGTGAGTGTGTGTGAGAGTGTGTGAAGTGTGTGAGAGTGTGAGAGAGTAAGAGTGTGTGAGAGTGTGTGAGAGTGTTTGAGAGTGTGTGAGAGTGTGTGAGTATGTGGGTGTGAGAGTGTGTTAGAGTGTGTGAGTGAGTGTGAATGAGAGAGTGTGTGTGAGAGTGTGTGTGAGAGTGAGTGAGAGTGTGTGAGTATGTGTGAGAGTGTGTGAGTGTGTGTGAGAGTGTGTGAGTGTGTTATTGTGTGTGAGTGTGTGTGAGAGTGTGTGAGTGTGTGTGAGATTGTTTGAGTGTGAGTGTGTGTGAGAGTGTTAGAGTGTGTGAGAGTGTGAGAGAGTGTTAGAGTGTGTGAGAGTGTGTGAGTGTGTGTGAGAGTGTGTGAGTGTGTGTGAGAGTGTGTGAGTGTGTGAGAGTGTGTGAGAGTGTGTGAGAGTGTGTGTGAGAGTGTTTGAGAGTGTGTGAGTGTCTGTGTGAGTGTGTGAGTGTGTGTGAGAGTGTGTGAGTGTGTGTGAGAGTGTGTGAGAGTGTGTGAGTGTGTGTGAGAGTGTGTGAGTGTGTGTGAGAATGTGTGAGTGTGTGTGAGAGTGTGTGAGTGTGTGTGAGAGTGTGTGTGAGAGTGTGTGAGAGTGTGTGAGTGTGTGTGAGAGTGTGTAAGTGTGTGTGCATGAGTGTGAGTGAGAGTGTGTGTGTGAGAGTGTGTGAGTGTGTGTGAGAGTGTGAGTGTGTGTGAGTGTGTGTGAGAGTGTGTGAGTGTGTGTGAGAGTGTGTGAGAGTGCAAGAGTGTGTGAGTATGTGGGTGTGAGAGTGTGTGAATGAGAGAGTGTGTGTGAGAGTTTGTGAGTATGTGGGTGTGAGAGTGTGTGAGTATGTGGGTGTGAGAGTGTGTGAGTATGTGGGTGTGAGAGTGTGTGAGTGTGTGATAGAGTGTGAATGAGAGAGTGTGTGTTAGAGTGTGTGAGTGTGTGTGAGAATGTGTGAGTGTGTGTGAGCGTGAGAGTGTGTGAGTGTGTGTGAGAGTGTGTGAGTGTGTGTGAATGAGTGTGAGTGAGAGAGTGTGTGTAAGAGAGTGTGTGAGAGTGTTAGAGTGTGTGAGATCGTGTGAGAGTGTGTGAGAGTGTGTGAGAGTGTGTGAGTGTGTGTGAGTGTGTGTGAGAGTGTGTGAGAGTGTGTGAGTATGTGGGTGTGAGTGTGTGAGAGTGTGTGAGTGTGTGGGTGTGAGAGTGTGTGAGTGTGTGTGAATGAGTGTGAGTGAGAGAGTGTGTGTGTGAGAGTGTGTGAGCGTGTGTAAGAGTGTGTGTGAGAGTGTGTGACTGTGTGTGAGTGTGTGTGAGAGTGTGTGAGTATGTGTGAGAGTGTGTGTGAGTGTGTGTGAGAGAGAGAGTGTGTGAGTGTGTGAGAGTGTGGGTGTGAGAGTGTGTGAGAGTGTGTGAGTGTGTGAATGAGTGTGAATGAGAGAGTGTGTGTGAGATTGTGTGAGTGTGTGAGAGAGTGTGTGAGTGTGTGTGAGAGTGTGAGAGTGTGTGAGTGTGTGAGAGTGTGTGAGAGTGTCTGTGAGAGTGTGTGAGTGTGTGTGAATGAGTGTGTGTGAGAGTGTTTGAGAGTGTGTGAGTGTGTGTGAGAGTGTGTGAGTGTGTGTGAGAGTGTGTGAGTGTGTGTGAGAGTGTGTGAGTGTGTGTGAGAGTGTGTGAGAGTGTGTGAGTGTGTGTGAGAATGTGTGAGTGTGTGTGAGAGTGTGTGAGTGTGTGAGAGTGTGTGTGAGTGTGTGTGAGTGTGTGTGAGAGTGTGTGAGTGTGTGTGCATGAGTGTCAGTGAAAGTGTGTGTGAGAGAGTGTGTGAGTGTGTGTGAGAGTGTGTGAGTGTGTGTGAGTGTGTGTGAGAGTGTGAGTGTGTGTGAGTGTGTGTGAGAGTGTGTGTGAGAGTGTGTGTGAGAGTGTGTGAGAGTGTGAGTATGTGGGTGTGAGAGTGTGTGAATGAGTGTGAATGAGAGAGTGTGTGTGTGAGAGTGTGTGAGTATGTGGGTGTGAGAGTGTGTGAGTATGTGGGTGTGAGTGTGTGAATGAGTGTGAATGAGAGAGTGTGTGTTAGAGTGTGTGAGGGTGTGTGAGTGTGTGTAAGAGTGAGAGTGTGTGAGTATGTGGGTGTGAGTGTGTGTGAGTGTGTGGGTGTGAGATTGTGTGTGTGTGAGTGTGTGTGAATGAGTGTGAATGAGTGTGAATGAGAAAGTGTGTATGTGAGAGTGTGTGAGTGTGTGTGAGAGTGTGTGAGTGTGTGTGAGTGTGTGGGTGTGTGAGTGTGTGGGTGTGTGAGTGTGTGTGAGAGAGTTTGAGAGTGTGTGAGAGTGTGTGAGTATGTGTGAGAGAGTGTGTGAGTGTGTGAGAGTGTGTTAGAGTGTGTGAATGAGAGAGTGTGTGTGAGTGTGTGTGAGAGTGTGTGAGAGTGTGTGAGAGAGTGTGTGAGTGTGTGAGAGTGTGTGAGTGTGCGTGAGAGTGTGTGAGTGTGTGTGAGAGTGTGAGAGAGTGTGAGTGTGTTATTGTGTGTGAGAGTGTGTGTGAGAGTGTGTGAGTGTGTGTGAGAGTGTGTGAGTATGTGTGTGAGTGTGTGTGAGAGAGAGAGTGTGTGAGAGTGTGTGAGTGTGTGTGAGTGTGGGTGTGAGAGTGTGAATGAGTGTGAATGAGAGAGTGTGTGTGAGATTGTGTGAGTGTGTGAGTGTGTGTGAGAGTGTGTGAGTGTGTGTGAGAGTGTGTGAGTGTGTGAGAGTGTGTGAGTGTGTGTGAGAGTGTGTGAGTGTGTGTGAATGAGTGTTTGTGAGAGTGTTTGAGAGTGTGTGAGTGTGTGTGAGAGTGTGTGAGTGTGTGTGAGAGTGTGTGAGTGTGTGTGAGAGTGTGTGAGTGTGTGTGAGAATGTGTGAGTGTGTGTGAGAGTGTGTGAGTGTGTGAGAGTGTGTGAGTGTGTGAGAGTGTGTGTGAGTGTGTGTGAGTGTGTGTGAGTGTGTGTGCATGAGTGTGAGTGAAAGTGTGTGTGTGAGAGTGTGTGAGTGTGTGTGAGAGTGTGTGAGTGTGTGTGAGTGTGTGTGAGAGTGTGAGTGTCTGTGAGTGTGTGTGAGAGTGTGTGAGAGTGAGTATGTGGGTGTGAGAGTGTGTGAATGAGTGTGAATGAGAGAGTGTGTGTGAGAGTGTGTGAGTATGTGGGTGTGAGAGTGTGTGAGTGTGTGAATGAGTGTGAATGAAAGAGTGTGTGTTAGAGTGTGTGAGTGTGTGTAAGAGTGAGAGTGTGTGTGAGAGTGTGTGAGTGTGTGTGAGAGTGTTAGAGTGTGTGAGAGTGTGTGAGTATGTGGGTGTGAGTGTGTGTGAGAGTGTGTGAGTGTGTGTGAGTGTGTGTGAATGAGTGTGAGTGAGAGTGTGTGTGTGAGAGTGTGTGAGTGTGTGTGAGAGTGTGAGTGTGTGTGAGTGTGTGTGAGAGTGTGTGAGAGTGCGAGAGTGTGTGAGTATGTGGGTGTGAGAGTGTGTGAATGAGAGAATGTGTGTGAGAGTGTGTGAGTATGTGGGTGTGAGAGTGTGTGAGTATGTGGGTGTGAGAGTGTGTGATAGAGTGTGAATGAGAGAGTGTGTGTTAGAGTGTGTGAGAGTGTGTGAGTGTGTGTGAGAATGTGTGAGTGTGTGTGAGCGTGAGAGTGTGTGAGAGTGTGTGAGTGTGTGTGAGTGTGTGTGAGAGTGTGTGAGTGTGTGTGAATGAGTGTGAGTGAGAGAGTGTGTGTAAGAGAGTGTGTGAGAGTGTTAGAGAGTATGAGAGTGTGTGAGATCGTGTGAGAGTGTGTGAGAGTGTGTGAGTGTGTGTGAGTGTGTGTGAGAGTGTGTGAGAGTGTGTGAGTATGTGGGTGTGAGTGTGTGAGAGTGTGTGAGTGTGTGGGTGTGTGAGTGTGTGTGAGTGTGTGTGAATGAATGTGAGTGAGAGAGTGTGTGTGAGAGTGTGTGAGCGTGTGTAAGAGTGTGAGTGGGTGTGAGAGTGTGTGACTGTGTGTGAGTGTGTGTGAGAGTGTGTGAGTGTGTGTGAGTATGTGTGAGAGTGTGTGAGAGAGAGAGAGTGTGTGAGAGTGTGGGTGTGAGAGTGTGTGAATGAGTGTGAATGAGAGAGTGTGTGTGAGATTGTGTGAGTGTGTGAGAGAGTGTGTGAGTGTGTGAGTGTGTGTGAGAGTGTGTGAGTGTGTGTGAGAGTGTGTGAGTGTGTGTGAGAATGTGTGAGTGTGTGTGAGAGTGTGTGAGTGTGTGTGAGTGTGTGTGAGAGTGTGTGAGTGTGTGTGAGTGTGTGTGAGAGTGTGTGAGTGTGTGAGAGTGTGTGTGAGAGTGTGTGAGTGTGTGTGCATGAGTGTGAGTGAAAGTGTGTGTGTGAGATTGTGTGAGTGTGTGTGAGAGTGTGAGTGTGTGAGAGTGTGTGTGAGAGTGTGTGAGAGTGTGAGTATGTGGGTGTGAGAGTGTGAATGAGTGTGAATGAGAGAGTGTGTGTGTGAGAGTGTGTGAGTATGTGCGTGTGAGAGTGTGTGAGTATGTGGGTGTGAGAGTGTGTGAGTGTGTGAATGAGTGTGAATGAGAGAGTGTGTGTTAGAGTGTGTGAGAGTGTGTGAGTGTGTGTAAGAGAGAGTGTGTGAGAGTGTGTGTGAGAGTGTGTGAGTGTGTGTGAGAGTGTTAGAGTGTGTGAGAGTGTGAGTATGTGGGTGTGAGTGTGTGTGAGTGTGTGGGTGTGAGATTGTGTGAGAGTGTGTGTGTGTGAGTGTGTGTGAATGAGAAAGTGTGTATGTGAGAGTGTGTGAGTGTGTGTGAGAGTGTGTGAGTGTGTGTGAGTGTGTGGGTGTGTGGGTGTGTGAGTGTGTGTGAGAGAGTTTGAGAGTGTGTGAGAGTGTGTGAGTATGTGTGCGAGAGGGTGTGAGTGTGTGAGAGTGTGTTAGAGTGTGTGAATGAGAGAGTGTGAGTGAGTGTGTGTGAGAGTGTGTGAGAGTGTGTGAGTATGTGTGAGAGAGTGTGTGAGTGTGTGAGAGTGTGCGTGAGAGTGTGTGAGTGTGTGTGAGAGTGTGAGTGTGTTATTGTGCGTGAGAGTGTGTTAGTATGTGTGAGAGTGTGTGTGAGAGAGAGAGTGTGTGAGAGTGTGTGAGTGTGAGTGTGTGAGAGTGTGTGAGTGTTTGTGAGTGTGTGAGAGTGTGGGTGTGAGAGTGTGTGAGTGTGTGAATGAGAGAGTGTGTGTGAGATTGTGTGAGTGTGTGAGAGAGTGTGTGAGTGTGTGTGAGTGTGTGTGAGAGTGTGTGAGAGTGTGAGTGTGTGAGAGTGTGAGTGTGTGTGAGAGTGTGTGAGTGTGTGTGAATGAGTGTGTGTGAGAGTGTTTGAGAGTGTGTAAGTGTGTGTGAGAGTGTGTGAGTGTGTGTGAGTGTGTGTGAGAGTGTGTGAGTGTGTGTGAGAATGTGGGAGTGTGTGTGAGAGTGTGTGAGTGTGTGTGAGTGTGTGAGAGTGTGTGTGAGTGTGTGTGAGAGTGTGTGAGTGTGTGTGCATGAGTGTGAGTGAAAGTGTGTGTGTGAGAGTGTGTGAGTGTGTGTGAGAGTGTGTGAGAGTGTGTGAGTGTGTGTGAGTGTGTGTGAGTGTGTGTGAGTGTGTGTGAGAGTGTGTGAGAGTGTGTGAGAGTATGAGTATGTGGGTGTGAGAGTGTGTGAATGAGAGAGTGTGTGTGAGAGTGTGTGAGTATGTGGGTGTGAGAGTGTGTGAGTATGTGGGTGTGAGAGTGTGTGAATGAGTGTGAATGAGAGAGTGTGTGTTAGAGTGTGTGAGTGTGTGTAAGAGTGAGAGTGTGTGAGAGTGTGAGTATGTGGGTGTGAGTGTGTGTGAGTGTGTGGGTGTGAGATTCTGTGAGAGTGTGTGTGTGTGAGTGTGTGTGAATGAGTGTGAGTGAGAGAGTGTGTGAGAGTGTGTGAGTGTGTGTAAGAGTGTGTGAGTGTGTGTGAGAGTGTGTGAGTGTGTGTGAGTGTGTGTGAGAGTGTGTGAGTGTGTGTGAGCGTGTGTGAGAGTTTGTGAGTATGTGGGTGTGAGGGTGTGTGAATGAGAGAGTGTATGAGTGTGAGTGAGAGATTGTGTGTGTGAGAGTGTGTGAGTGTGTGTGAAAGTGTGTGAGTGTGTGTGAGAGGGTGTGAGTGTGTGTGAGAGTGTGTGAGATTGTGTAAGAGTGTGTGAGTGTGTGTGAGAGTGTGAGAGTGTGTGAGAGTGTGTGAGAGTGTGTGAGTGTGTGTGAGTGTGTGAGTGTGTGTGAGTGTGTGTGAGAGTGTGTGAGTGTGTGTGAATGAGTGTGAGTGAGAGAGTGTGTGAGTGTGTGTGAAAGTGTGTGAGTGTGTGAGAGTGTGTGTGAGAGTGTGTGATAGTGTGTGAGTGTGTGTGTTAGTGTGTGAGAGTGTGTGAGAGAGTGTGTGAGAGAGTGTGTGTAAGAGTGTGAGAGTGTGTGAGAGTGTGTGAGTGTGTGTGAGTATGTGTGAGAGTGTGTGAGTGTGTGTGAATGTGTGTGAGAGTGTGTGAATGTGTGTGAGAGTGTGTGAGTGTGTGTGAGAGTGTGTATGTGGCTGTGAGAGTGTGTTAGAGTGTGTGAATGAGAGAGTGTGTGTGTGAGTGTGTGTGAGTGTGTGTGAGAATGTGTGAGAGAGTGTGTGAGTGTGTGAGAGTGTGTGAGTGTGCGTGAGAGTGTGTGAGTGTGTGTGAGAGTGTGAGAGAGTGTGAGTGTGTTATTGTGTGTGAGTGTGTGTGTGTGAGTGTGTGTGAGAGAGTGTGAGTGTGTGTGAGTGTGTGTGAGAGTGTGTGAGTGTGTGTGAGAGTGTGAGAGTGTGTGAGTGTGTGTGAGAGTGTGTGAGTATGTGTGAGAGTGTGTGTGAGTGTGTGTGAGAGAGAGATTGTGTGTGAGTGTGTGTGTGAGAGAGATTGTGTGAGAGTGTGTGAGTGTGGGTGTGAGAGTGTGTGAGTGTGTGAATGAGTGTGAATGAGAGAGTGTGTGAGTGTGTGTGAGAGTGTGAGTGTGTGTGAGTGTGTGTGAGAGAGTGTGAGTGTGTGTGAGTGTGTGTGAGAGTGTGTGAGTGTGTGTGAGAGTGTGAGAGTGTGTGAGTGTGTGTGAGAGTGTGTGAGTATGTGTGAGAGTGTGTGTGAGTGTGTGTGAGAGAGAGATTGTGTGTGAGTGTGTGTGTGAGAGAGATTGTGTGAGTGTGTGAGTGTGTGTGAGTGTGGGTGTGAGAGTGTGTGAGTGTGTGAATGAGTGTGAATGAGAGAGTGTGTGAGTGTGTGTGAGAGTGTGAGTGTGTGTGAGAGTGTGTGAGTGTGTGTGTGAGTGTGTGTGAGAGTGTGTGAGAGTGTGTGAGTGTGTGTGAGAGTGTGTGAGAATGTGTGAGTGTGTGTGAGAGTGTGTGAGAGTGTGTGAGTGTGTGTGAGTGTGTGTGAGAGTGTGAGTGTGTGTGCATGAGTGTGAGTGAAAGTGTGTGTGTGAGAGTGTGTGAGTGTGTGTGAGAGTGTGAGTGTGTGTGAGTGTGTGAGAGTGTGAGTGTGTGTGTGTGAGAGTGTGTGTGAGAGTGTGTGAGTGTGTGAGAGTGTGTGAGTATGTGGGTGTGAGAGTGTGTGAATGAGTGTGTGTGTGAGAGTGTGTGAGTATGTGGGTGTGAGAGTGTGTGAGTATGTGGGTGTGAGAGTGTGTGAGTGTGTAAATGAGTGTGAATGAGAGAGTGTGTGTTAGAGTGTGTGAGAGTGTGTGAGTGTGTGTAAGAGTGAGAGTGTGTGAGAGTGTGTGTGAGAGTGTGTGAGTGTGTGTGAGAATGCGAGTGTGTGTGAATGAGTGTGAGTGAGAGAGTGTGTGTGAGAGTGTTAGAGTGTGTGAGATCGTGTGAGAGTGTGTGAGTGTGTGTGAGTGTGTGCGAGAGTGTGTGAGAGTGTGTGAGTATGTGGGTGTGAGTGTGTGGGTGTGAGAGTGTGTGAGTGTGTGTGAGTGTGTGTGAATGAGTGAGTGAGAGAGTGTGTGTGAGAGTGTGTGAGTGTGTGTGAGTGTGTGTGAATGAGTGAGTGAGAGAGTGTGTGTGAGAGTGTGTGAGCGTGTGTGAGTATGTGGGTGTTAGGGTGTGTGAATGAGAAAGTGTGTATGTGAGAGTGTGTGTGAGAGTGTGTGAGTGTGTGGGTGTGTGAGTGTGTGGGTGTGTGAGTGTGTGGGTGTGTGAGTGTGTGTGAGAGTGTTTGAGAGTGTGTGAGAGTGTGTGAGTATGTGTGAGAGAGTGTGTGTGTGTGAGAGTGTGTGAGAGTGTGTGAGTGTGCGTGAGAGTGTGTGAGTGTGTGAGTATGTGTGAGAGTGTGTGAGTGTGTGTGAGAGAAAGAGTGTGTGAGTGTGTGTGAGAGTGTGTGAGTGTGTGAGAGTGTGTGAGTGTGTGTGAGAGTGTGTGAGTGTGTGTGAGAGTGTGTGAGTGTGTGTGAATGAGTGTGTGTGAGAGTGTTTGAGAGTGTGTGAGTGTGTGTGAGAGTGTGTGGTGAGTGTGTGTGAGTGTGTGAGTGTGTGTGAGAATGTGTGAGTGTGTGTGACAGTGTGTGAGTGTGTGAGAGTGTGTGAGTGTGTGTGAGAGTGTTAGAGTGTGTGAGAGTGTGTGAGTATGTGGGTGTGAGTGTGTGTGAGTGTGTGGGTGTGAGATTGTGTGAGAGTGTGTGTGTGTGAGTGTGTGTGAATGAGTGTGAGTGAGAGAGTGTGTGTGTGAGAGTGTGTGAGCGTGTGTAAGAGTGTGTGAGTGTGTGTGAGAGTGTGTGAGTGTGTGTGAGAGTGTGTGAGTGTGTGTGAGCGTGTGTGAGAGTGTGTGTGTATGTGGGTGTGAGGGTGTGTGAATGAGAGAGTGTGTATGTGAGTGTGTGTGAGAGTGTGTGAGTGTGTGGGCGTGTGAGAGTGTGTGAATGAGTGTGAGTGAGAGAGTGTGTGTGTGAGAGTGTGTGAGTGTGTGTGAAAGTGTGTGAGAGTGTGTGAGAGTGTGTGAGAGTGTGTGAGAGTGTGAGAGTGTGTGAGAGTGTGTGTGAGAGTGTGTGTGAGAGTGTGTGAGTGTGTGTGAGAGAGTGTGTGAGAGTGTGTGTGTAAAAGTAAGCGTGAGAGTGTGTGTGAGAGTGTGTAAGTGTGTGTGAGTGTGCATGAATAATTGTGAGTGAGAGTGTGTGTGTGTGAGAGTGTGTGAGTGTGTGTGAGTGTGTGTGAGTGAGTGTGTGAGTGTGTGTTAGAGTGTGTGAGAGTGTGTGAGTGTGTGTGAGGGTGTGTGAGAGTGTGTGAGAGTGTGTGAGTGTGTGTGAGAGTGAGAGTATGTGGCTGTGAGAGTGAGAGTATGTGGGTGTGAGAGTGTGTGAATGAATGTGAATGAGAGTGTGTGAGTGTGTGTGAGAGTGTGTGAGAGTGTGTGAGTGTGTGTGAGAGTGTGTGAGAGTGTGTGAGAGTGTGTGAGAGTGTGTGAGAGTGTGTGAATGTGTGTGAGAGTGTGTGAGTGTGTGTGAGAGTGTGTGAGAGTGTGAGAGTGTGCGTGAGAGTGTGTGAGAGTGTGTGAGTATGTGTGAGAGTGTGTGAGTGTGTGTGAGTGTGTGTGAATGAGTGTGAGTGAGAGAGTGTGTGTGAGAGTGTGTGTGAGTGTGTGAGTGTGCGTGAGTGTGTGTGAGAGTGTGTGAGTGTGTGTGAGAGTGTGTGAGTTTGTGTGAATGTGTGTGAGTGTGTGTGAATGTGTGTGAGAGTGTGTGAGTGTGTGTGAGTGTGTGAGAGAGTGTGAGAGAGTAAGAGAGTGTGTGAGAGTGTGTGAGTATGTGGGTGTGAGAGTGTGTGAATGAGTGTGAATGAGAGTCTGTGTGTGTGAGTGTGTGAGAGTGTGTCAGTGTGTGTGTGTGTGAGAGTGTGTGAGTGTGTGTGAGAGTGTGTGAGTATGTGTGAGAGTGAGTGTGTGAGAGTGTGTGAGAGTATGTGAGTGTGTGTCAGAGTGTGAGTGTGTGAGTGTGTTATTGTGTGTGAGTGTGTGTGAGTGTGTGAGAGTGTGTGTGTGTGTGTGAGAGTGTGTGAGTGTGTGTGAGAGTGTGTGAGTATGTGTGAGTGTGTGTGAGAGTGTGTGAGTGTGTGTGAGAGTGTGTGAGTGTGTGTGAGTGTGTGAGAGTGTGAGAGTGTGTGAGTGCATGTGAGTGTGTGTGAGAGTGTGTGAGAGAGTGGATGTGAGTGTGTGAGAGTGTGTGAATGAGAGAGTGTGTGTGAGAGTGTGTGTGAGAATGTGTGAGTGTGTGTGAGAGTGTGTGTGGGCGTGTGTGAGTGTGTGTGAGAGTGTGTGAGTGTGTGGGTGTGAAAGTGTGTGAGAGTGTGTGATTGTGTGTGAATGAGTGTGAGTGAGAGAGTGTGTGTGTGAGTGTGTGTGAGAGTGTGTGAGTGTGTGTTGTGTGTGTGAGTGTGTGTTGTGAGTGTGTGTGAGAGTGTGTGTGTGTGTGAGAGTGTGTGAGTGTGTGAGTGCGTGAGAGTGTGTGTGAGAGTGTGAGTATGTGTGAGAGTGTGTGTGAGTGTGTGTGAGTGTGTGTTAGAGTGTGTGAGTGTGTGTGAGAGTGTGTGAGTGTGTGTGAGAGTGTGTGAGTATGTGTGAGAGTGTGTGGGTGTGTGTGGGTGTGTGTGAAAGTGTGTGTGAGTGTGTGTGAGAGTGTTAGAGTGTGTGACAGAGTGTGAGAGTGTGTGAGTGTGTGTGAGAGTGTGTGAGTAAGTGAAAGTGTGTGAGTGTGTGTGCGTGTGTGTGCAAGTGTGTGAGTGTGTATGAGAGTGTGAGTGTGTGAGAGTGTGTGAGAGTGTGAGTGTGTGTGAGAGTGTGTGAGAGTGTGTGAGAGAGTGTGTCAGTGTGTGGGTGTGTGAGAGTGTGGGTGTGAGAGTGTGTGAGTGTGTGTGAGTGAGAGTGTGTGTGTGAGAGTGTGTGTGAGAGTGTGTGAGAGTGTGTGAGTGTGTGTGAGAGTGTGTGAGAGTGTGTGAGTGTGTGTGAGAGTGTGTGAGAGTGTGTGAGTGTGTGTGAGAGTGTGTGAGAGTGTGTGAGAGTGTGTGTGAGTGTGAGAGTGTGTGTGAGTGTGAGAGAGTGTGTGAGTATGTGTGAGAGTGTGTGAGTATGTGTGAGAGTGTGTGAGTGTGTGTGAGAGTGTGTGAGTGTGTGTGAGAGTGCGTGAGTGTGTGTGAGAGTGTGTGAGAGAGTGTGTGAGTGTGTGTGAGAGTGTGTGAGAGTGTGTGAGACTGTGTGGGTGTGAGAGTGTGCGAGACTGTGTGAGAGTGTGTAAGTGTGTGTGAGTGTGCATGAATAAGTGTGAGTGAGAGAGTGTGTGTGTGAGAGTGTGTGAGTGTGTGAGAGTGTGTGAGTGTGTGTGAGTTTGTGAGTGTGTGTGAGAGTGTGTGTGAGAGTTTGTGAGTGTGTGTGAGAGTGTGTGAGTGTGTGTGAGTGTGTGAGTGTGTGTGAGTGTGTGAGAGTGTGTGAGAGTGTGTGAGTGTGTGTGTAAAAGTGTGCGTGAGAGTGTGTGTGAGAGTGTGTAAGTGTGTGTGAGTGTGCATGAATAATTGTGAGTGAGAGTGTGTGTGTGAGAGTGTGTGAGTGTGTGTGTGAGAGTGTGTGAGTGTGTGTGTGAGAGTGTGTGAATGAGTGTGAGTGAGTGTGTGAGTGTGTGTGAGAGTGTGTGAGTGTGTGTGAGTGAGAGTGTGTGTGAGAGTGTGTGAGTGTGTGTGAGTGTGTGTGAGAGTATGTGTGAGTGTGTGAGTGTGTGTGAGTGTGTGTGAGAGTGTGTGAGTGTGTATGAGAGTGTGTGAGAGTGTGTGAGTGTGTGAGAGTGTGTGAGTGTGTGTGAGAGTGTGCGAGAGTGTGTGAGTGTGTGTGTGTGAGAGTGTGTGAGTGTGTGTGAGAGTGTGTGAGTGTGTGGGTGAGAGGGTGTGTGTGTGAGAGTGTGTGAGTGTGTGTGAGTGTGTGTGAGAGTGTGTGAGAGTGTGTGTGAGTGTGTGTGAGAGTGTGTGATTGTGTGGGTGTGAGTGTGTGTGAGAGTGTGTGAATGAGTGTGAGTGAGAGTGTGTTATTGTGTGTGAGTGTGTGTGAGTGTGTGTGAGTGTGTGTGAGTGTGTGTGAGAGTGTGAGAGAGTGTGAGAGTGTGTGAGTGTGTGTGAGAGTGTGTGAGTGTGTGAAAGTGTGTGAGTGTGTGTGCGTGTGTGTGCAAGTGTGTGAGAGTGTGAGTGTGTGTGAGAGTGTGTGAGAGTGTGTGTGAGAGTGTGTCAGTATGTGGGTGTGTGAGAGTGTGTCAGTGTGCGGGTGTGTGAGAGTGTGTGTGTGTGTGAGAGTGTGTGAGTGTGTGTGAGTGAGAGTGTGTGTGAGAGTGTGTGAGTGTGTGTGAGAGTTTGTGAGTGTGTGTGAGTGTGTGTGAGAGTATGTGAGAGTGTGTGAGTGTGTGTGAGAGTGTGTGAGTGTGTGTGAGAGTGTGTGAGAGTGTGTGTGAGTGTGAGAGAGTGTGTGGGTGTGTAAGAGTGTGCGAGTATGTGTGAGAGTGTGAGAGTGTGTGTGTGTGAGAGTGTGTGAGAGTGTGTGAGTGTGTGTGAGAGTGTGTGAGTGTGTGTGAGTGTGTGTGAGAGTGTGAGAGTGTGTGAGTGTGTGTGAGTGTGTGAGAGTGTGTGAGTGTGTGTGAGAGTGCGTGAGTGTGTGTGAGAGTGTGTGAGAGAGTGTGTGAGTGTGTGTGAGAGTGTGTGAGACTGTGTGGGTGTGAGAGTGTGAGACTGTGTGGGTGTGAGAGTGTGCGAGACTGTGTGAGAGTGTGTGTGTGTGAGTGTGCATGAATAAGTGTGAGTGAGAGAGTGTGTGTGTGAGAGTGTGTGAGTGTGTGTGAGAGTGTGAGTGTGTGTGAGAGTGTGTGAGAGTGTGTGAGTGTGTGTGAGAGTGTGTGAGTATGTGGGTGTGTGAGAGTGTGTGAGTATGTGGGTGTGAGGGTGTGTGAGAGTGTGTGAATGAGTGTGAATGAGAGTGTGTATGTGAGAGTGTGTGAGAGTGTGAGTGTGTGTGAGTGTGTGAGTGTGTGGGTGTGTGAGAGTGTGTGTGAGAGTGTGTGGGTGAGATGGTGTGTGTGTGAGAGTGCGTGAGTGTGTGAGAGTGTGTGAGTGTGTGTTAGAGTGTGTGAGAGTGTGTGAGAGTGTGTGAGTGTGTGTGAGTGTGTGAGAGTGTGTGAGTGTGTGTGAGAGTGTGTGTGAGAGTGTGTGAGAGTGAGAGTATGTGGGTGTGAGAGTGTGTCAATGAATGTGAATGAGAGTGTGTGAGTGTGTGTGAGAGTGTGTGAGAGTGTGTGAGTGTGTGTGAGTGTGTGAGTGTGTGTGAGAGTGTGTGAGTGTGTGAGTGTGTGTGAGAGTGTGTGAGTGTGTGAGAGTGTGTGAGATTGTGAGAGTGTGTGAGTGTGCATGAGAGTGTGTGAGTATGTGTGAGAGTGTGTGAGTGTGTGTGAGTGTGTGAGAGTGTGTGAGTGTGTGTGAGAGTGTGTGAGTGTGTGTGAGAGTGTGTGAGTGTGTGTGAGAGTATGTGAGAGTGTGTGAGAGAGTGTGTGAGAGTGTGTGAGTGTGTGTGAGAGTGTGTGAGAGTGTGTGAGACTGTGTGGGTGTGAGAGTGTGCGAGACTGTGTGAGAGTGTGTAAGTGTGTGTGAGTGTGCATGAATAAGTGTGAGTGAGAGAGTGTGTGTGTGAGAGTGTGTGAGTGTGTGTGAGTTTGTGAGTGTGTGTGAGAGTGTGTGAGTATGTGGGTGTGAGAGTGTGTGAATGAGAGAGTCTGTGTGTGTGAGTGTGTGTGAGAGTGTGAGTGTGTGTGTGAGAGTGTGTGTGAGTGTGTGTGAGAGTGTGTGAGTATGTGTGAGAATGAGTGTGTGAGAATGAGTGTGTGAGAGTATGTGAGTGTGTGTGAGAGTGTGAGAGTGTGTGAGTGTGTTATTGTGTGTGAGTGTGTGTGAGAGTGTGTGAGAGTGTGTGAGTATGTGTGAGTGTGCGTGAGAGTGTGTGAGTGTGTGTGAGTGTGTGAGAGTGTGTGAGTGCATGTGAGTGTGTGTGAGTGTGTGAGAATGTGTGAATGAGAGAGTGTGTGTGAGAATGTGTGAGTGTGTGTGAGAGTGTGTGTGAGTGTTTGTGAGTGTGTGTGAGAGTGTGTGAGTGTGTGGGTGTGAAAGTGTGTGAGAGAGTGTGTGTGTGAGAGTGTGTGAGTGTGTGTTGTGAGTGTGTGTGAGAGTGTGTTGTGAGTGTGTGTGAGAGTGTGTTGTGAGTGTGTGTGAGAGTGTGTGAGAGTGTGTGAGTGTGTGTGAGAGTGCGTGAGAGTGTGTGTGAGAGTGTGTGTGAGAGTGTGTGAGTGTGTGTGAGAGTGTGAGAGAGTGTGTGAGTATGTGTGAGAATGTGTGTGAGTGTGTGAGAGTGTGTTAGTGTGTGTGAGTGTGTTAGAGTGTGTGAGTGTGTCTGAGTGTGTGTGAGAGTGTGAGTATGTGTGAGAGTGTGTGAGTGTGTGTGAGAGTGTGTGTGAGTGTGTTAGAGTGTGTGTTGTGAGTGTGTGTGAATGAGTGTGTGAGTGTGTGTGAGAGTGTGTGAGTGTGTGTGAGTGAGAGTGTGTGAGTGTGTGTGAGAGTGTGTGAGTGTGTGAGAGTATGTGAGAGTGTGTCAGAGTGTGTGAGTGTGTGTGAGAGTGTGTGAGAGTGTGTGTGAGAGTGTGTGAGAGTGTGTGTGAGTGTGTGAGAGTGTGTGTGAGAGTGTGTGAGAGTGTGTGTGAGTGAGTGTGCGAGTGTGTGTGAGAGTGTGCGAGTATGTGTGAGAGTGTGTGAGTGTGTGTGTGTGAGAGTGTGTGAGAGTGTGTGAGTGTGTGTGAGAGTGTGTGAGTGTGTGTGAGTGTGTGTGAGAGTGTTAGAGTGTGTGGGTGTGTGTGAGAGTGTGTGAGTGTGTGTGAGTGTGTGTGAGAGTGTTAAAGTGTGTGAGAGTGTGTGAATGTGTGTGAGAGTGTGTGTGAGTGTGTGAGAGTGCGTGAGTGTGAGTGAGAGTGTGTGAGAGTGTGTGAGTGTGTGTGAGAGAGTGAGTGTGTGTGTGTGTGTGTGAGAGTGTGTGAGTGTGTGTGAGAGTGTGTGAGTGTGTGTGTAAAACTGTGCGTGAGAGTGTGTGTGAGAGTGTGTGAGTGTGTGTGAGTGTCTGTGAGATTGTGTGAGAGTGTGTGAGTGTATGTGAGAGTGTGAGAGTGTGTGTGAGTGTGAGTGTGTGTGAGAGTGTGCGAGAGTGTGTGAGTGTTTGGGTGTGAGTGTGTGTGAGTGTGAGTGAGAGTGTGTGTGTGAGAGTGTGTGTGAGAGTTTGTGAGTGTGTGTGAGAGTGTGTGAGTGTGTGAGAGTTTGTGAGTGTGTGTGAGTGTGTGTGAGAGTGTGTGAGTGTATGAGTGTGTGTGAGTGTGAGAGTGTGAGAGTGTGTGAGAGTGTGAGATTGTGTGTGAGTGTGTGAGTGTGTGAGAGTGTGTGAGTGTGTGTGAGAGTGTGTGTGAGAGTGTGTGTGAGAGTGTGTGAGTGTGTGAGTGTGTGTGAGTGCGTGTGAGAGTGTGTGTGAGAGTGTGCGAGTGTGTTAGAGTGTGTGAGAGTGTGTGAGTGTGTGTGAGTGTGTGTCAGTGTGAGTGTCTGTGAGTGTGTGTGAGAGTGTGTGAATGAGTGTGAGTGAGAGAGTGTGTGGTTGAGGGTGTGTGAGAGTGTGTGTGAGAGTGTGTGTGAGAGTGTGTGAGTGTGTGTGAGTGTGTGTGAGAGTGTGTGAGAGTGTGTGAGTGTGTGTGAGAGTGTGTGAGAGTGAGTGTGTGTGAGTGTGTGTGAGAGTGTGTGTGAGAGTGTGAGAGTGTGTGGGAGTGTGTGTGAGTGTGTGAGTGTGTGTGAGTGTGTGTGAGTGTGAGTGTGTGTGAGTGCGTGTTAGAGTGTGTGAGAGTGTGGATGTGAGAGTGTGTGAGGGTGTGTGAGGGTGTGTGAATGAGTGAGAGTGAAATTTGTGAGAGTGTGTGAGTGTGTGTGAATGAGTGTAAGAGAGTGTGTGTGCGTGAGAGTGTGTGAGTGTGTGTGAGAGTGTGTGAGAGTGTGTGAGAGTGTGTGAATGTGTGTGAGAGTGTGTGAGTGTGTGTGACTGTGTGAGAGTGTGTGAGTGTGTGTGAGGGTGTGTGTGTGAGGGTGTGTGTGTGAGGGTGTGTGTGTGAGGGTGTGTGTGTGAGGGTGTGAGTGTGAGTTTGTGAAATTTTGTGCGTGTGTGCGAGAGTGTGAGTGAGAGTGTGTGTGGGGGTGTGTGTGTGAGGGTGTGTGTGAGTGTGTGAGGGTGTGTGTGAGAGTGTGAGTGAGAGTGTGAGTGAGAGAGTGTGTGTGTGTGATAGTGTGTGAGTGTGAATGTGTGACTGAGGGTGTGAGTGTGTGAGTGTCTGTGAGAGTGTGTGAGGGTGTATGTGTGAGGGTGTATGTGTGAGGGTGTGTGTGTGTGAGGGTGTGTGTGTGTGTGAGGGTGTGTGTGTGAGGGTGTGTGTGTGTGTGAGGGTGTGTATGTGTTAGGGTGTGTATGTGTTAGGGTGTGTGTGTGTTAGGGTGTGTGTGTTAGGGTGTGTGTGTGAGGGTGTGTGAGAGTGTGTGTGAGAGGGTGTGAGTGTGTGTGAGAGTGTGTGAGTGTGTGAGAGGGTGTGTGAGTGTGTGAGAGTGTGTGTGATTGAGGGTGTGTGTGTGAGGGTGTGTGTGTGCGGGTGTGTGTGTGATTTGGTGGCAACAGTTTGAAAAGTGAAACGGACATTGATACATAACCAACGCAAAATCGCAAAGCGAAAACCTATTTAATTTCCTATTCCCAATTACGTTTTGGACTAAAACGTAATTGGGAGTAGGAACTTTAATAATTAAAAATTCAACCATTACTTACCAAAAATTTTTCTGCAGGTAAATACTGCAATGAATCTATTACGATGGATGAAATTAAATAAAAGAAACTGCAAACCTACGTATTCATCTGATATATATCCCCTAGATACGAACAGCAGCTATATGCTTATATTTATGACGTATCCTTTTTATCCAAACATGCGAGGATTATATCTTATAAAAGTTGCATGTTTACCTCCCAATGGAGAAAATATAGTTAAAAGTAACATATATGTTTTGCTTTGTTTCTTTCATTGGCGAGTTGACGTGCTTGCTTTAGTGTTTCTGTGCAAATTGCGGGTGAAAATAATCCACCACACTCTAAATCAGGGCTTCTTAGACTTTTTTCAGTCGCGACCCCTTTTCTGCACTGAGATTTTTTCGCGACCCTAGGACCCCATAAGCATTACGCAAATCCTATTGCAATTTTATGTCATTAACTTTAGTTCTAATTTTAAGACGCAAAACAACGTGAACATTTTAAACAAGTAACAGACGAAATGACAGCGTCACGTGCAAAGCAAGTAAAATGAAAGTTTATATTGTAAAAAGAATGCGTCAAAACGTTTTCGTTTTTCGATTTTGTCTGTATGGTCTTACCTTTATCCATCTTCAGATATATTGTGTAAAAATATTTGTTAATTGTAAAATTATTTTTACAAGTTAAAGCAATATTAAAACTGCTACTGCAGGTTGCAACCTATAGTTCAAAAGACTCTGCTCTAAATACACTGAAAATGCTCGTAGAAAGTGTATGCCAATTACACAGTATTCTAATTCAACCTCACAATTTCAGTTCAGTATATATAAGTAATATTCAATACATAAATCCGTGCATAGGATGTAAAAATACTCCAACACATTCCTAATACACAGAAGCCACTCATAAAATTCTTATTCACAATGAAGTACTTTTTAGATGTATAATTGTTTCTTAATTTCAAAACAATATAATAAGGAGCTAATCTTTGGAATATAGTAACAGGTAGTTTGGCGACATTTTGGTAAGGCGATAAAGTTTACTAGCTAGGACTTTAGCAGTGTACATGGATAAAGTCAAGAGTGTGCGCAATGCCATTTTTGTGCAATTCTGGGATGATTTTTTAAGTGAAAATAGGTCGACGTGAACATGGATAATAACGTGTATGTGCAATTCTTAAAAACGCGGCAAGCAGTGGGCGATTCTGCACTTTGCCCCAATTTCGCACCTAATCTTCGTCATGATTTAGCAGTTTTGTTCCATAAAAGTTCTAGCATAAGCGTAATTCGGCTAGCAGATTGTTGGAAAAAAATGTTGAGGAAAAAAAAAGCCTTCAAAACAAAACTAGCAGGTTGCTGTAGCAAGGTTGGTCGCCAAATTTTAGCCGAAAAATAGCCAAGTTACCATAATCCAAAGATTAACCATAATTTCAGTACTCAAGTATACATATCAGATATAAGCAATTATCATGTTTACCTCTAAATAACGCACATAAATAGACAGAAAGTTATTCAAGAAAGATTTGTCAATACAGTTTACACTCGCATTCATCAATATCACTTCAAAACATTGAGTAATGTGCAATTTCTCACTATCATATGCGACGAAACAAAATTATTCACAAATTCCTGAAATTTATATAAATCAGTTTAATGTGTAAAATAACGAAGCAAAACCAAATACATACCGAATCGCTTCGAGGTGAACCAACACGCACAGCTTTTAGGCCAAATAACTTCGAATCAAAACATAAACAATCCATTCCGCTTATGCTAAACCCGCTGAATATGCTTGTAGCTCTCCAAATAAGTGCTATAAATGAACATTACATCTCAAACAACTTCAGATCACATTTTAATGTAAAATATAACGCAAAATTTCAGATACACTACGTAATTACCAAAAAATAATGATAAATTGAAGAGCTCGCAGAACCAGAGACAGCAATGGCGCCGAGCATGCGCAGAACCAAACATTAATGCGTTAATCGAGTACCCAATGACTCGCCAGCGACCGAGCGGTAAAGTCGCCGAACGCTGGTAGTTCGGTCCGAGGTTCGAATCCCGAGAACGGGCTGTCTGCATGAGCGTTTTCGTGGCGTTCCCAATGTGTAACGTGTATATGAGTCGATTTTCCTTAGGAAGTCCTCCACGAAGGCTTCCCTCCCCTTAGCCAGACAGCCCTCGAGGCTTTGCCATAATCATACAAACAAACAAACGAACAATTACCCCATGGCCTTGTAGGGACGAGTCGAAAATAAACAACAATGTCGGGAGTGCTTATGTTATTCTAATTTCAGAACATGAAGAGAAAATATTGGAAAGCCACCTGCAGGAATATAACAGCGTGTTCGGAGGCGAGCTGATGCTATAAAACGAACAATTATCTGGGCAACACAGCGAAACGTGATCATAATCAACATTTATTCAGAGATTGAGGCAGCCATTTAAGCAAATACAGATTTCAGAACTAAATCTCCGATTGTACAGAAGATTCCCGAATTTCTTTTGTCTCGTTTCTGTTTACTAATTATAATTCCCGTGCTGAAATCGAAGAAATAGAAAAGCTTCTCATCGTGTTACAATCTGGGAAGTGCGAAAAAATGTCTGAAATAAAATATGTACATTATAAATTATAAAAGCGCATTGTTCATCGAAGTAAAAGTGTCTGCCATCTTAATATTTTGTTCCATAGTGAAGACGTTTTGTCCATAGTAAACGTTTTGTTCATAACTAACAATATTTGGTTCATAGTATTCACATCTCGAAAGAAAAGTGTTATTTTATTAAGCGTGTAATAATATACAGTACATCGTCTGCAAAATTTCTAAGCTTCATAATTACCGCTACTATTTATAATTAGTAACTTTACATTCCGATAGCTTTGTTGTAATTTATAAGAAATCTAAATTTCCTACCTTAAATCGGACATAATTTTTGTTTTTCGTAAGGATTAGCAATGTTTTTATACTTCTGAAAACAAGCCTTTATGAAATACTATGTGTTAACTACACTTGTCATAAGAACAGCGCATTTAATATTTGCAGAAAAACATAATAAAAATTGTTCAAGCAACTTAAAAATTAATTGAATTTTGAAAGAATATAAGATACCAATAATACAAATAATTCTTCCAAACCAAAACTCGCATTCACAAAAAATACGAAAAAAAAAAACTCAAATCTTTTATATTTTAAAGTATGCCGTCTTTTTAACGTTACGTGTTATTTTTATTGATTAAATATCGTGTTCTTCACATTTAAACCACACGAAATTCAACTCAACAGCAATATCAGAAAATATTTAAAAACTGCATATGTTTGGAGATAAAAATGCATTTTTTCCGTACAGTGTTCTCCACTGCTCACTTTGAAATCCCTGAGTTTGCTATTCAAAAATTCGGTAAAGTTTCCCAAAATTTGAAACAGATAATAAAACAAATTCGAAATTCAAAATTCGGGCTTTCATCAGAAATTTTAAGGATAAAGGCACTTCTGTAAGAATTAGCAATGTTTTTATAGTTATGAAAATATGTATTTACGCCTTGGAATAATTTGTTTCTGTTTGTACTTGGAAATATATTAATTAGCAGTTCCGTACGAAAACAACCATCAAATACAGTCATTTCAGACATAAAAAACATGACGGAAATTACATTTATAGTTTTTGAATCACTAAGTTGTTTCAGAGAAGGAAATTGGACTATCAAATGCGTTTTCTTCGGAATATGAACACGAGACTTTCCGATTCCGATTTGTAGCCGGATGTGATTCTAACTCCAAGTTTAAAAACGAGAAATTTTATTTGTTATATGAAAATCCTATTTAAAACAAGATAGAACATTTCAAAAGATATATAAATATACCGGCTACGTATTTATTTTATGATTTGATACAAAATTTGCATTAATATTTAAAACTGTTCCTGGGCGAGATATACGAAAATCGTACATAAATATAAAAACAAGACAAACACATTTTTTGGGGAAAATATGCCGTTTTGTGACATATTTTAGTTGCACCTCTGTATTGTGACAGCGCCATAAAAAATAAATAAAAACGATTTAAGTTGGCATGGAAATCGCAGATAACTTTTTCTTTTTAGATTCTGCAATCTAACGGTTTAAGAGAATAGAGTTAAAAAAGTGCAGTGAGTGTTTTCTAAATGAAGGTAAATAAAATTAAATAAAAAAAATCGCTAATTTTTAAAATACAGTCCACTATATTTCTTGTAAAAAGCGTCTATAATCGCTAACAAAATGATTCAAAAGGGGTAATTTGCCATAAGAAATATTAATTTTGTTTTGGAATTTTACTTTAATTCACTATTATTGGCAAAATAATTAGACCGCTTGGCACATTATTTTGCCTTTATTTGTTCTTGGAAAAATTCCTTTGGTAATCCTCCTTCCTCAGGAGAAGGATGCCTTCGTGGAGGACTTTCCAAAGGGAAATGGCTCGTATACACGTTACGCAAGGTGAAAACCCCGAAAACGACCATGCAGTTAGCATGTTCACGGGATTCAAACCTGAGACCGTACTACCAGTGTTCAGTGACTTCACCGCTCAGCCGCTAGTTGGCCGTATACACGCAAGGATCTACAATTGAATAATGAAGTATACCGAGGTACTACTGTATGAGGATAATGTGACCAGCTTGTGTTTCTCGCATTGTGAAAATACAACGATTGCTAAAGTCATCAAATTTTGAATATCGTATATCGTCGTCCAGCTCGGCTGTGCAATTTGATTTATTGTGTATTTCATATTTTGTAAAGCTTACGAACTAATTTTTGATTGACAGACTCAAGGATTCAAAAGCGGGCGGAGACACTCTATCCGAAATTGTGAACATATGCTGTTTTTGAATGTTTTTAGCCCAAAGGGACTGAAATGCTTATGTTTGCGTAAATTAAAAACACGCCTAAAAATTCACTAAAAAATGTAAAATCGCTAAAACAGTTTGTTTAGTATTTTTTGTTACCAAACAAATTTCTAGTGTGTCTTGGCAAGGCTACCTATCATGATTCAATTACGGTTGCTGTGGTAGCTAGAATTTGGAATTTGTTTTATAGTCTATTTAATATTTTGTAAAACTTTAATGAATTTTGGAATAACAAACTCAATGCTTCCAAAGCGAGCAGTGGTAACACTGTACGAAAAACAAATCTCCAGCTGGGTGGCTGTCTATCGAATATTTTAAAGATATGCTGTTTTTAAATATCTCAACACAAAGGAACATTTGCCCAAATGCTCTCAGAACATGTATGTGTCTGTAAATGAAATAAAAAGGGCGTAAAATCACGAACAAAATCACTACATGTGTTTTACATTTTTTAAATTGTTTCCACCACATGTTTCTGGCATTCAGAAAAAACAACAGTATCTAAAGGCATCAAATTTTGAATAACGTAGTCTTCCACCGGAAGCTTAGCACCTGAAAGCCCGGATCTGGAATTTGGTTTATTGGAAGCTGATGGTAAATACGTGAGTTTATATTTATATGTAAAAACTAAAGGCTTACCTGGTGCAGGTCATTTTAGCCAGTTTCAAATACTGCAAATTGCCATTAAAGATTCTCTAGGAAGAGAATACATTAAAACAGCATATCTAAGTTTTCTGATAGAGTGTTAGCACTATATTACATTCGCACAATGCAGATTATTATATTCGCTAGATCATTTCTTTAAAAACTAACCACTCATGTAACCAGCAGTCTAAAACAGTAATCATAAAAAAAGTATATGATGATTTTAATGAGTCGGTGTAGTGTAATTTTATACAAATATTGAATATTTCTAATTAGACATGTCAAGATTTTAAAACGTATTTAATTCAATCACATTAAAAAGTACACAAAACTGTTCTTAAGAACTCTGTTAATTGCTTTTAAACCGCTTCATTTATTACTCGATAACCTTCCTGAACAAATTTGAAAGTATCTTAAGCTTTACTGAATGGCAACACGCTGGCACGTGGAAGATAAAAATATTTAATTCCGGCCGCTGCAACACTTTGCTTTCATACAGTCGAATTTGTTAGCACAGATCGAAAGATAATTATCTTACATATTTTTTTTGAATGACAAATGTCTAGAGCTCTAGAGATTCTGGCGCTCTGGAAAAATACTTTATTTGGAATAGTGTTGCGCTGAGTGTGTTAATCAAATCAATCTTTAAGTGTGTTAATCAAAAATCCATTAAAGTGTTAAATTATAAATAAATTATCAGTTGTTGCCTAGCAATTAAAAGCGAGAGAGCGGTAAAGTCGTTTTCACCGAGGAATTCGCCCACAAGCTCCTTCTGGGGTTCTCCCGCCTGAATGTCTTTCACGACCCTGGAAATTTATAGCCATGGGCGGGATAAACATGTGTTGCATCGTTTGTGAGGGGGCGGAAGGCTTCATTGGTAAAAGAAAGGTTTCCGAGTGGAGGATTGAAACGTTAAACTTGTCCCATTTCGCGCTAGAAATACTGATAAAATTTAAACCTTTTTTTTTTTTTTTTTTTCCCAAATCTTTCATTGTTTATTCGCAAGAAAATAATGCACAGATGCAAAAATTTATAAAACGTACGCACGATTTTTGCTTATTCGAACTTCCCCTTGATTAAGGAGTCCACACCAATTATAGCATCAAGTGATATGTCACTTTTTATAACATAAATATTAATAGTAAAAAATTCAGCATGTTTTAGACTATCAGTTGTAAAACAGGCTATCGGCCTTAATTTCTCAATATCAAAACCAGTCGAATTACTTCGCAATACACTTCATGTACGAGAGAGTTTATTTAAATTATCTCCCTCTGTTATATTTAAAGAAATTAAGAATATTCGAAAGTTTCCAGATTTTAAATTACTTCCAAAGGGGCGTTTTTTTTTAATTTTGTGTGTTACTTTTATTTATTGAATATCGTGTTCTTCGCACTTAAACCATAAAATTTGATTAGCGTATCAGGTTCAATGTTTCTTCTAACCTTCTTCGGAAACATACAATGACCTGACTAGGAACAGAGAGCTTACTAAAGCTATGTTCACTAATTGTAGTAAGTAGACAGGATACAGACGAAGGGTATACAAAACCCTTTATTTTTCTTTATATACAATGACTTCCGTACTTCGGAATACAATGACCCTCCACTCGGGGTCTAACGTAAAAGGTATAAAAAATAAAACTAAACTCTAATTTAACTTTAGAATAACACACGTGGAAGATTGGCCTTATAATAACAGGAAGCGTATGTAGCACAGAGACTGTGAACACTACAATACGTTTAATTTATCAAGAGGATTAATACCTCTGGCCTGGAAGGCAAATAGCAACTGTGTAACTTCTAAGGTAAGCGGCCTGCTTCGAACTCACTGCTTCCTCTCTCTTTCGCTTGGCAAAAAGGTCACACTTAAATACTTGGCGTTCGCCAGACAAACTTTGCATAAAAACCTTCACGCTTATAATTCTGGCCGGAAGTAGAAAATAAGAAGTGATAGTAAAGATTTAAAATAAAATAAACGTTAGTAAAACTTAAGATCCTTACAAGCGGACCCAATCGCCAAATTCTGGTGATGAAGAATCATCCTGCACCTTTTCGTTCGGGAGCCACTCTATACACATTAGGTTATTTAGAAGCAGAAGACATGAAAAATAACCAGTGCCCTCTCGAATGCCACGCATGCTAGCGTTACACCACGAAGGCATGCAGAAAGGAGGGAGAAAATACCCTATAGCTAACTAAATAAAAATCTCGAGAATCGTGGTGGAAGAGACAAAATGATGAAGATACTTCGAGGCTGAAATAATCTTCAAAAGATATTTTAAGGTTCACTTGCTTATAACTGTTCTGTTCCATGCCGATTTCTCTGAGAATATAAAAGAAAGGATTTTAAAATTGTGTTTTCTCTTATATTTTACACTTTTCTTTAAAAAAAGTATGAAATATTAGCCCAAATGGCGTTAGCTAAGAAGGGCTATTTAGTCTCAAAACAGGATTTTCCGTTGCATCACAGCAAAAGTCGGAATTACTATCCAAATTCTTGGCACCCAACATAATCGCTCTCTATTATATTTAAAGAAATTAAATAAAAAAGGATCTACTTGAACGTATGTATGTTTCTCGCATTGTGAAAAAACGACGGTACCCAGAGTCATCCAATTTTGAATAACGTAATTCTCGAACAGAACAATGGGCACTTGGAAGCTGAATTCGGAATTTGTTTTATTGTCTTTTTCTTATTTTGTAAAACTTTAACAAATGTTCATTAACAAATTCAACGATTTCAAAGCGGGCAATCGCAGCACTATAAAAAATAAAACATTTTTAGCTTCAGCGCGCGAGACTGTGTATCGGAAATTTTAAGGTATGCCGTTAGCCTAAATGCTCTCGAAACATGTATGCGTCTGTAAACTAAACATTTTAAACCTGAAATCTTTCAGATTCTTTTGTTACTTCTGGCAATGTTTATTATTCTTTCATATCAAATTTACCTCAGGTAGTACCTTTTCATTCTACTACTTACTTCTTTTGGGAGGCTACCAGCGGCCATTTTGCAAAATCGCTGAACGCTGGTAGTTCGCTCCAGAGTACGAATGTCGGCTAATGGGCTGGCTGCATGTTCGTTTTTGTAGTTTTCCCATGTGTAACTTGTATACGAGTAATTTTCCTTAGAAAGACCTCCCTCATGTAGACAGCCCTTGTATATTTTGCAGTAACCAAACAAACCAAATTTTTCTACATTTTATTAATATTGTATTATAAGAGGCATATAATTGTGGCAAAGTTTTATAGATAGTTAGGTTGTTTTGTCTTTAGAATTATATATATATATATATATATATAATAAAAATTGTAGAAAGCTCGCCTAAAAGTTAACAAGAGCTGCCGCTCCAAAAGGTTAAAGACGTTTTCAAAAATCAATACACATGAAAAGCAAATCATTAGACATGTAAAACATAAATACAATAAAATTAAATAACAGAAAAAGTTAAAAAGTAAGCGGAAAATGGTAAATTAGCCCAATTCGATATCCAAACAGGCTTTTCAAGGGAAATTTCATTGTTTGAACGTCGAATCAAGCTAACCCCATTACGCGTTTCGCCGAAACAGACAATTGAAACTTTTACGCTAAAAAATTTTTTGACAAAGTGTCTTGGAAATTTTAATAGTCTCAATTCTCTGTTCCAATTTCCCGACGCGTCCGCTTAGAAAGACACATTAAGGTGTTAAAATATGTAAATCAAAATCAAACTTTCTAAATCTACTCTAAAATTAAAATCAAAACGAAAATAAATAGCGATGAGCTATTAGTCCTAAAAATACAAATACATTCGGGCTGGGCCTGCAAGCTTAAAGATTAACAATTTAATTTTTAAATTGTAGATTTTATAAAACTGTAAGGAAACCTGTAGTTAATAATCAATATAAAATTTAAAAAAAAAAAATTGAGAAAAGAACAACTCGGTCTTGCTAAGACCAAGAAAAAGTTGTAACAAAAGAAACAAAAAACTGACCTTGGCGATGTAAAGCTGTCCCTCTGAAAACATGTAGTAAAATGGCTGCTAACTTTAAGCGTCTTATTTTTGGATGACGTAGGTAGGGGGGAGCGAAGAGTTGTGGGCGTTTAGCCAATGCGAAGTGATTTTCGCTATCTGTAACTCGTCTCCTATTATCGGAGGGGGCCGGAAACCTCGTGAATCGCGTGAAGAGCTCAAAAAATGGCGCTTGGCTTGTAGAAGGATGGAAAAAAATTTTTCGAAGTGAAAATGGCAAATTCAGCTAAAACTATAAAAACTTGGCCATTAAAGCATGAGAAAAAGGAAAAAACAGTAATATGTTAAAAAAGTCGTAATTCTTCAAGCTAGCGGGCGATCAAGCTACTATGAAAAATGAAAAAAGCCCGATTTGTTAATAAAAGCAGTAAAATTGGCCACTAAAGAAATTTAAATTTAAAAATATGTACATAATAGTATTTAAGATTAAAGTGCCAAAATTTTTTAGGAGGAAAGAGAATGAATAAACAAGAATTTTCTGTACATTTTTACAATAGATTCTCTGAGTTAGTCATCCTTCTTAAACCGTCCGTAGCTTTAGGTATAAAAAATCATTATCTAACTCAAAAAATCTATAATTAGGTAAGGTTAATGCCAGCTTTGGTCAGGGAATTTTTAATTATTTTATGTGGTATTTGGTTACTTTTTAAAATAGTTACGAAGTATAGTATTTCTTCTTGTAAGTGATCAGCAGTATTGCAAATTCTTTTCATTCTATGTAGCTGTGAATAAATTGTGTTGATTATTACTCTTTTGGAAATATTTGAATTCCAGTTAGTGAGTTTAAGTGTGGAAAAATTAAATTCTCTTCTTTTATCGTAAACTTTAATAAAACGGTAATCAATAATATGTAAATCAAGGTAGACTATATCATGCTGTTCTGTATTGGTTTTATTAAGTTTTAAGCAAGCAGGGTAGATATTAGCGTTTTCTATTTTGTTGTAGTTATTAAATGCTATGACATCATCAATATATCTATAGATGTGTTGGAAAAAGAGACTTTCTTCCGTTCTGAGTGAACGTACATAGGTTAGTTCTTTAGTGAACAGGAATAATTCACAAACTGAAGTTGAAAAATTCCCGCCCATAGGTATTCCCTGTACTTGTTTATAGATGTAATTGTCAAACTGAATAAAATAATTGAAGAGAACGCTGGTAAGGAATAGCTGCCATTTTTCGTTGCTGAGAATGGTAGAAATTTGTGGAAATAAATCTGGAAGAGCAAGTAAACTTGTAAAAATTTCTTCGAGTGGTAGAGATGTATAAAGGTTTTCAAAGTCGTAGCATTGGATATGTTCTATTTGAAGGGAATTCAGAGTTTTAATAACTTGTTCATTACTAGAGATCATCCAGTTGCAATGCAAACCTTTAAAATCATAGTTATTGATTAGTTCACGAATCATACGAAGTTTTTGCGCAAAGAGATAATCTATTTCTTTGAGATAACTTTTAGTACTATTAGCTATGAACCTGAATTTAATTGGAGACTTATGAAATTTCGGTAAGGCATAGAGATTTGCAAACCTGTTGTTATATTTCTGGGGTTGTATTTTAAGTCTTTTATGTAGTGCTTTAAATTTATTTAGAAGAATCTGAGTACTGGAAGTTATTTTTTGGTAAGTGCAAGTGTTATTTAACTCTTTATGCAGAAGGTTGTAGTAGAAGTGTTGTCAAAGAATACTAAAATTGTTGCTTGCTTTGTCAATCTTCGTGATGATAAAGTTATGTTGCAATTTTTGAATGAGATCCTCCAGGTGTTTTTTATTGTGTAAAGAGTTGAAATTAGGCGCCTTGAAAAGCAAACATTGAAATTCTTTTATAAGTGCAGCTTTCCATTCAAGAAAAGTTGTAGTGGGTAAATTGGATCTTGTACTAGCAATAATAATAAATTTATCTAGATCATTATTGAATTGTTTGAGGCAGACGTGTCTATTAAGACTGAAAGTAGGACGAAACTTGGTGCCTAGTTGCATAAGGTTACGTAATTCAGTATTTTCTACAATATTAAGATCTCCTGTGACTATATGTTGGTGGAAAGGATAATTAAAATTAATTAAAATAATTAAAAATTCCCTGACCAAAGCTGGCATTAACCTTACCTAATTATAGATTTTTTGAGTTAGATAATGATTTTTTATACCTAAAGCTACGGACGGTTTAAGAAGGATGACTAATTCAGAGAATCTATTGTAAAAATGTACAGATAATTCTTGTTTATTCATTCTCTTTCCTCCAAAAAAATTTTGGCACTTTAATCTTAAATACTATTATGTACATATTTTTAAATTTAAATTTCTTTAGTGGCCAATTTTACTGCTTTTATTAACAAATCGGGCTTTTTTCATTTTTCATAGTAGCTTGATCGCCCGCTAGCTTGAAGAATTACGACTTTTTTAACATATTACTGTTTTTTCCTTTTTCTCATGCTTTAATGGCCAAGTTTTTATAGTTTTAGCTGAATTTGCCATTTTCACTTCGAAAAATTTTTTTCCATCCTTCTACAAACCAAGCGCCATTTTTTGAGCTCTTCACGCGATTCACGAGGTTTCCGGCCCCCTCCGATAATAGGAGACGAGTTACAGATAACGAAAATCACTTCGCATTGGCTAAACGCCCACAACTCTTCGCTCCCCCCTACCTACGTCATCCAAAAATAAGACGCTTAAAGTTAGCAGCCATTTTACTACATGTTTTCAGAGAGACAGCTTTACATCGCCAAGGTCAGTTTTTTGTTTCTTTTGTTACAACTTTTTCTTGGTCTTAGCAAGACCGAGTTGTTCTTTTCTCAATTTTTTTAAATTTTATATTGATTATTAACTACAGGTTTCCTTACAGTTTTATAAAATCTACAATTTAAAAATTAAATTGTTAATCTTTAAGCTTGCAGGCCCAGCCCGAATGTATTTGTATTTTTAGGACTAATAGCTCATCGCTATTTATTTTCGTTTTGATTTTAATTTTAGACTAGATTTAGAAAGTTTGATTTTGATTTACATATTTTAACACCTTAATGTGTCTTTCTAAGCGGACGCGTCGGGAAATTGGAACAGAGAATTGAGACTATTAAAATTTCCAAGACACTTTGTCAAAAAATTTTTTAGCGTAAAAGTTTCAATTGTCTGTTTAGGCGAAACACGTAATGGGGTTAGCTTGATTCGACGTTCAAACAATGAAATTTCCCTTGAAAAGCCTGTTTGGATATCGAATTGGGCTAATTTACCATTTTCCGCTTACTTTTTAACTTTTTCTGTTATTTAATTTTATTGTATTTATGTTTTACATGTCTAATGATTTGCTTTTCATGTGTATTGATTTTTGAAAACGTCTTTAACCTTTTGGAGCGGCAGCTCTTGTTAACTTTTAGGCGAGCTTTCTACAATTTTTATTTTTTACTTATTTTGCAGCATATTGCGCAAGATGTTTTCTTGACCAAAATTGTTTTTACTGCTTTGCTTGATAAATTATATATATATATATATATATATGTATATGTATGTATAATTGTTTTTACTGCTTTGCTTGATAAATTATATATATATATATATGTATATGTATGTATATATGTGTGTGTGTGTGTATGTTGGCCATTTTTGTTGCAAAGAAATATATCATTTTCTGCTAACCCAGGCTTTAATGTCTGAACTAAAAATGTACCGATGTTCTAGAGGGCAGTAAACCACAATAATGATAGAAATGTGATAGACAAACAAAATACGCTTTGGCACAAAATTATATCTCATACATAAAACTAATACTATTTATGATTCACACATAAAACTAATACTACTTATGCGATCAATATAAGTAATGATTCATGCAATTAGAAGAAAGCTAAAGTAAAAATTTGTGTACAGTACAACGTGGTCAATCTGTTCCTAAGAGTCTGAATAAAATTATGAGGTATTGAAATGGAATGAAAAATGCTCTAAGCCAAGCTTAAAGTTTCAGAGTTTAACTTCAGTGTTCATTCAGTCAAAACGTTTTCTGGTAGCAAATTAAACCCTTGTTTAGAAGAAGATATATGTGTGTGATTATGGCAAAGCCTAGAGGGCTATCTGCCTAAGAGGAGGGGATACATTCGTGGAGGACTTTCTAAGTGAAACTGGCTCGTATACACGTTACAAACGGGAATAACATCGAAAACGCCCATGCAGCCAGTACGTTCGCGGGATTCGAACCTCGGATCGAACTACCAGTGTTCAGCGATTTTACCGCTCGGCCGCTGGTGGGCTAGAAGATATGAAACTGAGAGATGTCAGCCGTTAAATGGAACACCGTATTTCCTCACGCACTTTCACCCATTTCCGTAGTAAATTTTTCGTAAGTAAATCGAGAGAGAAAATTATGCGAATACCTTAATTTCCAAAGGACGTGGTTACAGCAAGAACATAAGAAAAGAAAAGTATTCTTTGAATGACCATAAAGGTCACTGGCCAAAGAATGACCATAAAGGTCATTCAAAAAGGCCATTTGAATGACCTTTATTACAATATTATGTAGGGTTTATATTTATTTTAACTAACATTTATTTTAAGTTTAAACTATCTTTCCTGTCAATCCTTACTTTCCCCTGGAACTGCCAATGCCAGAATATGTAAATTTGAGTAGAACGCGCAAGCATTCAAATTATCAGCGGAAGTAGTATGATTTAAATAGAAGGAAATGAGTTCGGTGAGAGAGTTATTCTTACTTAGCGAGCGCGGAGGTAGTTATCGAGAATTGAAGAACCCCGCGTTGCGGCCCATGTGCTTGGCGGGAAGTAGTTGCAATTGTTCCAGTGAGCTTCAAGTCTGCTGAATTAGCAGCCGTATCGTAAAACGCGGTGAGTTAGTTATTTTAGAGAGCCTCGTAGTTAGAATCTTGTCTTTATTTTCTTTTTCAGGTTATTATTTTTATTTGACTGCCTAGTGGGCACAGTCTGTAAGCGTCAAGAGGACGCCATTGTAAATTATTACGTTGAATAAAAAGGGACTTAAACCCTTTATAAGACTCTGTGGTTTATACAAGCTTTCACAGTCACCTCTTGGTTGCGTGCAAGTTAGAGGCGCGCAACGTTATAATTATTTTTAAAGTAATCTTTATTCAAACAAGAATGAGTAGTAATATTAACATTAGTTTAACTAATATGATATCTTCATGTCTACATCCCTGTAGCATAGATCTCCCCGTCGTTATTCCTCAAAATATCTATAAAGAATAAGAGAAGGTAAATATGCAGCTGGCTCAGCGAAATGGTAGACTGAATGTCAGTTGGTGTTTACTTCGCTCTGACTTGTCGGTTATTGAATTAGACTAACATAAAATTCAACAGTTAGAAGGGAACGTTTCGGCGGGACCTTCGCAAGTATTTTGCGAGAGTTTGTCTGTTAGTAAGATGAAAACAATCACTATATGAACAAATTTATTTAAGGCAGTTCGTTTTCTGAACGGAGCTTTCTGAGCAAGGAGAAAAATCACGCGAATATTTTTAAAAATTTCAGAACCTAGCGCTTAAGATCAGAGAGGAAATATACGCAAGGGAGAAAAGGGATTTACGCGAGGAAATACGCTAATTGTTTGAATGCAAGACGTAAGAAAAAATGGTATTATAAGCTGAATGTATAAAAACAGGTTGTCTTATATTATAACTCTTTTATTGTACATTTTATAAGAGATTTAAATTGTATAGTTTAAACAGTGTGTGATTTTTATTTTCCTGGGAAGCGAACACAAACTGACATTCCGTCTACAACTTGGCCGAGTGAGCTGCACATTCACCTTCTCTGATTGAATTGAGGCCTAAGATTTACCATAGACAACAATGAAACTGTCAAGATTCATTTGCAGAGAACTAGAAATGGAGACATAACAAAGTATCTGTATTTTTAAAGAATGGAATAAAATATATTTATTCCCAGCCATGGAGACTGTATATCGGGAATTCTTAAACATGTGCTACTTTTAACTGTTTAGCCATTTTGCTGTTCAAATGGGTTTCCCAACTAGTCCGTTTGCCTAATCCCAGCTAGCCCGTTTGCCTGCAATAGAATCCAGCTTAAATCGAACTACGAGTATTCACCCGAGTCTACATTAATTATACCATCAAGTCTCTTTTTATAACATAAATATTAGTGGAAAAAAATTCAGCATGAGTTAGAATATCAGTTATGAAACCGGCTGTTGGCCTTAATTTCTCATTATCAAAACTAGTCGAATTACACTTATTGAGTGAGAATATTTTGATAAGTTAATAACAATCATAGTTTTAAATAGTAAACAGAGCCGTAAACGACGCCATATCTAATTTGAATTACTTTATGCATTCAGTTCGGTACGCTACACTTAATTCACACTTAAATGGCAGTGCTAATATTTTCATCATAAGTCTGAGTTATTGCCGCCAAATATTATCGCCCTTGTTAAAGAAATTAATTAATGAAGAATCTGCATGAATGTGTCCATGTTTTTCGCACTGTGAAAAAACAACGGTGCCTAGAACCATCTACTTTTGAGTAACGTAGTCCTTTATCCGAATATGGACACCTGGAGGCCCAAAATCTGAATGTCTTAATTTGTTTCATTATCTAGTATTTCATACTGTATAAAACTTTAATAATGAATTATTTACTAGCAAACTCGACGACTTCAAAGCGAGCAGTTGCAACACTGTACGGAATACCACATTTTTATCTGCAGCAGATGAGAATGCTTATCGGAAATCCTAAAGATGTGCTGTTTTTAAATATTTTGTGATTTTGCTGTTGAATGGAATTTTATGCGGCGGACGCGCCGAGAACGTGATATTTAATAAATAAGCTGAATAACACAGAACTTTAATAATAAAAGGACAAAAAAATTTTGTAAAGCTGAATTGATATGATTAAGTGAGAAAAGACTGAAAAAAAAAAAAAAAAAAAAAAAACAGATAAATGTATGCCAGTACTTTAACGCCGCATTGTGAAATCAAACATGTACTGCTAGGCTGCTTTTGAAATTTTTGTAATTTTTCTGTTGAATTGCACATGGCGTAAATGCTAAGAAAATGATGTTTAATAATAAAGCTAAAAAGACAAAAACAATGGGTTAGTAGTAGTGAGCGTAATAGCAAATTCGTAAACTTCGAAGTCAGCGAGAGCGTAAAAAAACCAAATGAACCCTTTTGGGCGATCCTTAAATTTTTTAAATTTGTCCTTGAATTTAGAGATAGTTTTACAATTTTTTTTTTTTTCCAGGAGAATCGGGAAAACCATTGACCGATAGTCGATAATTAAAATATCGTCGTGGAACGTGTATATTATGTATTGCAAACATTAAGGGATATTATGTATTGAAAACGTGTTTCCAGAGAATGCATCTTTGTCTGATTGTTTTGCAATTTTTGTAAATGCGAGTTTTCGTTTGGAAGAATTATCTGAATTTGTATTTATTGAATTTCTGTCTCCTCTTCTTTCAAAATGCAATACATTTTTAAGATGTTTGAACAAGTTTTATTATGTCATCCTGCGAACGGGAAACGTGCTGTTCTTACGACATGTGCAAATAACACACTGCATTTCTTAAATACATATTTTCATAACTGTAAAAACATTGCTAGTTCTAACAGAAAATAAAAATTACGTATTTTTTTAATCTATAAAATGTAGATCACTTATAATGTACATCAAAAATATTATGATGCAAAGTTAATAGTTATAAATATTAGCGATAATCATAAAGTATTAATAAGATTAGAAGTTTTGCAGACGATGTACTGTATATTACACATTTTATAAATTAACACTTTTCTTTCGAAGAGTTCTCAAACACTATGGACAAAATATTTTACATGACAGATATTTTTACTTTATGAGAAATGCCTTTTTAAATTTATAATGAAATCAATACCTGAAGGACAATGATAGTCAAATGCCGTGCAATAAATATGAGGTGAGTGTACTGTCTAATTTCTCCGGGTTAATTTCTCCGATACAGTCTCGCGCGCTGGAGATAAAAATGTTTTTTTTTATTTTAATGATTTGTTTGTACAGTGTTGCCATTGCTTCTTTGAAATCTTTTAATCAACAATTTGTTACCTTGAATAAATACCTTGCTAGTTTTATTCAAAGTTAGAAAAATGTCCACTAAAATTTTGCTTACGCAATTACCAAAATATTTTAAAATTGCCGTCTAGGCAATAATATGATTCAACTGAAATTCCAACTTTTTGAAGCTAATGTTGTTAAAGAAATGGCAATTACAAGTAAATAAAATTTGAATGCGTTTCCCTTTTTAGTATTTAGTAACTACTTCATGCTTGCAGTGAATAATTGGCTTTCTACCCTTTGTTGCCCCCCCCCTCATATTACAGATTTGTACGGTTCTCCGTTTGTAATTGGATAATATTTCTTCTTAGATTTGTTCTCGCTCATGAGACTCTTAATGTTTGGGCCCACCAGCGGCCGAGCGGTAATGTAGTCGCTGAACACCGGTAATTCGGTCCGAGGTTCGAATCCCGGGAACGGGCTGGCTGCATGGGCGTTTTCGTGTTTTTCTCTATGTATAAAGTATATACGAGCCAGTTTCCATTATAAAGTCCTCCACGAAGGTATCCCTCTCCTTAGGAAGATATCCCTCGAGGCTTTGCCGTAATCACATAAACCAAGCAAATCCGTGAGATCGTTTGCTTTTACGATTAATTAATTGAACAAATGATTAGAATTAGGCAAAGCACGTAAAAGTTATCTCCTAAAGGATTAGGTTATGTACATTAGGTTTTCGATATGGGCGTGGGCAACCCGCCTTTGGGGATGCCTTCGTGACAGACTTTCTAAGGTAAATGGGACATGTCACCACAAAATGAACAGTTGTACCACCTTTTTAGACTACCAACTGATTGTTCATTTTGTGGAAATATCTACTATCCGCTAGACACATCCGAATAGGCCCGGAGATCAGTGGCATTTATTTAAAATTTCAAGTAATTACAAAAATTTAAATACAGAATCATTAACTTATTTAAAACAAAATGTAAATTAAAAATCTGAGAATATATCAGCACTGTCAGTGCTAGAAACTAAACTGGTTAACAAAAGAAATATTATAAGCTTATCTGAAATTATTTTCGTAGAAACTGTTTACAGTCAGTCTAGTGTAAGTTCAACGATTGTTCAACTTCAAAGTCTCGGATAATACAAGTTATTGAAAGTTCACTAAGGTTCACTGAAAGTTCTCTAAAAGTTGACTGAAAATTCACTGAATGGTCACCTCACTGAAAATAAAAGTTACTGAAAGTTTACCAATAGTGTAGAGAAATTAGCTTATTTCGAAGCAGGAGACATGAAAAATGAGCAATGCCATTGCCGGGTTTGATTTATTTAATTACGGCAAAGCACAGTAGGGCTACCTGCCTGAGGGATGCCTTCGTGGAGGACTTTCTAAGGGAAACTGGCTCGTATACACGTTACACATGGGGAACCACGAAAACGCCCATGCAGCCAGCCTGTTCCCGGGATTCGAACCTCGGACCGAACTACCAGTGTTCAAGCGACTTTACCGCTCGGCCGCTGGTGGGTGCAATTGCCGGGATTAGAACCTTGGAGCTCTGGAATACGAAGGCATGCTAAGACATTATACCACGAAGGCGAGAGAAATACCTTATATTTCATTGAAAGTTTACTTCACTGAAAATCAGGGCTTAATTTCTAAAATTAGAGTGCCGGAGCTCTATGGAAGACCGTTAACAAAGAGGAACAAAAGTAAATAAATAAATAAAATGAATACTAAAATCATTAATAATTTAAATATTAAATAGTTAATTATTATGAAATTAATTATAATTTAATTAATTTTAATAATTAGTATTTGCCAATTAGTATATAATTAAATAAAATTAATTTATTATTATTACTAAAATAGTTAATAAATAATTAAATAAAATGTAAAGAGATAAATTAAAATTTAATAAGCGATTTGTAATATAATTTTATTACAAAAAATAAAATTTTCGAGGTCAAATTTCTACTAAAATTGTTGTTCAGTTACAAAAAAGAAGCGCCGGAGCCTTCTGATTTAGGGCTCCGGTGCGCTCCGACTAGAATTATGATTTACACCAAAGCCTAGCACCGGTGGGCTCTGGCGCAATTTAAGCTCTGCTGAAAATGAAAGTCATTGAAGTTCAATTCTAGCTCGTATTCACGTTACTTATGATGGGAAAGACTACTAACAATAACTCTGCAATCAACCCGTTTGCCTGGGATCGACTCCGAGTCGAACTTTCATAATGCAGTGGTCCTGACACTCAGCCACTGGTGGAGCATCTGCCTAAAAGGAGGGATGCTTTTGCGGAAAATTTTCTAAAGAAAACTGGCTCGGCTCATATATTACTTGCTACACATACGAAAAACCACGAAAATGTTTAGAAAACAGATCCGTTAGCCTGGATTTGAACTCTATTCAAACTACCAGTATTAAATGATCCAGGTCCAGGATGCGAACCAAAGACTTTTAAACTACGAGCTATATACTTGTTAAGGTGAAACACCGAAATCTGGAGAATGTCGACTTTCACCGGTGAATGTCAACACAGAGACTTCACATAGTCGCTTGGTGCATGTCCGAAATATTTTCCAAATACTCTTATTTCTGTCTTACACCGGTAAATGTCGACATTCACCATGTGCTAATGGTGGATGTTGAACATATAAGACTATTATATTTTCTTCTCCGTAATTCAGTCTCGAAAAAAACGCACTTGAGACTTAAAATAAGAACTGAAAACACACAGTACATTCAAAATGAGAAAGGAAAATAATAGAAGTTAAAAACTTACTAAATTATGTGATTCAAATCTTAATTACTGCAACAACTTAAACTATTAAGACACTTTGTGCAAAAGAGGTCCTTGCTTTTACAACTGCATTTATTTGTTGAACACTTCCTTTTGCAATGACAGCAAGTACATATACTCCTCTTTTTTCGACCTACACCAGAGCATATCCGTGATTGTCGACATACACCGGTGAGGGTCCGAATGTACAAGAATGTAATGCAATATTCGATCTTTCACCAACGCATTTGGTGAATGTTGACATTCTCCGGTGAAAGTCGACATTCTCCGATTTCGGTCTTTCACGGTAATATACTCACATCACAAAGAAAGGATTACATTCTTCCCTACTCAGGGGCGTAGCTAGGGTTTTCAGCGCCCAGAGACAACTCAAGATTTTGTGCCCCTCTCTGTGCGCCACGAATGGAAAACACTTCATTCTAAAATTTCGTATCATCAATTAGGCGCCCCCTGGATGCTGCCTCCAGGACCCTTTGCCCCACCCTAGCTACGCCACTGCCCCTACTAAAGCGCAATTGGAAAGCGGTAAGAGATCCGGTCGACCAAGTTCAGACAAGTAATGATGAATTAATTATCTTCCACACGCAAAGGAGAAGTTCCATTTTCTAATTAACTAATTATCATATTCTTTAGCAGTCCGAATATTTTATACCTTTACCTTTTCCAGAAATACTTCAGGGAATAAAAATAATACCGTATTAACTCGCGTATCCCCTCTTTCTTTACAAATTTTATCGTCTTAAAATCGAGAGGGGAGAATTAGGCGGATCATTTAATTTCCGAAGGACGCGTTTGCAATGAGAACGTAACAAATGAAAAGCAGTCGTGGATTAACTCCGGGTAACTATCCCAAGATTGTCTCTTTAAAAGAAACCTACATTCCGATAAGAAACATAGTAATATTAACATATCTAATAAAATATCTTCATTTCTAATTACTTGTAACTTGAATCGTCGCCCGGTCTTATCGTCGTCTCCATAAGTAATTATGCCTCAAATCTCTAGAAGTAATTATGCCGACTCGTCGAAATGTAGACTACATGCCAGTCCCTGCTTGATTTGCTGTGATGGGTAGCTGACAAGAAACTCGACAGTTAGAAGGCGAAGGTTGGGCGTGACCTTCGCAGGTAATTTGCAAGGGTTGGTCTTTGTTAGTAAGACGAAAACAATCACTAAGTGGGCGAATCCCTTATAAAATTTAGGGGAGCTCATTCTCTGAACGCACTGGGAAAGGGGAAAATGACGTGAATATTTCTAAAATTTTCAGAACATGGCGTAAAAAACTTTGAGGGGGGATGCGAGAGGAAATATGGTATCCGGGTGTTGCTTTTTTGCACGAAAAACATCCCCCCTTTCTCACTTTGTCAGTTCAGCATGTAGAGTCATTTCGAACCAGAAAACAGTAAAATTCCCTGCCTCCAATGACATCACGAAAGCACGCAATCGGGAGGGCGAAAATTCGTTACATTGTCCCCCACTTACGGGATGACCAGGGTGAAAGTAACCCGATTGCCAAATCAAGGCCGTGACGAATTATCGTCCACCAACTTTTAATTTGGTTACAGACATTACATTTATTTCAATTCAAGAAAGAGGAGCTGTGTCTGAACTCCGGACCTTCTAGTTACTAGCCGGATTTGCCTCCAGTTACACCCTGAAGGCAGGCGGGGAAGAATAGTTTCTTACATTCTCCCCCCCCCCGTTAAAGGACGAATGGGAAGGAGGAGGACACAAGTGGTGACGAATTACCGTCCACGTTAATTTAGTTCGCGGCTCAGAGTCACTAGACTTATTTCTGAACAGGTAAGAAGAAAAATCTGTTATCGTTCGCGGGGATTCGAACTCGAGATATACTTCCAACTATACTACGAAGGCACGCACTAAGGAGGATAAAAATTTCTCGTGAGTATTCACGGGAAAAAAGAGATTAATAAAAATTATTTATTTCATTGGATTTAATATTTGGAGCTTCCAACAATGCTTTGACTACTTCCACATGACCATTCTGTTTTGCCCATTGAAGTGGGGTCCAACCACAATTATTTTTTGTATTTACCTGAATATTAGAATTATTCAGTAATAGTTTAACTATTCCTGCATGACCATTCCGTGCTGCCCAAGGAAGTGGGGTCCAGCCGTAATTATTCTTTTCATTGACGTGAATACGTTCATCTTTCAGTAAATTTCTTACTATCTCTATACAACCCGTTCGTGATGCACTATAAAGTAGGGTATAGCCACTCTTACTTACCTCGTTGACATGAAATTGATTCATTCTTAGACTTATTACAAGCAAACGTAATGAATACAATACAAAAATATATTACTGAAATTGAATGGTATACAGAGTACGTACACATTTCTGCACACGGAAATTAAGTGCTTTTAAGGACTTAATTTCCGTGTGCAGAAATAAAATTAATGAAAAAGATTAAGGATCTATAAGAAATGGGAACAGAATAATTTCAATTAAAAATATTATTCTATGCCTGAATTTCACTCTTGTAATATCATCCTAAAAATAAAATAGATTCCTAAGTAATATGCACTACTACTAAACATTAACATAATTATTAATAAGTTTGAGAATAAAATAAACTTCATGCAGTATATCAAGTAGCATTAAATATTTTACACTTATAATAAAGGTAGGACATATTTGAAAAAGTTTACGTATTCATAACATATAAACCATGCAAGTTGGGATCGTGCTTTTAAAAATACAAGTAGAAATCACAATTCCAAATACATCTCTTCAAAAGAAATAAATTTGCACGGTATATTTATCAAAAAATCAACATAAAACTTACCCGTGCATGCAAATGGGGCGTTCCGTGTCGTAGAAATTTTCAATCATTCGTATCTTCAAAAACAACCACAATCTTGATACAGAAAGCACATTTTTCGAAACCGAAGCACAAAATAAATAATAATAACACACTTTCAGAAGCACAAAAGCAAAATGCACAAAATTATAAAGATTCTCGAAACACCAAACCATTCAACCAACACGGCTGCTCACATGCCCGTCGCAAAGGGGTGTTAGGTTTGCCAGAATGTGTAAGGAAAGTCAAGGTACCCAGATTTGGCGCGAAATCGCCCATTTAGCGATATGCCACAGACGGAACGAGAACATTCTGGAACTAAATTTTAGCGGTTTTTTTAGGGAATATTTCGAAAGGTAGGTTAAATTTCTATATACCCTGCCTATACAAGAAGATAGTAGTGTCTTGAAGGTCAGAGATTGGCTAGAGAGCAACGACAGAGTCGAAAGTTGTATTTTAGGTCTTTGCCGTGAAGCTTTCTTCACTGTTATAACCTCAAGGGTGCGATGCTAACTGTTTCCTTGTATTCGTAGTAGTTTTGTAAACGTGTCTTTGGAACTGTCCTGTGTAATAGCGCTTACTAGCCAATAAATTGTGTTTCAATTCTTCATCAATTACTCCAAATCCACAAACCCGTAATGCAAAGATTCGAAAGGAAATCATTTAATTCTGCATGTATTTTTGAGCCCAGCCTCAAAATTGCTTAGAAGACTAAAAGCACTTTCAATTCTGCTTCAAAAGAAACTAATGCTTGTAGAGAGCAACCATATAATTGTTATCGGAAATCCTTAATTTTTAAAAAATTCCTATTTCTATTCTCGTCGAAATATTGGATGACATGAAAAAACTGAAATAACATAAATTTAAAGAGTTTTTAAAATTATTGTACATTTTATAATGGGCAATTCCCCCCCCCCAGTTGGGGCAATATTTTTCCACCCCAGTTGGGGCAATTTTTTTCCACACCAGTTGGGGCAATTTTTCCCACCCCAGTTCGGGCAATTCTTTCCCACCCCATTTGGGGCAATTTTTTTCCACCCCCAATTGGGCAATTTTTTTCCACCCCAGTTGGAGCAATTTTTTTTTTTTGCACACAGTTGGGGCAATTTTTTAGGCATACCATCCTTCCGTTAGGCATACATCCTTTGAACACGTAAAAATATTATAATAACTAAACTCGCTTGGTCTCCTGGAATAGGCATTGCAGTCAATTAGTTTGTATCCCGAAATACCGGAATAGCAGTAAACTGGGGAAAATAAATTGTAATTGTTCCCTTCCTATCTGTGTCATACCTTCTACAATTTCAAAGAACATAGTTTAAAGTAAACTCATTGTTCTACTCGGAAAACTCACATGTGTGCCAAATCAATTAGGCGAAATAGTAGTTCTGATAAATGTTTTAATAGGAACTGGCAGCGGGAATCCAACACTGGTGTTAATATTAGTGGCGTCACTTAAAATTTAAGGCTGTGTAGAAATGTGAATACCTATTTTTGTAAAAAAGCAACTAGAACTTACTTAATAGGTATGGCGTTCACTCATAGCGGGAACGCAACTATGTCAACGCGAACTTGATACAGGTGATGTGAGAGCAATAGTATGGTGAGTTTTCCAAATCTTATGTGTAGACGGTGGCTTTCTTCTTATTTTGATGGTCAAGAGCGCTCAATTTCCTTCAGATCGGAATAAAAGTGTACATTTGTACAAATTACACAACAAAGAAAAACGGGCACAGATTTTATATGTACAGATGATTCTAATACATTCGGTTAGTGTTATTTCATAAGTTCAGATAATTTATATGAATTTCGGCTTTTTTCTAAATCGCTTAGTTTGTGAAAAATAAAAGAATTAGTTTGAAAGGAAATTAAAATTCCTGCGCTTTGTTGAATGAGAAACATCTGCTGCGTGGTCAGCGTAAATATTTAATTTGGCTAGTGGCTATGCATTTCTTTTAAATAACTTGTTTGCAAAAGTTGGGTGACAAATATATTGCGATTTGCAACAGACTTCTTTTATACCCCCGAGCTAAATGATTACATTTGAAAAATAAATATTATCTTATGCTTTGCAGAATGCTTTACGGATGACCGGAAACACACGTCCGGTCACAGAAAAAGCTTTACGGATGACCGGAAACACACGTCCTTATTTATGTTTTATTATTCATTTAGCTAAAATGACAGTGCAATTACTGCTAATTTCATTAACATACAAGTAATCCAACCCCATTATTGCTGTTTTATATGCTTATATATTTTCTGTAAAAATGCGTTTCTTTGCCTTTTTAAAAGTGGGCTGTAAACATAAATGTTTGGGAAACACAGCTTTAGGGCCCGATTCATGACATTTTTAACCACAGCGTTAACCCTCCAGGCGGCAAGGTCGTATATATGCGTTCGAAAATAATGGCTCTCATAGCGGCAAGGCAGCATATATGCGTCCAAATATTTTGGTCCTCATGGCGGCAAGGCAGCATATATACGTAAACTTAAATTTTGGCACGAAACGGCAAAGCAGCATATATACGGCCTGTCTCAGAGTGCCCTCACCTCTCTGCTCTTAATGAAAACTGACAGGTGATAATTTTTCTCTGTGGGAGATAATTGAGGAGAGGAAACTATCTATTCGCTAGGGGGCAAATGGGTTTTATCGTTAGGTTTTGAATAACAGTTCGGAATAAATAGCTCGTTCAAAATTTCCAGCTGTTCTGTGCTTATACCAGCTATAGTAAACTTAAATGTTTATGTTCGTAAAGAGAATTTTCATTTTCCAGCCTAATTATTCTCCAAATTTTAGATGCAGTTTGGCAAAATGTAATTGGAATTTAAATTAAAATTGCAAGAAACTGCAATAATATTTTGAAATATGTGATTTCAATTATATTGCAATTGTAATTAGCTTCGCAATTACAATTAGAAAGTAAGTACTTTTTAAATGCAACAATAATGTATGTAATTGCATTTTAATTCTTAAGTCTTACAATTACAATGCAATGATAATCACAAACATTATAATTATATAATCTAATTACAATTACAAATTTTATTGCATCTAATCACAACTACAGTAATTTTAGCTAATTAGAACGTAATTTTAACTGCAATTGCAGTAGGTAATTATAAATAAGTAATTAGGGAAGTAATTGTCTGTGATAATTAGAATTACTTAACATAGTGAAATTATGATCATAATTGTAATTCTAAGTGTAGTATGCAATTGTAATAAAATTATGCAATTACTAAGTAGTTATAGTTAAAAAGTAGCTGTTTTTTTAATTACAATTACAATTTACGTAATTTCATTTAAATTACAATTACTCTATATTTGTGAAATCCAATTTCATATTCAATGCAACTGCAATCATATAATCTAATTACAATAACACTGTCATTGTAACTCCGGTAAGTAATTATAATAATGTAATTAGGATAGCAATTGTTTCTGATAAAAGCAATTACGTAGCCCAGGAAAATCATGATCTTAATAGCAAATGTAATTGCAGAATGCAATTGAAAACACATAGTAATTGGAATAATATTATGCAATTATCTTGTAATTACAATGTAACAATTTTTAATTACATATACAATTTACTCAAATGCATTTTAATTAGAATTGCATTTTAATTGTGAAATCTAATTGAATAAACAGTATAACTGTAATTATGCAATCTAATAAAAATTACAATGCAATTGTAATGACCTCTTAATTAAAATTGCGCAGCAGATGATTAACTATTTAATCAGAAAAACAACTGCCCCTTATAATTTCAGTGACATAGGCTAAGGAAATCGTGATAATATTTGAAAATTACAGTCAATAATATTATATTCGAAATGTTTCTGCATTTTGGATAATGAGTTTTTAAATAATACAACCGGATAATCACCTATAAGAAAAATATTAATATTTTCTGTCATTTCTTCTGAATCATCTTACATATATTGTAGTTTGTGGTACCAGCATAAATAGGAGTTTATTTAAAGGAAATATTTTATATAGACCGAAATGCACATAACGTTAGTAAGCAAATATGTATGTTTATGATCTTCGATATACATGTGAACTTAAATTACAAGATTAAGGGAAAGCAAGCAAAGACTTTATGCCAGTGCAAAGGGATGTTTTCGCAAAGGATTTATTACGGGACGCTTGTCTTGTTCACATTACACAAGAAATAAATCATAAAAATTACATTTATCCTTTTCTTTTCAGAAAGGAGATCATCAAGGACTAAACTAAGTCTCATAATTTTATCCAACCTATTGCTTTAGCTGGTAAAAAAGGATTCTGATCAGCAATCAGTATGCTTAATTGCTGTGTGTATTAGACATTTTACTAAATCCATTTATTATGGATTACCGCCCAGACAGTAAAGCGGTTCGTGACTCTGGTTGCCGTACCGAAGAGCCTGGGTTCGAATCCCGGATAGGGCATGAATGTAATTTGTTCGTCCTCTTCATAGGTGGCAACGGTGGCCCACGTATTAGTTCCCTCCTTAATAACATGACCGGCCTTAGTAGTGATCAATGTCTGTAAATGGCTACTACCTGCCATTGGAAAAAAAAATTACGAATTGGTCTTATATTCAACATAACACACATTTTCCATAAATAGTTAAAATGCATTATTCAGTTACAAGTGAAAGTACTTGCATGAACTATTTTCCATCATTGTTTCACGTAAGAACAAATAAAAGTACAATTTTCTTATGCACCTGTGATTGTCATATTATTTGGATTACGGTAAAGACTGCAAAGATGCTTCTGTGGAGGACTTTCTAAGGGAAACTGGCTCATGTTCATATCACCCGTTAATAAAAGCAGGAAAAGATCTTTATTTAATTGAATGCAACGAAACGTTTAAGAAGAATGCTGTACTCATAAAGAACTTTCTAAAATAAAATGATTTGTATTTGTGTTACACATAAGGAAATCCACGGAGCTATCTAAACATTTAGATTGCTTGCCAAAATGGGCATCCGATTTGAACTAGTAGTATTCAAAAGACGACTTATTACTCTGCTGAGGAAAAAATCTAATTGCTTTTGAAGTTATATTGTAATTCGAACAATCATTGTATTACAATTATTATTATTGTTTTTCCCCAATGGCAGATTGAGAACAGTTACAGTGCAACACAGTCCATTAGTCTATACAAGGCCAGAAGTTGCAGTCACTTTATTATGGAGGCATCTAATATGTGGGCCACTATCGCCTCCTATGAAAGGACGAACAGTTAAAGCCATGCCTTCTCCGGGATTCGAACCCAGGCCCTTCGGTATCGCAGTCAGGCTTCCCTAACCACTATACCATCTGGGCGGCATAATTACAAATATAACTGCGTTAGTTGTAGTTTTAACTACAAAGTAACTACAATGAATTACCAGCTTTTCTCAGTCAATAACAGATAGCTTAAACTTTAAAGATAAATGGAAGGTCTTATAATTTGTCGAATGGCAATATTCTAAGAAAGTGTAGTCTCCAGGATGGTCGAAGTTTAATTACAGTCTTACATTTCGCATACTCGCAGCACTTGCCCAAAGGCTGTTCCAAGATTATTTCTGTTCACCTCATCCATTAATTTTGGAGACAGAATCATATCTAGAGACATTTTTTTCTGAGGACAGTGTTCTATATAATAGAAAAAATAATAATAATAATAATGCGTCTCCCTCAAGGTGCAGGAAACAACGAGTACTGATAAATTTAATTGAAATTACAATTATAATTCTAGTTAATACAAATACAATGTTACTTTAATGGTTAGAATTACATTATAGTTCTAATGGCAAAATTATCAAATGAGTGTTATAGATTAGTATACTTTTACTTATCACAATATTAAACTTTTAATACCGTTTTATTTTATTTAGCTTATCACAATATTGAGCTTTTTAATACCGTCGGTACTGAAAAAATGTTTTACTACTGTCATGAAATGTATATTCGATAATAGTTTCTCATTGATGTTTTTCTTATATATTTTTCTGCATAATTCATAAATGTTTGCAATGGAAATAATTCTGAGGCTTTCATAATACTTCTAAATTTTCATGAAATAAAGTTCCATTAAGATTTACTTGAAGCAGATTCTCAGTGCAAGCACTCGAAAAGAAGTTATGCTACATTTACATAGTATGAAATGGTTGAATGTACAGTATTTACTTGTAACAGCGGTGCTCAATATATCGCGTTTTCTGAAAGAATGCATATGTTGCCTAAAATCGAATTTAAATCACTATAATCAGAATAATTGGCTAAAGTATTAAATTGTAATTTTTACAGCATCAATCGAATTCGTGGAGTTTATTGAAGATAAAAATGTGTTGATATTGACAAGGTATATTAGTTTTTGTACTATAATGAATGCTAGCTAGTAGCTATATGAATATAATGAATGTACTATAATGAATGCTACCTAGTAGCTACTCAAATAATAGCTAGAGTAAAACTCAGGATATGGTAACATTAAATAAATAAATAAATAAAATTTAAAAAAAAAAAAAAGAAGAAGAAGCAGAAAACGAAAGCGAAAACGAACTGAATACATTCGGAAAGAGAAAGCTTACTATGGTGAAACATTAGAAACGTGTAGACAAAACTATATGTGAGAAAATACTAAGGACAAATTGAAATACATCATAGCTACGTTTGGTGCTTTCTATATTATTTGTATCAATATTAATATAAGTACCGAAAAATACTTAAAAAATAGGTATTTTCGAAAATTTAAAGGAACAAAATTGCAGTCTGAAAATTTATAGCAGCGGAACTTTTGAAGTAATTTGATGCCTTTTGAAGGTCGCCATGAACATAACAATTTATAACTGTCAGCTTTTACAACTAGGAATCAGATAAACTCTATTGTTTGGTAAACCGGACTGTCTAGTAATGTTTTCGGTACTGTCTAGTTTCCGGGAATGGCGATGTATGCAAGCTTTTTCCTCTTTCTGCCCTAAGAATAAACAGCTCATAGGGGAATTCTGAAAAATATATAACCCTTTCATATATGTACTCAAACCCTGATATTCACAATAGCGTTTCTTTATTTAGATAGCTTTGAGCATGCAAATTCAGTAAAAAATCAGAAAACTAGTACCATACTTATAACAAAGCAGGTTATCTCAGTAAATGAAGGGAATTAAGTACCGGCGATGGCAAGATTTTCCCATGGTTTGAAGACTAAGTAATTTAGTCCTTTCAGAAAATTTTCTCGGAAAGCAAATCATCACTTACGGATGGAAGAATGTTCTAAGAACTACGGGATAAATTTATAATGGGAATAAAAGAATGAAAGAAATCGGAAACTCTTTTCTAGTAATCATCTTACTCCTCGAAAGTTGGTTTCAGTATCACCTTTTTAAGGAAATGATACATGAAATGGATTTCAGAAACTGAATCTCGAAATCATCAATAACTATCCAATATTCTGCATTTGTAAAAATTTGTTTAATTTGCATTTCAACCAAATGTTGAAAACAAAGTGGAAAAAAATCTCCTTACAAAAGGAAAAAAAAAAAAGATTCCCATTCTTTTACAGTGATATTCCATTAAATTATATCATAAAATCATATCACTGTTGGATGCAATAAATACTAATTTCAGACATGTTGCCTGTTTATGTTGTTAACTCTCTTTTGCAACTGAACACTGTTAGTTCTGCCTAAGTTTGAATTCCAGCGAATGCGTTTGTTGCTTAGTATTTTGGTGAATTTTAGGTTGAATATACCAAACCAGTTTCCCTGAAAAAGTCATCTACAAACGCATCCTTTTCCTCAAGCAGGTGCCCATCGTATGCTGCCTGACGAATGTGCAAGAATTTTTCTTCTTTTACACAGCTTTCATAATCACATATTACCCACCAGCGGCCGAGCGGTAAAGACGCTGAACACTGGTAGTTCGGTCCGAGGTTCGAATCCCATGAACGGGGCTGGCTGCATGGTCGTTTTCTTGGTTTTCCCCATGTGTAACGTGTATACGAACCAGTTTCCCTTAGAAAGTCCTCCACGAAAGCATCCTTCCATTTAGGCAGATAACCCTCGTGTGCTTTGCCTTGAATAGTACCATACCAATAATACCATAATCACATATTATATTATTGAACATTTTTAATTTGCAAAACTATAAGTTATGGAAAACTCAATGACATATTTATTTAGATTAATAAAAAGATAAAAATTAAATGCGTCATCGGCATCATTTTGTTAGTAATATCATTATATAATCTATTGTACTTTTTTTTTTTTTAGTGTACTGGGGAATTAAAGAAAATTTCTCAAAACTATCATCATGTTTTCGTAAACTGATATATAGTGTTAAATTATTATATTAAATTTCAGTTTATTATAGCAGAAATCGTAAATAGCTGCATTATTTATAGCTCTTGCTTCACTGAGCTTTCGGAAGTTAATCTGCGTCCATTCGCATAATCGAGAAGCAGGTCGATTTGTTTCTCAGTGCAATCGCTGTGGGATCTTAATTCTACTGACCGATGTTCTATAAATTTAAAATATTTTGCCCTGCCTAAATTCTGTAGCTCTCTACATTCTAAAACTTTTGCCGTTGTCAAGTGCCAAATTCTTAGAATTTCGCCATCCCTGAATTTTCTTGTTCGATGCCTCTTTAAATTCTAAGAATTTTTCAGCCATTAATCTGCCTCCTGGCCAGACGTGTTTTTCGATGCCACATATGTCACTGAAAAAGGTTGAAAAATCGGAATTTTAAAATCAAACTTCCTACTTTTCATCAAATAAATTTTATCGATTATGAGTGCTGTGAAAGCATTAAAACATTTATGTAATAAATACACAAATACTTCAGAAACATTTTTTTCTCTCTACTGAAGAAAGGCCTGTCTCTGACTACCTGCGAATTTGATTAAGTTTTATCCAAAATCTACGTCAAAGCGTTTCTTTTTGGCCTAATACTAAATTTTACATTGGCATGTTCCTGTCCCTGCTTGATGTTGACAAGGTTTATTCAAAACTTACTGTTCTTATTTTTTATTTTAAAACAAACAATTTAAATGGAAATTCTCAGCTTGCTTTTATTTATTTAAATAATAACATTTGATAATGTGAATTGAGATCTCTAAGTAATTTGCGTATTTGAACCAAAAAAAATGTTAAACACTAATTTTGAAGTTTTTGTTTTGGTTTGCTTTATTTTTCCTTCAAAGCACGCGAGAGCTATCTGCCTAAAGGGAGGAATGCCTCCGTGGAGGACATTCTAAGAAAAACTTACTCGCGCCCACATTATGCACAGAGAAAACCACAAAAATTCCACTTTGAAAGATAAAAGTGTCTAATTTTTTAGAGCGAGATTTTCCTAACAATTAATTTTAGCAATTTAATACAAGTGCTATATTTAATTAAGAATTAAAACAATGTTCTTTTGATATTAACATAAGGTAACTTTTTCTGTCAAAAATAATCATATGAAAATGCACCGAATTTCAGTACCATGTAATTTAGTTCGGAAACTGAGAGGTATCTGTGACATCTTGTCTATATGTAGAAAAATTTTAATAAGGTTATTATGACTGAAATTTGTTTCAAAATATTCAATATTTCATAACTTCTATCAACCAATAAATGCGATAAAGGTAAACTCCCCTTTTATAAATATGAAACAAGATAAACGAAATAAATTTGTGGTAAATGTGGAATTACAAACATTATGTCGAAATGACTGACACTGAGCATGTGTTTGTTATTTTAATAGTAATTTAATTATCAATTACATATAGCTTTCAATAGGAATTGGGTATTTTAAGCCTCTTATAAATTTTTTCTTAGCGTTAAAGCTCGATAACATGAATCAAAAGCAGAAAATTAGTTAAACTACACTGTCTCACTAGTCGTAAGATTATATTACTGAAATATGCATATAAAAGCAAATTAACATTCTATAAACGTACATTAAAATACCGAAACGCAATAAAAATCAATAACATTTATACTTAAAAAGCAACAAAGCCGGGCTCATGTGAATCACTAGAAGAGGCGCCAAATTGGCTATACGAATTCGAAAATTAATTATTAGGGGAAATAGGCTTCGTCAAACTTAAATCAATAAAACAAAGCAAAAAAATTGCAAGAAAACCTGTAAATTAATGCAATATGCATTTCAGTGTTATTCTTTATTTATCAAAAATTTGGATTTCCAGAAAAAAATATCTTTTTTCGTCTAACCAAAGCATGGACACAAAACGTGTTCTTTCCTCCGTAAGGGCAAAAGCAGCTTAATCGCCTCTAGGCGGTAATCAAAGGACAGTAGGAAACCATCACTTAAGTGAAACGACTTGTTGATCGCCCTACAAGGAGGGGGGAAGAAAATCTAACAAAGGCCGTTTTCAGGACAATTTTGGTTCACTCTAAATGAAAAAAAAAATTGTAAACATGGTTAATTTTTACTGCAGTTTTCGAGACGTAAATACATTTGAATGCGAGCCGCCCGGTGGGTTAAGTGATTTTTACGGAATCACGTGGTACTCTGACATCACAAGAAGTTAAATCGCAAGTTTTGGTATTCTCATCAAAGCTAGCGTTAAATTTGACCGTTAAATTGATGAGACGGCTGTTAAAGTAAGGACAGGTCTGACCCTTCGTGTTAAATAAACAGATGATTATATTTCCGGCAATAAACATGGCGGAAGGTTTTTCGTCAGTTTTAGCTGAAGCGTATGTCATCGAAGCAATGCGTTCGATTTACATACAATATAGACAATGGATAATTAATTATTGTCAAGATTAATGAATTCCGGGCCCAGGACAGTGTTGTTGGTGAGGTAAGTTAAGCTTCGTATTTTTTCATAGAATGTTAGAAAAATTACTCTTCGTATTTCTTCAGAATGTGTATTTTTATTTCACTGTCACTTATTGACGATCAACTGATTGCATAAATACAAAATGAATTGCGGAATGTGCATGTGTTTGTGCAGTAAAATTATCGCCAATACTGTTTGCGATGTTTCTTTTATTATCGCATAGTTTATGCTGTTTGTAAAATTGTATCCTACATTTTATGTAAACTTTGTGCTGAGTTATCACATGAAATTCAGTAATTATATTTCATGTATACATTATTCTTGATAAGGAACTATATCAGTATCTCACGTTGACAGCCATAAAATTTTCTACACATGTCATTCTGATAAATGTTGTATGTGTGTAAAAATGTTTACCTGCTGTATATTTAAGTGATGCATTTAATAAGCTTGTTTTTTTTTTTTTTTTTTTTTTTTTTTTTTTTTTGCCTAACTTTAAATGCATATATATCTAAAATTGTGTATATTCCTCATTCTACTTAGCATTGTGGGCATGTATGATGGATATATTATTTATATTCAGCCATTGCAAGTTTTCAAATTTTATCCTTGATATACAGAACTGAAAGTTTTCTTAAGTATATATTGTGATTATGAGAGTTATTATTTTTTGTGTCCTGTTAAAATATATTTTAGGATGTGTGTCTCTTTTTGATTTATAATAAACAGATTGATTTGATAAATAGCTTTATCAAAAATTACATTATTTTCATTTGAAAAATTCAAGTTTCTCTAACACTGAAAATGTAAGTTGCTGCAATGCACTTAATTCAATTCCTAGTTTCTTAATGTTAACATCAATGAAATTTAGAATACAAATGAAAGTGAAGAGAAACACACCTGTGTAATATTAAAATTAGTCAAAAAAAGCAACTTTGGGTTTGAGTTTCATTCAAAATCTATGCCACGGTAAGACTTTTTTTTCTTTTTTGGCCTAATAATTTTAGAATGTCTTTGAATATCTGCAATGCAAATACTGCACAGAGATCAAAATATGCATTATTTAAACATTTATTGTTTAAGATTTCCTAAAAACAGTTATTTAATAATTTAAAAATTCTTCAGTATGTAAAATTTAATCTCTTTAAGTAATATTTTTACTCCAATGCCGTCGAAAGAGATATACAAATTTTAGATCACGGTGTATTACTATGTTAATTACATCTTTGATAGGGGATACTAAATTATTTTTTGGCCCAGTACAGCCGGTAGAAATATTTTGAAAATTTTTCACTGAAATAGTACATGATCTGAAGCTATCTGTTAACTTCTTACTATATAAATAATTAAAAAATAAGGTGTATACTCTGAATTACCTTTAAATTAGAATAAATAGTTGTAATTCGTACATTCCAGAATAGCGTATGTGTATATGAAAGCAGGAATTAAAATCGAGATCAAATAGCTGTGAAAAAAAAAAAAAAAATGTGAGATAGCTTAAAATTCCATGCTTTCCTTCTAATTAAAATATTTTTACTAAAAAGAAATCAACAATTTCTGACTACTATGGATTAATCGTTTTTAAACTTTGCATATAACAAGACAGAATTCGTTCTCGGTACTTTTTTTGTAAACATCGCAAAGTGTAGCAAAATTGTAGCGCCATCTTGCGGTCAGTAGGAATATCACGCAGGCAAACCAAAACACAAAAGAATATTTTCACACTGGCAGGCCTTGAGTATAAGTTGGCCTTGCTGCAATTAAACTTTCATATCTTCAAATATAAACAAAAGTCAGCCTCGTTAGTCTTAGCTCACTCTAAAAGTTTAAGTATTCATAACATATAAACCATGCAAGTTGGGATCGTGCTTTTAAAAATACAAGTAGAAATCACAATTCCAAATACATCTCTTCAAAAGAGATAAATTTGCACGGTATATTTATCAAAAAATCAACATAAAACTTACCCGTGCATGCAAATGGGGCGTTCCATGTCGTAGAAATTTTCAATCATTCGTATCTTCAAAAACAACCACAATCTTGATACAGAAAGCACATTTTTCGAAACCGAAGCACAAAATAAATAATAATAACACACTTTCAGAAGCACAAAAGCAAAATGTACAAAATTATAAAGATTCTCGAAACACCAAACCATTCAACCAACACGGCTGCTGACATGCCCGTCGCAAAGGGGTGTTAGGTTTGCCAGAATGTGTAAGGAAAGTCAAGGTACCCAGGTTTGGCGCGAAATCGCCCATTTAGCGATATGCCATAGACGGAACGAGAACATTCTGGAACTAAATTTTAGCGGTTTTTTTTAGGGAATATTTCGAAAGGTAGGTTAAAACTCTATATACACTGCCTATACAAGAAGATAGTAGTGTCTTGAATGTCAGAGATGGGCTAGAGAGCAACGACAGAGTCGAAAGTTGTATTTTAGGTCTTTGCCGTGAAGCTTTCTTCACTGTATTTTAGGTCTTTGCCGTGAAGCTTTCTTCACCTCAAGGGTGCGTTGCTGATTGTTTCCGTGTGTTCGTAGTAGTTTTGTAAACGTGTCTTTGGAACTGTCCTGTGTAATAGCGCTTACTGGCCAATAAATTGTGTTTCAATTCTTCATCAATTACTCCAAATCCACAAAACCGTAATGCAAAGATTCGAAAGGAAATCATTTAATTCTGCATGTAGTTTTGACCCCAGTCTCAAAATTGCTTAAAAGAAAGCATTTTCAATTCCGCTTCAAAAGAAACTAATACTTGTACAGAGCAACCATATAACTGTTATCGAAGATCCTTAATTTTTTAAAAATTCCTATTTCTATTCTCATCGAAATATTGGATGACGTGAAAAAACTGAAATAACATAAATTTAAAGAGTTTTTAAAATTATTGTACATTTTATATCCGTGTGCTTACTTTGATGCTTCATTAGGATTAAACTACTTTTACAATTAGTGACTCTTCACCATAATCGCGAATGGGCAATTCCCCCCCTGTTGGGGCAATGTTTTTCCACCCCAGTTGGGGCAATTTTTTCCCATCCCAGTTGGGGCAATTTTTTCCCACCCCAGTTGGGGCAATTTTTTCCACCAGAGTTGCGGCAATTTTTTTTCCACCCCAGTTGGAGCAATTTTTTTGCATTCAGTTGGGGCAATTTTTTAGGCATACCATCCTTGCGTTAGGCATACATCCTTTGAACACGTAAAAATATTATAATAACTAAACTCGCTTGGTCTCCTGGAATAGGCATTGCAGTCAATTAGTTTGTATCCCGAAATACCGGAATAGAAGTAAACTGGGGAAAATAAATTGTAATTGTACCCTTCCTATCTGTGTCATATCTTCTACAATTTCAAAGAACATAGTTTAAAGTAAACTCATTGTTCTACTCGGAACACTCACATGTGTGACAAATCAATTAGGCGAAATAGTAGTTCTGATAAATGTTTTAATAGGAACTGGCAGCGGGAATCCAACACTGGTGTTAATATTAGTGGCGTCACTTAAAAATTAAGGCTGTATAGAAATGCGAATACCTATTTTTGTAAAAAAGCAACTAGAACTTACTTAATAGGTATGGCGTTCACTCATAGCGGGGACGCAACTATGGCAACGCGAACTTGAGACAGGTGATGTGAGAGCAATAGTATGGTGACGCGGTATGGTGAGTTTTCCAAATCTTATGTGTAGACGGTGGCTTTCTTCTTATTTTGATGGTCAAGAGCGCACAATTTCATCCAGATCGGAATAACAGTGTACATTTGTACAAATTACACAACAAAGAAAAACGGGCACAGATTTTTATATGTACGGTTGATTCTAATACATTCGGTTAGTGTTATTTCATAAGTTCAGATAATTTATATGAATTTCGGCTTTTTTCTAAATCGCTTAGTTTGTGAAAAATATAAGAATTAATTTGAAAGGAAAATTAAAATTCCTGCGCTTTGTTGAATGAGAAACATCTGCAGCGTGGTCAGCGTAAATATTTAATTTGGCTAGTGGCTATGCATTTCTTTTAAATAACTTGTTTGCAAAAGTTGGGTGACAAATATATTGCGATTTGCAACAGACTTCTTTTATACCCCTGAGCTAAATGATTACATTTGAAAAATAAATATTATCTTATGCTTTGCAGAATGCTTTACGGATGACCGGAAACACACGTCCTTATTTATGCTTTATTATTCATTTAGCTATAATGACAGTGCTATTACTGCTAATTTCATTAACATACAAGTAAACCAACCCCATTATTGCTGTTTTATATGCTTATATATATTCTGTAAAAATGCGTTTCTTTGCGTTTCTAAAAGCGGGCTGTAAACATAAATGTTTGGGAAACACAGCTTTAGGGCCCGATTCATGACATTTTTAACCACAGCGTTACGTGATTTTTACGGAATCACGTGGTACTCTGACATCACAAGAAGTTAAATCGCAAGTATTGGTATTCTCATCAAAGCTAGGGTTAAATTTGACCGTTAAATTGATGAGACGGCTGTTAAAGTAACGACAGGTCTGACCCTTCCTGTTAAATAAACAGATGATTATATTTCCGGCAATAAACATGGCGGAAGGTTTTGCGTCAGTTTTAGTTGAAGCGTATGTCATCAAAGCAATGCGTTCGATTTACATACAATATAGACAATGGATAATTAATTATTGTCAAGATTAATGAATTCCGGGCCCAGGAGAGTGTTGTTGGTGAGGTAAGTTAAGCTTCGTATTTTTTCATAGAATGTTAGAAAAATTACTCTTCGTATTTCTTCAGAATGTGTATTTTTATTTCACTGTCACTTATTGACGATCAACTGATTGTATAAATACAAAATGAATTGCGGAATGTGCATGTGTTTGTGCAGTAAAATTACCGCCAATACTGTTTGTGATGTTTCTTTTATTATCGCATAGTTTATGCTGTTTGTAAAATTGTATCCTACATTTCATGTAAACTTTGTGCTGAGTTATCACATGACATTCAGTAATTATATTTCATGTATACATTATTCTTGATAAAGAACTATATCAGTATCTCACCTTGCCAGCCATAAAATTTTGTACACATGTCATTCCGATAAATGTTGTATGTGTGTAAAACTGTCTACCTGCTGTATATTTAAGTGATGCCTTTAATAAGCTTGTTTTTTTGCCTAACTTTAAATGCATATATATCTAAAATTGTGTATATTCCTCATTCTACTTAGCATTGTGGGCACGTATGATGGATATATTATTTAGAATCAGCCATTGCAAGTTTTCAAATTTTATCCTTGATATACAGAACTGAACGTTTTCTTATGTATATATTGTGATTATGAGAGTTATTATTTTTTGTGTGCTGTTAAAATATATTTTAGGATGTCTGTGTCTCTTTTATTTATAATAAACAGATTGATTTGATCAATAGCTTTATCAAAAATTTCATTATTTTCATTTGAAAAATTGAAGTTTCTCTAACACTGAAAATGTAAATTGCTGCAATGCACTTAATTCAATTACTAGTTTCTTAATGTTAACACCAATGAAATTTGGAATACAAATGGAAGTGGAGAGAAACACACCTGTGTAATATTAAAGTTAGTCAAAAAAGCAACTTTGGGTTTGAGTTTCATTCAATATCTATGCCACAGTAAGACTTTTGTTTCTTTTTTGGCCTAATAATTTTAGAATGTCTTTGAATATCTGCAATGCAAATACTGCACAGAGATCAAAATCTGCATTATTTAAACTTTTATTGTTTAAGATTTCCTAAAAACAGTTATTTAATAATTTAAAAAATTCTTCAGTATGTAAAATTTAATCTCTTTAAGTAATATTTTTACTCCAATGCCGTGGAAAGAGATATACAAATTTTAGATCACGGTGTATTACTATGTTAATTACATCTTTGATAGGGGATACTAAATTATTTTTTGGCCAGTACAGCCGATAGAAATATTTTGAAAATTTTTTCACTGAAATAGTACATGATCTGAAGCTATCTGTTAACTTCTTACTATATAAATAATTAAAAAATAAGGTGTATACTCTGAATTTCCTTTAAATTAGAATAAATAGTTGTAATGCGTACATTCCAGAATAGCGTATGTCTATATGAAAGCAGGAATTAAAATCGAGATCAGATAGCTGTGAAAAAAAAAAAAAAAAAAAAAAAATGTGAGATAGCATAAAATTCCATGCTTTCCTTCTAATTAAAATATTTTTACTAATAAGAAATCAACAATTCCTGACTACTATGGATTAATCGTTTTTAAACTTTGCATATAACAAGACAGAATTCATTTTCGGTACTTTTTTTGTAAACATCGCAAAGTGTAGCAGAATTGTAGCGCCATCTTGCGGTCAGTAGGAATATCACGCAGGCAAACCAAAACACAAAAGAATATTTTCACACTGGCAGGCCTTGAGTATAAGTTGGCCTTGCTGCAATTAAACTTTCATATCTTCAAATATAAACAAAAGTCAGCCTCGTTAGCCTTACCTCACTCTAAAAGTTTAAGTATTCATAACATATAAACCATGCAAGTTGGGATCGTGCTTTTAAAAATACAAGTAGAAATCACTATTCCAAATACATCTCTTCAAAAGAAATAAATTTGCACGGTATATTTATCAAAAAATCAACATAAAACTTACCCGTGCATGCAAATGGGGCGTTCCATGTCGTAGAAATTTTCAATCATTCGTATCTTCAAAAACAACCACAATCTTGATACAGAAAGCACATTTTTCGAAACCGAAGCACAAAATAAATAATAATAACACACTTTCAGAAGCACAAAAGCAAAATGTACAAAATTATAAAGATTCTCGAAACACCAAACCATTCAACCAACACGGCTGCTGACATGCCCGTCGCAAAGGGGTGTTAGGTTTGCCAGAATGTGTAAGGAAAGTCAAGGTACCCAGATTTGGCGCGAAATCGCCCATTTAGCGATATGCCATAGACGGAACGAGAACATTCTGGAACTAAATTTTAGCGGTTTTTTTTAGGGAATATTTCGAAAGGTAGGTTAAAACTCTATATACACTGCCTATACAAGAAGATAGTAGTGTCTTGAATGTCAGAGATTGGCTAGAGAGCAACGACAGAGTCGAAAGTTGTATTTTAGGTCTTTGCCGTGAAGCTTTCTTCACTGTATTTTAGGTCTTTGCCGTGAAGCTTTCTTCACCTCAAGGGTGCGTTGCTGATTGTTTCCGTGTGTTCGTAGTAGTTTTGTAAACGTGTCTTTGGAACTGTCCTGTGTAATAGCGCTTACTGGCCAATAAATTGTGTTTCAATTCTTCATCAATTACTCCAAATCCACAAAACCGTAATGCAAAGATTCGAAAGGAAATCATTTAATTCTGCATGTAGTTTTGACCCCAGTCTCAAAATTGCTTAAAAGAAAGCATTTTCAATTCCGCTTCAAAAGAAACTAATACTTGTACAGAGCAACCATATAACTGTTATCGAAGATCCTTAATTTTTTAAAAATTCCTATTTCTATTCTCATCGAAATATTGGATGACGTGAAAAAACTGAAATAACATAAATTTAAAGAGTTTTTAAAATTATTGTACATTTTATATCCGTGTGCTTACTTTGATGCTTCATTAGGATTAAACTACTTTTACAATTAGCGACTCTTCACCATAATCGCGAATGGGCAATTCCCCCCCCCTGTTGGGGCAATGTTTTTCCACCCCAGTTGGGGCAATTTTTCCCACACCAGTTGGGGCAATGTTTTCCCATCCCAGTTGGGGCAATTTTTTCCCACCCCAGTTGGGGCAATTTTTTCCACCAGAGTTGCGGCAATTTTTTTCCCACCCCAGTTGGGGAAATTTTTTCCCACCCTAGGTGGGGCAATTTTTTTTCCACCCCAGTTGGAGCAATTTTTTTGCATTCAGTTGGGGCAATTTTTTAGGCATACCATCCTTGCGTTAGGCATACATCCTTTGAACACGTAAAAATATTATAATAACTAAACTCGCTTGGTCTCCTGGAATAGGCATTGCAGTCAATTAGTTTGTATCCCGAAATACCGGAATAGAAGTAAACTGGGGAAAATAAATTGTAATTGTACCGTTCCTATCTGTGTCATATCTTCTACAATTTCAAAGAACATAGTTTAAAGTAAACTCATTGTTCTACTCGGAACACTCACACGTGTGCCAAATCAATTAGGCGAAATAGTAGTTCTGATAAATGTTTTAATAGGAACTGGCAGCGGGAATCCAACACTGGTGTTAATATTAGTGGCGTCACTTAAAAATTAAGGCTGTGTAGAAATGTGAATACCTATTTTTGTAAAAAAGCAACTAGAACTTACTTAATAGGTATGGCGTTCACTCATAGCGGGAACGCAACTATGGCAACGCGAACTTGAGACAGGTGATGTGAGAGCAATAGTATGGTGACGCGGTATGGTGAGTTTTCCAAATCTTATGTGTAGACGGTGGCTTTCTTCTTATTTTGATGGTCAAGAGCGCACAATTTCATCCAGATCGGAATAAAAGTGTACATTTGTACAAATTACACAACAAAGAAAAACGGGCACAGATTTTTACATGTACGGTTGATTCTAATAGATTCGGTTAGTGTTATTTCATAAGTTCAGATAATTTATATGAATTTCGGCTTTTTTCTAAATCGCTTAGTTTGTGAAAAATATAAGAATTAATTTGAAAGGAAAATTAAAATTCCTGCGCTTTGTTGAATGAGAAACATCTGCAGCGTGGTCAGCGTAAAAATTTAATTTGGCTAGTGGCTATGCATTTCTTTTAAATAACTTGTTTGCAAAAGTTGGGTGACAAATATATTGCGATTTGCAACAGACTTCTTTTATACCCCTGAGCTAAATGATTACATTTGAAAAATAAATATTATCTTATGCTTTGCAGAATGCTTTACGGATGACCGGAAACACACGTCCGGTCACAGAAAAAGCTTTACGGATGACGGGAAACACACGTCCTTATTTATGCTTTATTATTCATTTAGCTAAAATGACAGTGCTATTACTGCTAATTTCATTAACATACAAGTAAACCAACCCCATTATTGCTGTTTTATATGCTTATATATTTTCTGTAAAAATGCGTTTCTTTGCGTTTCTAAAAGCGGGCTGTAAACATAAATGTTTGGGAAACACAGCTTTAGGGCCCGATTCATGACATTTTTAACCACAAAGTATTGGTATTCTCATCAAAGCTAGGGTTAAATTTGACCGTTAAATTGATGAGACGGCTGTTAAAGTAACGACAGGTCTGACCCTTCCTGTTAAATAAACAGATGATTATATTTCCGGCAATAAACATGGCGGAAGGTTTTGCGTCAGTTTTAGTTGAAGCGTATATCATCGAAGCAATGCGTTCGATTTACATACAATATAGACAATGGATAATTAATTATTGTCAAGATTAATGAATTCCGGGCCCAGGAGAGTGTTGTTGGTGAGGTAAGTTAAGCTTCGTATTTTTTCATAGAATGTTAGAAAAATTACTCTTCGTATTTCTTCAGAATGTGTATTTTTATTTCACTGTCACTTATTGACGGTCAACTGATTGTATAAATACAAAATGAATTGCGGAATGTGCATGTGTTTGAGCAGTAAAATTACCGCCAATACTGTTTGTGATGTTTCTTTTATTATCGCATAGTTTATGCTGTTTGTAAAATTGTATCCTAGATTTCATGTAAATTTGTGCGGAGTTATCACATGAAATTCAGTAATTATATTTCATGTATACATTATTCTTGATAAAGAACTATATCAGTATCTCACGTTGCCAGCCATAAAATTTTGTACACATGTCATTCTGATAAATGTTGTATGTGTGTAAAAATGTCTACCTGCTGTATATTTAAGTGATGCATTTAATAAGCTTGTTTTTTTGCCTAACTTTAAATGCATATATATCTAAAATTGTGTATATTCCTCATTCTAATTAGCATTGTGGGCACGTATGATGGATATATTATTTATAATCAGCACGGCTGCTCACATGCCCGTCGCAAAGGGGTGTTAGGTTTGCCAGAATGTGTAAGGAAAGTCAAGGTACCCAGATTTGGCGCGAAATCGCCCATTTAGCGATATGCCATAGATGGAACGAGAATATTCTGGAACTAAATTTTAGCGGTTTTTTTAGGGAATATTTCGAAAGGTAGGTTAAAACTCTATATACCCTGCCTGTACAAGAAGATAGTAGTGTCTTGAAGGTCAGAGATTGGCTAGAGAGCAACGACAGAGTCGAAAGTTGTATTTTAGGTCTTTGCCGTGAAGCTTTCTTCACTGTATTTTAGGTCTTTGCCGTGAAGCTTTCTTCACCTCAAGGGTGCGTTGCTGATTGTTTCCGTGTGTTCTTAGTACTTTTGTAAACGTGTCTTTGGAACTGTCCTGTGTAATAGCGCTTACTGGCCAATAAATTGTGTTTCAATTCTTCATCAATTACTCCAAATCCACAAACCCGTAATGCAAAGATTCGAAAGGAAATCATTTAATTCTGCATGTATTTTTGAGCCCAGTCTCAAAATTGCTTAGAAGACTAAAAGCATTTTCAATTCTGCTTTAAAAGAAACTAATGCTTGTACAGAGCAACCATATAATTGTTATCGAAGATCCTTAATTTTTTAAAAATTCCTATTTCTATTCTCGTCGAAATATTGGATGACATGAAAAAACTGAAATAACATAAATTTAAAGAGTTTTTAAAATTATTGTACATTTTATATCCGTGTGCTTACTTTGATGCTTCATTAGGATTAAACTATTTTTACGATTAGCGACTCTTCACCATAATCGCGAATGGCCAATTCCCCCCCAGTTGGGGCAATGTTTTTCCACCCCAGTTGGGGCAATTTTTTCCCACCCCAGTTGGGGCAATTTTTTCCCACCCCTTTTGGAGCAATTTTTCCCACCCCAGTTGGGGCAATTTTTTTCCACCCCAGTTGGGGCAATTTCTTTCCCACCCCAGTTGGGGCGATTTTTTCCACCCCAGTTGGAGCAATTTTTTTGCACTCACTTGGGTCAATTTTTAGGCATACAATCCTTCCGTTAGGCATACATCCTTTGAACACGTAAAAATATTATAATAACTAAACTCGCTTGGTCTCCTGGAATAGGTATTGCAGTGAATTAGTTTGTATCCCGAAATACCAGAATAGCAGTAAACTGGGGAAAATAAATTGTAATTGTACCCTTCCTATCTGTGTTATATCTTCTACAATTTCAAAGAACATAGTTTAAAGTAAACTCATTGTTCTACTCGGAACACTCACATGTGTGCCAAATGAATTAGGCGAAATAGTAGTTCTGATAAATGTTTTAATAGGAACTGGCAGCGGGAATCCAACACTGGTGTTAATATTAGTGGCGTCACTTAAAAATTAAGGCTGTGTAGAAATGTGAATACCTATTTTTGTAAAAAAGCAACTAGAACTTACTTAATAGGTATGGCGTTCTATCATAGCGGGAGCGCAACTACGGCAACGCGAACTTGAGACAGGTGATGTGAGAGCAATAGTATGGTGACGCGGTATGGTGAGTTTTACAAATCTTATGTGTAGACGGTGGCTTTCTTCTTCTTTTGATGGTCAAGAGCGCACAAGTTCATCCACATCGGAATAAAAGTGTACATTTCTACAAATTACACAACAAAGAAAAACGGGCACAGATTTTTATATGTACAGATGATTCTAATAAATTCGGTTAGTGTTATTTCATAAGTTTAGAAAATTTATATGAATTTCGGCTTTTTTCTAAATCGCTTAGTTTGTGAAAAATATAAGAATTAATTTGAAAGGAAAATTAAAATTCCTGCGCTTTGTTGAATGAGAAAAATCTGCTGCGTGGTCAGCGTAAATATTTAATGCATTTCTTTTAAATAACTTGTTTGCAAAAGGTGGGTGACAAATATATTGCGATTTGCAACAGACTTCTTTTATACCCCGAGCTAAATGATTACATTTGAAAAATAAATATTATCTTATGCTTTCCAGAATGCTTTACGGATGACCGGAAACACACGTCCTTATTTATGCTTTATTATTCATTTAGCTATAATGACAGTGCAATTACTGCTAATTTCATTAACATACAAGTAATCCAACCCCATTATTGCTGTTTTGTATGCTTATATATTTTCTGTAAAAATGCGTTTCTGAAAGCGGGCTGTAAACATATATGTTTGGGAAACACAGCTTTAGGGCCCGATTTATGACATTTTTAACCACAGCGTTAAGTGATTTTTACGGAATCACGTGGTACTCTGACATCACAAGAAGTTAAATCGCAAGTATTGGTATTCTCATCAAAGCTAGCGTTAAATTTGACCATTAAATTGATGAAACGGCTGTTAAAGTAAGGACAGGTCTGGCCCTTTCGTGTTAAATAAACAGATCATTATATTTCCGGCAATAAACATGGCGGAAGGTTTTGCGTCAGTTTTAGCTGAAGCGTATGTCATCGAAGCAATGCGTTCGATTTACATACAATATAGACAATGGATAATTAATTATTGTCAAGATTAATGAATTCCGGGCCCAGGACAGTGTTGTTGGTGAGGTAAGTTAAGCTTCGTATTTTTTCATAGAATGTTAGAAAAATTACTCTTCGTATTTCTTCAGAATGTGTATTTTTATTTCACTGTCACTTATTGACGATCAACTGATTGCATAAATACAAAATGAATTGCGGAATGTGCATGTGTTTGTGCAGTAAAATTATCGCCAATACTGTTTGCGATGTTTCCTTTATTATCGCATAGTTTATGCTGTTTGTAAAATTTTATCCTACATTTCATGTAAACTTTGTGCTGAGTTATAACATGACATTCAGTAATTATATTTCATGTATACATTATTCTTGATAAAGAACTATATCAGTATCTCACCTTGCCAGCCATAAAATATATATTGTGATTATGAGAATTATTATTTTTGTGTGCTGTTAAAATATATTTTAGGAAGTCTGTGTCTCTTTTATTTATAATAAACAGATTGATTTAATGAATAGCTTTATCAAAAATTTCATTATTTTCATTTGAAAAATTGAAGTTTCTCTAACACTGAAAATGTAAATTGCTGCAATGCACTTAATTCAATTACTAGTTTCTTAATGTTAACACCAATGAAATTTAAAATACAAATGAAAGTGAAGAGAAACACACCTGTGTAATATTAAAATTAGTCAAAAAAGCAATTTGGGGTTTGAGTTTCATTCAAAATCTATGCCCCAGTAAGACTTTTTTTCTTTTCTGGCCTAATAATTTTAGAATGTCTTTGAATATCTGCAATGCAAATACTGCACAGAGATCAAAATCTGCATTATTTAAACATTTATTGTTTAAGATTTCCTAAAAATAGTTATTTAATAATTTAAAAAATTCTTCAGTATGTAAAATTTAATCTCTTTAAGTAATATTTTTACTCCAATGCCCCTCTATAAAGAGATGCATTGTGCAGCTCCTCAAATTGTACCTATTGTATTAGATATACGCTCTTCTATAACTAGAAGCATTGTGCAGCTCCTCAACTTGCACATATTGTATCAGATAGACTATCCTCTGTAACTAAAGCATTGTGCACCTCCTCAACTTGCACCTATTGTATTATATAGACGCTCCTCTATAACAAGAAACATTGTGCAGCTCCTCATCTTGCACCTATTGTATTAGATGGACGATGCTTTAAAACAAGAAGCATTGTGCAGGTCCTCAACTTGCACCTATTTTATTAGACATACGCTCCTCTATACCCAGAAACATTGTGCAGCACCTCAACTTGCATCTTTTATATTTGATAGTCTCTCCTCTGTAACCAGAAGCATTGCGCAGCTCCTCAACTTGCACTTATTAGACAGACGCTCCTCTATAAGCAAAAGCATTGTGCAGCTCTTCAACGTGCGCGCATTGTATCATATAGACGCTCCTCTATAACCAGAAATAGTCTGCAGCTCCTCAACGTGCGCACATTGTATTATATAGACGCTTCTCTATAACCAGAAGCATTGTGCAGCTCCTCAACGTGCGTCCATTGTATTATATAGACTCTCCTCTGAAACCAGAAATATTCTGCAGCTCCTCAACGAGCGCCCGTTGTATTGCATAGACGCTCCTCTATAACCAGAAGCATTGTGCAACTCCTCAACTTGCACCTAGTGTATCAGATAGACGCTCCTCTAGATTCAGATACATAATGCACCTCCTCAACTTGCACCTAGTGTATAAGATAGGCCTTCATCTATAACCAGCAATATTCTGCAGCTTCTCAACTTGCACCTATTGTATTATATAAACGCTCCACTATAACAAGAAGCATTGTGCAGCTGCTCAAATTGCACCTATTGTATTAGATAGACGTTCCTCTATAACCAGAAGCATTGTGCAACTCCTCAACTTTCGCCTATTGCATTATATAGACGCTCCTCTGTAACCGGAAACATTGTGCAGCTTCTCATTTTGCATCTATTGTATAAGATAGGCCCTCCTCTGTAACCAGAGGCATTGTGCAACTCCTCAACTTGCACCTATTACATTATATAGACGCTCCTCTGTAACCAGAAACATTGTGCATCTCCTCAACTTGCGCCTATTGTATTATATAATCGCTCCGCTATAACAAGAAGCATTGTGCAGCTCTTCATCTTGTACCTATTGTATTGGATAGACGATCCTCTATAACAAGAAGCATTGTGCAGCTCCTCAATCTGGACCTATTGTATTAGATATTCGCTCATCTATAACGAGAAGCATTGTGCAGGTCATCAACTTGCACATATTGTATTAGATAGGCACTCCTCTATAAACAGAAGCTCCTCAATATGCACCTATTGTATTATATAGACGCACCTTTATAACCAGACGCCTTGTGCAGCTCCTCAACTTGTACCTATTGTATTAGATAGACGCTCCTCTGTAACCGGAAACATTGTGCAGCCCCTCAACTTGAACCTATTGTATTAGATAGGCGCTCCACTATAACCAGATGCATTGTGCAGCTCCTGAACTTGCACCTAATGTATAAGATAGACGCTCCTCTATAAACAGAAAATTCTGCAGCTCCTCAACTTGCACCTATTGTATTATATAGACTCTCCTCTGTAACCAGACACATTGTGCAGCTCCTCAATATGCACCTATTGTATTAGAAAGACTCTTCTCTGTAACCAGAAACATTTTGCAACTCTTCAACATGCACATATTGTATTAGATAGACGCTCCTGTATAAAAGAAAGCATTGTGCATCTCCTCACATTGTACCTGTTGTATTACACAGTCGCTCCTCTATAACCAAAAGCATTGTGCAGCTCTTCAACGTTCGCCCATTGTATCATATAGACGCTCCTCTATAACCAGAAATAGTCTGCAGCTCCTCAACTTGCACCTATTGTATTATATAGACGCTCCTCTATAAAGAGAAGCATTGTGCAGCTCCTAAACTTGTACTTACTGTATTAGATAGACGATCCTCTATAACAAGAACCATTGTGCAGCTCCTCAACTTGTACGTATTGTATTAGATAGACGCTCCTCTATGACCAGAAGAATTTTGCACCTCCTCAACTTGCACCTATTGTACTATATAAACGCTCCTCTTTAAACAGAAGCATTGTACAGCTCCTGAACTTGCATCTATTGTATAAGATAGGCCCTCCTCTGTAACCAGAAGCATTGTGCAACTCCTCAACTTGCGCCTATTGCATTATATAGACGCTCCTCTGTAACCAGAAACATTGTGCAGCTCCTCAACTTGCGCCTATTGTATTATATAGACGCTCCTCTATAACAAGAATCATTGTGCAGCTCCTCATCTTGTACCTATTGTATTGAATAGATGATCCTCTATAACCAGAAGCATTGTGCTACTCCTTAACTTGCGCCTATTGTATTACATAGACGCTCCTCTGTAACCAGAAACATTGTGCAGCTCCTCAACTTGCATCTTTTGTATAAGATAGGCCCTCCTCTGTAACCAGAAGGATTGTGAAGCTCCTCAAATTGCACCTATTGTATTATGTAGACGCTCGTCTATAAACAAAAGCATTGTGCAGCTTCTCAACTTGCACCTATTGTATTATATAGACGATCCACTACTGAAAGAAGCATTGTGCAGCTCCTTAAATTGCACCTATTGTATTAGACAGACCTTCCTCTATAACCAGAACCATTGTGCAACTCCTCAACTTTCGCCTATTGCATTATATAGACTCTCTTCTCTACCCAGAAACATTGTGCAGCTTCTCAACTTGCATCTATTGTATAAGATAGACCCTCCTCTGTAACCAGAAGCATTGAGGAACTCCTCAACTTGCGCCTATTGCATTATATAGACGCTCCTCAGTAACCAGAAACATTGTGCAGCTCCTCAACTTGCGCCTATTCTATTATATAGGCGCTCCTCTATAACAAGAAGCATTGTGCAGCTCTTCAACGTGCGCCCATTGTATCATATAGACGCTCCTGTATAACCAGAAATAGTCTCCAGCTCCTCAACTTGCACCTATTGTATTATATAGACGCTCCTCTATAAAGAGAAGCATTGTGCAGCTCTCAACTTGTACCTATTGTATTTGATAGACGATCCTCTATAACAAGAACCATTGTGCAGCTCCTCAACTTGTACGTATTGTATTAGATAGACGCTCCTCTATGACCAGAAGAATTTTGCACCTCCTCAACTTGCACCTATTGTACTATATAAACGCTCCTCTATAAACAGAAGCATTGTGCAGCTCCTCAACTTGCATCTATTGTATAAGATAGGCCCTCCTCTGTAACCAGAAGCATTGTGCAACTCCTCAACTTGCGCCTATTGCATTATGTAGACGCTCCTCTGTAACCAGAAACATTGTGCAGCTAATCAACTTGCGCCTATTGTATTTTATAGACGCTCCTCTACAACAAGAAGCATTGTGCAGCTCCTCACCTTGCGCCTATTGTATTATATAGCGCTCCTCTATAACAAGAATCATTGTGCAGCTCCTCATCTGGTACCTATTGTATTGGAGAGACGATCCTCTATAAGCAGAAGCATTGTGCTACTCCTACACTTGCGCCTATTGTATTATATAGACGCTCCTCTGTAACCAGAAACATTGTGCATCTCCTCAACTTGCATCTATTGTATAAGATAGGCCCTCCTCTGTACCCAGAAGCATTGTGAAGCTCCTCAAATTGCACCTACTGTATTATGTAGACGCTCGTCTATAAACAGAAGCATTGTGTAGCTTCTCAACTTGCACCTATTGTATTATATAGACGATCCACTACTGAAAGAAGCATTGTGCAGCTCCTTAAATTGCACCTATTGTATTAGTTAGACGTTCCTCTATAACCAGAACCATTGTGCAGCTCTTCAACTTTCGCCTATTGCATTATATAGACTCTCTTCTCTACCCAGAAACATTCTGCAGCTTCTCAACTTGCATCTATTGTATAAGATAGACCCTCCTCTGTAACCAGAAGCATTGAGGAACTCCTCAACTTGCGCCTATTGCATTATATAGACGCTCCTCTGTAACCAGAAACATTGTGCAGCTCCTCAACTTGCGCCTATTCTATTATATAGGCGCTCCTCTATAACAAGAAGCATTGTGCTACTCAACTTGCGCCTATTGTATTATATAGACGCTCCTCTCTAACCAGAAACATTGTGCAGCTCCTCAACTTGCATCTATTGTATAAGATAGGCCCTCCTCTGTAACCAGAAGCGTTGTGCAGCTCCTCAAATTGCACTTATTGTATTATGTAGACGCTCGTCTATAAACAGAAGCATTGTGCAGCTCCTCAACTTGCACCTATTGTATTAGATAGATGCTCCTCTATAACCAGAAGCATTGTGCAGCTCCTCAACTTGCACCTATTGTATTATATAGACGCTCCTCAACTGGTACTTAATGTATAAGATAGGCGGTCCTCTATAACCAGAAATATTCTGCAGCTCCTCAACGTGCGCCCATTGTATTATATACACGCTCCTCTGTAACCAGACACATTGTGCCGCTCCTCAACTTGCACCTATTGTATTAGAAAGACTCTCCTCTGTAACCACAAAACATTTTGCAGCTCCTCAACTTGGCCATATTGTATTAGACAGTCGATATAACCAGAAGCATGGTGCAGCTCCTCAACTTGGCCATATTGTATTAGACAGTCGATATAACCAGAAGCATGGTGCAGCTCCTCAACTTCCACCTATTGTATTAGATAAGCACTGCTCTATAACCAGATATGTTGTGCCGCTCCTCAACTTGCACACAATGTATTAGGCAGACACCCCTCTATAACCAGAAACATTGTGCAGCTCCTCAACTTGCACATATTGTAATAGATAGGGTCTCTTCTATAACCAGAAAATTCGGCAGCTCCTCAACTTGCACGTATTTTATTATATAGACGCTCCTCTATAACCAGAAGCATGGTGCAGCTCCTCTACGTGCACCTATTGTATTAGATAAGCACGCCTCTATAACCAGAAATATTGTGCCGCTCCTCAACTTGCACATAATGTAATAGGCAGACGCTCCTCTATAACCAGAAACATTGTGCAGCTAATCAACTTGCACCTATTGTATAAGATAGGCTCTCCTCTGTAACTAAAGCATTGTGCAGCTCCTCAACCTTCACCTATTGTATTAGATAGAGGCTCCTCTATAACCAGAAACATTGTGCAGCTCCTCAACTTGCACCTATCGTATTAGATAACCGCTCCTCTATAACCAGAAGCATTGTGCAGCTCCTCAATCTGCACCTATTGTATTAGCTCACCGGGCGGCTCGCATTCAAATCTATTTACGTCTCGAAAACTTCAGTAAAAATTAACCATGTTTACAATTTTTTTTTTCATTTAGAGTGAACCAAAATTGTCCTGAAAACGGCCTTTGTTAGATTTTCTTCCCCCCTTCTTGTAGGGCGATCAACAAGTCATTTCACTTAAGTGATGGTTTCCTACTGTCCTTTGATTACAGCCTAGAGGCGATTAAGTAGATGGGCTGCTTTTGCCCTTACTGAGAAAGGAACACGTTTTATGTCCATGCTTTGGTTAGACGAAAAAAGATATTTTTTTCTGGAAATCCAAAACAGAAAAGGAAGTTTTATATTGCCTTGTTACTAATTTTGTGCATATTTCTAATCTTAATTCCTTATCAGAGCCGTGCCAAGATATTTTTTCACCTGAGGCAGAAACTTCAATGCGCATCTATACAAATATAAAAATAGCTACACTTGTATCAAGCAAAAGTAATTGTATTAAATCAAAATGTCATAACTCTTATAGCATAATTATACCATAATTCTTAAAGTATTTTTTAATCGTAGTTTTATAAATTCAGAGAAATAATGTAGCCAATTATTTATAATTTTCAAATGAAAACGTTAAAAAATTCGTTTTTGATAAATAAGAAATAACATTGAAATGCATATTGCATTAATTTCCAGGTTTTCTTGCAATTTTTTTGGTTTGTTTTATTGATTTAAGTTTGACGAAGCCTATTTCCCTAATAATTAAAGTAATTTTCGATTTCGTATAGCCAATTTGGCGCCTCTTCTAGTGATTCACATGAACCCGGCTTTGTTGCTTTTTAAGTATAAATGTTATTGATTTTTATTGCGTTTCGGTATTTTAATGTACGTTTATAGAATGTTAATTTGTTTTTATATGCATATTTCAGTAATATAATCTTATGACTAGTGAGACAGTGTAGTTTAACTAATTTTCTGCTTTTGATTCATGTTGTCGAGCTTTAACGCTAAGAAAAAGTTTATAAGAGGCTTAAAATACCTAATTCCTATTGAAAGCTACATGTAATTGATAATTAAATTACTACTAAAATAACAAACACATGCTCAGTGTCAGTCATTTCGACATAATGTTTGTAATTCCACATTTACCACAAATTTATTTCGTTTATCTTGTTTCATATTTATAAAAGGGGAGTTTACCTTTATCGCATTTATTGGTTGATAGAAGTTATGAAATATTGAATATTTTGAAACAAATTTCAGTCATAATAACCTTATAAAAAATTTTCTTCATATAGACAAGATGTCACAGATACCTCTCAGTTTCCGAACTAAATTACATGGTACTGAAATTCGGTGCATTTTCATATGATTATTTTTGACAGAAAGAGTTACCTTATGTAAATCATAAAAGAACATTGTTTTAATTCTTAATTAAATATAGCACTTGTATTAAATTGCTAAAATTCATTGTTAGGAAAATCTCGCTCTAAAAAAATTAGACACTTTTACCTTTCAAAGTGGAATTTTTGTGGTTTTCTCTGTGCATAATGTGGGCGCAAGTAAGTTTTCTTAGAATGTCCTCCACAGAGGCATTCCTCCCTTTAGGCAGATAGCTATCGCGTGCTTTGAAGGAAATATAAAGCTGTAGGTTTTATATTTATTTTAACTATCATTTATTTTAAGTTTAAACTACCTTTCCTGTCAAGCCTTACTTTTTCCCTGGAACTGCCGATGCCAGAGTATGTAAATTTTAGTAAAACGCGCAAGGATTCAAATTATCAGCGGAAGTATTCTGAGTTAAATAGAAAGGAAACGAGTTCAAGGTGTGCTGTTCTTACTTCACGAGCGCGGAGGTAGTTAGCCAGAAATTGAAGAAACCCGCGTTTCGGCCTGTGTGCTGGCCTGGAAGAATTGTTAATCGTTCAAGTGATCTTCAAGTTTGCTGAATTAGCAGCGGTATTGTAAAACGCGGTGAGGTTAGTTACTTTTAGAGAACCTCGCAGTTAGAGTCTTGTCTTTAGTTTCTTTTCAGGTTATTATTTTTATTTGACCACCGAGTTGGCGCAGTTTGTGAGCGTCAAGAGCACGCACTTGTAATTTATTACGTTGAATAAAAAAGGACTAAACAAGACCCTTAACAAGACTCTGTCTTTTATCCAGTTTTCACAGTCACCTCTTGGTTGCGTGCAAGTTGGAGGCGCGCAACGCTACATTGGCGCCCGAACACTTATCGAACTGAAATGGCCGAAAATTCGATGGAAGCCGCTGGACAACACCAAGAAATGACAAGCCAATTGGAAGGATTTGGATACCTGGTCCAGACTTTGACAGCGTCAATCAAGCCAAACGTCCATTTCGACGGAAAAAATTCGGTGGCGGTATTTCTAGAAGGTCTAGAAAACCACTTTCAGCTCTACCCTGTTCCTGAAAGACAAAAGGTTGCCATCGCCACATCCGCACTAAGAGGACAGGCCGCGCTATGGTGGAAAAATATAGGCAAATTTTTATTAAGGGAATTTGGAAGCCAGACATATACATTTGAAAATTTCAAAAAATCGTTAGTAAAGGCCTTCCCCATAGTGAAAGATCGAGCAAGGCTGGAAGCCGAACTATATAGCTTCTATCAACGGGATATAGAAGATTTGACGGACTTTATTCTACGAAAAATTAAGCTGACGGATATGCTGTATGGGAAGAAACCCGATGCGGAAATTATTGAAATAATCCTACCAAGATTGTTACCCGCTGTTCAAGACTACTTCGAAATTAGAAACCCAAGCACATTGCAGGAGCTCTTCGAATTGGCGGTGAAGTTTCAAAATCGCAGAATAGCGGAAAAAGCTAGAGGGGCAAAGTATTCTCAAAGTACCCGAAGGAAATCTTCAAATGAGGAAGCCAGAAATGGAAATCGCTCTTATGGGGGAAAGAGCTATCAAGCTAACTCATCGAAGCTCGAAGGTCAAGGCCCAAAAAGAAAATTCGAAGATAAACATCCACGTACCCAGAAGGCACAGATTGAAAGGAAAGCTTTAAACGAGTAGAGGAGCCTGTGAAAGGTAGGGTCCAGACCCCGGAAGTTTTAAAAAAACCCTCAAAAAGACATTTAAATACGGTCATCGTAAAAAACTCACATCTACCAATTATAAAAGTCCTGGTTGGCGATGTACCAGTAGAAGCCCTCATCGATACAGGAGCAGAAGGAAATTTTATGAGCGAAAATTTCTTCAAAAAGAATTTTTATAGGGTACGATTATTTAAAACCAAAAATACGGAAATTATAGCGGCGCAAGGAAAAACATGTGACTGCATCGGGAAATTATCATTAAACATACAGGTAAAAGAGGAAAGCCTCAAAGTATTAATTTTTGTAGTGAAAAATCTGCAAAACCCTCTTATTTTAGGTATGGAGTTTTTAAGGGCCGCGAGGGCCAAATTGAATTTTCAAGACAGTTCCGTGGTACTGGAGATGGACCAGAGGGTGGTGGAACCTGTGGAGACACCGCAAGTGGACCCTAGCCATCTGAATGACCATGAAAGGCAAGTCATCCAGCAAGTGGTGAGTAATTTTGCTAACTTGTTTTCAGAAAAACCGGGAAATTGTCAGATAGTTACGCATAAGATACAAGTAACTGCCGAAAAACCTTGTAGGACTAAACCTTATCGGTACGACAAACAAAAAGACGTAATCATCGAAGAACATATTCAGGAGATGTTAAAGAATAAAATAATAACGCCCATAAATAGTGAGTACGCGAGTCCAGTCGTACTATGTAGGAAAAAGAACGAGTTTCCTCCTTCGGATAAAAGGGCTTGGAGGTTTGCTATCGATTACAGAAAACTTAATAGTATTACTAAATTTCCAGTTTACCCTTTGCCGGTTATAGAGGAAATCATTAGACAGATCAAATCGAAAAGATACATGTCTACTTTGGACTTAACGTCTGGCTACTATCAAATAGCTATGAGACCCGAAGACGTACATAAAACCGCGTTTATAACAAAATCATGCACTTATGCATTTTTACGCATGCCCTTTGGGTTGTGTGGGGCCCCATCAACATTCCAGAGAGCTATGGACATTGTTCTAAAGCCTGTCCTAGGAAAATCAACTTTAATTTATCTAGATGATATAATTATAACGAGTAGTACGTTGGAACAACACATTAATGATCTAGAACAAGTTTTTAAATTATTAAAAGAGGCCGGTCTTACAATTAACGCCTCAAAATGCAAGTTCGCAACTAAAGAACTTAAATATCTCAGTTATAAAATTTCGCAAAAGGGTATAGAAACGCAAGCATGCACTTTGAAGGAATTACACGACGCGAAAACAGCGGGTCATTTAGGGGTCAGAAAGACTTTAAAAAGGGTACGCGAGGCGGTACATTTCCTGCAATTATACAAAATAGTAACGGCGTATGTCAGGTCCTGCAATCAATGTCAGTTAATAAATGATATTAATTACAGCCAGGCCGGGTACTTAAATAGCATTCGCGCTACATTTCCGTATGAAATTTTAGGCATAGATCTTCTTGGTCCCTTACCCCAGAGCGAGTTAAATAAAAATCATTTTCTTTTAGTAATAGTAGATCATTTTTCAAAATGGACAGAAATTGTTCCACTTAAACGCGCGTCAGCCAAAACAGTCGCAGATGCATTCTTACACAGATACATTTTAAAATACGGTGCACCGATAAAAGTCATTAGCGATAACGGAAAACAATTCATTAGTCAAATATTTGAAAACATATGCATTGGACTTGGCATACGCCATATCAAAATGGTTCCGTATAGACCACAGGCAAACATAGCAGAAAGAGTGAATAAAAACATAGTAAAAATAATTCGCAGTTACGTGAGCACACATCACAAGCGCTGGGATGGCCACATAAATGAATTAGCTTATGCTTTAAGAACGGCAAATCACGATACTACTGGAAAAACCCCAGCAGAATTATTTTTAGGCAGAAAGTTAATTACGCCTTTAGATAAATTATTCTTTGTGCAACAAAGAGAGCAAGAGTTTAAACAGAAAGATGTGCAAAAACTGATTGATCAGGCGCTTAAAAGCTCGGATACGGCAAGAAATAAGCAAAAAGTGTATTACGGTAGAAAACGCTGTGAAGCAGATTTTAAAGTTGGGGATAAAGTATTGAAGTGGAAATTTTCTTTATCAAGTGCCCCAGACAATTTTACGGCAAAGCTAGCTCCGAAATTTGAAGGCCCCTATGTAATTCAGGAAATCAAAGGTGTCGTATTATATCTTAAGAACGAGAGAGGGGAGATCTGTAAAGCAAGTCCCGACCAGGTGAAAAAATACTATAATCCAAATGATTTTGAAATCCTTAAAAGTTTCTTGCAGGACTCAAGTCTAAACGAAGTAGAAGGTCCAGAGATAAAAACAACTGTTTCACCACCCAAGAAGCAGAGAACTGAAGAGAGACCTAGCCCTTCTACAACCCGGACGACGGTACCAAAAAGAAAAAAGAAAAACTTTCAAACTCCAGCATTTAAGAAATTTAAGAATAAGAATAATTTAAGAAAACATTTAAGAATACAGATGCACCGCGTAAAGAAACCGTGGTAAAGAGCAAAACACCACCTACAACGGATCGCAGGAGAAATTATACATCAAGGAGAACGCGCCCAGGGCCAGAGAGTCAGGTGCCAGAAGGCCGCCGTTCCGGAAACTGAAACGGCAACAGGAGGAACAAAAATACCAGGAACAGAAGAAATTCAAGAAGGACTCCAGACCGGAGGATGTCAAGACCAGCCGTCCCATGGAAAAACGGAAACGACAACAACCAGACGATTACTCCGCCAAGAGGCCAGCATGCAGAGGACGCAAAAGAAAAACTAATGTGGACGACACTCGGAGGTCAGTAAGGAGAAGATTGACGTCCATGAAACCTATAACTTGGGAACAATATTGCCACAAAAGAATGACGGAGTTTCAAGCATCGAAAACTCAAAGATAAGTTAAAATCTTCTATAAAATTTTTTTCTCTTTTGTTCCGAAATGTTATGCATAAGTACGAAGTTATATGTTTTGACGAAAGTCAATATGTCTCGGTTGAGACTTAGTTTTGTTTTACTTTATTTAGTTAAGGCGAAAGAATTATATTCTTTAAGTATAAAAGCTAAGAACAAGCATTTTCTGTTGGTCGAAAGACTAATTCTGTTATGTTAAAGCCAAAATTTGGCCGAAGATAAAAATAACTTTGTATTCTTGTATTAATAAGAATTTTAGTTTCAGTGCCGCCAGCTTGGCAAAGAATGAGTAAAGTAAAAATTTATTTCTCTTATTCATTTTATGGTAAATTGTAAAAATCATATGTATTAAAATTTTGTAAATGTACGTAAATACTTGAATGTTATGTAAAAGTAGAATTTAGTCTAGAAGCATAAAATTGTAGATGCTAAAAGTAAAATGCTCAAAAGGAATGAATTCAAAATTTAAGTATTAAACCGTAGATAAAGTAATGCTTTAGAGCGAAAGCCTGCATGTTTAAAGATGAATGAGGGGGAAGTTAGAATGAATGTGTTTTGTAGGGTTCTCCACCTACACTTGAATTTTTAAGAATGTTAAAGTAGCTCATTGAGTTGTAGAATGTCGAGTAAGGTGTGTCTATTTGGTCGTTGAATTCTAACAAATAATGGTGTTTAGGGGAAGTGTTGTAAGACTAAAACCCGAATATTCCCGTTTGACACCACACATGGTGGAGAGCCAGGGTAAAGTTAAATTAATGCTTGAAAAATTGAATGAATGTGAATTAAGCAATAACTAAGGAAAACGAATCGTTTAAAAACAAAAATTTATTATGTCAAGAAAGTGTAAATTATAATGTATTTAGAAAGATACTGATACTTATTTCTTCCAGATGCTGGAAGGAAAAGACCAAGATTGATTGATGAAGTCCAGGAAAAGTTGCTGTACGAAGAGAGAGTTATAAGTATACACAGAATTTTAGTATACAATTTGTTACATAAGATTTTTTTTGTGTAAACGAAAAGGAGGTTCTCGAGAGTTAGTTCAGAATTATAGAAACTTACAACAGGTCGTTTGTTCTACCTGCTTCGAAGTTTTCCAAATTCTGGCAGCGGCAAATGTAGGGTTTATATTTATTTTAACTAACATTTATTTTAAGTTTAAACTACCTTTCCTGTCAAGCCTTACTTTTCCCTGGAACTGCCAAAGCCAGAGTATGTAAATTTTAGTAGAACGTGCAAGGATTCAAATTATCAGCGGAAGTATTCTGAGTTAAATAGAAAGGAAACGAGTTCAAGGTGTGCTGTTCTTACTTCACGAGCGCGGAGGTAGTTAGCCAGAAATTGAAGAACCCCGCGTTTCGGGCTGTGTGCTGGCCTGGAAGAATTGTTAATCGTTCAAGTGATCTTCAATTTTGCTGAATTAGCAGCGGTATTGTAAAACGCGGTGAGGTTAGTTACTTTTAGAGAACCTCGTAGTTAGAGTCTTGTCTTTAGTTTCTTTTCAGGTTATTATTTTTATTTGACCGCCAAGTTGGTGCAGTTTGTGAGCGTCAAGAGCACGCACTTGTAATTTATTACGTTGAATAAAAAGGGACTTAAACCCTTCACAAGGCTCTATCTTTTATACAAGCTTTCACAGTCACCTCTTGGTTGAGTGCAAGTTGGAGGCGCGCAACGCTACAAAGCAAACCAAAACAAAAGCCTCAAAATTGGTGTTTAACATTTTTTTTGGGTTCAAATACGCAAATTACTTATAGATCTCAATTCACATTATCAAATGTTATTATTTAAATAAATAAAAGCAAGCTGAGAATTTCCATTTAAATTGTTTGTTTTAAAATAAAAAATAAGAACAGTAAGTTTTGAATAAATCTTGTCAACATCAAGCAGACAATGGATGCCTTCGTGGAGGACTTTCTAAGGGACACTGGCTAGTATACACGTTACACGTGGGGAAAACCACGAAAACGACCATGCAGCCAGCCCGTACGTGGCATTCAAACCTCGGACCGAATTACCAGTGTTCAGTGTCTTTACCGCTCGGCCGCTGGTGGGTAAAATGTGATTATGAAAGCTGTGTAAAAGAAGAAAAATTCTTGCACATTCGGCAGGCAGCATGCGATGGACACCTGCTTGAGGAAAAGGATGTGTTTGTAGATGACTTTTTCAGGGAAACTGGTTTGGTATATTCAACCTAAAATTCACCAAAATACCAAGCAACAAACGCATTCGCTGGAATTCAAACTTAGGCAGAACTAACAGTGTTCAGTTGCAAAAGAGAGTTAACAACATAAACAGGCAACATGTCTGAAATTAGTATTTATTGCATCCAACAGTGATATGATTTTCTGATATAATTTAATGGAATATCACTGTAAAAGAATGGGAATCTTTTTTTTTTTTTTTTTCCTTTTGTAAGGAGATCTTTTTCCGCTTTGTTTTCAACATTTGGTTGAAATGCAAATTAAATAAATATTTACAAATGCAGAGTATTGGATAGTTATTGATTATTTCGAGATTCAGTTTCTGAAATCCATTCCATGTGTCATTTCCTTAAAAAGGTGATACTGAAACCAACTTTCGTGGAGTAAAATGATTACTAGAAAAGAGTTTCCGATTTCTTTCATTCTTTTATTCCCATTATAAATTTATCCCGTAGTTCTTAGAACAATCTTCTATCCGTAAGTGATGATTTGCTTTTCGAGAAAATTTTCTGAAAGGAATAAATTACTTAGTCTTCAAACCATGGGAAAATCTTGCCATCGCCGGTATTTAATTCCCTTCATTTACTGAGATAACCTGCTTTGTTATAAGTATGGTACTTGTTTTCTGATTTTTACTGAATTTGCATGCTCAAAGCTATCTAAATAAAGAAACGCTATTGTGTATATCAGGGTATGAGTACATATATGAAAGGGTTATATATTTTTCAGAATTCCCCTATGAGCTGTTTATTCTTAGCGCAGAAAGAGGAAAAAGCTTGCATACATCGCCATTCCCGGAAACTAGACAGTCCAGTTTACCAAACAATAGAGTTTATCTGATTCCTAGTTGTAAAAACTGACAGTTATAAATTGTTATGTTAATGGCGACCTTCAGAAGGCATCAAATTACTTCAAAAGTTCCGCTGCTATAAATTTTCAGACTGCAATTTTGTTCCTTTAAATTTTCGAAAATACCTATTTTTTAAGTATTTTTCGGTACTTATATTAATATTGATACAAATAATATAGAAAGCACCAAACGTAGCTATGATGTATTTCAATTTGTCCTTAGTATTTTCTCACATATAGTTTTGTCTACACGTTTCTAATGTTTCACCATAGTAAGCCTTCTCTTTCCGAATGTATTCAGTTCCTTTTCGCTTTCGTTTTCTGCTGCTTCTTTTTTTTTTTAAATTTTATTTATTTATTTATTTAATGTTACCATATCTTGAGTTTTACTCTAGCTATTAGCTAGAGTAGCTACTAGGTAGCATTCATTATAGTACATTCATTATATTCATATAGCTAGCATTCATTATAGTACAAAAACTAATATAGCTTGTCAATATCAACACATTTTTATCTTCAATAAAATCCACTAATTCGATTGATGCTGTAAAAATTACAATTTAATACTTTAGCCAATTATTCTGATTAATAGTGGTTTAAATTCCATTTTAGGCAACATATGCATTCTTTCAGAAAACGCGATATATTGAGCACCGCTGTTACAAGTAAATACTGTACATTCAACCATTTCATAATATGTAAATGTAGCATAACTTCTTTTCGAGTGCTTGCACTGAGAGTCTCCTTCAAATAAACCTTAATGGAACTTTATTTCCTGAAAATTTAGAAGTATTATAAAAGCCTCAGAATTATTTCCATTGCAAACATTTATGAATTATGCAGAAAAATATATAAGAAAAACATCAATGAGAAACTATTATCGAATATACATTTCATGACAGTAGTAAAACATTTTTACAGTACCGACGGTATTAAAATGCTCAATACTGTGATAAGCTAAATAAAATAAAACGGTATTAAAAGTTTAATATTGTGATAATTAAAAGTATACTAATCTATAACACTCATTTGATATTTTTGCCATTAGAACTATAGTGTAATTCTAACCGTTAAAGTAACATTGTATTTGTATTAACTAGAATTACAATTGTAATTTCAATTAAATTTATCAGTACTCGTTGCTTCCTGCACCTTGAGGGAGACGCATTATTTTTTTTTCTATTATATAAAATACTGTCCTCAGAAAAAATGTCTCTAGACATGATTCTGTCTCCAAAATTAATGGATGAGGTGAACAGAAATAATCTTGGAACAGCCTTTGGGCAAGTGCTGCGAGTATGCAAAATGTAAGACTGTAATTAAACTTCGACCATCCTGGAGACTACACTTTCTTAGAATATTGCCATTCGACAAATTATAAGACCTTCCATTTATCTTTAAAGTTTAAGCTATCTGTTATTGACTGAGAAAAGCTGGTAATTCATTGTAGTTACTTTGTAGTTAAAACTACAACTAATGCAGTTATAATTGTAATTATGCCGCCCAGATGGTATAGTGGTTAGGGAAGCCTGACTGCGATACCGAAGGGCCTGGGTTCGAATCCCGGAGAAGACATGGCTTTAACTGTTCGTCCTTTCATAGGAGGCGATAGTGGCCCACATATTAGACGCCTCCATAATAAGGAGGCGATAGTGGCCCACATATTAGACGCCTCCATAATAAAATGACTGCAACTTCTGGCCTTGTATAGACTAATGGACTGTGTTGCACTGTAATTGTTCCCAATCTGCCATTGGGAAAAAATAAAAGTAAAAATAATAATAATAATTGTAATACAATGATTGTTCGAATTACAATATAACTTCGAAAGCTATTAGATTTTTCGCTCAGCAGAGCAATAAGTCGTCTTTTGAATACTACTAGTTCAAGTCGGATGTACATTTTGGCAAACAATCTAAATGTTTAGATAGCTCCGTGGATTTCCTTATGTGTAACATGAACACAAATCATTTTATTTTAGAAAGTTCTCTATGAGTACATCATTCTTCTTAAACGTTTCGTTGCATTCAATTAAATAAAGATCTTTTCCTGCTTTTATTAACGGGTGATGTGAACATGAGCCAGTTTCCCTTAGAAAGTCCTCCACAGAAGCATCTTTGCAGTCTTTACCGTAATCCATTGCATTCATGCCCGATCCGGGATTCGAACCCAGGCTCTTCGGTACGGCAACCAGAGTCACGAACCGCTTTACTGTCTGGGTGGTAATTCATAATAAATGGATTTAGTAAAATGTCTAATACACACAGCAATTAAGTATACTGATTGCTGATCAGAATCCTTTTTTACCAGCTAAAGCAATAGGTTGGATAAAATTATGAGACTTAGTTTAGTCCTTGATGATCTCCTTTCTGAAAAGGAAATGATAAATGTAATTTTTATGATTTATTTATTGTGTAATGTAAACAAGACAAGCGTCCCGTAACAAATCCTTTGCGAAAACATCCCTTTGCACTGGCATAAACTCTTTGCTTGCTTTCCCTTAATCTTGTAATTTAAGTTCACATGTAAATCGAAGATCATAAACATATATATTTGCTTACTAACGTTATGTGCATTTCGGTCTATATAAAATATTTCCTTTAAATAAACTCCTATTTATGCTGGTACCACAAACTACAATATATGTAAGATGATTCAGAAGACATGACAGAAAATATTAATATTTTTCTTATAGGCGATTATCCCGTTGTATTATTTAGAAACTCATTATCCAAAATGCAGAAACATTTCGAATATAATATTATTGACTGGAAATTTTCAAATATTATCACGATTTCCTTAGCCTATGTAACTGAAATTATAAGGGGCAGTTGTTTTTCTGATTAAATAGTTACAATCATCTGCTGCGCAATTTTAATTAAGAGGTCATTACCATTGCATTGCAATTTTTATTAGATTGTATAATTACAGTTATACTGTTTATTCAATTAGATTTCACAATTAAAATGCAATTATAATTAAAATGCATTTGAGTAAATTGTATATGTAATTAAAAATTGTTACATTGTAATTACAAGATAGTTGCATAATATTATTCCAATTACTATGTGTTTTCAATTGCATTCTGCAATTACATTTGCAATTAAGATCATGATTTTCCTGGGCAACGTAACTGCTTTTATCAGAAACAATTGCTATCCTAATTACATTATTATAATTACTTACTAGAGTTACGACAGTGTAATTGTAATTAGATTATATGATTGCAGTTGCATTGAATATGAAATTGGATTTCACAAATATAGAGTAATTGTAATTTAAATGAAATTACGTAAATTGTAATTAAAAAAACAGCTACTATTTAACTAAACTTCTTAGTAATTGCATAATTTTATTACAATTGCATACTATACTTAGAATTACAATTATGATCATAATTTCACTATGTTAAGTAATTCTAATTATCAGAGACAATTACTTTCCTAATTACGCAGTTATAATTACCTACTGCAATTGCAGTTAAAATTACGTTGTAAGTAGCTAAAATTACCGTAGTTGTGATTAGATGCAATAAAATTTGTAATTGTAATTAGATTATATAATTATAATGTTTGGGATTATCATTGCATTGTAATTGTAAGACTTAAGAATTAAAATGCAATTACATACATTATTGTTGCATTTAAAAAGTATTTACTTTCTAATTGTAATTGCTAAGCTAATTACAATTGCAATATAATTGAAATCACATATTTCAAATATTGTTGCAGTTTCTTGCAATTTTAATTTTAATTCCAATTACATTTTGCCAAACTGCATCTAAAATTTGGGGAATTATTAGGCTGGAAAATGAAAATTCTCTTAACGAACATAAACATTTAAGTTTACTATAGCTGGTTAAAGCACAGAACAGCTGGAACAGCTGGAAGTTTTGAACGAGCTATTATTCAAAACCTAACGATAAAACCCATTTGCCCCTAGCGAATAGATAGTTTCCTCTCCTCAATTACCTCCCGCAGAGAAAAATTATCACCTGTCAGTTTACATTAAGAGCAGAGAGGGGAGGGCACTCTGAGACAGGCCGTATATATGCTGCTTTGCCGTTTCGTGCCAAAATTTAAGTTTACGTATATATGCTGCCTTGCCGCCATGAGGACCAAAATATTTGAACACATATATGCTGCCTTGCCGCTATGAGAGCCGTTATTTTCGAACGCATATATACGGCCTTGCCGCCTGGAGGGTTAAAGCCTTATGGATGATATCAGGTCAAGTAATGTGCTTTCATTAGTACGACACTTGAAGTATAATGTCACGACCTGAGCTAAATCTCAGTGTCACCTATAAAGGTGCTCAAGGCGCTGGTGTCACTTACGCTCCTTGCCACGAGGTATTTCATGGGATTGTTCTAATGTTACTGTCAGACAAGTGAGATAAGTCACAATCAATGAAATGCAGTTCAATCTAAGCAGGTGTTATATATTCTTAATTCACACACAGAATTAGTGACATAACAGATCGAAAAAGACTAAGAAACAAACTCGCAATATATTAACATTAAAAGCGCTATACATATATACTTTTATAGAGTTATTTTTAGAAAGGGCTCAAAAACACCATTCTAAAAAGAGATTTCGAAGAACATCTCGGAAACAAAAGTCATAAACCATAAAAGAAATACTTCATTCAAAATTTTAACGTAAGCACTGTTTCTAATTTTAAGTTCTTTACTTAGGTACTCTCATCCATGAGAGAGGAACACTTAGTCCAATGTACAAAAAAATATCCTGATATATCACCACGTCACTTTAATGAAATTATAGCAATATTTCACTCAGGGAAAGAACATATTGTCTTTCCTAAACATAGGAATGAAATTTTCTCAGCTATGTGAGATATCCAATAAAGAGAAATTCCGTAAATTGTAGAATAGAACCTACGTCTGAAAACAGACGAAAGGTAAAACATAATTCAAATACTTTACTTTTAGCATTGAAGCAGGCATTCTACATTAAACTGTATTAATTCACATACAGAATTAGTAATACGAGGGCTATCCAGAAAGTAGATTACGTTTTGGAATAAAAAAATAAACAAAGTATAGGAAACAAATTTTATTATATACAGATGAAAGCCACACTCAAATACTACTTTTCTACATAGTCACCATACAAATTAAGGCATTTATCGTAGCGATGTACGAGCTTGGAAATTCCTTCGTCGAAAAATTCGGCCGCCTGCGCCTTCAACCACTTCGTTACCTCTTCTTGCAGCTGTGCGTCGTCATCAAAACGCTGCATAGCCAGCCACTTCTTCATTGCTGGGAATAGGGAATAGGTCACCCATGTTTCGTCACCAGTAACGATGCGATCGAGTAAAGAGTCACCATCCTTATGGTAAGCGTCCAAAAAGTTCAACGCTGCAGCCATTCGCTGATTTTTGTGGTCCTCTGTCAAGATTTTTGGAATCCATCTTGCACAAAACTTGTGGTAACCAAGCTTTTCGCTGATGATTTCGTGCAACAAACTTCGCGAAATTTGTGGAAAACTCAAAGAAAGTTCCGTTATTGTGAAATTTCGATTTTCACGGACTTTAGCATCGACTTTTTCGAGAAGTTCGGCGGTCACTATGCTGGGTCTCCCACTTCGATCTTCGTCGTGAACATTGGTTCGGTCATTTTGAAATCTTATGACCCACTGACGCACTCCACCTTCAGTGATAATGTTGTCCCCATACACTTCACGAAGCTGCCGATAGATTTCTATCGGTTTCCAGTTTTTTGCAGTCACAAACCTTATTACTGAGCGCACCTCGCAGCTCGCGGGATTTTCAATTAACGCAGACATTTCAAACCGTCACAGTATCTGAACGGAGCACAGCACGAACCTCTCACTAGCACGGCTAGATGCAGACTGAGCTGCGCAACGCTCTGACCCCAAGATGGCCGCGCTAGCCCCGCCCCTAGCGGACACAGACGGAAACGTAATCTACTTCCTGGATGGCCCTCGTATAATAGCTCAAAATATTGTAAGAACCAAACATGCATTATAAAAACATTAAAAAAACTCTATATACATTTATTAGTGTTACAGAAAGAGGGTTTATTCTGAAATATTATAAGGTCACTTTCAATGAAAAGATAGAAATTTTCACTCAGGGAAGGGACATTCTGTCTGGCTGCCTTCCCAGCTTCTGTTACAAAAGTTACATAGAAGAATTTTAAAAATTCAGAAACGAAACTTATGAAGAAATTATTGAACATACCTGGTTCTATGATTTAGCCATTTTACAGACATAATAACTAAATCTTAAACTTGAGGGGAAGGAGAGAACTAAACTAAAGTCTTTGAATTAAAGGGTATTATAAATTCATTTTAAATCAAATTAATTTTGCGAAAAGATTACACAAATATAAGGAATATACATTTTTACCATAATGTAATGCATGTTTTGCCAATTTGAAAATCTCGAGAACTAAAGCGTGAAATATAAGAAAACTGAAACAAACATTTGGAAAATCTCATCGAACTTAAGTTAGTTTCTAAATTAGATGTTTTGCGTGTATTTAAAATTAGGCCAACTACTTCATTCACTTCAAACCCATTACATAATACTAGTATTTAAGAAAAATGGTAAAAGATTGCAAATATGTTAAATAACAATTCTACTGATCTAGAAATGGGAATAACTGATTTTCATCCTAATTAAGATCAAGAATATCCCAAAAAGCCATTTAATTTGTCCACTGCTAGAATTTCATTCATACGTGGTTCAACATTTATCCATTAACACTGGAAAGAATTTATCTCCTACTTTAAACAATTTCCATCGACTGAAAATGAAGTTTAAACAATCTTAAAATCTCAAAAGCAAAGGATGCCGAAGAATTTTCACATATGAAAGACAGAGAAGTCAAACAATAAATCAGATAATTACAAAAGAAAAATTGTGTGCTTATAAAGCCCCTTGATAATAAAAGCTCTCATTACGAAGAAGAGCTTTTAACTGAAGATAAGATGAAGGAGTTGTTAAATAACACAAGAGCAACATCTGATCTTTTAGCGGAGATTGACCCAATAAAAGAAAAAAACAGGACACTTTAAAAGAACTACTGGGAAACATGTGCTCTTTAGAGCGACACGGTTACAGTTGCATCAGTCATTATTATAAGCAAAATACATCAGCTTTTTCAAAAAATAATTCTGTCATGCATTTGCCAAGAGAACGGAAAGAAGTCCAAAAGAAACTTTCAGAGTGCTTTTCAGAAAAAAGTTGAAAGTTAATCTGCAGAATTTAACATCGATAATATCAAAACATCTCTGATTTGATTTAAAAATGAATTTTTAGTTATGGAATCAATTTTAAATAGATCTTCGCAAATTGGTTCATAAAACTTCACAATATTACAAAATAGTTCAGATTAAGGGGGAAATATAATAAAGTATGCTTAAAACAACTAAGAAAAAGCACATTTTGGGCAGCCTTAACAGAAGACAATTTGGTTCCACTAACTTTCTTTACGAGTACTAATTAAATTTTATTCACATTTCTTTTTTGTTCAACATTTAACTTTCAATGGCTTTTAAGAGAAACAGCACTTGATAGAGAGACTCTAAATTAGGAAAAAACTGAAACAAAATTCGTTTATACACAGACAGTGCAATTACACTGACCTGTTGAGAAGAGAAGACCCCATTGGACAGGGAAAATATTAGGCCACACAGAGAGGAAAATGTTTAGCCTCTCGTAATGCGAAAGGAGGCCACTTGGGAAAAAATTACGCTACAGCAGTAAATTTGAAACCACTATGAAGCAACAGAACTCTAAGAAATCTTAGACTTCTGATATTTATAGTGTGATTAACAGTTCCGCCTCACTTCGAATATTACAATACAATATGAAGAAAGCACCAATTCAGAGACTTAAATATGAAATTCAAAATCTAAGAAATTAATGCATAAATGCTACCCTAAACATTAAAGCATAATGTGAAGCGTTCGTGTAAAATTAATAACTAGTAAAACTCCAATATAAACCAAATTGTGAAAAGGGACGTACAAATTATAACATTCAATCATTTCTAGTGGAAATAAAGTTAATATAAAACAAGAATTACCAGCCACAGATGTCTTATTGCTCTGCATTATTTCTCCGTTCTTTTTCTTTCATGATATCATGTTCTGCAATCCAAGAGTGCACAAAAATGATGACAAATTACACTAGAAGAGGCCAAGGGGAGGAAAAGGAATCATTAGATTTTAACTACTTTGAAATTAAAGAATAATTATACACAAAGAGAAATATCTAATATTGTTTCTTAATATATAAAACTTCAAAAGTAGCCTTCTTTGTTTTAAATTCTAGCAATGTGCTACATTGTTACTAAAATCATGACTGCAGTCGGTAGAAAAGCAAATGATTTTCCTAATACGAAAGAAGTACAGTAAGCGAAGCGGAGTTTTAATGTATGGGTAAAACATGAACAATGAATGAAAAAAAATTAGACAGTTATAATGGATACACAGAATAAAAGGGATAATGTTCTTCGAGAAGAGTAAATAATTTCAGCACTGGTATAAAGATGGCATCAAAAGACAATAAGCAGGTAATTTTAAATGACAAATAAACAAAATAAACTTTACTGTTAGCTTTAAAGCAGGTGTTATATATTCTTAATTCACACACAGAATTAGTGACATAACAGATCCAAAAAAGAGTAAGAAACAAACTCGAAATATATTAACATTAAAAGCGCTATACATATATACTTTTATAGATTTATTTTTAGAAAGGTCTCAAAAACACCATTCGAAAACAGATTTCGAAGAACATCTTGGAAACAAAAGTCATAAACCATAAAAGAAATACTTCATTCAGAATTTTAACGTAAGAACCGTTTCTAATTTTAAGTCCTTTACTTAGGTACTCTCATCCATGAGAGAGGAACACTTAGTCCAATGTACAAGAAAATTTCCTGATATATCACCACGTCACTTTAATGAAATTATAGCAATATTTCACTCAGGGAAAGAACGTATTGTCTAGCTGCCCGAGTTCGAGTCCAGCTTCAATACATCAAACTAAATCACATCAAATGCCATTGAATGATACAGCATTTTGAAATGATGCAAAAAATTTCAATGCATTTTCGTGGGAGAGCAATTGTAATTACCTACATACTAAAATTTTGACCAAAAATTAAAGAAAACTAAGATATTCTTTTTCTTTCGAAGGAATCAAAGCCATATACTAATATAGGGATGCTCAAAGTATTGTACTATAAAACCTAAACATAGGAATGAAATTTTCTCAGCTATGTGAGATATCCAATAAAGAGAAATTCTCTAAATTGTAGAATAGAACCTACGTCTGAAAACAGACGAAAGGTAAAACATAATTCAAATACTTTTACTTTTAGCATTGAAGCAGGCATTCTACATTAAACTGTATTAATTCACATACAGAATTAGTAATATAATAGCTCAAAATATTGTAAGAACCAAACATGCATTATAAAAACATTAAAAAAACTCTATATACATTTATTAGTGTTACAGATAGAGGGTATATTCTGAAATATTATAAGGTCACTTTCAATGAAATGATAGAAATTTTCACTCAGGGAAGGGACATTCTGTCTGGCTGCCTTGGTTCTATCCCAGCTTCTGTTACAAAAGTTTCATAGAAGAATTTTAAAAATTCAGAAACGAAACTTATGAAGAAATTATTGAACATACCTGGTTCTATGATTTAGCCATTTTACAGACATAATAACTAAATCTTAAACTTGAGGGGAAGGAGAGAACTAAACTAAAGTCTTTGAATTAAAGGGTATTATAAATTCATTTTAAATCAAATTAATTTTGCGAAAAGATTACACAAATATAAGGAATATACATTTTTACTATAACGTAATGTACATTTTTCCACTCTGAAAATCTCGAGAACTAAAGCGTGAAATATAAGAAAACTGAAATAAATATTTGGAAAATATCATCGAACTTAAGTTAGTTTCTAAATTAGATATTTTGAGTGTATTTAAAATTAGGCCAACTACTTTATTCACTTCAAACCCATTACATAATACTAGTATTTAAGAAAAATGGTAAAAGATTGCAAATATGTTAAATAACAATTCTACTGATCTAGAAATGGGAATAACTGATTTTCATCCTAATTAAGATCGAGAATATCTCAAAAAGCCATTTAATTTGTCCACTGCTAGAATTTCATTCATACGTGGTTCAACATTTATCCATCAACACCGGAAAGAATTTATCTCCTACTTTAAACAATTTCCATCGACTGAAAATGAAGTTTAAAAAATCTTAAAATCTCAAAAGCAAAGGATGCCGAAGAATTTTCACATATGAAAGACAGAGAAGTCAAACAATGAATCAGAAAATTACAAAAGAAGAATTGTGTGCTTATAAAACCCCTTGATAATAAAAGCGCTCATTACGAAGAAGAGCTCTTAACTGAAGATAAGATGAAGGAATTGTTAAATAACACAAGAGCAACATCTGATCTTTTGGCGGAGATTGACCCAATAAAAGAAAAAACAGGACACTTTAAAAGAACTACTGGGAAACATGTGCTCTTTAGAGCGACACGGTTACAGTTGCATCAGTCATTATTATAAGCAAAAGACATCAGCTTTTTCAAAAAATAATTCTGTCATGCATTTGCCAAGAGAACGGAAAGAAGTCCAAAAGAAACTTTCAGAGTGCTTTTCAAAACAAAGTTGAAATTTAATCTGCAGAATTTAACTTCGATAATATCAAAACATCTCTGATTTGATTTCAAAATGAATTTTTAGTTATGGGATCAATTTTAAATAGATCTTCGCAAATTGGTTCATAAAACTTCACAATATGACAAAATAGTTCAGATTAAGGGGGAAATATAATAAAGTATGCTTAAAACAACTAAGAAAAAGCACATTTTGAGCAGCCTTAACAGAAGACAATTTGGTTCCACTAACTTTCTTTACGAGTACTAATTAAATTTTATTCACATTTCTTTTTTGTTCAACATTTAACTTTCAATGGCTTTTAAGAGAAACAGCACTTGATAGAGAGACTCTAAATTAGGAAAAAACTGAAACAAAATTCGTTTATACACAGGCAACACAATTACACTGACCTGTTGAGAAGAGAAGACCCCATTGGACAGGGAAAATATTAGGCCACACAGAGAGGAAAATGTTTAGCCTCTCGTAATGCGAAAGGAGGCCACTTGGGAAAAAATTACGCTACAGCAGTAAATTTGAAACCACTATGAAGCAACAGAACTCTAAGAAATCTCAGACTTCTGATATTTATAGTGTGATTAACAGTTCCGCCTCACTTCGAATATTACAATACAATATGAAGAAAGCACCAATTCAGAGACTTAAATATGAAATTCAAAATCTAAGAAATTAATGCATAAATGCTACCCTAAACATTAAAGCATAATGTGAAGCGTTCGTGTAAAATTAATAACTAGTAAAACTCCAATATAAACCAAATTGTGAAAAGGGACGTACAAATTATAACATTCAATCATTTCTAGTGGAAATAAAGTTAATATAAAACAAGAATTACCAGCCACAGATGTCTTATTGCTCTGCATTATTTCTCCGTTCTTTTTCTTTCATGATATCATGTTCTGCAATCCAAGAGTGCACAAAAATGATGACAAATTACACTAGAAGAGGCCAAGGGGAGGAAAAGGAATCATTAGATTTTAACTACTTTGAAATTAAAGAATAATTATACACAAAGAGAAATATCTAATATTGTTTCTTAATATATAAAACTTCAAAAGTAGCCTTCTTTGTTTTAAATTCTAGCAATGTGCTACATTGTTACTAAAATCATGACTGCAGTCGGTAGAAAAGCAAATGATTTTCCTAATACGAAAGAAGTACAGTAAGCGAAGCGGAGTTTTAATGTATGGGTAAAACATGAACAATGAATGAAAAAAAATTAGACAGTTATAATGGATACACAGAATAAAAGGGATAATGTTCTTCGAGAAGAGTAAATAATTTCAGCACTGGTATAAAGATGGCATCAAAAGACAATAAGCAGGTAATTTTAAATGACAAATAAACAAAATAAACTTTACTGTTAGCTTTAAAGCAGGTGTTATATATTCTTAATTCACACACAGAATTAGTGACATAACAGATCCAAAAAAGAGTAAGAAACAAACTCGAAATATATTAACATTAAAAGCGCTATACATATATACTTTTATAGATTTATTTTTAGAAAGGTCTCAAAAACACCATTCGAAAACAGATTTCGAAGAACATCTTGGAAACAAAAGTCATAAACCATAAAAGAAATACTTCATTCAGAATTTTAACGTAAGAACCGTTTCTAATTTTAAGTCCTTTACTTAGGTACTCTCATCCATGAGAGAGGAACACTTAGTCCAATGTACAAGAAAATTTCCTGATATATCACCACGTCACTTTAATGAAATTATAGCAATATTTCACTCAGGGAAAGAACGTATTGTCTAGCTGCCCGAGTTCGAGTCCAGCTTCAATACATCAAACTAAATCACATCAAATGCCATTGAATGATACAGCATTTTGAAATGATGCAAAAAATTTCAATGCATTTTCGTGGGAGAGCAATTGTAATTACCTACATACTAAAATTTTGACCAAAAATTAAAGAAAACTAAGATATTCTTTTTCTTTCGAAGGAATCAAAGCCATATACTAATATAGGGATGCTCAAAGTATTGTACTATAAAACCTAAACATAGGAATGAAATTTTCTCAGCTATGTGAGATATCCAATAAAGAGAAATTCTCTAAATTGTAGAATAGAACCTACGTCTGAAAACAGACGAAAGGTAAAACATAATTCAAATACTTTTACTTTTAGCATTGAAGCAGGCATTCTACATTAAACTGTATTAATTCACATACAGAATTAGTAATATAATAGCTCAAAATATTGTAAGAACCAAACATGCATTATAAAAACATTAAAAAAACTCTATATACATTTATTAGTGTTACAGATAGAGGGTATATTCTGAAATATTATAAGGTCACTTTCAATGAAATGATAGAAATTTTCACTCAGGGAAGGGACATTCTGTCTGGCTGCCTTGGTTCTATCCCAGCTTCTGTTACAAAAGTTTCATAGAAGAATTTTAAAAATTCAGAAACGAAACTTATGAAGAAATTATTGAACATACCTGGTTCTATGATTTAGCCATTTTACAGACATAATAACTAAATCTTAAACTTGAGGGGAAGGAGAGAACTAAACTAAAGTCTTTGAATTAAAGGGTATTATAAATTCATTTTAAATCAAATTAATTTTGCGAAAAGATTACACAAATATAAGGAATATACATTTTTACTATAACGTAATGTACATTTTTCCACTCTGAAAATCTCGAGAACTAAAGCGTGAAATATAAGAAAACTGAAATAAATATTTGGAAAATATCATCGAACTTAAGTTAGTTTCTAAATTAGATATTTTGAGTGTATTTAAAATTAGGCCAACTACTTTATTCACTTCAAACCCATTACATAATACTAGTATTTAAGAAAAATGGTAAAAGATTGCAAATATGTTAAATAACAATTCTACTGATCTAGAAATGGGAATAACTGATTTTCATCCTAATTAAGATCGAGAATATCTCAAAAAGCCATTTAATTTGTCCACTGCTAGAATTTCATTCATACGTGGTTCAACATTTATCCATCAACACCGGAAAGAATTTATCTCCTACTTTAAACAATTTCCATCGACTGAAAATGAAGTTTAAAAAATCTTAAAATCTCAAAAGCAAAGGATGCCGAAGAATTTTCACATATGAAAGACAGAGAAGTCAAACAATGAATCAGAAAATTACAAAAGAAGAATTGTGTGCTTATAAAACCCCTTGATAATAAAAGCGCTCATTACGAAGAAGAGCTCTTAACTGAAGATAAGATGAAGGAATTGTTAAATAACACAAGAGCAACATCTGATCTTTTGGCGGAGATTGACCCAATAAAAGAAAAAACAGGACACTTTAAAAGAACTACTGGGAAACATGTGCTCTTTAGAGCGACACGGTTACAGTTGCATCAGTCATTATTATAAGCAAAAGACATCAGCTTTTTCAAAAAATAATTCTGTCATGCATTTGCCAAGAGAACGGAAAGAAGTCCAAAAGAAACTTTCAGAGTGCTTTTCAAAACAAAGTTGAAATTTAATCTGCAGAATTTAACTTCGATAATATCAAAACATCTCTGATTTGATTTCAAAATGAATTTTTAGTTATGGGATCAATTTTAAATAGATCTTCGCAAATTGGTTCATAAAACTTCACAATATGACAAAATAGTTCAGATTAAGGGGGAAATATAATAAAGTATGCTTAAAACAACTAAGAAAAAGCACATTTTGAGCAGCCTTAACAGAAGACAATTTGGTTCCACTAACTTTCTTTACGAGTACTAATTAAATTTTATTCACATTTCTTTTTTGTTCAACATTTAACTTTCAATGGCTTTTAAGAGAAACAGCACTTGATAGAGAGACTCTAAATTAGGAAAAAACTGAAACAAAATTCGTTTATACACAGGCAACACAATTACACTGACCTGTTGAGAAGAGAAGACCCCATTGGACAGGGAAAATATTAGGCCACACAGAGAGGAAAATGTTTAGCCTCTAGTAATGCGAAAGGAGGCGACTTTGGAAAAAATTACGCTACAGCAGTAAATTTGAAACCACTACGAAGCAACAGAACTCTAAGAAATCTCAGACTTCTGATATTTATAGTGTGATTAACAGTTCCGCCTCACTTCAAATATTACAATACAATATGAAGAAAGCACCAATTCAGACACTTCAATATGAAATTCAAAATCTAAGAAATTAATGCATAAATGCTACCCTAAACATTAAAGCATAATGTGAAGCGTTCGTGTAAAATTAATAACTAGTAAAACTCCAATATAAAGCAAATTGTGAAAAGGGACGTACAAATTATAACATTCAATCATTTCTAGTGGAAATAAAGTTAATATAAAACAAGAATTACCAGCCACAGATGTCTTATTGCTCTGCATTATTTCTCCGTTCTTTTTCTTTCATGATATCATGTTCTGCAATCCAAGAGTGCACAAAAATGATGACAAATTACACTAGAAGAGGCCAAGGGGAGGAAAAGGAATCATTAGATTTTACTTACTTTGAAATTAAAGAATAATTATACACAAAGAGAAATATCTAATATTGTTTCTTAATATATAAAACTTCAAAAGTAGCCTTCTTTGTTTTAAATTCTAGCAATGTGCTACATTGTTACTAAAATCATGACTGCAGTCGGTAGAAAAGCAAATGATTTTCCTAATACGAAAGAAGTACAGTAAGCGAAGCGGAGTTTTAATGTATGGGTAAAACATGAACAATGAATGAAAAAAAATTAGACAGTTATAATGGATACACAGAATAAAAGGGATAATGTTCTTCGAGAAGAGTAAATAATTTCAGCACTGGTATAAAGATGGCATCAAAAGACAATAAGCAGGTAATTTTAAATGACAAATAAACAAAATAAACTTTACTGTTAGCTTTAAAGCAGGTGTTATATATTCTTAATTCACACACAGAATTAGTGACATAACAGATCCAAAAAAGAGTAAGAAACAAACTCGAAATATATTAACATTAAAAGCGCTATACATATATACTTTTATAGATTTATTTTTAGAAAGGTCTCAAAAACACCATTCGAAAACAGATTTCGAAGAACATCTTGGAAACAAAAGTCATAAACCATAAAAGAAATACTTCATTCAGAATTTTAACGTAAGAACCGTTTCTAATTTTAAGTCCTTTACTTAGGTACTCTCATCCATGAGAGAGGAACACTTAGTCCAATGTACAAGAAAATTTCCTGATATATCACCACGTCACTTTAATGAAATTATAGCAATATTTCACTCAGGGAAAGAACGTATTGTCTAGCTGCCCGAGTTCGAGTCCAGCTTCAATACATCAAACTAAATCACATCAAATGCCATTGAATGATACAGCATTTTGAAATGATGCAAAAAATTTCAATGCATTTTCGTGGGAGAGCAATTGTAATTACCTACATACTAAAATTTTGACCAAAAATTAAAGAAAACTAAGATATTCTTTTTCTTTCGAAGGAATCAAAGCCATATACTAATATAGGGATGCTCAAAGTATTGTACTATAAAACCTAAACATAGGAATGAAATTTTCTCAGCTATGTGAGATATCCAATAAAGAGAAATTCTCTAAATTGTAGAATAGAACCTACGTCTGAAAACAGACGAAAGGTAAAACATAATTCAAATACTTTTACTTTTAGCATTGAAGCAGGCATTCTACATTAAACTGTATTAATTCACATACAGAATTAGTAATATAATAGCTCAAAATATTGTAAGAACCAAACATGCATTATAAAAACATTAAAAAAACTCTATATACATTTATTAGTGTTACAGATAGAGGGTATATTCTGAAATATTATAAGGTCACTTTCAATGAAATGATAGAAATTTTCACTCAGGGAAGGGACATTCTGTCTGGCTGCCTTGGTTCTATCCCAGCTTCTGTTACAAAAGTTTCATAGAAGAATTTTAAAAATTCAGAAACGAAACTTATGAAGAAATTATTGAACATACCTGGTTCTATGATTTAGCCATTTTACAGACATAATAACTAAATCTTAAACTTGAGGGGAAGGAGAGAACTAAACTAAAGTCTTTGAATTAAAGGGTATTATAAATTCATTTTAAATCAAATTAATTTTGCGAAAAGATTACACAAATATAAGGAATATACATTTTTACTATAACGTAATGTACATTTTTCCACTCTGAAAATCTCGAGAACTAAAGCGTGAAATATAAGAAAACTGAAATAAATATTTGGAAAATATCATCGAACTTAAGTTAGTTTCTAAATTAGATATTTTGAGTGTATTTAAAATTAGGCCAACTACTTTATTCACTTCAAACCCATTACATAATACTAGTATTTAAGAAAAATGGTAAAAGATTGCAAATATGTTAAATAACAATTCTACTGATCTAGAAATGGGAATAACTGATTTTCATCCTAATTAAGATCGAGAATATCTCAAAAAGCCATTTAATTTGTCCACTGCTAGAATTTCATTCATACGTGGTTCAACATTTATCCATCAACACCGGAAAGAATTTATCTCCTACTTTAAACAATTTCCATCGACTGAAAATGAAGTTTAAAAAATCTTAAAATCTCAAAAGCAAAGGATGCCGAAGAATTTTCACATATGAAAGACAGAGAAGTCAAACAATGAATCAGAAAATTACAAAAGAAGAATTGTGTGCTTATAAAACCCCTTGATAATAAAAGCGCTCATTACGAAGAAGAGCTCTTAACTGAAGATAAGATGAAGGAATTGTTAAATAACACAAGAGCAACATCTGATCTTTTGGCGGAGATTGACCCAATAAAAGAAAAAACAGGACACTTTAAAAGAACTACTGGGAAACATGTGCTCTTTAGAGCGACACGGTTACAGTTGCATCAGTCATTATTATAAGCAAAAGACATCAGCTTTTTCAAAAAATAATTCTGTCATGCATTTGCCAAGAGAACGGAAAGAAGTCCAAAAGAAACTTTCAGAGTGCTTTTCAAAACAAAGTTGAAATTTAATCTGCAGAATTTAACTTCGATAATATCAAAACATCTCTGATTTGATTTCAAAATGAATTTTTAGTTATGGGATCAATTTTAAATAGATCTTCGCAAATTGGTTCATAAAACTTCACAATATGACAAAATAGTTCAGATTAAGGGGGAAATATAATAAAGTATGCTTAAAACAACTAAGAAAAAGCACATTTTGAGCAGCCTTAACAGAAGACAATTTGGTTCCACTAACTTTCTTTACGAGTACTAATTAAATTTTATTCACATTTCTTTTTTGTTCAACATTTAACTTTCAATGGCTTTTAAGAGAAACAGCACTTGATAGAGAGACTCTAAATTAGGAAAAAACTGAAACAAAATTCGTTTATACACAGGCAACACAATTACACTGACCTGTTGAGAAGAGAAGACCCCATTGGACAGGGAAAATATTAGGCCACACAGAGAGGAAAATGTTTAGCCTCTAGTAATGCGAAAGGAGGCGACTTTGGAAAAAATTACGCTACAGCAGTAAATTTGAAACCACTACGAAGCAACAGAACTCTAAGAAATCTCAGACTTCTGATATTTATAGTGTGATTAACAGTTCCGCCTCACTTCAAATATTACAATACAATATGAAGAAAGCACCAATTCAGACACTTCAATATGAAATTCAAAATCTAAGAAATTAATGCATAAATGCTACCCTAAACATTAAAGCATAATGTGAAGCGTTCGTGTAAAATTAATAACTAGTAAAACTCCAATATAAAGCAAATTGTGAAAAGGGACGTACAAATTATAACATTCAATCATTTCTAGTGGAAATAAAGTTAATATAAAACAAGAATTACCAGCCACAGATGTCTTATTGCTCTGCATTATTTCTCCGTTCTTTTTCTTTCATGATATCATGTTCTGCAATCCAAGAGTGCACAAAAATGATGACAAATTACACTAGAAGAGGCCAAGGGGAGGAAAAGGAATCATTAGATTTTACTTACTTTGAAATTAAAGAATAATTATACACAAAGAGAAATATCTAATATTGTTTCTTAATATATAAAACTTCAAAAGTAGCCTTCTTTGTTTTAAATTCTAGCAATGTGCTACATTGTTACTAAAATCATGACTGCAGTCGGTAGAAAAGCAAATGATTTTCCTAATACGAAAGAAGTACAGTAAGCGAAGCGGAGTTTTAATGTATGGGTAAAACATGAACAATGAATGAAAAAAAATTAGACAGTTATAATGGATACACAGAATAAAAGGGATAATGTTCTTCGAGAAGAGTAAATAATTTCAGCACTGGTATAAAGATGGCATCAAAAGACAATAAGCAGGTAATTTTAAATGACAAATAAACAAAATAAACTTTACTGTTAGCTTTAAAGCAGGTGTTATATATTCTTAATTCACACACAGAATTAGTGACATAACAGATCCAAAAAAGAGTAAGAAACAAACTCGAAATATATTAACATTAAAAGCGCTATACATATATACTTTTATAGATTTATTTTTAGAAAGGTCTCAAAAACACCATTCGAAAACAGATTTCGAAGAACATCTTGGAAACAAAAGTCATAAACCATAAAAGAAATACTTCATTCAGAATTTTAACGTAAGAACCGTTTCTAATTTTAAGTCCTTTACTTAGGTACTCTCATCCATGAGAGAGGAACACTTAGTCCAATGTACAAGAAAATTTCCTGATATATCACCACATCACTTTAATGAAATTATAGCAATATTTCACTCAGGGAAAGAACGTATTGTCTAGCTGCCCGAGTTCGAGTCCAGCTTCAATACATCAAACTAAATCACATCAAATGCCATTGAATGATACAGCATTTTGAAATGATGCAAAAAATTTCAATGCATTTTCGTGGAAGAGCAATTGTAATTACCTACATACTAAAATTTTGACCAAAAATTAAAGAAAACTAAGATATTCTTTTTCTTTCGAAGGAATCAAAGCCATATACTAATATAGGGATGCTCAAAGTATTGTACTATAAAACCTAAACATAGGAATGAAATTTTCTCAGCTATGTGAGATATCCAATAAAGAGAAATTCTCTAAATTGTAGAATAGAACCTACGTCTGAAAACAGACGAAAGGTAAAACATAATTCAAATACTTTTACTTTTAGCATTGAAGCAGGCATTCTACATTAAACTGTATTAATTCACATACAGAATTAGTAATATAATAGCTCAAAATATTGTAAGAACCAAACATGCATTATAAAAACATTAAAAAAACTCTATATACATTTATTAGTGTTACAGATAGAGGGTATATTCTGAAATATTATAAGGTCACTTTCAATGAAATGATAGAAATTTTCACTCAGGGAAGGGACATTCTGTCTGGCTGCCTTGGTTCTATCCCAGCTTCTGTTACAAAAGTTTCATAGAAGAATTTTAAAAATTCAGAAACGAAACTTATGAAGAAATTATTGAACATACCTGGTTCTATGATTTAGCCATTTTACAGACATAATAACTAAATCTTAAACTTGAGGGGAAGGAGAGAACTAAACTAAAGTCTTTGAATTAAAGGGTATTATAAATTCATTTTAAATCAAATTAATTTTGCGAAAAGATTACACAAATATAAGGAATATACATTTTTACTATAACGTAATGTACATTTTTCCACTCTGAAAATCTCGAGAACTAAAGCGTGAAATATAAGAAAACTGAAATAAATATTTGGAAAATATCATCGAACTTAAGTTAGTTTCTAAATTAGATATTTTGAGTGTATTTAAAATTAGGCCAACTACTTTATTCACTTCAAACCCATTACATAATACTAGTATTTAAGAAAAATGGTAAAAGATTGCAAATATGTTAAATAACAATTCTACTGATCTAGAAATGGGAATAACTGATTTTCATCCTAATTAAGATCGAGAATATCTCAAAAAGCCATTTAATTTGTCCACTGCTAGAATTTCATTCATACGTGGTTCAACATTTATCCATCAACACCGGAAAGAATTTATCTCCTACTTTAAACAATTTCCATCGACTGAAAATGAAGTTTAAAAAATCTTAAAATCTCAAAAGCAAAGGATGCCGAAGAATTTTCACATATGAAAGACAGAGAAGTCAAACAATGAAGCAGAAAATTACAAAAGAAGAATTGTGTGCTTATAAAACCCCTTGATAATAAAAGCGTTCATTACGAAGAAGAGCTCTTAACTGAAGATAAGATGAAGGAATTGTTAAATAACACAAGAGCAACATCTGATCTTTTGGCGGAGATTGACCCAATAAAAGAAAAAACAGGACACTTTAAAAGAACTACTGGGAAACATGTGCTCTTTAGAGCAACACGGTTACAGTTGCATCAGTCATTATTATAAGCAAAAGACATCAGCTTTTTCAAAAAATAATTCTGTCATGCATTTGCCAAGAGAACGGAAAGAAGTCCAAAAGAAACTTTCAGAGTGCTTTTCAAAACAAAGTTGAAATTTAATCTGCAGAATTTAACTTCGATAATATCAAAACATCTCTGATTTGATTTCAAAATGAATTTTTAGTTATGGGATCAATTTTAAATAGATCTTCGCAAATTGGTTCATAAAACTTCACAATATGACAAAATAGTTCAGATTAAGGGGGAAATATAATAAAGTATGCTTAAAACAACTAAGAAAAAGCACATTTTGAGCAGCCTTAACAGAAGACAATTTGGTTCCACTAACTTTCTTTACGAGTACTAATTAAATTTTATTCACATTTCTTTTTTGTTCAACATTTAACTTTCAATGGCTTTTAAGAGAAACAGCACTTGATAGAGAGACTCTAAATTAGGAAAAAACTGAAACAAAATTCGTTTATACACAGGCAACACAATTACACTGACCTGTTGAGAAGAGAAGACCCCATTGGACAGGGAAAATATTAGGCCACTCAGAGAGGAAAATGTTTAGCCTCTAGTAATGCGAAAGGAGGCGACTTTGGAAAAAATTACGCTACAGCAGTAAATTTGAAACCACTACGAAGCAACAGAACTCTAAGAAATCTCAGACTTCTGATATTTATAGTGTGATTAACAGTTCCGCCTCACTTCAAATATTACAATACAATATGAAGAAAGCACCAATTCAGACACTTCAATATGAAATTCAAAATCTAAGAAATTAATGCATAAATGCTACCCTAAACATTAAAGCATAATGTGAAGCGTTCGTGTAAAATTAATAACTAGTAAAACTCCAATATAAAGCAAATTGTGAAAAGGGACGTACAAATTATAACATTCAATCATTTCTAGTGGAAATAAAGTTAATATAAAACAAGAATTACCAGCCACAGATGTCTTTTTGCTCTGCATTATTTCTCCGTTCTTTCCATCGTCGTTCTTTTTCTTTCATGATATCATGTTCTGCAATCCAAGAGTGCACAAAAATGATGACAAATTACACTAGAAGAGGCCAAGGGGAGGAAAAGGAATCATTAGATTTTAACTACTTTGAAATTAAAGAATAATTATACACAAAGAGAAATATCTAATATTGTTTCTTAATATATAAAACTTCAAAAGTAGCCTCCTTTGTTTTAAATTCTAGCAATGTGCTACATTGTTACTAAAATCATGACTGCAGTCGATAGAAAAGCAAATGATTTTCCTAATACGACAGAAGTACAGTAAGTGAAGGAGAGTTTTAATGTATGGGTACAACATGAACAATGAAAGAAAAAAAAATTAGACAGTTATTACGGATACACAGAATAAAAGGGATAATGATCTTCGAGAAGACTAAATAATTTCAGCGCTGGTAGAAAGATGGCATCAAAAGACAATAAGCAGGTAATTTTAAATGAGAAATAAACAAAATAAACTTTACTGTTAGCTTTGAAGCAGGTGTTATATATTCTTAATTCACACACAGAATTAGTGACATAAGAGATCGAAAAAGAGTAAAAACAAACTCGCAATATATTAACATGAAAAGCGCTGTACACATATACTTTTATAGATTTATTTTTAGAAAGGGCTCAAAAACACCATTCTAAAAACAGATTTCGAAGAACATCTTGGAAACAAAAGTCATAAACCATAAAAGAAATACTTCATTCAGAATTTTAACGTAAGAACCGTTTCTAATTTTAAGTCCTTTACTTAGGTACTCTCATCCATGAGAGAGGAACACTTAGTCCAATGTACAAGAAAATTTCCTGATATATCACCACGTCACTTTAATGAAATTATAGCAATATTTCACTCAGGGAAAGAACGTATTGTCTAGCTGCCCGAGTTCGAGTCCAGCTTCAATACATCAAACTAAATCACATCAAATGCCATTGAATGATACAGCATTTTGAAATGATGCAAAAAATTTCAATGCATTTTCGTGGAAGAGCAATTGTAATTACCTACATACTAAAATTTTGACCAAAAATTAAAGAAAACTAAGATATTCTTTTTCTTTCGAAGGAATCAAAGCCATATACTAATATAGGGATGCTCAAAGTATTGTACTATAAAACCTAAACATAGGAATGAAATTTTCTCAGCTATGTGAGATATCCAATAAAGAGAAATTCTCTAAATTGTAGAATAGAACCTACGTCTGAAAACAGACGAAAGGTAAAACATAATTCAAATACTTTTACTTTTAGCATTGAAGCAGGCATTCTACATTAAACTGTATTAATTCACATACAGAATTAGTAATATAATAGCTCAAAATATTGTAAGAACCAAACATGCATTATAAAAACATTAAAAAAACTCTATATACATTTATTAGTGTTACAGATAGAGGGTATATTCTGAAATATTATAAGGTCACTTTCAATGAAATGATAGAAATTTTCACTCAGGGAAGGGACATTCTGTCTGGCTGCCTTGGTTCTATCCCAGCTTCTGTTACAAAAGTTTCATAGAAGAATTTTAAAAATTCAGAAACGAAACTTATGAAGAAATTATTGAACATACCTGGTTCTATGATTTAGCCATTTTACAGACATAATAACTAAATCTTAAACTTGAGGGGAAGGAGAGAACTAAACTAAAGTCTTTGAATTAAAGGGTATTATAAATTCATTTTAAATCAAATTAATTTTGCGAAAAGATTACACAAATATAAGGAATATACATTTTTACTATAACGTAATGTACATTTTTCCACTCTGAAAATCTCGAGAACTAAAGCGTGAAATATAAGAAAACTGAAATAAATATTTGGAAAATATCATCGAACTTAAGTTAGTTTCTAAATTAGATATTTTGAGTGTATTTAAAATTAGGCCAACTACTTTATTCACTTCAAACCCATTACATAATACTAGTATTTAAGAAAAATGGTAAAAGATTGCAAATATGTTAAATAACAATTCTACTGATCTAGAAATGGGAATAACTGATTTTCATCCTAATTAAGATCGAGAATATCTCAAAAAGCCATTTAATTTGTCCACTGCTAGAATTTCATTCATACGTGGTTCAACATTTATCCATCAACACCGGAAAGAATTTATCTCCTACTTTAAACAATTTCCATCGACTGAAAATGAAGTTTAAAAAATCTTAAAATCTCAAAAGCAAAGGATGCCGAAGAATTTTCACATATGAAAGACAGAGAAGTCAAACAATGAAGCAGAAAATTACAAAAGAAGAATTGTGTGCTTATAAAACCCCTTGATAATAAAAGCGTTCATTACGAAGAAGAGCTCTTAACTGAAGATAAGATGAAGGAATTGTTAAATAACACAAGAGCAACATCTGATCTTTTGGCGGAGATTGACCCAATAAAAGAAAAAACAGGACACTTTAAAAGAACTACTGGGAAACATGTGCTCTTTAGAGCAACACGGTTACAGTTGCATCAGTCATTATTATAAGCAAAAGACATCAGCTTTTTCAAAAAATAATTCTGTCATGCATTTGCCAAGAGAACGGAAAGAAGTCCAAAAGAAACTTTCAGAGTGCTTTTCAAAACAAAGTTGAAATTTAATCTGCAGAATTTAACTTCGATAATATCAAAACATCTCTGATTTGATTTCAAAATGAATTTTTAGTTATGGGATCAATTTTAAATAGATCTTCGCAAATTGGTTCATAAAACTTCACAATATGACAAAATAGTTCAGATTAAGGGGGAAATATAATAAAGTATGCTTAAAACAACTAAGAAAAAGCACATTTTGAGCAGCCTTAACAGAAGACAATTTGGTTCCACTAACTTTCTTTACGAGTACTAATTAAATTTTATTCACATTTCTTTTTTGTTCAACATTTAACTTTCAATGGCTTTTAAGAGAAACAGCACTTGATAGAGAGACTCTAAATTAGGAAAAAACTGAAACAAAATTCGTTTATACACAGGCAACACAATTACACTGACCTGTTGAGAAGAGAAGACCCCATTGGACAGGGAAAATATTAGGCCACTCAGAGAGGAAAATGTTTAGCCTCTAGTAATGCGAAAGGAGGCGACTTTGGAAAAAATTACGCTACAGCAGTAAATTTGAAACCACTACGAAGCAACAGAACTCTAAGAAATCTCAGACTTCTGATATTTATAGTGTGATTAACAGTTCCGCCTCACTTCAAATATTACAATACAATATGAAGAAAGCACCAATTCAGACACTTCAATATGAAATTCAAAATCTAAGAAATTAATGCATAAATGCTACCCTAAACATTAAAGCATAATGTGAAGCGTTCGTGTAAAATTAATAACTAGTAAAACTCCAATATAAAGCAAATTGTGAAAAGGGACGTACAAATTATAACATTCAATCATTTCTAGTGGAAATAAAGTTAATATAAAACAAGAATTACCAGCCACAGATGTCTTTTTGCTCTGCATTATTTCTCCGTTCTTTCCATCGTCGTTCTTTTTCTTTCATGATATCATGTTCTGCAATCCAAGAGTGCACAAAAATGATGACAAATTACACTAGAAGAGGCCAAGGGGAGGAAAAGGAATCATTAGATTTTAACTACTTTGAAATTAAAGAATAATTATACACAAAGAGAAATATCTAATATTGTTTCTTAATATATAAAACTTCAAAAGTAGCCTCCTTTGTTTTAAATTCTAGCAATGTGCTACATTGTTACTAAAATCATGACTGCAGTCGATAGAAAAGCAAATGATTTTCCTAATACGACAGAAGTACAGTAAGTGAAGGAGAGTTTTAATGTATGGGTACAACATGAACAATGAAAGAAAAAAAAATTAGACAGTTATTACGGATACACAGAATAAAAGGGATAATGATCTTCGAGAAGACTAAATAATTTCAGCGCTGGTAGAAAGATGGCATCAAAAGACAATAAGCAGGTAATTTTAAATGAGAAATAAACAAAATAAACTTTACTGTTAGCTTTGAAGCAGGTGTTATATATTCTTAATTCACACACAGAATTAGTGACATAAGAGATCGAAAAAGAGTAAAAACAAACTCGCAATATATTAACATGAAAAGCGCTGTACACATATACTTTTATAGATTTATTTTTAGAAAGGGCTCAAAAACACCATTCTAAAAACAGATTTCGAAGAACTTCTTGGAAACAAAAGTCATAAACCATAAAAGAAATACTTCATTCAAAATTTTAACGTAAGCACTGTTTCTAATTTTCAGTTCTTTACTTAGGTACTCTCATCCATGAGAGAGGAACACTTAGTCCAATGTACAAAAAAATATCCTGATATATCACCACATCACTTTAATGAAATTATAGCAATATTTCACTCAGGGAAAGAACATATTGTCTAGCTGCCCGGGTTCGAGCCCAGCTTCAATACATCAAACTAAAACACATCAAATGCCATTGAATGATACAGCATTTTGAAATGATGCAAAAAATTTCAATGCAATTTCGTGGGAGAGCAATTGTAATTACCTACATACTAAAATTTTGACCAAAAATTAAAGAAAACTAAGATATTCTTTTTCTTTCGAAGGAATCAAAGCCATATACTAATATAGGGATGCTCAACGTATTGTACTATAAAACCTAAACATAGGAATGAAATTTTCTCAGCTATGTGAGATATCCAATAAAGAGAAATTCCGTAAATTGTAGAATAGAACCTACGTCTGAAAACAGACGAAAGGTAAAACATAATTCAAATACTTTACTTTTAGCATTGAAGCAGGCATTCTACATTAAACTGTATTAATTCACATACAGAATTATTAATATAATAGCTCAAAATATTGTAAGAACCAAACATGCATTATAAAAACATTAAAAAAACTCTATATACATTTATTAGTGTTACAGAAAGAGGGTTTATTCTGAAATATTATAAGGTCACTTTCAATGAAAAGATAGAAATTTTCACTCAGGGAAGGGACATTCTGTCTGGCTGCCTTGGTTCTATCCCAGCTTCTGTTACAAAAGTTTCATAGAAGAATTTTAAAAATTCAGAAACGAAACTTATGAAGAAATTATTGAACATACCTGGTTCTATGATTTAGCCATTTTACAGACATAATAACTAAATCTTAAACTTGAGGGGGAGGAGAGAACTAAACTAAAGTCTTTGAATTAAAGGGTATTATAAATTCATTTTAAATCAAATTAATTTTGCGAAAAGATTACACAAATATAAGGAATATACATTTTTACCATAATGTAATGCATGTTTTGCCAATTTGAAAATCTCGAGAACTAAAGCGTGAAATATAAGAAAACTGAAACAAACATTTGGAAAATCTCCTCGAAATTAAGTTAGTTTCTAAATTAGATGTTTTGCGTGTATTTAAAATTAGGCCAACTACTTCATTCACTTCAAACCCATTACATAATACTAGTATTTAAGAAAAATGGTAAAAGATTGCAAATATGTTAAATAACAATTCTACTGATCTAGAAATGGGAATAACTGATTTTCATCCTAATTAAGATCGAGAATATCTCAAAAAGCCATTTAATTTGTCCACTGCTAGAATTTCATTCATACGTGGTTCAACATTTATCCATCAACACCGGAAAGAATTTATCTCCTACTTTAAACAATTTCCATCGACTGAAAATGAAGTTTAAAAAATCTTAAAATCTCAAAAGCAAAGGATGCCGAAGAATTTTCACATATGAAAGACAGAGAAGTCAAACAATGAAGCAGAAAATTACAAAAGAAGAATTGTGTGCTTATAAAACCCCTTGATAATAAAAGCGTTCATTACGAAGAAGAGCTCTTAACTGAAGATAAGATGAAGGAATTGTTAAATAACACAAGAGCAACATCTGATCTTTTGGCGGAGATTGACCCAATAAAAGAAAAAACAGGACACTTTAAAAGAACTACTGGGAAACATGTGCTCTTTAGAGCAACACGGTTACAGTTGCATCAGTCATTATTATAAGCAAAAGACATCAGCTTTTTCAAAAAATAATTCTGTCATGCATTTGCCAAGAGAACGGAAAGAAGTCCAAAAGAAACTTTCAGAGTGCTTTTCAAAACAAAGTTGAAATTTAATCTGCAGAATTTAACTTCGATAATATCAAAACATCTCTGATTTGATTTCAAAATGAATTTTTAGTTATGGGATCAATTTTAAATAGATCTTCGCAAATTGGTTCATAAAACTTCACAATATGACAAAATAGTTCAGATTAAGGGGGAAATATAATAAAGTATGCTTAAAACAACTAAGAAAAAGCACATTTTGAGCAGCCTTAACAGAAGACAATTTGGTTCCACTAACTTTCTTTACGAGTACTAATTAAATTTTATTCACATTTCTTTTTTGTTCAACATTTAACTTTCAATGGCTTTTAAGAGAAACAGCACTTGATAGAGAGACTCTAAATTAGGAAAAAACTGAAACAAAATTCGTTTATACACAGGCAACACAATTACACTGACCTGTTGAGAAGAGAAGACCCCATTGGACAGGGAAAATATTAGGCCACTCAGAGAGGAAAATGTTTAGCCTCTAGTAATGCGAAAGGAGGCGACTTTGGAAAAAATTACGCTACAGCAGTAAATTTGAAACCACTACGAAGCAACAGAACTCTAAGAAATCTCAGACTTCTGATATTTATAGTGTGATTAACAGTTCCGCCTCACTTCAAATATTACAATACAATATGAAGAAAGCACCAATTCAGACACTTCAATATGAAATTCAAAATCTAAGAAATTAATGCATAAATGCTACCCTAAACATTAAAGCATAATGTGAAGCGTTCGTGTAAAATTAATAACTAGTAAAACTCCAATATAAAGCAAATTGTGAAAAGGGACGTACAAATTATAACATTCAATCATTTCTAGTGGAAATAAAGTTAATATAAAACAAGAATTACCAGCCACAGATGTCTTTTTGCTCTGCATTATTTCTCCGTTCTTTCCATCGTCGTTCTTTTTCTTTCATGATATCATGTTCTGCAATCCAAGAGTGCACAAAAATGATGACAAATTACACTAGAAGAGGCCAAGGGGAGGAAAAGGAATCATTAGATTTTAACTACTTTGAAATTAAAGAATAATTATACACAAAGAGAAATATCTAATATTGTTTCTTAATATATAAAACTTCAAAAGTAGCCTCCTTTGTTTTAAATTCTAGCAATGTGCTACATTGTTACTAAAATCATGACTGCAGTCGATAGAAAAGCAAATGATTTTCCTAATACGACAGAAGTACAGTAAGTGAAGGAGAGTTTTAATGTATGGGTACAACATGAACAATGAAAGAAAAAAAAATTAGACAGTTATTACGGATACACAGAATAAAAGGGATAATGATCTTCGAGAAGACTAAATAATTTCAGCGCTGGTAGAAAGATGGCATCAAAAGACAATAAGCAGGTAATTTTAAATGAGAAATAAACAAAATAAACTTTACTGTTAGCTTTGAAGCAGGTGTTATATATTCTTAATTCACACACAGAATTAGTGACATAAGAGATCGAAAAAGAGTAAAAACAAACTCGCAATATATTAACATGAAAAGCGCTGTACACATATACTTTTATAGATTTATTTTTAGAAAGGGCTCAAAAACACCATTCTAAAAACAGATTTCGAAGAACATCTTGGAAACAAAAGTCATAAACCATAAAAGAAATACTTCATTCAGAATTTTAACGTAAGAACCGTTTCTAATTTTAAGTCCTTTACTTAGGTACTCTCATCCATGAGAGAGGAACACTTAGTCCAATGTACAAGAAAATTTCCTGATATATCACCACGTCACTTTAATGAAATTATAGCAATATTTCACTCAGGGAAAGAACGTATTGTCTAGCTGCCCGAGTTCGAGTCCAGCTTCAATACATCAAACTAAATCACATCAAATGCCATTGAATGATACAGCATTTTGAAATGATGCAAAAAATTTCAATGCATTTTCGTGGAAGAGCAATTGTAATTACCTACATACTAAAATTTTGACCAAAAATTAAAGAAAACTAAGATATTCTTTTTCTTTCGAAGGAATCAAAGCCATATACTAATATAGGGATGCTCAAAGTATTGTACTATAAAACCTAAACATAGGAATGAAATTTTCTCAGCTATGTGAGATATCCAATAAAGAGAAATTCTCTAAATTGTAGAATAGAACCTACGTCTGAAAACAGACGAAAGGTAAAACATAATTCAAATACTTTTACTTTTAGCATTGAAGCAGGCATTCTACATTAAACTGTATTAATTCACATACAGAATTAGTAATATAATAGCTCAAAATATTGTAAGAACCAAACATGCATTATAAAAACATTAAAAAAACTCTATATACATTTATTAGTGTTACAGATAGAGGGTATATTCTGAAATATTATAAGGTCACTTTCAATGAAATGATAGAAATTTTCACTCAGGGAAGGGACATTCTGTCTGGCTGCCTTGGTTCTATCCCAGCTTCTGTTACAAAAGTTTCATAGAAGAATTTTAAAAATTCAGAAACGAAACTTATGAAGAAATTATTGAACATACCTGGTTCTATGATTTAGCCATTTTACAGACATAATAACTAAATCTTAAACTTGAGGGGAAGGAGAGAACTAAACTAAAGTCTTTGAATTAAAGGGTATTATAAATTCATTTTAAATCAAATTAATTTTGCGAAAAGATTACACAAATATAAGGAATATACATTTTTACTATAACGTAATGTACATTTTTCCACTCTGAAAATCTCGAGAACTAAAGCGTGAAATATAAGAAAACTGAAATAAATATTTGGAAAATATCATCGAACTTAAGTTAGTTTCTAAATTAGATATTTTGAGTGTATTTAAAATTAGGCCAACTACTTTATTCACTTCAAACCCATTACATAATACTAGTATTTAAGAAAAATGGTAAAAGATTGCAAATATGTTAAATAACAATTCTACTGATCTAGAAATGGGAATAACTGATTTTCATCCTAATTAAGATCGAGAATATCTCAAAAAGCCATTTAATTTGTCCACTGCTAGAATTTCATTCATACGTGGTTCAACATTTATCCATCAACACCGGAAAGAATTTATCTCCTACTTTAAACAATTTCCATCGACTGAAAATGAAGTTTAAAAAATCTTAAAATCTCAAAAGCAAAGGATGCCGAAGAATTTTCACATATGAAAGACAGAGAAGTCAAACAATGAAGCAGAAAATTACAAAAGAAGAATTGTGTGCTTATAAAACCCCTTGATAATAAAAGCGTTCATTACGAAGAAGAGCTCTTAACTGAAGATAAGATGAAGGAATTGTTAAATAACACAAGAGCAACATCTGATCTTTTGGCGGAGATTGACCCAATAAAAGAAAAAACAGGACACTTTAAAAGAACTACTGGGAAACATGTGCTCTTTAGAGCAACACGGTTACAGTTGCATCAGTCATTATTATAAGCAAAAGACATCAGCTTTTTCAAAAAATAATTCTGTCATGCATTTGCCAAGAGAACGGAAAGAAGTCCAAAAGAAACTTTCAGAGTGCTTTTCAAAACAAAGTTGAAATTTAATCTGCAGAATTTAACTTCGATAATATCAAAACATCTCTGATTTGATTTCAAAATGAATTTTTAGTTATGGGATCAATTTTAAATAGATCTTCGCAAATTGGTTCATAAAACTTCACAATATGACAAAATAGTTCAGATTAAGGGGGAAATATAATAAAGTATGCTTAAAACAACTAAGAAAAAGCACATTTTGAGCAGCCTTAACAGAAGACAATTTGGTTCCACTAACTTTCTTTACGAGTACTAATTAAATTTTATTCACATTTCTTTTTTGTTCAACATTTAACTTTCAATGGCTTTTAAGAGAAACAGCACTTGATAGAGAGACTCTAAATTAGGAAAAAACTGAAACAAAATTCGTTTATACACAGGCAACACAATTACACTGACCTGTTGAGAAGAGAAGACCCCATTGGACAGGGAAAATATTAGGCCACTCAGAGAGGAAAATGTTTAGCCTCTAGTAATGCGAAAGGAGGCGACTTTGGAAAAAATTACGCTACAGCAGTAAATTTGAAACCACTACGAAGCAACAGAACTCTAAGAAATCTCAGACTTCTGATATTTATAGTGTGATTAACAGTTCCGCCTCACTTCAAATATTACAATACAATATGAAGAAAGCACCAATTCAGACACTTCAATATGAAATTCAAAATCTAAGAAATTAATGCATAAATGCTACCCTAAACATTAAAGCATAATGTGAAGCGTTCGTGTAAAATTAATAACTAGTAAAACTCCAATATAAAGCAAATTGTGAAAAGGGACGTACAAATTATAACATTCAATCATTTCTAGTGGAAATAAAGTTAATATAAAACAAGAATTACCAGCCACAGATGTCTTTTTGCTCTGCATTATTTCTCCGTTCTTTCCATCGTCGTTCTTTTTCTTTCATGATATCATGTTCTGCAATCCAAGAGTGCACAAAAATGATGACAAATTACACTAGAAGAGGCCAAGGGGAGGAAAAGGAATCATTAGATTTTAACTACTTTGAAATTAAAGAATAATTATACACAAAGAGAAATATCTAATATTGTTTCTTAATATATAAAACTTCAAAAGTAGCCTCCTTTGTTTTAAATTCTAGCAATGTGCTACATTGTTACTAAAATCATGACTGCAGTCGATAGAAAAGCAAATGATTTTCCTAATACGACAGAAGTACAGTAAGTGAAGGAGAGTTTTAATGTATGGGTACAACATGAACAATGAAAGAAAAAAAAATTAGACAGTTATTACGGATACACAGAATAAAAGGGATAATGATCTTCGAGAAGACTAAATAATTTCAGCGCTGGTAGAAAGATGGCATCAAAAGACAATAAGCAGGTAATTTTAAATGAGAAATAAACAAAATAAACTTTACTGTTAGCTTTGAAGCAGGTGTTATATATTCTTAATTCACACACAGAATTAGTGACATAAGAGATCGAAAAAGAGTAAAAACAAACTCGCAATATATTAACATGAAAAGCGCTGTACACATATACTTTTATAGATTTATTTTTAGAAAGGGCTCAAAAACACCATTCTAAAAACAGATTTCGAAGAACTTCTTGGAAACAAAAGTCATAAACCATAAAAGAAATACTTCATTCAAAATTTTAACGTAAGCACTGTTTCTAATTTTCAGTTCTTTACTTAGGTACTCTCATCCATGAGAGAGGAACACTTAGTCCAATGTACAAAAAAATATCCTGATATATCACCACATCACTTTAATGAAATTATAGCAATATTTCACTCAGGGAAAGAACATATTGTCTAGCTGCCCGGGTTCGAGCCCAGCTTCAATACATCAAACTAAAACACATCAAATGCCATTGAATGATACAGCATTTTGAAATGATGCAAAAAATTTCAATGCAATTTCGTGGGAGAGCAATTGTAATTACCTACATACTAAAATTTTGACCAAAAATTAAAGAAAACTAAGATATTCTTTTTCTTTCGAAGGAATCAAAGCCATATACTAATATAGGGATGCTCAACGTATTGTACTATAAAACCTAAACATAGGAATGAAATTTTCTCAGCTATGTGAGATATCCAATAAAGAGAAATTCCGTAAATTGTAGAATAGAACCTACGTCTGAAAACAGACGAAAGGTAAAACATAATTCAAATACTTTACTTTTAGCATTGAAGCAGGCATTCTACATTAAACTGTATTAATTCACATACAGAATTATTAATATAATAGCTCAAAATATTGTAAGAACCAAACATGCATTATAAAAACATTAAAAAAACTCTATATACATTTATTAGTGTTACAGAAAGAGGGTTTATTCTGAAATATTATAAGGTCACTTTCAATGAAAAGATAGAAATTTTCACTCAGGGAAGGGACATTCTGTCTGGCTGCCTTGGTTCTATCCCAGCTTCTGTTACAAAAGTTTCATAGAAGAATTTTAAAAATTCAGAAACGAAACTTATGAAGAAATTATTGAACATACCTGGTTCTATGATTTAGCCATTTTACAGACATAATAACTAAATCTTAAACTTGAGGGGGAGGAGAGAACTAAACTAAAGTCTTTGAATTAAAGGGTATTATAAATTCATTTTAAATCAAATTAATTTTGCGAAAAGATTACACAAATATAAGGAATATACATTTTTACCATAATGTAATGCATGTTTTGCCAATTTGAAAATCTCGAGAACTAAAGCGTGAAATATAAGAAAACTGAAACAAACATTTGGAAAATCTCCTCGAAATTAAGTTAGTTTCTAAATTAGATGTTTTGCGTGTATTTAAAATTAGGCCAACTACTTCATTCACTTCAAACCCATTACATAATACTAGTATTTAAGAAAAATGGTAAAATATTGCAAATATATTTAATAACAATTCTACTGATCTAGAAATGGGAATAACTGATTTTCATCCTAATTAAGATCAAGAATATCTCAAAAAGGCATTTAATTTGTCCACTGCTAGAATTTCATTCATACGTGGTTCAACATTTATCCATCAACACCGGAAAGAATTTATCTCCTACTTTAAACAATTTCCATCGACTGAAAATGAATTTTAAACAATCTTAAAATCTCAAAAGCAAAGGATGCCGAAGAATTTTCACATATGAAAGACAGAGAAGTCAAACAATGAATCAGAAAATTACAAAAGAAGAATTGTGTGCTTATAAAACCCCTTGATAATAAAAGCGCTCATTACGAAGAAGAGCTCTTAACTGAAGATAAGATGAAGGAATTGTTAAATAACACAAGAGCAACATCTGATCTTTTAGCGGAGATTGACCCAATAAAAGAAAAAACAGGACACTTTAAAAGAACTACTGGGAAACGTGCTCTTTAGAGCGACACGGTTACAGTTGCATCAGTCATTATTATAAGCAAAAGACATCAGCTTTTTCAAAAAATAATTCTGTCATGCATTTGCCAAGAGAATGGAAAGAAGTCCAAAAGAAACTTTCAGAGTGCTTTTCAAAACAAAGTTGAAAGTTAATCTGCAGAATTTAACTTCGATAATATCAAAACATCTCTGATTTGATTTAAAAATGAATTTTTAGTTATGGAATCAATTTTAAATAGATCTTCGCAAATTGGTTCATAAAACTTCACAATATGACAAAATAGTTCAGATTAAGGGGGAAATATAATAAAGTATGCTTAAAACAACTAAGAAAAAAGCACATTTTGGGCAGCCTTAACAGAAGACAATTTTGTTCCACTAACTTTCTTTACGAGTACTAATTACATTTTATTCACATTTCTTTTTTGTTCAACATTTAACTTTCAATGGCTTTTATAAGAGAAACAGGAATTGATAGAGAGACTCGAAATTAGGAAAAAACTGAAACAAAATTCGTTTATACACAGGCAGTGCAATTACACTGACCTGTTGAGAAGAGAAGGCCCCATTGGACAGGGAAAATACTAGGCCACACAGAGAGGAAAATCTTTAGCCTCTCGTAATGAGAAAGGAGGCCACTTGGGAAAAAATTACACTACAGCAGTAAATTTGAAACCACTACGAAGCAACAGAACTCTAAGAAATCTCAGACTTCTGATATTTATAGTGTGATTAACAGTTCCACCTCACTTCAAATATTACAATACAATATAAAGAAAGCACCAATTCAAACACTTCAATATGGAATTCAAAACCTAAGAAATTAATGCATAAATGCTACCCTAAACATTGAAACGTAATGTGAAGCGTTCATGTAAAATTAATAACTAGTAAAACTCCAATATAAAGCAACATGTTAAAAGGGACGTACAAATTATAACATTCAAGCATTTCTAGTGGAAATAAAGTTAATATAAAACAAGAATTACCAGCCACAGATGTCTTTTCGCTCTGCATGATTTCTCCGTTCTTTTCATCTTCGTTCTTTTCTTTCATGATATCATGTTCTGCAATCCAAGAGTGCACAAAAATGATGACAAATTACACTAGAAGAGGCCAAGGGGAGGAAAAGGAATCATTAGATTTTAACTACTTTGAAGTTAAAGAATAATTATACACAAAGAGAAATATCTAATATTGTTTCTTAATATATAAAACTTCAAAAGTAGCCTTCTTTGTTTTAAATTCTAGCAATGTGCTACATTGTTACTAAAATCATGACTGCAGTCGATAGAAAAGCAAATGATTTTCCTAATACGAAAGAAGTACAGTAAGCGAAGGGGAGTTTTAATGTATGGGTAAAACATGAACAATGAAAGAAAAAAAAATTAGACAGTTATAACGGATACACAGAATAAAAGGGATAATGTTCTTCGAGAAGAGTAAATAATTTCAGCGCTGGTATAAAGATGGCATCAAAAGACAATAAGCAGGTAATTTTAAATGACAAATAAACAAAATAAACTTTACTGTTAGCTTTAAAGCAGGTGTTATATATTCTTAATTCACACACAGAATTAGTGACATAACAGATCCAAAAAAGAGTAAGAAACAAACTCGAAATATATTAACATTAAAAGCGCTATACATATATACTTTTATAGATTTATTTTTAGAAAGGTCTCAAAAACACCATTCGAAAACAGATTTCGAAGAACATCTTGGAAACAAAAGTCATAAACCATAAAAGAAATACTTCATTCAGAATTTTAACGTAAGAACCGTTTCTAATTTTAAGTTCTTTACTTAGGTACTCTCATCCATGAGAGAGGAACACTTAGTCCAATGTACAAGAAAATATCCTGATATATCATCACGTCACTTTAATGAAATTATAGCAATATTTCACTCAGGGAAAGAACATAATGTCTAGCTGCCTGAGTTCGAGCCCAGCTTCAATACATCAAACTAAAACACATCAAATGCCATTGAATGATACAGCATTTTGAAATGATGCAAAAAATTTCAATGCATTTTTGTGGGAGAGCAATTGTAATTACCTACATACTAAAATTTTGACCAAAAATTAAAGAAAACTAAGATATTCTTTTTCTTTCGAAGGAATCAAAGCCATATACTAATATAGGGATGCTCAAAGTATTGTACTATAAAACCTAAACTAAGGAATGAAATTTTCTCAGCTATGTGAGATATCCAATAAAGAGAAATTCTCTAAATTGTAGAATAGAACCTACGTCTGAAAACAGACGAAAGGTAAAACATAATTCAAATACTTTACTTTTAGCATTGAAGCAGGCATTCTACATTAAACTGTATTAATTCACATACAGAATTATTAATATAATAGCTCAAAATATTGTAAGAACCAAACATGCATTATAAAAACATTAAAAAAACTCTATATACATTTATTAGTGTTACAGAAAGAGGGTTTATTCTGAAATATTATAAGGTCACTTTCAATGAAAAGATAGAAATTTTCACTCAGGGAAGGGACATTCTGTCTGGCTGCCTTGGTTCTATCCCAGCTTCTGTTACAAAAGTTTCATAGAAGAATTTTAAAAATTCAGAAACGAAACTTATGAAGAAATTATTGAACATACCTGGTTCTATGATTTAGCCATTTTACAGACATAATAACTAAATCTTAAACTTGAGGGGGAGGAGAGAACTAAACTAAAGTCTTTGAATTAAAGGGTATTATAAATTCATTTTAAATCAAATTAATTTTGCGAAAAGATTACACAAATATAAGGAATATACATTTTTACCATAATGTAATGCATGTTTTGCCAATTTGAAAATCTCGAGAACTAAAGCGTGAAATATAAGAAAACTGAAACAAACATTTGGAAAATCTCCTCGAAATTAAGTTAGTTTCTAAATTAGATGTTTTGCGTGTATTTAAAATTAGGCCAACTACTTCATTCACTTCAAACCCATTACATAATACTAGTATTTAAGAAAAATGGTAAAATATTGCAAATATATTTAATAACAATTCTACTGATCTAGAAATGGGAATAACTGATTTTCATCCTAATTAAGATCAAGAATATCTCAAAAAGGCATTTAATTTGTCCACTGCTAGAATTTCATTCATACGTGGTTCAACATTTATCCATCAACACCGGAAAGAATTTATCTCCTACTTTAAACAATTTCCATCGACTGAAAATGAATTTTAAACAATCTTAAAATCTCAAAAGCAAAGGATGCCGAAGAATTTTCACATATGAAAGACAGAGAAGTCAAACAATGAATCAGAAAATTACAAAAGAAGAATTGTGTGCTTATAAAACCCCTTGATAATAAAAGCGCTCATTACGAAGAAGAGCTCTTAACTGAAGATAAGATGAAGGAATTGTTAAATAACACAAGAGCAACATCTGATCTTTTAGCGGAGATTGACCCAATAAAAGAAAAAACAGGACACTTTAAAAGAACTACTGGGAAACGTGCTCTTTAGAGCGACACGGTTACAGTTGCATCAGTCATTATTATAAGCAAAAGACATCAGCTTTTTCAAAAAATAATTCTGTCATGCATTTGCCAAGAGAATGGAAAGAAGTCCAAAAGAAACTTTCAGAGTGCTTTTCAAAACAAAGTTGAAAGTTAATCTGCAGAATTTAACTTCGATAATATCAAAACATCTCTGATTTGATTTAAAAATGAATTTTTAGTTATGGAATCAATTTTAAATAGATCTTCGCAAATTGGTTCATAAAACTTCACAATATGACAAAATAGTTCAGATTAAGGGGGAAATATAATAAAGTATGCTTAAAACAACTAAGAAAAAAGCACATTTTGGGCAGCCTTAACAGAAGACAATTTTGTTCCACTAACTTTCTTTACGAGTACTAATTACATTTTATTCACATTTCTTTTTTGTTCAACATTTAACTTTCAATGGCTTTTATAAGAGAAACAGGAATTGATAGAGAGACTCGAAATTAGGAAAAAACTGAAACAAAATTCGTTTATACACAGGCAGTGCAATTACACTGACCTGTTGAGAAGAGAAGGCCCCATTGGACAGGGAAAATACTAGGCCACACAGAGAGGAAAATCTTTAGCCTCTCGTAATGAGAAAGGAGGCCACTTGGGAAAAAATTACACTACAGCAGTAAATTTGAAACCACTACGAAGCAACAGAACTCTAAGAAATCTCAGACTTCTGATATTTATAGTGTGATTAACAGTTCCACCTCACTTCAAATATTACAATACAATATAAAGAAAGCACCAATTCAAACACTTCAATATGGAATTCAAAACCTAAGAAATTAATGCATAAATGCTACCCTAAACATTGAAACGTAATGTGAAGCGTTCATGTAAAATTAATAACTAGTAAAACTCCAATATAAAGCAACATGTTAAAAGGGACGTACAAATTATAACATTCAAGCATTTCTAGTGGAAATAAAGTTAATATAAAACAAGAATTACCAGCCACAGATGTCTTTTCGCTCTGCATGATTTCTCCGTTCTTTTCATCTTCGTTCTTTTTCTTTCATGATATCATGTTCTGCAATCCAAGAGTGCACAAAAATGATGACAAATTACACTAGAAGAGGCCAAGGGGAGGAAAAGGAATCATTAGATTTTAACTACTTTGAAGTTAAAGAATAATTATACACAAAGAGAAATATCTAATATTGTTTCTTAATATATAAAACTTCAAAAGTAGCCTTCTTTGTTTTAAATTCTAGCAATGTGCTACATTGTTACTAAAATCATGACTGCAGTCGATAGAAAAGCAAATGATTTTCCTAATACGAAAGAAGTACAGTAAGCGAAGGGGAGTTTTAATGTATGGGTAAAACATGAACAATGAAAGAAAAAAAAATTAGACAGTTATAACGGATACACAGAATAAAAGGGATAATGTTCTTCGAGAAGAGTAAATAATTTCAGCGCTGGTATAAAGATGGCATCAAAAGACAATAAGCAGGTAATTTTAAATGACAAATAAACAAAATAAACTTTACTGTTAGCTTTAAAGCAGGTGTTATATATTCTTAATTCACACACAGAATTAGTGACATAACAGATCCAAAAAAGAGTAAGAAACAAACTCGAAATATATTAACATTAAAAGCGCTATACATATATACTTTTATAGATTTATTTTTAGAAAGGTCTCAAAAACACCATTCGAAAACAGATTTCGAAGAACATCTTGGAAACAAAAGTCATAAACCATAAAAGAAATACTTCATTCAGAATTTTAACGTAAGAACCGTTTCTAATTTTAAGTTCTTTACTTAGGTACTCTCATCCATGAGAGAGGAACACTTAGTCCAATGTACAAGAAAATATCCTGATATATCATCACGTCACTTTAATGAAATTATAGGAATATTTCACTCAGGGAAAGAACATAATGTCTAGCTGCCTGAGTTCGAGCCCAGCTTCAATACATCAAACTAAAACACATCAAATGCCATTGAATGATACAGCATTTTGAAATGATGCAAAAAATTTCAATGCATTTTCGTGGGAGAGCAATTGTAATTACCTACATACTAAAATTTTGACCAAAAATTAAAGAAAACTAAGATATTCTTTTTCTTTCGAAGGAATCAAAGCCATATACTAATATAGGGATGCTCAAAGTATTGTACTATAAAACCTAAACTAAGGAATGAAATTTTCTCAGCTATGTGAGATATCCAATAAAGAGAAATTCTCTAAATTGTAGAATAGAACCTACGTCTGAAAACAGACGAAAGGTAAAACATAATTCAAATACTTTACTTTTAGCATTGAAGCAGGCATTCTACATTAAACTGTATTAATTCACATACAGAATTAGTAATATAATAGCTCAAAATATTGTAAGAACCAAACATGCATTATAAAAACATTAAAAAAACTCTATATACATTTATTAGTGTTACAGAAAGAGGGTTTATTCTGAAATATTATAAGGTCACTTTCAACGAAAAGATAGATATTTTCACTCAGGGAAGGGACATTCTGTCTGGCTGCCTTGGTTCTATCCCAGCTTCTGTTACCAAAGTTTCATAGAAGAATTTTAAAAATTCAGAAACGAAACTTATGAAGAAATTATTGAACATACCTGGTTCTATGATTTAGCCATTTTACAGACATAATAACTAAATCTTAAACTTGAGGGGGAGGAGAGAACTAAACTAAAGTCTTTGAATTAAAGGGTATTATAAATTCATTTTAAATCAAATTAATTTTGCGAAAAGATTACACAAATATAAGGAATATACATTTTTACCATAATGTAATGCATGTTTTGCCAATTTGAAAATCTCGAGAACTAAAGCGTGAAATATAAGAAAACTGAAACAAACATTTGGAAAATCTCATCGAAATTAAGTTAGTTTCTAAATTAGATGTTTTGCGTGTATTTAAAATTAGGCCAACTACTTCATTCACTTCAAACCCATTACATAATACTAGTATTTAAGAAAAATGGTAAAATATTGCAAATATATTAAATAACAATTCTACTGATCTAGAAATGGGAATAACTGATTTTCATCCTAATTAAGATCAAGAATATCTCAAAAAGGCATTTAATTTGTCCACTGCTAGAATTTCATTCATACGTGGTTCAACATTTATCCATCAACACCAGAAAGAATTTATCTCCTACTTTAAACAATTTCCATCGACTGAAAATGAAGTTTAAACAATCTTAAAATCTCAAAAGCAAAGGATGCCGAAGAATTTTCACATATGAAAGACAGAGAAGTCAAACAATAAATCAGAAAATTACAAAAGAAGAATTGTGTGCTTATAAAACCCCTTGATAATAAAAGCTCTCATTATGAAGAAGAGCTTTTAACTGAAGATAAGATGAAGGAATTGTTAAATAACACAAGAGCAACATCTGATCTTTTAGCGGAGATTGACCCAATAAAAGAAAAAACAGGACACTTTAAAAGAACTACTGGGAAACATGTGCTCTTTAGAGCGACACGGTTACAGTTGCATCAGTCATTATTATAAGCAAAAGACATCAGCTTTTTCAAAAAATAATTCTGTCATGCATTTGCCAAGAGAACGGAAAGAAGTCCAAAAGAAACTTTCAGAGTGCTTTTCAAAACAAAGTTGAAAGTTAATCTGCAGAATTTAACTTCGATAATATCAAAACATCTCTGATTTGATTTAAAAATGAATTTTTAGTTATGGAATCGATTTTAAATAGATCTTCGCAAATTGGTTCATAAAACTTCACAATATGACAAAATAGTTCAGATTAAGGGGGAAATATAATAAAGTATGCTTAAAACAACTAAGAAAAAGCACATTTTGGGCAGCCTTAACAGATGACAATTTGGTTCCACTAACTTTCTTTACGAGTACTAATTACATTTTATTCACATTTCTTTTTTGTTCAACATTTAACTTTCAATGGCTTTTATAAGAGAAACAGGAATTGATAGAGAGACTCGAAATTAGGAAAAAACTGAAACAAAATTCGTTTATACACAGGCAGTGCAATTACACTGACCTGTTGAGAAGAGAAGACCCCATTGGACAGGGAAAATACTAGGCCACACAGAGAGGAAAATGTTTAGCCTCTCGTAATGAGAAAGGAGGCCACTTGGGAAAAAATTACACTACAGCAGTAAATTTGAAACCACTACGAAGCAACAGAACTCTAAGAAATCTCAGACTTCTGATATTTATAGTGTGATTAACAGTTCCACCTCACTTCAAATATTACAATACAATATGAAGAAAGCACCAATTCAAACACTTCAATATGGAATTCAAAACCTAAGAAATTAATGCATAACTCCTACCCTAAACATTAAAACGTAATGTGAAGCGTTCATGTAAAATTAATAACTAGTAAAACTCCAATATAAAGCAACATGTTAAAAGGGACGTACAAATTATAACATTCAAGCATTTCTAGTGGAAATAAAGTTAATATAAAACAAGAATTACCAGCCACAGATGTCTTTTCGCTCTGCATGATTTCTCCGTTCTTTTCATCTTCGTTCTTTTTCTTTCATGATATCATGTTCTGCAATCCAAGAGTGCACAAAAATGATGACAAATTACACTAGAAGAGGCCAAGGGGGGGGGAAGGTATCATTAGATTTTAACTACTTTGAAATTAAAGAATAATTATACACAAAGAGAAATATCTAATATTGTTTCTTAATATATAAAACTTCAAAAGTAGCCTTCTTTGTTTTAAATTCTAGCAATGTGCTACATTGTTACTAAAATCATGACTGCAGTCGATAGAAAAGCAAATGATTTTCCTAATACGACAGAAGTACAGTAAGCGAAGGGGAGTTTTAATGTATGGGTACAACATGAACAATGAAAGAAAAAAAATTAGACAGTTATTACGGATACACAGAATAAAAGGGATAATGATCTTCGAGAAGACTAAATAATTTCAGCGCTGGTAGAAAGATGGCATCAAAAGACAATAAGCAGGTAATTTTAAATGACAAATAAACAAAATAAACTTTACTGTTAGCTTTGAAGCAGGTGTTATATATTCTTAATTCACACACAGAATTAGTGACATAACAGATCGAAAAAGATTAAAAACAAACTCGCAATATATTAACATTAAAAGCGCTATACATATATACTTTTATAGATTTATTTTTAGAAAGGGCTCAAAAACACCATTCTAAAAACAGATTTCGAAGAACATCTTGGAAACAAAAGTCATAAACCATAAAAGAAATACTTCATTCAAAATTTTAACGTAAGCACTGTTTCTAATTTTAAGTTCTTTACTTAGGTACTCTCATCCATGAGATAGGAACACTTAGTCCAATGTACAAAAAAATATCCTGATATATCACCACGTCACTTTAATGAAATTATAGCAATATTTCACTCAGGGAAAGAACATATTGTCTAGCTCCCCGGGTTCGAGCCCAGCTTCAATACATCAAATGCCATTGAATGATACAGCATTTTGAAATGATGCAAAAAATTTCAATGCAATTTCGTGGGAGAGCAATTGTAATTACCTACATACTAAAATTTTGACCAAAAATTAAAGAAAACTAAGATATTCTTTTTCTTTCGAAGGAATCAAAGCCATATACTAATATAGGGATGCTCAACGTATTGTACTATAAAACCTAAACATAGGAATGAAATTTTCTCAGCTATGTGAGATATCCAATAAAGAGAAATTCCGTAAATTGTAGAATAGAACCTACGTCTGAAAACAGACGAAAGGTAAAACATAATTCAAATACTTTACTTTTAGCATTGAAGCAGGCATTCTACATTAAACTGTATTAATTCACATACAGAATTAGTAATATAATAGCTCAAAATATTGTAAGAACCAAACATGCATTATAAAAACATTAAAAAAACTCTATATACATTTATTAGTGTTACAGAAAGAGGGTTTATTCTGAAATATTATAAGGTCACTTTCAACGAAAAGATAGATATTTTCACTCAGGGAAGGGACATTCTGTCTGGCTGCCTTGGTTCTATCCCAGCTTCTGTTACAAAAGATTCATAGAAGAATTTTAAAAATTCAGAAATGAAACTTATGAAGAAATTATTGAACATACCTGGTTCTATGATTTAGCCATTTTACAGACATAATAACTAAATCTTAAACTTGAGGGGGAGGAGAGAACTAAACTAAAGTCTTTGAATTAAAGGGTATTATAAATTCATTTTAAATCAAATTAATTTTGCGAAAAGATTACACAAATGTAAGGAATATACATTTTTACCATAATGTAATGCATGTTTTGCCAATTTGAAAATCTCGAGAACTAAAGCGTGAAATATAAGAAATCTGAAACAAACATTTGGAAAATCTCATCGAAATTAAGTTAGTTTCTAAATTAGATGTTTTGCGTGTATTTAAAATTAGGCCAACTACTTCATTCACTTCAAAACCATTACATAATACTAGTATTTAAGAAAAATGGTAAAATATTGCAAATATATTAAATAACAATTCTACTGATCTAGAAATGGGAATAACTGATTTTCATCCTAATTAAGATCAAGAATATCTCAAAAAGGCATTTAATTTGTCCACTGCTAGAATTTCATTCATACGTGGTTCAACATTTATCCATCAACACCAGAAAGAATTTATCTCCTACTTTAAACAATTTCCATCGACTGAAAATGAAGTTTAAACAATCTTAAAATCTCAAAAGCAAAGGATGCCGAAGAATTTTCACATATGAAAGACAGAGAAGTCAAACAATAAATCAGAAAATTACAAAAGAAGAATTGTGTGCTTATAAAACCCCTTGATAATAAAAGCTCTCATTATGAAGAAGAGCTTTTAACTGAAGATAAGATGAAGGAATTGTTAAATAACACAAGAGCAACATCTGATCTTTTAGCGGAGATTGACCCAATAAAAGAAAAAACAGGACACTTTAAAAGAACTACTGGGAAACATGTGCTCTTTAGAGCGACACGGTTACAGTTGCATCAGTCATTATTATAAGCAAAAGAGATCAGCTTTTTCAAAAAATAATTCTGTCATGCATTTGCCAAGAGAACGGAAAGAAGTCCAAAAGAAACTTTCAGAGTGCTTTTCAAAACAAAGTTGAAAGTTAATCTGCAGAATTTAACTTCGATAATATCAAAACATCTCTGATTTGATTTAAAAATGAATTTTTAGTTATGGAATCGATTTTAAATAGATCTTCGCAAATTGGTTCATAAAACTTCACAATATGACAAAATAGTTCAGATTAAGGGGGAAATATAATAAAGTATGCTTAAAACAACTAAGAAAAAGCACATTTTGGGCAGCCTTAACAGAAGACAATTTGGTTCCACTAACTTTCTTTACGAGTACTAATTAAATTTTATTCACATTTCTTTTTTGTTCAACATTTAACTTTCAATGGCTTTTATAAGAGAAACAGGAATTGATAGAGAGACTCGAAATTAGGAAAAAACTGAAACAAAATTCGTTTATACACAGGCAGTGCAATTACACTGACCTGTTGAGAAGAGAAGACCCCATTGGACAGGGAAAATACTAGGCCACACAGAGAGGAAAATGTTTAGCCTCTCGTAATGAGAAAGGAGGCCACTTGGGAAAAAATTACACTACAGCAGTAAATTTGAAACCACTACGAAGCAACAGAACTCTAAGAAATCTCAGACTTCTGATATTTATAGTGTGATTAACAGTTCCACCTCACTTCAAATATTACAATACAATATGAAGAAAGCACCAATTCAAACACTTCAATATAGAATTCAAAACCTAAGAAATTAATGCATAAATGCTACCCTAAACATTAAAACGTAATGTGAAGCGTTCATGTAAAATTAATAACTAGTAAAACTCCAATACAAAGCAACATGTTAAAAGGGACGTACAAATTATAACATTCAAGCATTTCTAGTGGAAATAAAGTTAATATAAAACAAGAATTACCAGCCACAGATGTCTTTTCGCTCTGCATGATTTCTCCGTTCTTTTCATCTTCGTTCTTTTTCTTTCATGATATCATGTTCTGCAATCCAAGAGTGCACAAAAATGATGACAAATTACACTAGAAGAGGCCAAGGGGGGGAAAGGAATCATTAGATTTTAACTACTTTGAAATTAAAGAATAATTATACACAAAGAGAAATATCTAATATTGTTTCTTAATATATAAAACTTCAAAAGTAGCCTTCTTTGTTTTAAATTCTAGCAATGTGCTACATTGTTACTAAAATCATGACTGCAGTCGATAGAAAAGCAAATGATTTTCCTAATACGACAGAAGTACAGTAAGCGAAGGGGAGTTTTAATGTATGGGTACAACATGAACAATGAAAGAAAAAAAATTAGACAGTTATTACGGATACACAGAATAAAAGGGATAATGATCTTCGAGAAGACTAAATAATTTCAGCGCTGGTAGAAAGATGGCATCAAAAGACAATAAGCAGGTAATTTTAAATGACAAATAAACAAAATAAACTTTACTGTTAGCTTTGAAGCAGGTGTTATATATTCTTAATTCACACACAGAATTAGTGACATAACAGATCGAAAAAGATTAAAAACAAACTCGCAATATATTAACATTAAAAGCGCTATACATATATACTTTTATAGATTTATTTTTAGAAAGGGCTCAAAAACACCATTCTAAAAACAGATTTCGAAGAACATCTTGGAAACAAAAGTCATAAACCATAAAAGAAATACTTCATTCAAAATTTTAACGTAAGCACTGTTTCTAATTTTAAGTTCTTTACTTAGGTACTCTCATCCATGAGAGAGGAACACTTAGTCCAATGTACAAAAAATATCCTGATATATCACCACGTCACTTTAATGAAATTATAGCAATATTTCACTCAGGGAAAGAACATATTGTCTAGCTGCCCGGGTTCGAGCCCAGCTTCAATACATCAAATGCCATTGAATGATACAGCATTTTGAAATGATGCAAAAAATTTCAATGCAATTTCGTGGGAGAGCAATTGTAATTACCTACATACTAAAATTTTGACCAAAAATTAAAGAAAACTAAGATATTCTTTTTCTTTCGAAGGAATCAAAGCCATATACTAATATAGGGATGCTCAACGTATTGTACTATAAAACCTAAACATAGGAATGAAATTTTCTCAGCTATGTGAGATATCCAATAAAGAGAAATTCCGTAAATTGTAGAATAGAACCTACGTCTGAAAACAGACGAAAGGTAAAACATAATTCAAATACTTTACTTTTAGCATTGAAGCAGGCATTCTACATTAAACTGTATTAATTCACATACAGAATTAGTAATATAATAGCTCAAAATATTGTAAGAACCAAACATGCATTATAAAAACATTAAAAAAACTCTATATACATTTATTAGTGTTACAGAAAGAGGGTTTATTCTGAAATATTATAAGGTCACTTTCAACGAAAAGATAGATATTTTCACTCAGGGAAGGGACATTCTGTCTGGCTGCCTTGGTTCTATCCCAGCTTCTGTTACAAAAGTTTCATAGAAGAATTTTAAAAATTCAGAAATGAAACTTATGAAGAAATTATTGAACATACCTGGTTCTATGATTTAGCCATTTTACAGACATAATAACTAAATCTTAAACTTGAGGGGGAGGAGAGAACTAAACTAAAGTCTTTGAATTAAAGGGTATTATAAATTCATTTTAAATCAAATTAATTTTGCGAAAAGATTACACAAATATAAGGAATATACATTTTTACCATAATGTAATGCATGTTTTGCCAATTTGAAAATCTCGAGAACTAAAGCTTGAAATATAAGAAAACTGAAAAAAACATTTGGAAAATCTCATCGAAATTAAATTAGTTTCTAAATTAGATGTTTTGCGTGTATTTAAAATTAGGCCAACTACTTCATTCACTTCAAACCCATTACATAATACTAGTATTTAAGAAAAATGGTAAAATATTGCAAATATATTAAATAACAATTCTACTGATCTAGAAATGGGAATAACTGATTTTCATCCTAATTAAGATCAAGAATATCTCAAAAAGGCATTTAATTTGTCCACTGCTAGAATTTCATTCATACGTGGTTCAACATTTATCCATCAACACCAGAAAGAATTTATCTCCTACTTTAAACAATTTCCATCGACTGAAAATGAAGTTTAAACAATCTTAAAATCTCAAAAGCAAAGGATGCCGAAGAATTTTCACATATGAAAGACAGAGAAGTCAAACAATAAATCAGAAAATTACAAAAGAAGAATTGTGTGCTTATAAAACCCCTTGATAATAAAAGCTCTCATTATGAAGAAGAGCTTTTAACTGAAGATAAGATGAAGGAATTGTTAAATAACACAAGAGCAACATCTGATCTTTTAGCGGAGATTGACCCAATAAAAGAAAAAACAGGACACTTTAAAAGAACTACTGGGAAACATGTGCTCTTTAGAGCGACACGGTTACAGTTGCATCAGTCATTATTATAAGCAAAAGACATCAGCTTTTTCAAAAAATAATTCTGTCATGCATTTGCCAAGAGAACGGAAAGAAGTCCAAAAGAAACTTTCAGAGTGCTTTTCAAAACAAAGTTGAAAGTTAATCTGCAGAATTTAACTTCGATAATATCAAAACATCTCTGATTTGATTTAAAAATGAATTTTTAGTTATGGAATCGATTTTAAATAGATCTTCGCAAATTGGTTCATAAAACTTCACAATATGACAAAATAGTTCAGATTAAGGGGGAAATATAATAAAGTATGCTTAAAACAACTAAGAAAAAGCACATTTTGGGCAGCCTTAACAGAAGACAATTTGGTTCCACTAACTTTCTTTACGAGTACTAATTAAATTTTATTCACATTTCTTTTTTGTTCAACATTTAACTTTCAATGGCTTTTATAAGAGAAACAGGAATTGATAGAGAGACTCGAAATTAGGAAAAAACTGAAACAAAATTCGTTTATACACAGGCAGTGCAATTACACTGACCTGTTGAGAAGAGAAGACCCCATTGGACAGGGAAAATACTAGGCCACACAGAGAGGAAAATGTTTAGCCTCTCGTAATGAGAAAGGAGGCCACTTGGGAAAAAATTACACTACAGCAGTAAATTTGAAACCACTACGAAGCAACAGAACTCTAAGAAATCTCAGACTTCTGATATTTATAGTGTGATTAACAGTTCCACCTCACTTCAAATATTACAATACAATATGAAGAAAGCACCAATTCAAACACTTCAATATGGAATTCAAAACCTAAGAAATTAATGCATAACTCCTACCCTAAACATTAAAACGTAATGTGAAGCGTTCATGTAAAATTAATAACTAGTAAAACTCCAATATAAAGCAACATGTTAAAAGGGACGTACAAATTATAACATTCAAGCATTTCTAGTGGAAATAAAGTTAATATAAAACAAGAATTACCAGCCACAGATGTCTTTTCGCTCTGCATGATTTCTCCGTTCTTTTCATCTTCGTTCTTTTTCTTTCATGATATCATGTTCTGCAATCCAAGAGTGCACAAAAATGATGACAAATTACACTAGAAGAGGCCAAGGGGGGGGAAAGGAATCATTAGATTTTAACTACTTTGAAATTAAAGAATAATTATACACAAAGAGAAATATCTAATATTGTTTCTTAATATATAAAACTTCAAAAGTAGCCTTCTTTGTTTTAAATTCTAGCAATGTGCTACATTGTTACTAAAATCATGACTGCAGTCGATAGAAAAGCAAATGATTTTCCTAATACGACAGAAGTACAGTAAGCGAAGGGGAGTTTTAATGTATGGGTACAACATGAACAATGAAAGAAAAAAAATTAGACAGTTATTACGGATACACAGAATAAAAGGGATAATGATCTTCGAGAAGACTAAATAATTTCAGCGCTGGTAGAAAGATGGCATCAAAAGACAATAAGCAGGTAATTTTAAATGACAAATAAACAAAATAAACTTTACTGTTAGCTTTGAAGCAGGTGTTATATATTCTTAATTCACACACAGAATTAGTGACATAACAGATCGAAAAAGATTAAAAACAAACTCGCAATATATTAACATTAAAAGCGCTATACATATATACTTTTATAGATTTATTTTTAGAAAGGGCTCAAAAACACCATTCTAAAAACAGATTTCGAAGAACATCTTGGAAACAAAAGTCATAAACCATAAAAGAAATACTTCATTCAAAATTTTAACGTAAGCACTGTTTCTAATTTTAAGTTCTTTACTTAGGTACTCTCATCCATGAGAGAGGAACACTTAGTCCAATGTACAAAAAAATATCCTGATATATCACCACGTCACTTTAATGAAATTATAGCAATATTTCACTCAGGGAAAGAACATATTGTCTAGCTGCCCGGGTTCGAGCCCAGCTTCAATACATCAAATGCCATTGAATGATACAGCATTTTGAAATGATGCAAAAAATTTCAATGCAATTTCGTGGGAGAGCAATTGTAATTACCTACATACTAAAATTTTGACCAAAAATTAAAGAAAACTAAGATATTCTTTTTCTTTCGAAGGAATCAAAGCCATATACTAATATAGGGATGCTCAACGTATTGTACTATAAAACCTAAACATAGGAATGAAATTTTCTCAGCTATGTGAGATATCCAATAAAGAGAAATTCCGTAAATTGTAGAATAGAACCTACGTCTGAAAACAGACGAAAGGTAAAACATAATTCAAATACTTTACTTTTAGCATTGAAGCAGGCATTCTACATTAAACTGTATTAATTCACATACAGAATTAGTAATATAATAGCTCAAAATATTGTAAGAACCAAACATGCATTATAAAAACATTAAAAAAACTCTATATACATTTATTAGTGTTACAGAAAGAGGGTTTATTCTGAAATATTATAAGGTCACTTTCAACGAAAAGATAGATATTTTCACTCAGGGAAGGGACATTCTGTCTGGCTGCCTTGGTTCTATCCCAGCTTCTGTTACAAAAGTTTCATAGAAGAATTTTAAAAATTCAGAAATGAAACTTATGAAGAAATTATTGAACATACCTGGTTCTATGATTTAGCCATTTTACAGACATAATAACTAAATCTTAAACTTGAGGGGGAGGAGAGAACTAAACTAAAGTCTTTGAATTAAAGGGTATTATAAATTCATTTTAAATCAAATTAATTTTGCGAAAAGATTACACAAATATAAGGAATATACATTTTTACCATAATGTAATGCATGTTTTGCCAATTTGAAAATCTCGAGAACTAAAGCTTGAAATATAAGAAAACTGAAAAAAACATTTGGAAAATCTCATCGAAATTAAATTAGTTTCTAAATTAGATGTTTTGCGTGTATTTAAAATTAGGCCAACTACTTCATTCACTTCAAACCCATTACATAATACTAGTATTTAAGAAAAATGGTAAAATATTGCAAATATATTAAATAACAATTCTACTGATCTAGAAATGGGAATAACTGATTTTCATCCTAATTAAGATCAAGAATATCTCAAAAAGGCATTTAATTTGTCCACTGCTAGAATTTCATTCATACGTGGTTCAACATTTATCCATCAACACCAGAAAGAATTTATCTCCTACTTTAAACAATTTCCATCGACTGAAAATGAAGTTTAAACAATCTTAAAATCTCAAAAGCAAAGGATGCCGAAGAATTTTCACATATGAAAGACAGAGAAGTCAAACAATAAATCAGAAAATTACAAAAGAAGAATTGTGTGCTTATAAAACCCCTTGATAATAAAAGCTCTCATTATGAAGAAGAGCTTTTAACTGAAGATAAGATGAAGGAATTGTTAAATAACACAAGAGCAACATCTGATCTTTTAGCGGAGATTGACCCAATAAAAGAAAAAACAGGACACTTTAAAAGAACTACTGGGAAACATGTGCTCTTTAGAGCGACACGGTTACAGTTGCATCAGTCATTATTATAAGCAAAAGACATCAGCTTTTTCAAAAAATAATTCTGTCATGCATTTGCCAAGAGAACGGAAAGAAGTCCAAAAGAAACTTTCAGAGTGCTTTTCAAAACAAAGTTGAAAGTTAATCTGCAGAATTTAACTTCGATAATATCAAAACATCTCTGATTTGATTTAAAAATGAATTTTTAGTTATGGAATCGATTTTAAATAGATCTTCGCAAATTGGTTCATAAAACTTCACAATATGACAAAATAGTTCAGATTAAGGGGGAAATATAATAAAGTATGCTTAAAACAACTAAGAAAAAGCACATTTTGGGCAGCCTTAACAGAAGACAATTTGGTTCCACTAACTTTCTTTACGAGTACTAATTAAATTTTATTCACATTTCTTTTTTGTTCAACATTTAACTTTCAATGGCTTTTATAAGAGAAACAGGAATTGATAGAGAGACTCGAAATTAGGAAAAAACTGAAACAAAATTCGTTTATACACAGGCAGTGCAATTACACTGACCTGTTGAGAAGAGAAGACCCCATTGGACAGGGAAAATACTAGGCCACACAGAGAGGAAAATGTTTAGCCTCTCGTAATGAGAAAGGAGGCCACTTGGGAAAAAATTACACTACAGCAGTAAATTTGAAACCACTACGAAGCAACAGAACTCTAAGAAATCTCAGACTTCTGATATTTATAGTGTGATTAACAGTTCCACCTCACTTCAAATATTACAATACAATATGAAGAAAGCACCAATTCAAACACTTCAATATGGAATTCAAAACCTAAGAAATTAATGCATAACTCCTACCCTAAACATTAAAACGTAATGTGAAGCGTTCATGTAAAATTAATAACTAGTAAAACTCCAATATAAAGCAACATGTTAAAAGGGACGTACAAATTATAACATTCAAGCATTTCTAGTGGAAATAAAGTTAATATAAAACAAGAATTACCAGCCACAGATGTCTTTTCGCTCTGCATGATTTCTCCGTTCTTTTCATCTTCGTTCTTTTTCTTTCATGATATCATGTTCTGCAATCCAAGAGTGCACAAAAATGATGACAAATTACACTAGAAGAGGCCAAGGGGGGGGAAAGGAATCATTAGATTTTAACTACTTTGAAATTAAAGAATAATTATACACAAAGAGAAATATCTAATATTGTTTCTTAATATATAAAACTTCAAAAGTAGCCTTCTTTGTTTTAAATTCTAGCAATGTGCTACATTGTTACTAAAATCATGACTGCAGTCGATAGAAAAGCAAATGATTTTCCTAATACGACAGAAGTACAGTAAGCGAAGGGGAGTTTTAATGTATGGGTACAACATGAACAATGAAAGAAAAAAAATTAGACAGTTATTACGGATACACAGAATAAAAGGGATAATGATCTTCGAGAAGACTAAATAATTTCAGCGCTGGTAGAAAGATGGCATCAAAAGACAATAAGCAGGTAATTTTAAATGACAAATAAACAAAATAAACTTTACTGTTAGCTTTGAAGCAGGTGTTATATATTCTTAATTCACACACAGAATTAGTGACATAACAGATCGAAAAAGATTAAAAACAAACTCGCAATATATTAACATTAAAAGCGCTATACATATATACTTTTATAGATTTATTTTTAGAAAGGGCTCAAAAACACCATTCTAAAAACAGATTTCGAAGAACATCTTGGAAACAAAAGTCATAAACCATAAAAGAAATACTTCATTCAAAATTTTAACGTAAGCACTGTTTCTAATTTTAAGTTCTTTACTTAGGTACTCTCATCCATGAGATAGGAACACTTAGTCCAATGTACAAAAAAATATCCTGATATATCACCACGTCACTTTAATGAAATTATAGCAATATTTCACTCAGGGAAAGAACATATTGTCTAGCTGCCCGGGTTCGAGCCCAGCTTCAATACATCAAACTAAAACACATCAAATGCCATTGAATGATACAGCATTTTGAAATGATGCAAAAAATTTCAATGCAATTTCGTGGGAGAGCAATTGTAATTACCTACATACTAAAATTTTGACCAAAAATTAAAGAAAACTAAGATATTCTTTTTCTTTCGAAGGAATCAAAGCCATATACTAATATAGGTATCCTCAACGTATTGTACTATAAAACCTAAACATAGGAATGAAATTTTCTCAGCTATGTGAGATATCCAATAAAGAGAAATTCCGTAAATTGTAGAATAGAACCTACGTCTGAAAACAGACGAAAGGTAAAACATAATTCAAATACTTTACTTTTAGCATTGAAGCAGGCATTCTACATTAAACTGTATTAATTCACATACAGAATTAGTAATATAATAGCTCAAAATATTGTAAGAACCAAACATGCATTATAAAAACATTAAAAAAACTCTATATACATTTATTAGTGTTACAGAAAGAGGGTTTATTCTGAAATATTATAAGGTCACTTTCAACGAAAAGATAGATATTTTCACTCAGGGAAGGGACATTCTGTCTGGCTGCCTTGGTTCTATCCCAGCTTCTGTTACAAAAGTTTCATAGAAGAATTTTAAAAATTCAGAAATGAAACTTATGAAGAAATTATTGAACATACCTGGTTCTATGATTTAGCCATTTTACAGACATAATAACTAAATCTTAAACTTGAGGGGGAGGAGAGAACTAAACTAAAGTCTTTGAATTAAAGGGTATTATAAATTCATTTTAAATCAAATTAAATTTGCGAAAAGATTACACAAATATAAGGAATATACATTTTTACCATAATGTAATGCATGTTTTGCCAATTTGAAAATCTCGAGAACTAAAGCTTGAAATATAAGAAAACTGAAACAAACATTTGGAAAATCTCATCGAAATTAAATTAGTTTCTAAATTAGATGTTTTGCGTGTATTTAAAATTAGGCCAACTACTTCATTCACTTCAAACCCATTACATAATACTAGTATTTAAGAAAAATGGTAAAATATTGCAAATATATTAAATAACAATTCTACTGATCTAGAAATGGGAATAACTGATTTTCATCCTAATTAAGATCAAGAATATCTCAAAAAGGCATTTAATTTGTCCACTGCTAGAATTTCATTCATACGTGGTTCAACATTTATCCATCAACACCGGAAAGAATTTATCTCCTACTTTAAACAATTTCCATCGACTGAAAATGAAGTTTAAACAATCTTAAAATCTCAAAAGCAAAGGATGCCGAAGAATTTTCACATATGAAAGACAGAGAAGTCAAACAATAAATCAGAAAATTACAAAAGAAGAATTGTGTGCTTATAAAACCCCTTGATAATAAAAGCTCTCATTAACGAAGAAGAGCTTTTAACTGAAGATAAGATGAAGGAATTGTTAAATAACACAAGAGCAACATCTGATCTTTTAGCGGAGATTGACCCAATAAAAGAAAAAACAGGACACTTTAAAAGAACTACTGGGAAACGTGCTCTTTAGAGCGACACGGTTACAGTTGCATCAGTCATTATTATAAGCAAAAGACATCAGCTTTTTCAAAAAATAATTCTGTCATGCATTTACCAAGAGAACGGAAAGAAGTCCAAAAGAAACTTTCAGAGTGCTTTTCAAAACAAAGTTGAAAGTTAATCTGCAGAATTTAACTTCGATAATATCAAAACATCTCTGATTTGATTTAAAAATGAATTTTTAGTTATGGAATCAATTTTAAATAGATCTTCGCAAATTGGTTCATAAAACTTCACAATATGACAAAATAGTTCAGATTAAGGGGGAAATATAATAAAGTATGCTTAAAACAACTAAGAAAAAGCACATTTTGGGCAGCCTTAACAGAAGACAATTTGGTTCCACTAACTTTCTTTACGAGTACTAATTAAATTTTATTCACATTTCTTTTTTGTTCAACATTTAACTTTCAATGGCTTTTATAAGAGAAACAGGAATTGATAGAGAGACTCGAGATTAGGAAGAAACTGAAACAAAATTCGTTTATACACAGGCAGTGCAATTACACTGACCTGTTGAGAAGAAAAGACCCCATTGGACAGGGAAAATACTAGGCCACACAGAGAGGAAAATGTTTAGCCTCTCGTAATGAGAAAGGAGGCCACTTGGGAAAAAATTACACTACAGCAGTAAATTTGAAACCACTACGAAGCAACAGAACTCTAAGAAATCTCAGACTTCTGATATTTATAGTGTGATTAACAGTTCCACCTCACTTCAAATATTACAATACAATATGAAGAAAGCACCAATTCAAACACTTCAATATAGAATTCAAAACCTAAGAAATTAATGCATAAATGCTACCCTAAACATTAAAACGTAATGTGAAGCGTTCATGTAAAATTAATAACTAGTAAAACTCCAATACAAAGCAACATGTTAAAAGGGACGTACAAATTATAACATTCAAGCATTTCTAGTGGAAATAAAGTTAATATAAAACAAGAATTACCAGCCACAGATGTCTTTTCGCTCTGCATGATTTCTCCGTTCTTTTTATCTTCATTCTTTTTCTTTCATGATATCATGTTCTGCAATCCAAGAGTGCACAAAAATGATGACAAATTACACTAGAAGAGGCCAAGGGGGGGGGAAAGGAATCATTAGATTTTAACTACTTTGAAATTAAAGAATAATTATACACAAAGAGAAATATCTAATATTGTTTCTTAATATATAAAACTTCAAAAGTAGCCTTCTTTGTTTTAAATTCTAGCAATGTGCTACATTGTTACTAAAATCATGACTGCAGTCGATAGAAAAGCAAATGATTTTCCTAATACGACAGAAGTACAGTAAGCGAAGGGGAGTTTTAATGTATGGGTACAACATGAACAATGAAAGAAAAAAAATTAGACAGTTATTACGGATACACAGAATAAAAGGGATAATGATCTTCGAGAAGACTAAATAATTTCAGCGCTGGTAGAAAGATGGCATCAAAAGACAATAAGCAGGTAATTTTAAATGACAAATAAACAAAATAAACTTTACTGTTAGCTTTGAAGCAGGTGTTATATATTCTTAATTCACACACAGGATTAGTGACATAGCAGATCGAAAAAGATTAAAAACAAACTCGCAATATATTAACATTAAAAGCGCTATACATATATACTTTTATAGATTTATTTTTAGAAAGGGCTCAAAAACACCATTCTAAAAACAGATTTCGAAGAACATCTTGGAAACAAAAGTCATAAACCATAAAAGAAATACTTCATTCAAAATTTTAACGTAAGCACTGTTTCTAATTTTAAGTTCTTTACTTAGGTACTCTCATCCATAGAGAGGAAACTTAGTCCAATGTACAAAAAAATATCCTGATATATCACCGCGTCACTTTAATGAAATTATAGCAATATTTCACTCAGGGAAAGAACATATTGTCTAACTGCCCGGGTTCGAGCCCAGCTTCAATACATCAAATGCCATTGAATGATACAGCATTTTGAAATGATGCAAAAAATTTCAATGCAATTTCGTGGGAGAGCAATTGTAATTACCTACATACTAAAATTTTGACCAAAAATTAAAGAAAACTAAGATATTCTTTTTCTTTCGAAGGAATCAAAGCCATATACTAATATAGGTATGCTCAACGTATTGTACTATAAAACCTAAACATAGGAATGAAATTTTCTCAGCTATGTGAGATATCCAATAAAGAGAAATTCCGTAAATTGTAGAATAGACCCTACGTCTGAAAACAGACGAAAGGTAAAACATAATTCCAATACTTTACTTTTAGCATTGAAGCAGGCATTCTACATTAAACTGTATTAATTCACATACAGAATTAGTAATATAATAGCTCAAAATATTGTAAGAACCAAACATGCATTATAAAAACATTAAAAAAACTCTATATACATTTATTAGTGTTACAGAAAGAGGGTTTATTCTGAAATATTATAAGGTCACTTTCAACGAAAAGATAGATATTTTCACTCAGGGAAGGGACATTCTGTCTGGCTGCCTTGGTTCTATCCCAGCTTCTGTTACAAAAGTTTCATAGAAGAATTTTAAAAATTCAGAAACGAAACTTATGAAGAAATTATTGAACATACCTGGTTCTATGATTTAGCCATTTTACAGACATAATAACTAAATCTTAAACTTGAGGGAGAGGAGAGAACTAAACTAAAGTCTTTGAATTAAAGGGTATTATAAATTCATTTTAAATCAAATTACTTTTGCGAAAAGATTACACAAATATAAGGAATATACATTTTTACCATAATGTACTGCATGTTTTGCCAATTTGAAAATCTCGAGAACTAAAGCGTGAAATATAAGAAAACTGAAACAAACATTTGGAAAATCTCCTCGAAATTAAGTTAGTTTCTAAATTAGATGTTTTGCGTGTATTTAAAATTAGGCCAACTACTTCATTCACTTCAAACCCATTACATAATACTAGTATTTAAGAAAAATGGTAAAATATTGCAAATATATTAAATAACAATTCTACTGATCTAGAAATGGGAATAACTGATTTTCATCCTAATTAAGATCAAGAATATCTCAAAAAGGCATTTAATTTGTCCACTGCTAGAATATCATTCATACGTGGTTCAACATTTATCCATCAACACCGGAAAGAATTTATCTCCTACTTTAAACAATTTTCATCGACTGAAAATGAAGTTTAAACAATCTTAAAATCTCAAAAGCAAAGGATGCCGAAGAATTTTCGCATATGAAAGACAGAGAAGTCAAACAATAAATCAGAAAATTACAAAAGAAGAATTGTGTGCTTATAAAACCCCTAGATAATAAAAGCTCTCATTACGAAGAAGAGCTTTTAACTGAAGATAAGATGAAGGAATTGTTAAATAACACAAGAGCAACATCTGATCTTTTAGCGGAGATTGACCCAATAAAAGAAAAAACAGGACACTTTAAAAGAACTACTGGGAAACATGTGCTCTTTAGAGCGACACGGTTACAGTTGCATCAGTCATTATTATAAGCAAAAGACATCAGCTTTTTCAAAAAATAATTCTGTCATGCATTTGCCAAGAGAACGGAAGGAAGTCCAAAAGAAACTTTCAGAGTGCTTTTCAAAACAAAGTCGAAAGTTAATCTGCAGAATTTAACTTCGATAATATCAAAACATCTCTGATTTGATTTAAAAATGAATTTTTAGTTATGGAATCAATTTTAAATAGATCTTCGCAAATTGGTTCATAAAACTTCACAATATGACAAAATAGTTCAGATTAAGGGGGAAATATAATAAAGTATGCTTAAAACAACTAAGAAAAAGCACATTTTGGGCAGCCTTAACAGAAGACAATTTGGTTCCACTAACTTTCTTTACGAGTACTAATTAAATTTTATTCACATTTCTTTTTTGTTCAACATTTAACTTTCAATGGCTTTTATAAGAGAAACAGGAATTGATAGAGAGACTCGAGATTAGGAAGAAACTGAAACAAAATTCGTTTATACACAGGCAGTGCAATTACACTGACCTGTTGAGAAGAAAAGACCCCATTGGACAGGGAAAATACTAGGCCACACAGAGAGGAAAATGTTTAGCCTCTCGTAATGAGAAAGGAGGCCACTTGGGAAAAAATTACACTATAGCAGTAAATTTGAAACCACTACGAAGCAACAGAACTCTAAGAAATCTCAGACTTTTGATATTTATAGTGTGATTAACAGTTCCACCTCACTTCAAATATTACAATACAATATGAAGAAAGCACCAATTCAAACACTTCAATATGGAATTCAAAACCTAAGAAATTAATGCATAAATGCTACCCTAAACATTAAAACGTAATGTGAAGCGTTCATGTAAAATTAATAACTAGTAAAACTCCAATACAAAGCAACATGTTAAAAGGGACGTACAAATTATAACATTCAAGCATTTCTAGTGGAAATAAAGTTAATATAAAACAAGAATTACCAGCCACAGATGTCTTTTCGCTCTGCATGATTTCTCCGTTCTTTTCATATTCGTTCTTTTTCTTTCATGATATCATGTTCTGCAATCCAAGAGTGCACAAAAATGATGACAAATTACACTAGAAGAGGCCAAGGGGGGGAAAGGAATCATTAGATTTTAACTACTTTGAAATTAAAGAATAATTATACACAAAGAGAAATATCTAATATTGTTTCTTAATATATAAAACTTCAAAAGTAGCCTTCTTTGTTTTAAATTCTAGCAATGTGCTACATTGTTACTAAAATCATGACTGCAGTCGATAGAAAAGCAAAGGATTTTCCTAATACGACAGAAGTACAGTAAGCGAAGGGGAGTTTTAATGTATGGGTACAACATGAACAATGAAAGAAAAAAAATTAGACAGTTATTACGGATACACAGAATAAAAGGGATAATGATCTTCGAGAAGACTAAATAATTTCAGCGCTGGTAGAAAGATGGCATCAAAAGACAATAAGCAGGTAATTTTAAATGACAAATAAACAAAATAAACTTTACTGTTAGCTTTGAAGCAGGTGTTATATATTCTTAATTCACACACAGAATTAGTGACATAACAGATCGAAAAAGATTAAAAACAAACTCGCAATATATTAACATTAAAAGCGCTATACATATATACTTTTATAGATTTATTTTTAGAAAGGGCTCAAAAACACCATTCTAAAAACAGATTTCGAAGAACATCTTGGAAACAAAAGTCATAAACCATAAAAGAAATACTTCATTCAAAATTTTAACGTAAGCACTGTTTCTAATTTTAAGTTCTTTACTTAGGTACTCTCATCCATGAGAGAGGAACACTTAGTCCAATGCACAAAAAAATATCCTGATATATCACCACGTCACTTTAATGAAATTATAGCAATATTTCACTCAGGGAAAGAACATATTGTCTAGCTGCCCGGGTTCGAGCCCAGCTTCAATACATCAAATGCCATTGAATGATACAGCATTTTGAAATGATGCAAAAAATTTCAATGCAATTTCGTGGGAGAGCAATTGTAATTACCTACATACTAAAATTTTGACCAAAAATTAAAGAAAACTAAGATATTCTTTTTCTTTCGAAGGAATCAAAGCCATATACTAATATAGGGATGCTCAACGTATTGTACTATAAAACCTAAACATAGGAATGAAATTTTCTCAGCTATGTGAGATATCCAATAAAGAGAAATTCCGTAAATTGTAGAATAGAACCTACGTCTGAAAACAGACGAAAGGTAAAACATAATTCAAATACTTTACTTTTAGCATTGAAGCAGGCATTCTACATTAAACTGTATTAATTCACATACAGAATTAGTAATATAATAGCTCAAAATATTGTAAGAACCAAACATGCATTATAAAAACATTAAAAAAACTCTATATACATTTATTAGTGTTACAGAAAGAGGGTTTATTCTGAAATATTATAAGGTCACTTTCAACGAAAAGATAGAAATTTTCACTCAGGGAAGGGACATTCTGTCTGGCTGCCTTGGTTCTATCCCAGCTTCTGTTACAAAAGTTTCATAGAAGAATTTTAAAAATTCAGAAACGAAACTTATGAAGAAATTATTGAACATACCTGGTTCTATGATTTAGCCATTTTACAGACATAATAACTAAATCTTAAACTTGAGGGAGAGGAGAGAACTAAACTAAAGTCTTTGAATTAAAGGGTATTATAAATTCATTTTAAATCAAATTACTTTTGCGAAAAGATTACACAAATATAAGGAATATACATTTTTACCATAATGTAATGCATGTTTTGCCAATTTGAAAATCTCGAGAACTAAAGCGTGAAATATAAGAAAACTGAAACAAACATTTGGAAAATCTCCTCGAAATTAAGTTAGTTTCTAAATTAGATGTTTTGCGTGTATTTAAAATTAGGCCAACTACTTCATTCACTTCAAACCCATTACATAATACTAGTATTTAAGAAAAATGGTAAAATATTGCAAATATATTAAATAACAATTCTACTGATCTAGAAATGGGAATAACTGATTTTCATCCTAATTAAGATCAAGAATATCTCAAAAAGGCATTTAATTTGTCCACTGCTAGAATTTCATTCATACGTGGTTCAACATTTATCCATCAACACCGGAAAGAATTTATCTCCTACTTTAAACAATTTTCATCGACTGAAAATGAAGTTTAAACAATCTTAAAATCTCAAAAGCAAAGGATGCCGAAGAATTTTCGCATATGAAAGACAGAGAAGTCAAACAATAAATCAGAAAATTACAAAAGAAGAATTGTGTGCTTATAAAACCCCTAGATAATAAAAGCTCTCATTACGAAGAAGAGCTTTTAACTGAAGATAAGATGAAGGAATTGTTAAATAACACAAGAGCAACATCTGATCTTTTAGCGGAGATTGACCCAATAAAAAAAAAAACAGGACACTTTAAAAGAACTACTGGGAAACATGTGCTCTTTAGAGCGACACGGTTACAGTTGCATCAGTCATTATTATAAGCAAAAGACATCAGCTTTTTCAAAAAATAATTCTGTCATGCATTTGCCAAGAGAACGGAAAGAAGTCCAAAAGAAACTTTCAGAGTGCTTTTCAAAACAAAGTTGAAAGTTAATCTGCAGAATTTAACTTCGATAATATCAAAACATCTCTGATTTGATTTAAAAATGAATTTTTAGTTATGGAATCAATTTTAAATAGATCTTCGCAAATTGGTTCATAAAACTTCACAATATGACAAAATAGTTCAGATTAAGGGGGAAATATAATAAAGTATGCTTAAAACAACTAAGAAAAAGCACATTTTGGGCAGCCTTAACAGAAGACAATTTGGTTCCACTAACTTTCTTTACGAGTACTAATTAAATTTTATTCACATTTCTTTTTTGTTCAACATTTAACTTTCCATGGCTTTTATAAGAGAAACAGGAATTGATAGAGAGACTCGAGATTAGGAAAAAACTGAAACAAAATTCGTTTATACACAGGCAGTGCAATTACACTGACCTGTTGAGAAGAGAAGACCCCATTGGACAGGGAAAATACTAGGCCACACAGAGAGGAAAATGTTTAGCCTCTCGTAATGAGAAAGGAGGCCACTTGGGAAAAAATTACACTACAGCAGTAAATTTGAAACCACTACGAAGCAACAGAACTCTAAGAAATCTCAGACTTCTGATATTTATAGTGTGATTAACAGTTCCACCTCACTTCAAATATTACAATACAATATGAAGAAAGCACCAATTCAAACACTTCAATATGGAATTCAAAACCTAAGAAATTAATGCATAAATGCTACCCTAAACATTAAAACGTAATGTGAAGCGTTCATGTAAAATTAATAACTAGTAAAACTCCAATATAAAGCAACATGTTAAAAGGGACGTACAAATTATAACATTCAAGCATTTCTAGTGGAAATAAAGTTAATATAAAACAAGAATTACCAGCCACAGATGTCTTTTCGCTCTGCATGATTTCTCCATTCTTTTCATCTTCGTTCTTTTTCTTTCATGATATCATGTTCTGCAATCCAAGAGTGCACAAAAATGATGACAAATTACACTAGAAGAGGCCAGGGGGGGGGAAAGGAATCATTAGATTTTAACTACTTTGAAATTAAAGAATAATTATACACAAAGAGAAATATCTAATATTGTTTCTTAATATATAAAACTTCAAAAGTAGCCTTCTTTGTTTTAAATTCTAGCAATGTGCTACATTGTTACTAAAATCATGACTGCAGTCGATAGAAAAGCAAATGATTTTCCTAATACGACAGAAGTACAGTAAGCGAAGGGGAGTTTTAATGTATGGGTACAACATGAACAATGAAAGAAAAAAAATTAGACAGTTATTACGGATACACAGAATAAAAGGGATAATGATCTTCGAGAAGACTAAATAATTTCAGCGCTGGTAGAAAGATGGCATCAAAAGACAATAAGCAGGTAATTTTAAATGACAAATAAACAAAATAAACTTTACTGTTAGCTTTGAAGCAGGTGTTATATATTCTTAATTCACACACAGAATTAGTGACATAACAGATCGAAAAAGATTAAAAACAAACTCGCAATATATTAACAACATTAAAAGCGCTATAAATATATACTTTTATAGATTTATTTTTAGAAAGGGCTCAAAAACACCATTCTAAAAACAGATTTCGAAGAACATCTTGGAAACAAAAGTCATAAACCATAAAAGAAATACTTCATTCAAAATTTTAACGTAAGCACTGTTTCTAATTTTAAGTTCTTTACTTAGGTACTCTCATCCATGAGAGAGGAACACTTAGTCCAATGTACAAAAAAATATCCTGATATATCACCACGTCACTTTAATGAAATTATAGCAATATTTCACTCAGGGAAAGAACATATTGTCTAGCTGCCCGGGTTCGAGCCCAGCTTCAATACATCAAATGCCATTGAATGATACAGCATTTTGAAATGATGCAAAAAATTTCAATGCAATTTCGTGGGAGAGCAATTGTAATTACCTACATACTAAAATTTTGACCAAAAATTAAAGAAAACTAAGATATTCTTTTTCTTTCGAAGGAATCAAAGCCATATACTAATATAGGGATGCTCAACGTATTGTACTATAAAACCTAAACATAGGAATGAAATTTTCTCAGCTATGTGAGATATCCAATAAAGAGAAATTCCGTAAATTGTAGAATAGAACCTACGTCTGAAAACAGACGAAAGGTAAAACATAATTCAAATACTTTACTTTTAGCATTGAAGCAGGCATTCTACATTAAACTGTATTAATTCACATACAGAATTATTAATATAATAGCTCAAAATATTGTAAGAACCAAACATGCATTATAAAAACATTAAAAAAACTCTATATACATTTATTAGTGTTACAGAAAGAGGGTTTATTCTGAAATATTATAAGGTCACTTTCAATGAAAAGATAGAAATTTTCACTCAGGGAAGGGACATTCTGTCTGGCTGCCTTGGTTCTATCCCAGCTTCTGTTACAAAAGTTTCATAGAAGAATTTTAAAAATTCAGAAACGAAACTTATGAAGAAATTATTGAACATACCTGGTTCTATGATTTAGCCATTTTACAGACATAATAACTAAATCTTAAACTTGAGGGAGAGGAGAGAACTAAACTAAAGTCTTTGAATTAAAGGGTATTATAAATTCATTTTAAATCAAATTACTTTTGCGAAAAGATTACACAAATATAAGGAATATACATTTTTACCATAATGTAATGCATGTTTTGCCAATTTGAAAATCTCGAGAACTAAAGCGTGAAATATAAGAAAACTGAAACAAACATTTGGAAAATCTCCTCGAAATTAAGTTAGTTTCTAAATTAGATGTTTTGCGTGTATTTAAAATTAGGCCAACTACTTCATTCACTTCAAACCCATTACATAATACTAGTATTTAAGAAAAATGGTAAAATATTGCAAATATATTAAATAACAATTCTACTGATCTAGAAATGGGAATAACTGATTTTCATCCTAATTAAGATCAAGAATATCTCAAAAAGGCATTTAATTTGTCCACTGCTAGAATTTCATTCATACGTGGTTCAACATTTATCCATCAACACCGGAAAGAATTTATCTCCTACTTTAAACAATTTTCATCGACTGAAAATGAAGTTTAAACAATCTTAAAATCTCAAAAGCAAAGGATGCCGAAGAATTTTCGCATATGAAAGACAGAGAAGTCAAACAATAAATCAGAAAATTACAAAAGAAGAATTGTGTGCTTATAAAACCCCTAGATAATAAAAGCTCTCATTACGAAGAAGAGCTTTTAACTGAAGATAAGATGAAGGAATTGTTAAATAACACAAGAGCAACATCTGATCTTTTAGCGGAGATTGACCCAATAAAAAAAAAAACAGGACACTTTAAAAGAACTACTGGGAAACATGTGCTCTTTAGAGCGACACGGTTACAGTTGCATCAGTCATTATTATAAGCAAAAGACATCAGCTTTTTCAAAAAATAATTCTGTCATGCATTTGCCAAGAGAACGGAAAGAAGTCCAAAAGAAACTTTCAGAGTGCTTTTCAAAACAAAGTTGAAAGTTAATCTGCAGAATTTAACTTCGATAATATCAAAACATCTCTGATTTGATTTAAAAATGAATTTTTAGTTATGGAATCAATTTTAAATAGATCTTCGCAAATTGGTTCATAAAACTTCACAATATGACAAAATAGTTCAGATTAAGGGGGAAATATAATAAAGTATGCTTAAAACAACTAAGAAAAAGCACATTTTGGGCAGCCTTAACAGAAGACAATTTGGTTCCACTAACTTTCTTTACGAGTACTAATTAAATTTTATTCACATTTCTTTTTTGTTCAACATTTAACTTTCCATGGCTTTTATAAGAGAAACAGGAATTGATAGAGAGACTCGAGATTAGGAAAAAACTGAAACAAAATTCGTTTATACACAGGCAGTGCAATTACACTGACCTGTTGAGAAGAGAAGACCCCATTGGACAGGGAAAATACTAGGCCACACAGAGAGGAAAATGTTTAGCCTCTCGTAATGAGAAAGGAGGCCACTTGGGAAAAAATTACACTACAGCAGTAAATTTGAAACCACTACGAAGCAACAGAACTCTAAGAAATCTCAGACTTCTGATATTTATAGTGTGATTAACAGTTCCACCTCACTTCAAATATTACAATACAATATGAAGAAAGCACCAATTCAAACACTTCAATATGGAATTCAAAACCTAAGAAATTAATGCATAAATGCTACCCTAAACATTAAAACGTAATGTGAAGCGTTCATGTAAAATTAATAACTAGTAAAACTCCAATATAAAGCAACATGTTAAAAGGGACGTACAAATTATAACATTCAAGCATTTCTAGTGGAAATAAAGTTAATATAAAACAAGAATTACCAGCCACAGATGTCTTTTCGCTCTGCATGATTTCTCCATTCTTTTCATCTTCGTTCTTTTTCTTTCATGATATCATGTTCTGCAATCCAAGAGTGCACAAAAATGATGACAAATTACACTAGAAGAGGCCAGGGGGGGGGGGAAAGGAATCATTAGATTTTAACTACTTTGAAATTAAAGAATAATTATACACAAAGAGAAATATCTAATATTGTTTCTTAATATATAAAACTTCAAAAGTAGCCTTCTTTGTTTTAAATTCTAGCAATGTGCTACATTGTTACTAAAATCATGACTGCAGTCGATAGAAAAGCAAATGATTTTCCTAATACGACAGAAGTACAGTAAGCGAAGGGGAGTTTTAATGTATGGGTACAACATGAACAATGAAAGAAAAAAAATTAGACAGTTATTACGGATACACAGAATAAAAGGGATAATGATCTTCGAGAAGACTAAATAATTTCAGCGCTGGTAGAAAGATGGCATCAAAAGACAATAAGCAGGTAATTTTAAATGACAAATAAACAAAATAAACTTTACTGTTAGCTTTGAAGCAGGTGTTATATATTCTTAATTCACACACAGAATTAGTGACATAACAGATCGAAAAAGATTAAAAACAAACTCGCAATATATTAACAACATTAAAAGCGCTATAAATATATACTTTTATAGATTTATTTTTAGAAAGGGCTCAAAAACACCATTCTAAAAACAGATTTCGAAGAACATCTTGGAAACAAAAGTCATAAACCATAAAAGAAATACTTCATTCAAAATTTTAACGTAAGCACTGTTTCTAATTTTAAGTTCTTTACTTAGGTACTCTCATCCATGAGAGAGGAACACTTAGTCCAATGTACAAAAAAATATCCTGATATATCACCACGTCACTTTAATGAAATTATAGCAATATTTCACTCAGGGAAAGAACATATTGTCTAGCTGCCCGGGTTCGAGCCCAGCTTCAATACATCAAATGCCATTGAATGATACAGCATTTTGAAATGATGCAAAAAATTTCAATGCAATTTCGTGGGAGAGCAATTGTAATTACCTACATACTAAAATTTTGACCAAAAATTAAAGAAAACTAAGATATTCTTTTTCTTTCGAAGGAATCAAAGCCATATACTAATATAGGGATGCTCAACGTATTGTACTATAAAACCTAAACATAGGAATGAAATTTTCTCAGCTATGTGAGATATCCAATAAAGAGAAATTCCGTAAATTGTAGAATAGAACCTACGTCTGAAAACAGACGAAAGGTAAAACATAATTCAAATACTTTACTTTTAGCATTGAAGCAGGCATTCTACATTAAACTGTATTAATTCACATACAGAATTATTAATATAATAGCTCAAAATATTGTAAGAACCAAACATGCATTATAAAAACATTAAAAAAATTCTATGTACATTTATTAGCGTTACAGAAAGAGGGTTTATTCTGAAATATTATAAGGTCACTTTCAATGAAAAGATAGAAATTTTCACTCAGGGAAGGGACATTCTGTCTGGCTGCCTTGGTTCTATCCCAGCTTCTGTTACAAAAGTTTCATAGAAGAATTTTAAAAATTCAGAAACGAAACTTATGAAGAAATTATTGAACATACCTGGTTCTATGATTTAGCCATTTTACAGACATAATAACTAAATCTTAAACTTGAGGGGGAGGAGAGAACTAAACTAAAGTCTTTGAATTAAAGGGTATTATAAATTCATTTTAAATCAAATTAATTTTGCGAAAAGATTACACAAATATAAGGAATATACATTTTTACCATAATGTAATGCATGTTTTGCCAATTTGAAAATCTCGAGAACTAAAGCGTGAAATATAAGAAAACTGAAACAAACATTTGGAAAATCTCCTCGAAATTAAGTTAGTTTCTAAATTAGATGTTTTGCGTGTATTTAAAATTAGGCCAACTACTTCATTCACTTCAAACCCATTACATAATACTAGTATTTAAGAAAAATGGTAAAATATTGCAAATATATTAAATAACAATTCTACTGATCTAGAAATGGGAATAACTGATTTTCATCCTAATTAAGATCAAGAATATCTCAAAAAGGCATTTAATTTGTCCACTGCTAGAATTTCATTCATACGTGGTTCAACATTTATCCATCAACACCGGAGAGAATTTATCTCCTACTTTAAACAATTTTCATCGACTGAAAATGAAGTTTAAACAATCTTAAAATCTCAAAAGCAAAGGATGCCGAAGAATTTTCGCATATGAAAGACAGAGAAGTCAAACAATAAATCAGAAAATTACAAAAGAAGAATTGTGTGCTTATAAAACCCCTAGATAATAAAAGCTCTCATTACGAAGAAGAGCTTTTAACTGAAGATAAGATGAAGGAATTGTTAAATAACACAAGAGCAACATCTGATCTTTTAGCGGAGATTGACCCAATAAAAGAAAAAACAGGACACTTTAAAAGAACTACTGGGAAACATGTGCTCTTTAGAGCGACACGGTTACAGTTGCATCAGTCATTATTATAAGCAAAAGACATCAGCTTTTTCAAAAAATAATTCTGTCATGCATTTGCCAAGAGAACGGAAAGAAGTCCAAAAGAAACTTTCAGAGTGCTTTTCAAAACAAAGTTGAAAGTTAATCTGCAGAATTTAACTTCGATAATATCAAAACATCTCTGATTTGATTTAAAAATGAATTTTTAGTTATGGAATCAATTTTAAATAGATCTTCGCAAATTGGTTCATAAAACTTCACAATATGACAAAATAGTTCAGATTAAGGGGGAAATATAATAAAGTATGCTTAAAACAACTAAGAAAAAGCACATTTTGGGCAGCCTTAACAGAAGACAATTTGGTTCCACTAACTTTCTTTACGAGTACTAATTAAATTTTATTCACATTTCTTTTTTGTTCAACATTTAACTTTCAATGGCTTTTATAAGAGAAACAGGAATTGATAGAGAGACTCGAGATTAGGAAAAAACTGAAACAAAATTCGTTTATACACAGGCAGTGCAATTACACTGACCTGTTGAGAAGAGAAGACCCCATTGGACAGGGAAAATACTAGGCCACACAGAGAGGAAAATGTTTAGCCTCTCGTAATGAGAAAGGAGGCCACTTGGGAAAAAATTACACTACAGCAGTAAATTTGAAACCACTACGAAGCAACAGAACTCTAAGAAATCTCAGACTTCTGATATTTATAGTGTGATTAACAGTTCCACCTCACTTCAAATATTACAATACAATATGAAGAAAGCACCAATTCAAACACTTCAATATGGAATTCAAAACCTAAGAAATTAATGCATAAATGCTACCCTAAACATTAAAACGTAATGTGAAGCGTTCATGTAAAATTAATAACTAGTAAAACTCCAATATAAAGCAACATGTTAAAAGGGACGTACAAATTATAACATTCAAGCATTTCTAGTGGAAATAAAGTTAATATAAAACAAGAATTACCAGCCACAGATGTCTTTTCGCTCTGCATGATTTCTCCGTTCTTTTCATCTTCGTTCTTTTTCTTTCATGATATCATGTTCTGCAATCCAAGAGTGCACAAAAATGATGACAAATTACACTAGAAGAGGCCAAGGGGGGGGAAAGGAATCATTAGATTTTAACTACTTTGAAATTAAAGAATAATTATACACAAAGAGAAATATCTAATATTGTTTCTTAATATATAAAACTTCAAAAGTAGCCTTCTTTGTTTTAAATTCTAGCAATGTGCTACATTGTTACTAAAATCATGACTGCAGTCGATAGAAAAGCAAATGATTTTCCTAATACGACAGAAGTACAGTAAGCGAAGGGGAGTTTTAATGTATGGGTACAACATGAACAATGAAAGAAAAAAAATTAGACAGTTATTACGGATACACAGAATAAAAGGGATAATGATCTTCGAGAAGACTAAATAATTTCAGCGCTGGTAGAAAGATGGCATCAAAAGACAATAAGCAGGTAATTTTAAATGACAAATAAACAAAATAAACTTTACTGTTAGCTTTGAAGCAGGTGTTATATATTCTTAATTCACACACAGAATTAGTGACATAACAGATCGAAAAAGATTAAAAACAAACTCGCAATATATTAACAACATTAAAAGCGCTATACATATATACTTTTATAGATTTATTTTTAGAAAGGGCTCAAAAACACCATTCTAAAAACAGATTTCGAAGAACATCTTGGAAACAAAAGTCATAAACCATAAAAGAAATACTTCATTCAAAATTTTAACGTAAGCACTGTTTCTAATTTTAAGTTCTTTACTTAGGTACTCTCATCCATGAGAGAGGAACACTTAGTCCAATGTACAAAAAAATATCCTGATATATCACCACGTCACTTTAATGAAATTATAGCAATATTTCACTCAGGGAAAGAACATATTGTCTAGCTGCCCGGGTTCGAGCCCAGCTTCAATACATCAAATGCCATTGAATGATACAGCATTTTGAAATGATGCAAAAAATTTCAATGCAATTTCGTGGGAGAGCAATTGTAATTACCTACATACTAAAATTTTGACCAAAAATTAAAGAAAACTAAGATATTCTTTTTCTTTCGAAGGAATCAAAGCCATATACTAATATAGGGATGCTCAACGTATTGTACTATAAAACCTAAACATAGGAATGAAATTTTCTCAGCTATGTGAGATATCCAATAAAGAGAAATTCCGTAAATTGTAGAATAGAACCTACGTCTGAAAACAGACGAAAGGTAAAACATAATTCAAATACTTTACTTTTAGCATTGAAGCAGGCATTCTACATTAAACTGTATTAATTCACATACAGAATTATTAATATAATAGCTCAAAATATTGTAAGAACCAAACATGCATTATAAAAACATTAAAAAAACTCTATATACATTTATTAGTGTTACAGAAAGAGGGTTTATTCTGAAATATTATAAGGTCACTTTCAATGAAAAGATAGAAATTTTCACTCAGGGAAGGGACATTCTGTCTGGCTGCCTTGGTTCTATCCCAGCTTCTGTTACAAAAGTTTCATAGAAGAATTTTAAAAATTCAGAAACGAAACTTATGAAGAAATTATTGAACATACCTGGTTCTATGATTTAGCCATTTTACAGACATAATAACTAAATCTTAAACTTGAGGGGGAGGAGAGAACTAAACTAAAGTCTTTGAATTAAAGGGTATTATAAATTCATTTTAAATCAAATTAATTTTGCGAAAAGATTACACAAATATAAGGAATATACATTTTTACCATAATGTAATGCATGTTTTGCCAATTTGAAAATCTCGAGAACTAAAGCGTGAAATATAAGAAAACTGAAACAAACATTTGGAAAATCTCCTCGAAATTAAGTTAGTTTCTAAATTAGATGTTTTGCGTGTATTTAAAATTAGGCCAACTACTTCATTCACTTCAAACCCATTACATAATACTAGTATTTAAGAAAAATGGTAAAATATTGCAAATATATTAAATAACAATTCTACTGATCTAGAAATGGGAATAACTGATTTTCATCCTAATTAAGATCAAGAATATCTCAAAAAGGCATTTAATTTGTCCACTGCTAGAATTTCATTCATACGTGGTTCAACATTTATCCATCAACACCGGAAAGAATTTATCTCCTACTTTAAACAATTTCCATCGACTGAAAATGAAGTTTAAACAATCTTAAAATCTCAAAAGCAAAGGATGCCGAAGAATTTTCGCATATGAAAGACAGAGAAGTCAAACAATAAATCAGAAAATTACAAAAGAAGAATTGTGTGCTTATAAAACCCCTAGATAATAAAAGCTCTCATTACGAAGAAGAGCTTTTAACTGAAGATAAGATGAAGGAATTGTTAAATAACACAAGAGCAACATCTGATCTTTTAGCGGAGATTGACCCAATAAAAGAAAAAACAGGACACTTTAAAAGAACTACTGGGAAACATGTGCTCTTTAGAGCGACACGGTTACAGTTGCATCAGTCATTATTATAAGCAAAAGACATCAGCTTTTTCAAAAAATAATTCTGTCATGCATTTGCCAAGAGAACGGAAAGAAGTCCAAAAGAAACTTTCAGAGTGCTTTTCAAAACAAAGTTGAAAGTTAATCTGCAGAATTTAACTTCGATAATATCAAAACATCTCTGATTTGATTTAAAAATGAATTTTTAGTTATGGAATCAATTTTAAATAGATCTTCGCAAATTGGTTCATAAAACTTCACAATATGACAAAATAGTTCAGATTAAGGGGGAAATATAATAAAGTATGCTTAAAACAACTAAGAAAAAGCACATTTTGGGCAGCCTTAACAGAAGACAATTTGGTTCCACTAACTTTCTTTACGAGTACTAATTAAATTTTATTCACATTTCTTTTTTGTTCAACATTTAACTTTCAATGGCTTTTATAAGAGAAACAGGAATTGATAGAGAGACTCGAGATTAGGAAAAAACTGAAACAAAATTCGTTTATACACAGGCAGTGCAATTACACTGACCTGTTGAGAAGAGAAGACCCCATTGGACAGGGAAAATACTAGGCCACACAGAGAGGAAAATGTTTAGCCTCTCGTAATGAGAAAGGAGGCCACTTGGGAAAAAATTACACTACAGCAGTAAATTTGAAACCACTACGAAGCAACAGAACTCTAAGAAATCTCAGACTTCTGATATTTATAGTGTGATTAACAGTTCCACCTCACTTCAAATATTACAATACAATATGAAGAAAGCACCAATTCAAACACTTCAATATGGAATTCAAAACCTAAGAAATTAATGCATAAATGCTACCCTAAACATTAAAACGTAATGTGAAGCGTTCATGTAAAATTAATAACTAGTAAAACTCCAATATAAAGCAACATGTTAAAAGGGACGTACAAATTATAACATTCAAGCATTTCTAGTGGAAATAAAGTTAATATAAAACAAGAATTACCAGCCACAGATGTCTTTTCGCTCTGCATGATTTCTCCGTTCTTTTCATCTTCGTTCTTTTTCTTTCATGATATCATGTTCTGCAATCCAAGAGTGCACAAAAATGATGACAAATTACACTAGAAGAGGCCAGGGAGGGGAAAGGAATCATTAGATTTTAACTACTTTGAAATTAAAGAATAATTATACACAAAGAGAAATATCTAATATTGTTTCTTAATATATAAAACTTCAAAAGTAGCCTTCTTTGTTTTAAATTCTAGCAATGTGCTACATTGTTACTAAAATCATGACTGCAGTCGATAGAAAAGCAAATGATTTTCCTAATACGACAGAAGTACAGTAAGCGAAGGGGAGTTTTAATGTATGGGTACAACATGAACAATGAAAGAAAAAAAATTAGACAGTTATTACGGATACACAGAATAAAAGGGATAATGATCTTCGAGAAGACTAAATAATTTCAGCGCTGGTAGAAAGATGGCATCAAAAGACAATAAGCAGGTAATTTTAAATGACAAATAAACAAAATAAACTTTACTGTTAGCTTTGAAGCAGGTGTTATATATTCTTAATTCACACACAGAATTAGTGACATAACAGATCGAAAAAGATTAAAAACAAACTCGCAATATATTAACAACATTAAAAGCGCTATACATATATACTTTTATAGATTTATTTTTAGAAAGGGCTCAAAAACACCATTCTAAAAACAGATTTCGAAGAACATCTTGGAAACAAAAGTCATAAACCATAAAAGAAATACTTCATTCAAAATTTTAACGTAAGCACTGTTTCTAATTTTAAGTTCTTTACTTAGGTACTCTCATCCATGAGAGAGGAACACTTAGTCCAATGTACAAAAAAATATCCTGATATATCACCACGTCACTTTAATGAAATTATAGCAATATTTCACTCAGGGAAAGAACATATTGTCTAGCTGCCCGGGTTCGAGCCCAGCTTCAATACATCAAATGCCATTGAATGATACAGCATTTTGAAATGATGCAAAAAATTTCAATGCAATTTCGTGGGAGAGCAATTGTAATTACCTACATACTAAAATTTTGACCAAAAATTAAAGAAAACTAAGATATTCTTTTTCTTTCGAAGGAATCAAAGCCATATACTAATATAGGGATGCTCAACGTATTGTACTATAAAACCTAAACATAGGAATGAAATTTTCTCAGCTATGTGAGATATCCAATAAAGAGAAATTCCGTAAATTGTAGAATAGAACCTACGTCTGAAAACAGACGAAAGGTAAAACATAATTCAAATACTTTACTTTTAGCATTGAAGCAGGCATTCTACATTAAACTGTATTAATTCACATACAGAATTATTAATATAATAGCTCAAAATATTGTAAGAACCAAACATGCATTATAAAAACATTAAAAAAACTCTATATACATTTATTAGTGTTACAGAAAGAGGGTTTATTCTGAAATATTATAAGGTCACTTTCAATGAAAAGATAGAAATTTTCACTCAGGGAAGGGACATTCTGTCTGGCTGCCTTGGTTCTATCCCAGCTTCTGTTACAAAAGTTTCATAGAAGAATTTTAAAAATTCAGAAACGAAACTTATGAAGAAATTATTGAACATACCTGGTTCTATGATTTAGCCATTTTACAGACATAATAACTAAATCTTAAACTTGAGGGGGAGGAGAGAACTAAACTAAAGTCTTTGAATTAAAGGGTATTATAAATTCATTTTAAATCAAATTAATTTTGCGAAAAGATTACACAAATATAAGGAATATACATTTTTACCATAATGTAATGCATGTTTTGCCAATTTGAAAATCTCGAGAACTAAAGCGTGAAATATAAGAAAACTGAAACAAACATTTGGAAAATCTCCTCGAAATTAAGTTAGTTTCTAAATTAGATGTTTTGCGTGTATTTAAAATTAGGCCAACTACTTCATTCACTTCAAACCCATTACATAATACTAGTATTTAAGAAAAATGGTAAAATATTGCAAATATATTAAATAACAATTCTACTGATCTAGAAATGGGAATAACTGATTTTCATCCTAATTAAGATCAAGAATATCTCAAAAAGGCATTTAATTTGTCCACTGCTAGAATTTCATTCATACGTGGTTCAACATTTATCCATCAACACCGGAAAGAATTTATCTCCTACTTTAAACAATTTCCATCGACTGAAAATGAAGTTTAAACAATCTTAAAATCTCAAAAGCAAAGGATGCCGAAGAATTTTCGCATATGAAAGACAGAGAAGTCAAACAATAAATCAGAAAATTACAAAAGAAGAATTGTGTGCTTATAAAACCCCTAGATAATAAAAGCTCTCATTACGAAGAAGAGCTTTTAACTGAAGATAAGATGAAGGAATTGTTAAATAACACAAGAGCAACATCTGATCTTTTAGCGGAGATTGACCCAATAAAAGAAAAAACAGGACACTTTAAAAGAACTACTGGGAAACATGTGCTCTTTAGAGCGACACGGTTACAGTTGCATCAGTCATTATTATAAGCAAAAGACATCAGCTTTTTCAAAAAATAATTCTGTCATGCATTTGCCAAGAGAACGGAAAGAAGTCCAAAAGAAACTTTCAGAGTGCTTTTCAAAACAAAGTTGAAAGTTAATCTGCAGAATTTAACTTCGATAATATCAAAACATCTCTGATTTGATTTAAAAATGAATTTTTAGTTATGGAATCAATTTTAAATAGATCTTCGCAAATTGGTTCATAAAACTTCACAATATGACAAAATAGTTCAGATTAAGGGGGAAATATAATAAAGTATGCTTAAAACAACTAAGAAAAAGCACATTTTGGGCAGCCTTAACAGAAGACAATTTGGTTCCACTAACTTTCTTTACGAGTACTAATTAAATTTTATTCACATTTCTTTTTTGTTCAACATTTAACTTTCAATGGCTTTTATAAGAGAAACAGGAATTGATAGAGAGACTCGAGATTAGGAAAAAACTGAAACAAAATTCGTTTATACACAGGCAGTGCAATTACACTGACCTGTTGAGAAGAGAAGACCCCATTGGACAGGGAAAATACTAGGCCACACAGAGAGGAAAATGTTTAGCCTCTCGTAATGAGAAAGGAGGCCACTTGGGAAAAAATTACACTACAGCAGTAAATTTGAAACCACTACGAAGCAACAGAACTCTAAGAAATCTCAGACTTCTGATATTTATAGTGTGATTAACAGTTCCACCTCACTTCAAATATTACAATACAATATGAAGAAAGCACCAATTCAAACACTTCAATATGGAATTCAAAACCTAAGAAATTAATGCATAAATGCTACCCTAAACATTAAAACGTAATGTGAAGCGTTCATGTAAAATTAATAACTAGTAAAACTCCAATATAAAGCAACATGTTAAAAGGGACGTACAAATTATAACATTCAAGCATTTCTAGTGGAAATAAAGTTAATATAAAACAAGAATTACCAGCCACAGATGTCTTTTCGCTCTGCATGATTTCTCCGTTCTTTTCATCTTCGTTCTTTTTCTTTCATGATATCATGTTCTGCAATCCAAGAGTGCACAAAAATGATGACAAATTACACTAGAAGAGGCCAAGGGGGGGAAAGGAATCATTAGATTTTAACTACTTTGAAATTAAAGAATAATTATACACAAAGAGAAATATCTAATATTGTTTCTTAATATATAAAACTTCAAAAGTAGCCTTCTTTGTTTTAAATTCTAGCAATGTGCTACATTGTTACTAAAATCATGACTGCAGTCGATAGAAAAGCAAATGATTTTCCTAATACGACAGAAGTACAGTAAGCGAAGGGGAGTTTTAATGTATGGGTACAACATGAACAATGAAAGAAAAAAAATTAGACAGTTATTACGGATACACAGAATAAAAGGGATAATGATCTTCGAGAAGACTAAATAATTTCAGCGCTGGTAGAAAGATGGCATCAAAAGACAATAAGCAGGTAATTTTAAATGACAAATAAACAAAATAAACTTTACTGTTAGCTTTGAAGCAGGTGTTATATATTCTTAATTCACACACAGAATTAGTGACATAACAGATCGAAAAAGATTAAAAACAAACTCGCAATATATTAACAACATTAAAAGCGCTATACATATATACTTTTATAGATTTATTTTTAGAAAGGGCTCAAAAACACCATTCTAAAAACAGATTTCGAAGAACATCTTGGAAACAAAAGTCATAAACCATAAAAGAAATACTTCATTCAAAATTTTAACGTAAGCACTGTTTCTAATTTTAAGTTCTTTACTTAGGTACTCTCATCCATGAGAGAGGAACACTTAGTCCAATGTACAAAAAAATATCCTGATATATCACCACGTCACTTTAATGAAATTATAGCAATATTTCACTCAGGGAAAGAACATATTGTCTAGCTGCCCGGGTTCGAGCCCAGCTTCAATACATCAAATGCCATTGAATGATACAGCATTTTGAAATGATGCAAAAAATTTCAATGCAATTTCGTGGGAGAGCAATTGTAATTACCTACATACTAAAATTTTGACCAAAAATTAAAGAAAACTAAGATATTCTTTTTCTTTCGAAGGAATCAAAGCCATATACTAATATAGGGATGCTCAACGTATTGTACTATAAAACCTAAACATAGGAATGAAATTTTCTCAGCTATGTGAGATATCCAATAAAGAGAAATTCCGTAAATTGTAGAATAGAACCTACGTCTGAAAACAGACGAAAGGTAAAACATAATTCAAATACTTTACTTTTAGCATTGAAGCAGGCATTCTACATTAAACTGTATTAATTCACATACAGAATTATTAATATAATAGCTCAAAATATTGTAAGAACCAAACATGCATTATAAAAACATTAAAAAAACTCTATATACATTTATTAGTGTTACAGAAAGAGGGTTTATTCTGAAATATTATAAGGTCACTTTCAATGAAAAGATAGAAATTTTCACTCAGGGAAGGGACATTCTGTCTGGCTGCCTTGGTTCTATCCCAGCTTCTGTTACAAAAGTTTCATAGAAGAATTTTAAAAATTCAGAAACGAAACTTATGAAGAAATTATTGAACATACCTGGTTCTATGATTTAGCCATTTTACAGACATAATAACTAAATCTTAAACTTGAGGGGGAGGAGAGAACTAAACTAAAGTCTTTGAATTAAAGGGTATTATAAATTCATTTTAAATCAAATTAATTTTGCGAAAAGATTACACAAATATAAGGAATATACATTTTTACCATAATGTAATGCATGTTTTGCCAATTTGAAAATCTCGAGAACTAAAGCGTGAAATATAAGAAAACTGAAACAAACATTTGGAAAATCTCCTCGAAATTAAGTTAGTTTCTAAATTAGATGTTTTGCGTGTATTTAAAATTAGGCCAACTACTTCATTCACTTCAAACCCATTACATAATACTAGTATTTAAGAAAAATGGTAAAATATTGCAAATATATTAAATAACAATTCTACTGATCTAGAAATGGGAATAACTGATTTTCATCCTAATTAAGATCAAGAATATCTCAAAAAGGCATTTAATTTGTCCACTGCTAGAATTTCATTCATACGTGGTTCAACATTTATCCATCAACACCGGAAAGAATTTATCTCCTACTTTAAACAATTTCCATCGACTGAAAATGAAGTTTAAACAATCTTAAAATCTCAAAAGCAAAGGATGCCGAAGAATTTTCGCATATGAAAGACAGAGAAGTCAAACAATAAATCAGAAAATTACAAAAGAAGAATTGTGTGCTTATAAAACCCCTAGATAATAAAAGCTCTCATTACGAAGAAGAGCTTTTAACTGAAGATAAGATGAAGGAATTGTTAAATAACACAAGAGCAACATCTGATCTTTTAGCGGAGATTGACCCAATAAAAGAAAAAACAGGACACTTTAAAAGAACTACTGGGAAACATGTGCTCTTTAGAGCGACACGGTTACAGTTGCATCAGTCATTATTATAAGCAAAAGACATCAGCTTTTTCAAAAAATAATTCTGTCATGCATTTGCCAAGAGAACGGAAAGAAGTCCAAAAGAAACTTTCAGAGTGCTTTTCAAAACAAAGTTGAAAGTTAATCTGCAGAATTTAACTTCGATAATATCAAAACATCTCTGATTTGATTTAAAAATGAATTTTTAGTTATGGAATCAATTTTAAATAGATCTTCGCAAATTGGTTCATAAAACTTCACAATATGACAAAATAGTTCAGATTAAGGGGGAAATATAATAAAGTATGCTTAAAACAACTAAGAAAAAGCACATTTTGGGCAGCCTTAACAGAAGACAATTTGGTTCCACTAACTTTCTTTACGAGTACTAATTAAATTTTATTCACATTTCTTTTTTGTTCAACATTTAACTTTCAATGGCTTTTATAAGAGAAACAGGAATTGATAGAGAGACTCGAGATTAGGAAAAAACTGAAACAAAATTCGTTTATACACAGGCAGTGCAATTACACTGACCTGTTGAGAAGAGAAGACCCCATTGGACAGGGAAAATACTAGGCCACACAGAGAGGAAAATGTTTAGCCTCTCGTAATGAGAAAGGAGGCCACTTGGGAAAAAATTACACTACAGCAGTAAATTTGAAACCACTACGAAGCAACAGAACTCTAAGAAATCTCAGACTTCTGATATTTATAGTGTGATTAACAGTTCCACCTCACTTCAAATATTACAATACAATATGAAGAAAGCACCAATTCAAACACTTCAATATGGAATTCAAAACCTAAGAAATTAATGCATAAATGCTACCCTAAACATTAAAACGTAATGTGAAGCGTTCATGTAAAATTAATAACTAGTAAAACTCCAATATAAAGCAACATGTTAAAAGGGACGTACAAATTATAACATTCAAGCATTTCTAGTGGAAATAAAGTTAATATAAAACAA